>NC_084934.1:29509000-30192000 GCF_958298935.1 Phragmites australis | reverse complement strand
AATGGCCCTAAAAAACTTGCTGTGAGCGTTAATTGTGAGCTACCTGTGCCGCTAACTTCAGCTTCTATATACTGAAATGGATTCATCTTGGCTCGGGTGGGTTAAAAATCAACCTAGTTTATCAGATAAGGAAGTCCTTGAAAGTTGCAGCATGAATCATCGCCTCTTTGCAAACATGGAAATACCAGCAAGTACACTGCACTCGATCACTCTTTTTCCCCTTTCTTTGGAATGGTCTAGATCCTTTCCGGGGAAGGACAACTTCACTGCAACTTGCATTTTCCAATTCCGTGCTGCAAGCGAAGCTGCTGGGTGCTCCGTGTTGGTCAGTGTGCTATTCCCACCAGAAGGAGAAATGATAGGAGTAGTAAAATATGGGGCGGATTGGCAGTTTGGAGTGGCTCCTTCCTCGGTCAGAGAAAAATATCCAACGCTGACACTGCCGCTGCTGTTTGTGGCGGAATTGTTTTCTCCATGGCCATATTTCCCCTCCACTAATCTCTTTCCTACCATTCCTTTTTCTTTCATTTTTGGGAATTGTTTCTTTGACAATTACTCCATAACTGCTCTGTAATAAAATAAATATGGCCCAAAGCGTCAAGGCAATTATGGCCAAAGGCGAGGTCAGTCCTCATGTGTAAGTGATACGTATTGTCACTTGTTTTGTGCAAAAATCATACCAAGATTGCTACTACACAGCAGCCAGTTATTTTTCTGCAAAGAAAACAGTCGATTTTCCACAGGCTTAAAATCAGAAAACAAACCCGTTGTTCTATAGACACTTCCACATCATAAATTAATTAAAGAGCGACCATCAAAATATTCTCATCGTTTGCGACATTGGACTACGACAACAGTTAAAGCATATTCCACCATAAGCAAATATCGACATGGGAAATATATTCGATCAACAGCTAAAGCATAACCCAAGTCCTATAAAAAAAAAAGGTTTATATAACCATCTGCAGTTTGCCGTGGGATGCAATGGATCCTTGACTTCAAGTGGGCATGCACTATATTGCCTCAGATTTTTTTGATACCGAAAGTGTAAAGATGGGCCACCATGGTCCATGTGAATGTGTGATCAGTAAAGTTGCAAGTTGCAAGATGCAATTTGTATGGTTTTTATATCACCCAACAAATGGCAGTAGAGCAAAAAGATCTTTATTGTGTGGCTGCAGGGGAGCCAGGATGGATGTGTGGATGGATAGACGCAACGAATTCTGCCAAAAAGGTCTAAAATGATTTTGCATGGAGCAAGAAAAGGCCGTCTTTTAATACTGAGACAGGCGTGCCCATGTCGGCTGCATGTTGGGTTTGGGTCACGGAGTCAGGCTGGAAATGTGCTGCCTTTTCATCCAGTTTGGAGCTTTGTCGTTCAGTCATAGCGTTATCTAAATGAAGGGCCATAATGTCCGTGCTTTGCCTAACAAGGAACATTTTTTGCCACAACATCCTTGAACATGTGTGTTGCTTTGTTTGAAGTTAGTTCCCATCGTCATCATATACCCATTGTAGAAGAAAAATCCAGGGTAATATGGTTCTCATGGGTAGATATTGTGACTACACTGGATTTGCCCTGGTATACTCTTAAAATCAATAATTTTTTCGAAGAGTCAACATGAATATTTTCATTTCTCCGAAGCGAGATTACAAGATTAGACAACCGACCCCCATTACCAGGGGACAGCGATAAGGGTACAACAAAAAACATAGCAGAAGAGGAAGGGGGCTACGAAGGAATGCAATCGCAACATACAAATGCACAACACAATACTGTTGGTGATATGCCCTAGAGGCGATCGAGTTTGCGGATTGGATCTGTTAATGGGTTTTAATGTTGATTAAAGGACCATTAGGGTTTAGAGTCATAATGGACTTTAATGTTGATTAAAGGCCCATTAGCGTGCTCTATATAAGAATAGGCAGGGGGCCAATGCGCATTGAGTTTTTCCTAAAAAAAAAACAGATCTTGCCACCAAAAATCCTGACCGCTTCATATTCCCGAACTCCCTTCGAAACCCTAGCCAGGCGCGCGGTGCTAGCACACCGGTGCACGGCGATTTCATCCTTGTACGTGTGGATATCGTAGAGGCGTTGCTACTATTGCGGTGCTGATCTGCTCGGGAGTACTCGGGACGTGCTCGGGGTACTCGGGACGTGCTCGGGGGTGCTCGGGTCGTGCTCGGGGGTACTCGGGACGTGCTCGGGGGTGCTCGGGACGTGCTCGGGGGTGCTCAGGTCGTGCTCGGGGGTGCTCGGGTCGTGCTCGGGGTACTCGGGATGTGCTCGGGGTACTCGGGACGTGCTCGGGGGTGCTCGGGTCGTGCTCGGGGGTACTCGCGAGTACTCGGAAGGTGCTCGGGATGAGGTTGACGATCGACTACTTGACGCGCACGACGTTGGATTGGTCTGCTCCAACTCTTCTTCCGCTGCACTGCTCGTCAAGTGGTAACGATTCATGATCCCCTACTCGCATGGCTTCCTGGTTGAATGCGGTAGAGAAAATTTATTTTGTGCTAGCGTAGCCTACCCGTTCCCCAACAAATACAACACTAGACAACACAACACAAAGAACAACGGTCAAAGCAAACAAGCCAAGTCTTGCTCTCCAAAGGAAGCATCTAGCCAATCATCGTGCCGTTTTTGAACTAAACAACAATGAGAATCAATGTTGGTCATCATCTACCCGAAGTGTGTAACATCTCCACAGGATCAGTCATTTGGTTGCCACTTTTGTCAACTAAAGAGAACAAGAAGATCCAAGATATGATATAAGATCTCTCTAACCTGGCTTCCGACAAGCGAGGAAGCCACTCTTGCCCATGCTCATCGGACACAAAGACATCCTCTTCACAAACGGATACCAAACACTAAGGCAAACCTGATCATGTCCCTCTACCACACAACTGGCTCACAAAGCATTGCTCAGTGCACATGGTTGGCCCTAACTTCCCGCATCAAACCATCGAGAGTCAGGCTTCTCAGGTTGCCACTCGGTTCAGCACCCTCCGACACGCCTCCAAGGGAAGAAAGCCCCAGAGGGGGAAGGACCACTAAAATTAGCGGCCACGGACAACCAAGCAAGGAGGACGAGGACAAAGTAGGAGCCACCAGTAGATACTTGCCGAGCCACGATGACAACTGTCAAAGGAGAACAAAGAACATCCAAGCACTAATGACCGCAAAACTATTGCACGCCGAACATGAGGTTGATGAGGACTTGTTCGCCAAGCCGTGCGGAGGTGAAGCACCCCCCGGCACACAGGGCGCGATGCTCTCACTGCATAATGCTCAGTCGAAGTCCATATGGCACCTCGTCGCCAGGCCAACACATCGCTCACCACAAACATAAAGGAGCCAGATCTGCACTTGGGTCGTGCGGATGTAGAGTACCTCCTCACGCACCAAGTGCGGCGTTCTCGTTGCATGGCCACTTTCGGGCTTAGATCTCATGGTGTACTCGACAGCGGTGAGCTCGAACGACCCCTCCCCATCAAAGATGACTAAGATAAGACCAACATTGTCACGGGCACCACAAGCTGCAACCGATCCTCCCACCAACGACCAAAGCATCACCATGCCTAGAGACGAGCATAGTTGGTCAGGATGAGTAGAACTAGGTGGGAAGGATGAGGGCTAGGAGATGAGGAACTGTCACCACACCAGAGAGATAGATGACCGGGGTGTAAGCCATCTGTCGCAAGCGTAGATGCCAACGAGCATAGTGGAAGTTTGATAGTGGTGCCACACAAAAAATCAGACTGGTCCCCCATCGACCACATGACAGTCGTGCCATCATAGACGCACGGATTTGGTTGAGGGGACTAGTGGGGAAGGTGGAGGATTCGACACTAGGCGGCCAGATTAGGCACCATGCAACTAGATCCGGTGACTGGCAGCAACACTGAGCAGGCACTATGCAAAAAATTGGAACTTGGGGACAGGAGCACCAAAAACAGGTGGATGAAGAGGGGGAAGGGAGTGAGAGGGGTGCTGCTGTGGCTTGAGACCCGCTATCGCCGAAGCCACAGCCAGAGTCGGCTACGACGATGCTGGGGGGATGATGCTGAGGAGGGAAGCTTGGCAGTGGTGCAGCTGGGTCACCTCCTTAATCGCAAGATGGGGTGGCTCAAAAAGCTCGACATGTTTTTTCTAACAACACCCAAATCAATATTTTAGAGGAAAAAACTTTCCAACATGGGTTATGAGAAATTGGAATTTTGCCATGACATTCTGGTGGGGGTCTTTGTTTTGCCTTTTTCTTAGTAGGCAAGGTTTGGATAACAAATAAAAAAGGTCATAAAAAAGGAAAGTTTGCCAAAAAAAAAAATAGATCTGCAACTATGTGAGTTTGTCATAAACCTCCTACATGTATTTTTTTGCCAGTCTCAGGCCTGCAAGTTTTCTTTGATGTCAAATACCCCTAGAGCCGTTGACCGTGTACAACATGACGCTTGCATATTTTCTAACGTGACATGATGACTTCCATCTAGGTTTCTAATGTCTCCATGACCATTTAATATTAGTCTAGAATATATATATATATATATATATATATATATATATATATATATATATATATAACACTATAATTTACACTTCTTACTCACGTACTTATGTGGATTTATCCTTCAAACGTGCAATAAAACATAGAGATATACTGCATTGTATGGTAGCCATTGGAAGCTACGCTAGAAGTCGGCACACCACGACGGAAGCCACGAAAAGCACCATATTATTCAGTCAGTCTACAATACTAGTGGGTATTTGGCATAAAAAACTTGCACAAAAAATAATTGCAGGAGGTTTCTGTCAAACCCCTATATTTACATATGGGTTTTTTTAATTTTCCAAAAAGAAATGCTAAAATTCCAAAGAGAACCTGATGGCAAGAGTGAACCAAAAGCACTAGTAAAGGCGGAAAGCTCCTTTTGCCGGCCTCCAATACTTTTCTTTCCCAAACCGGGTCATCCCACCAAGGCACCAGTCCACCTCACTCGCAGACATGCGGGCCCAATATATCACCGGACCTACGTGACATTGACGAACGCTTTTCCCGGGAAGCAGACGGAGAATTTTCGCCGTAGAATTTTACATTTTGATTTTTTTTAAAAACATATTCTATCAACAGCCTTCTGCGAAACAATTTCTAAAATTAGATACTTTTACACAATAATATAACATTTGCTATCATGGTATGAATAGATCATACTCCCTCTGGTTGTAAATATAGCTTGTTTTAGTCTTCTCAATTATTCTATAAATATAAGTTATTCTCAAATTTCTATGCATTGTTTTCTCTTTTGTTCCCGTTTTACCCTTATTTAATAAATACTACCACTCTCATAAATGAATGAGTTATTTTTTTCAATACAAAATAAATGAAAGGTAATAAGATCATTTGATCTACTTTCTTAATTCTTATATATAAATCTAAATTAATCTATATTTACAATCGGATGGAGTATATAAGTAGCTACCATAGCTACCATGATTATCAATACACCGTACTATTTAATCATAATGACAAATGTTATAGCATAGTAAAAATGGTGCATTTTGCAATATTGTTTTTCAATAGATCCATACGTAGAATTTTTTTTTAAAAGGCTAAATTCTAAAAATTCCAGCCGCGGGGTCGGGTACGTGCCCCGGCGTTCGTACACCACTTACCTGGTAACGGGCGGCAACTACCGGGCGCGCGTGGGCCCATGGGATCGTGCAGCTGGGTGAACTCGTGGCCCAGGATCACTCCCCGCGCGCTGACTAGGACTCCAACCGGGCAAGCCGGTTGCCGCGCACCGGTTTCACCCGGTAAAGTAAACCACAGGCGTCTCTTTGTTAAAGCACCCCCTCACTAGTTCATAACTACAAAATCTTTTACGGCGTGCACCAGCACATCATGTTGGATACTAGTATCCATTCAACCTAATCTCCTCCCATGTGAAGTTTAATATTATTGTAAAATTTAATTCTGAAAACCTTAAGTGACAAAATATTCCATCCAACAATAGATTCGGTGCAAAACCAAGTGGATGTCACATTACATATCATAATAATACTCCTGCAACCTGGATTATAAATATATATAAATAGATTATACTAGTGAAAAACTAAAACAGATTTAATATCTTTTGCATTTTGCAACTCATTTTTCACCTTAGATTCGCTACCAGTATAGTATACCGTTGTAAGAAGGAAATAAATTCTCTAAAATGGAACCCCTTAAATGAACTAGGAATTATTTGTTGTCATTTGATCCTCAATGTATACCACTACATTATATTCCATCCGCACATCACAAAAAAGCTTTTAAGATTGACACCCCTTACATGCGCACACATCTTTCACCCCTCATCTCATTTGCTTCCTTCCCTTAAAACTCATCTTACACCATGTTTACGGTCGTAGGCTTGCTACTAGATGGTAGTGTCCTCGCAAAATGGTGCTGCAGCTGCTATCATTTTCCTCGGCGTCTACTCCTCTTGCCGTATCGAATCATGCCCTATCATTTGCCTCCACATCTACTCCCAGTGCCAACTATCAACCGCTGAAACTCACAGTGGAAACCTATAATTCAAGTTGAGAGAATGAAAAATCAAATTCAAAGTGACAAATTTGAATCAAGAGAGGATATATTGTGGTGTTAAATGCGTAAAATATCCCGTACAAGTTCAAGCAGCTAGTTTCTTTAAGTAAAAATAAGTAGTTTCTTTCAGTAAGGAAAAAGGTTCAACACCCTGGTACCCGTCGAATAGGAAGAACCATGAAAACACATAATATATGCCACTCAACTCATTTTAATCTTTCAGATCTATATTACTCGAGATAATCCTTATACATAGACCCGTTAGAAACAGGATCACTATGCAATTCCAGGAATAGTGTAGGGGTGTGGCTGCACGAGCGCGTGACCAAATTGGTGAATCTTTTCCCCTTTTCTGGCTGCACCAACTCTACTTGTCGGATCTTGCCCGTATGGTATGGAGGTCGCCGGAGCCGCGTCCCCGAGGTCGCCGGAATCCCACGTGGCGCTGCCCCGTCCGCCTCCACAGCCACCGGAGAAGGTTAGCTCGCGCGAGTTCATACTCTTTTCTCTTGATTTCTCGTCAAAGTATACTCTGTTTTCCCCTTTCAGTTCATGAACTGTTCCGTCCTCTGCCTGTCTGCGATTTGATTTGAGAAAAAATGTGTGGTTTTTATAATCCGAGCATATTTGCGCGATTTTCTTCTCCCGTACTTGCGACTGCTGTAATTGTTCTCCCTGACCTGCTCGACGCCTGAACCAAAGAATCCAACATGGAGACGAGGCTGCGGTGCGTGAGCACGACGCCCTTGCTCGGTTGCTATGGTCGCCTGTCCTCGACGAGTAGAGGCTGGAGGAAGCGGCGTCCTAGCCCACCATCGCGGCCGGGAGCCCCTCGTATCAGCGCCGGAATCGAGCAACGCGCGCGAGGGCGTCGGCGAGATGGATGCTCTTTAGCACGAGGATGACCTGGACGCACAAAGGTGGGAGCTGTCCTGCGTTGTCGTGCGCGGCGATCTCGGCGGGACGCTGGACGGCTTCATGGCTTTTGATGCTAAATAACCAAAATTCTCTTTATGGATAGTCCGATTAGTACAGAAAGACAAGGTCTGATTATTCCGTGTAGATGATCATATGGATGGATAACTATTGTCGACTCCTTTATTGGTTTGCATATCCTACGGTGATTAGGTTAGATTTGATAGACCCCTTGTCAGGTTTTTTCGATTTTCGGTTGTATTTTGTGGTTGCTAATAGCCGTGCTATGCCTCAGTTCGTAAGAATACAGAGAAAAGACCATTTGTTAGTTGTGGATGATTCTATCTCATTAACAGTTCTTCTGCACGAGAGTAGTGCAAAGCAGCTTCGATTTGGTGGGACTTAATTCTGTCTGAATGGAAATCCCTCGTCAACTTTGCTCTTTTGGTATCCTTAGAAGAAGATAGAAAAAGCTTACTCCTTTGGTGCAAACTGCTCTTTGGCCTGCAAGGATGCTGGTAGGTAGTCTTGGATTAGGTAGATTTCCATCCTTGGAAGTTTCCTACCTTGATTCTACTTGATTTTGCCCCTACTTCTCCACTGGCTCTGTGTAAGATTGCATTTTTAAGTCAGAAAAATTGATGCCACAGAGCTCAACTGTTGTGAAATCGTAGATAGGTCCAAAGCAGAAATTATAGTGCCTCTTATGGGGTTGGATTCAGTTGTTGCAGTGTGCTGACTTGAGCAGTTGAGCTTATATTTCCCAAAATTATGTCTGAAACTTCCACCCACAATGCAGTTGCTGGAGTTCACAATGCCAACCTGAGAAGTGAGAACCATATGGTGGCACTGTTTAAAGTACCAGCAACTATATTGTACCTGAGGGGAAAATCTGTTAATAATGCCATACAACAAAGATTAGTTAGCTGCAATGAAGATAATGCCATCGTCATCACCAACCAGATCTTTGTGGAATATAATACATATGACACTGAAAATCCTCCTACTTTGACCTTTGGAGCAATCTAATATGTTATTTGAGAACATTTGAACTTTAGGAAGCCTGTTAAGCTGGTCGTTTTTCACCAATTAAGGTGCTACACAAAAGAAGGAATGCTTAGCTGCCAAGAATTTGAGCATATGCAACGTAGTTGTTAAAGATACTCACTGATTGTAGTGTAGAGGGTATTGTAATTGTGTGCTGTTTAAGAAAATACTAATTAATAAATAGCTTAGATATAAGCAATGTGCACTTGCTTTAGTACTTGGATTTATAAATTCTCTGACTTGAGTTATTTTTCTGAAAGAACATATTTGCTGCTGTTGCGATACATCTTGTATCACTTAGTATTTATGTAACTGTCAGGATTCATGCAAAGATACAGGAGACATGGTGATCACGGAGGAAAAGCCATGCACAGATCAGGAGTTAGAACTTGGTCAAACGAATAGTTCTAGTGAGTGTGAGAATCCGATCCCCAGCAATGATGAGATGATTCGATCAGAGTCCAAATTGGAAACAGCTAAAACTGATGGCGATGGATTGAGCGGGGAGAGGGTTCTGAAGAAGCCAGACAAGATCCTGCCGTGTCCTCGTTGCAACAGCATGGATACAAAGTTTTGTTACTACAACAACTACAACATTAAGCAGCCAAGACATTTTTGCAAGAGTTGTCAGAGATACTGGACTGCAGGTGGAAGCATGAGGAACATCCCGGTCGGTGCTGGTAGACGCAAGAGTAAGAGCTCCAGTACGAATTGCCGCAGCATATTGATTCCAGGCAGCAGTTTAGCCACTCCTGTTGCAGATGCTTCCCTCTTTCCATTATCTATCAAAGGAAGCCAAACAGCAGTTAGTTTGAGGCCTGATTCCCCTCTCTGCCACTCCACGGTGTCTGTGCTGAAGATTGGAGAGCAGAGTAAGAATGCCAACCCTGCCTCAACAGCGCAACCCAGAAATGGAGAAAACCAGACCTGTGTGCCTTCGACTACAACATCAGATAGTCCTCGGAGTGAACCACTTAAAGGAACAGTTAGCGGACATCAAAATGGAATTATTGGGCATTGTAATGGAGTCACCATGCATCCCATACCATGCCTCCCTGGTCCTCCTTTTGTGTACCCATGGAATTCAGCATGGAATGGCCTTCCTGCCATGGCAGCACCGGTGTGCCCAGCCCCAGCTGAAGCAGCAAATTCTTTAGAAAATGGCAACACAAGTAATGTTCAATGGAATATGCCAACAATGGTGCCATTAATGCCACCAGGCTTCTGTGGTCCGCCGATTCCGTTTCCAGTAATGCCACCTGCTGTTTGGCCATTCATTACTCCTTGGCCTAACGGAGCATGGAGTGCGCCATGGCTTGGACCTAGCTCTTGTGTGTCTGCAGCATCTCCCAGAAGCAATAGCGCATGTTCAGATAGTGGCTCTCCTGTCCTGGGAAAACACTCGAGGGATTCCAAACCTCAAGGTGATGAGAAGGTAGAAAGATGCCTGTGGATTCCAAAAACACTTCGGATCGATGATCCCGATGAAGCTGCAAAGAGTTCAATCTGGACCACCCTTGGGATTGAACCTGGTGAGCGAGGCATGTTTAGACCATTTCAGTCCAAACCTGAAAGTAGAGAGCAGATATACGGTGCTGCTCGAGTCTTGCAAGCAAATCCAGCGGCAATGTCGCGCTCGCAATCTTTTCAGGAGACTGCATGATAATATTGTACTTGTCTGATATTTCTCAAAGAAGTTAAATTAAGAAAATGCTATAGTCTGAACAATAATTGGCAATGTAAGTGCTGCTAATGTCCAAGGCAGCACACCTGTACTATTGGAAGAGTATTCTCACATTTTCTGTGATTTGCTTGTAGAGCATGCACCAACCTATTGGGTTCATGATCAGGTTTCCAGCATGTGTTTGGTTGTACAAGAATAATTGTTAATAGCTTCCTTAAAGAATTGTATTCTGCTGACCCTTCAGCAGTGCTGTTAAGAGGCTATAGTATTTCCCTATTTACACGACAGGATTCAGAAGCAAGCTCTCCCTGACAAGAGGTTTCACTCTGAAGAAATGGTTAGCGGTTCTGCACTTGATGTATACTGAAGGCTCTGAGTTTTCTCCCATGATGAATGATGATCAGTGAGAAGCGGTACTCTATAAGATTAAGAAGATGCTGATTTGGGTCTAGAACTACTAACGCTTGCTTGCCTACAAGACTCGCGCTGTGATTAGTTGGGATGCCCCTATCCTTTTTGCTCCATTGTGCTGTCTTTGTGATATATCAACATCTCTGTACTGAAGTCTGAAGTCGTAAAGCTCCCTTTGTGATTCAGTACGCTCTTTTGTGGATGTGACAAGTGGCTCGGTGCAGCGAATCGCGTGCTCCTTGTATTCGTGCTCGATCATGCTTCACCACCCTTTGGGTTACGACCCCATTTAAGATATTTTTTCTGAGGAGTTTTTTTTTAAAGAAGCTAGCTGTGCCGAGAAGCTGCTGTCTGATTCAATCCTATTATTTTTGGAATATTATATATCTAGTGTGTAATGACTATTATACTCTGAATCGTATGAACTTGTTTAGCTTCTGAATAAGTGTATATGCTAAGGGTGGCAACAAGTCGGATCGACGGGAACCTGAGACCTGATCGTAGACCCGAAACCCGATAGTGGTGCAGGCTGCCGGCCGCGAGCGAGAGGGGCCAGGGAGGGGGAGGCACCACACAAGAGCGGCGCAGGAGAGGGGGGAGTGGCCACCTTGAACCTGACCCGGATCGAGGCCTGTGGGGCACCCACGAGTACAAATTAAGCCCCAGTCTTGAACCTAACTCGAAGGCCTCGTAGGACAATTTATACACCCGCTCCTGCCGAGTCTGAAACTCGCGGAGCCCTAACCCGACTCAGTCCACTGCCATCCTTAGTATATATCATTATTTTCATTAATTTTTTGCATTTAAAGATAGAAATATTCGAGTATTAGTAATTTCATTATAAAGATAAAGCATGACAAAAAAAAGTTGATTACATTCTCTCCCTCCAAAATAACTAAACTAACTAAACCATTGATACCATTGAGTCCTACAAAATAGTAGTCAAGTGTAGCCCCAATGATCATGATACCAAAGCAACGGCAATATAATTATGCAGTTTGCCCATGTCATTTTCATCTCTCACACTACCATCATCTACAGCATCTTGGGTAGCTTGGACGCCCCCATCCTCATCAACATAGTTTTCAGAATCTGCATAATCTGTGGCACTATATCTAAAAAAATATGAAAAGTCATTAGAACAATTACAATTTTAGATTGCTTCTCTGTTAAACAGCTAGTCAAGTTTAAGAGAATACACCACTTTGTATTTAGAATTCTGAAGCAACGCTCGGAGGGATGAATGTGCATAATTGAACACCTCCTTCAATTACATTGGTTGGTGACCATGTTGAAATTCAGACATATGATACCTTTGACCCTTGTATGGTGCTTATGAAACTTTGTTTTGTTTAGGATATCATAAATAAACGAGATAATACTTCCCTACATAACATAAGTGTTAGTGTAGTGCTTGATGCAATAATACTTCCCTACATCGTAATAAAATGTCCACATATAAGTAAGATACCTTATGGAGAAAGTGGAAATTGATTTTTGTATGTTACCAAAGTATCCAACAGTATGCAACTGTCATGAACAGATCCCGGCCAACCATCAACCAGTGATAACAAATGTGAACCTCATATCAAAATCACAAACTAATATGACATTTATAATCATATCCATGTCAGTTAAAGTATTTATGTTGTTTACTTAATGGCACAATTACAGGTATTTGTGTTCCATCAATTGCACTAATGCAATCCTTGAAATGATGTCAAAACCTAGCTTCTCAAAGCCTAAAATGCACAGTAAAAAATTGAGGAACTTTAGGTTTTATGATATCAACAACAAAGCAATTGATACTATCTAATACCTCAATAAACTTTCTAATAACAGTTTCTACTGAATGGCCAAACTAATTCTTCACTTGGCTATTAGATTGAGATGCATCACATGTCCAAAAAACATTGCTAATACTTCATTACTACAAAGTTTTCTAGTTGATTTCAAGCCATAATCATTTACCACTGTTTCATGGAGCCGTCAAAAAACTAACATTCTCATTTTGAACTTGTCGTAACACTTATTACTATCTAGGAATTGACTCTCAGCTTATCTAATTCCAATCATGATAGGTATATATTGTCCTAGCCTTTTTTTATATACCTGAGCCACCATGGTAGTCTATACATTCTAAATTCTAAAGTAGCATATGCAACTATGAAATCATCATAATCATCATCACCATCACTAACACGCTCTAGAATGACATCACTTGATTCTTCAGTCTCACTTGAAACACTTGAAGAGCTCATTTGCACACTAGATAAAAAGGAGAACATACTACTGTATGATACACATATACGACAAAAAAACCATACAGGTCACACATATGAAAATAAGACCATCCATGGATGTGCAATACAAATAATTATTAAATAGTGACAATGTATCCATTTCATAACAAGACAACATGATGAAAATAAGTGACATGTCTTCCTCCACTGTCTAATGCTTCCTCCTGTCGTTCTATGCCCTCTTAAGCTAAGCAAATCTTCCATTTAGTGTCTTTAAAGTGGTAAACACATCACAACATTACTACAAAAATTGTCATCTGCATCGGAATACCAGCTAAAATTAGCAAAATTGGCATGTAAACAACAGCTAATTCACAACAATAGTAAGAATAAATGACATGTGCATAGCAGGTAGTTCACACCAAAGCTAAGCAAAAATTAGCCATTCAGTCATACCAATAGGCATCTAATTAACACATATACATGGCAGCAAATTGTTGCAATCCATCTATCCATCATATAACATCAGCTAATTCGCATTCCCATACACAAATCTACCAATTTTTATCACCTAACGAAGGGGGAAATGTGGGATGGAGGAGTACCTTTGGGTGAGGGTCCTGGGCCAAGGTCGTTAGTGGAGACAACATAGGAGCAGGGGAGCCGACGCCTGATGGGGTCCTTCTCACCAAAACGGGAGCAAGGGCGCCAGTGTGGCGTTGGCTGAGCAAGGAAGGAGAGGACCGAGTGAGGAAGTAGGGGGGCAAGCAAGGACCGAAGGTTCAATTTGCCGGTGAGCCACCGCTACCGAAGGTTCAAACCCTAATCACCTCTCCTCTCCCCCATCTATTCTCATGTGAGTCTCGGGCGTCGACTGGTTGAAGGGGTGAATCACGAGGGTAACGGATGGAAGGGTAACTCTGTAGCATTTGCGGGTAATTATTCCCAACTTGAGAAGCAAGGGAGAAGCGCCTATAGAGGGGGACCTACATGAGCTGCTCTGCCACCGGTCGAAATGGAACATTTGTCCTCGAGTCCAGAGCACCTCAGGCACATGTATAGAAAAATGTTTCTTCTGCAACGTAGTTATAGTACGCTCCATGTACGATCCTCCGGTAAAGCCAGTGTTTGTCTTTAATCAAAAGGGCTGATCACCGAATCACTCTGCATCTGATTCCAGAGCTTGCCATTGTCAGCACTCCATTTTTAAAATTACACCACTTAGGCAGGGGCGACTCATGCATGCATTCACCGTAGCCAGTTTTGATGTGATCCTGCGTTAGGCAGAGAGCAGAAGCAGGGAGGGATGCAGAGGCAGAGCGTGAACCCCGTTCTAACGCAATGAAAGCTGAGAGAGACTACAAAAAGTACTCCTATTTTAGTTTGAGTATATCAGTGTATCACACGTAGTAATCCCAATCGGAAAAAGAGAGCCCAGCTACTCTGCGCTGATTGGTTAACCGGTCGCCAGATCCAAGGTTCCAAACACCACGCGCGCGTCGAAACACGACCGACGCACGGAGAAAACACGCGCAGGAGCAGGACACGCGGTGCCCTCCTTTTGGTCGGCGTGGGCGGTGAGCTCGCCACTTGCTTTCCTTTCCACACGTCCGCCTCTGCCATTGCAAGCCCCTGCCTGCCTGACGATCCGATCGACGTCTATAGATGATCTGACCAGCACTACACTTCGATTCAGAAGCAGCAGTACAATTAACAGTCCAGGCACATGGAGCGAGATCTATCAAAGAATGACCCCGATCGATATGATGGCCACAGAGACGCATCAACGTACGTAAATCTATCATTAATGATGTGACTTATATGATTGATTACAAATAGATCGATGGATATATGATATGGATGCATAGCGCACAATCTTATCTGTAATGTATTGCTGCTATTTATATACTGCTCTTACTATGCATGTTTCGTTGCATCTCAATCACACACGTTTCGATCGATGCCAGAGACCAGCTAGCTGCAGCCTGCATGCATCTATCCTAGCTAGCAAGCCTCTGTTTGCTGAATTCATGGTTAACTGACACTTGCATGCATGCATCTCCGGCGAATAACGTCTAAGGTGATACGGGTGATCAATCCGCAGCTAGCCCCTCATGACCTGTCGATTAGGACACAAAGCAACAAATTAATGAATGGCATATCGAATGCGCATCTCATATACTCCATATAATTGAGCAGTGTGGATGCATGCATCAAATGTGCTTGATTCCACTGGCTAATGTGTACTGAAGATGCTTGAAATGTGAGAGGAAACTAGCTAGAAATTAACTGGAGTTCACTGACCAAGAAGTAGCTCTCGCCCATCTGCAGGCTTTGCATGAGGATGCCGTACTCGTTGACAGGGAGGAGGCCGCCGGTGGAGTGGGCGAGCATCACGTCCTGCCCGAACATGGACCGCAGGTCGATTGGGCCCTGAGGCACCTCTGTCGCCACGCCATTGATGAACACCGTGATGCTCGCTACAACAAAATCAAGTGATGACGCCCCCAGTTAGTTTATCGCAGGAAAATTGTTTTAACCATGTGAAAGGGGTTGAATTGGATGGCGGATCGGTCTTTTTGGGACAGTGTACATATCAGTTCGATAGGCAGTTTGATCCTGCATGCATGTACTGAACTAGAATATTGGTGGTTAGAAATTCTGTTTCGCAACTGATGATATCCTATACATGTACTTATTGTTTCGTTAGTTTTCTGCACATGCATGAGAGAAGCATGTTATCTGTTGGCATGTGCAGTACTAGTGTATTGCATGCACGCATGCGTTAAGCTAGTATACTGCATAATATGTAGCTAGCACAAGCAGTCTTGTCTTAGTTAGCAGACGAGCTTTCCGTCAAAGAAAAATGAGTACATGAACTCATGCCCCTCTCCTGGCTCCTATTTTCTGATCGAGGCGTGATTGAACTACCATTGTTCCCATTGGTACCAAAAAGAACAGACTCAGTCAAGAAGATATGAGCTCTGCATGCATGCACAGCAAAGAATCAGGCTACTATGCAATACGATCTTATGTCTTGAGAGTAGATCCGAAAGAGCAGTGAAGGGCTAATAAGTGAATAAGTTTTTTCTTCTTCTGAACCTGTAATTAAAGAACAAGAACATTTCTGAAGGAAATTAAAGATCAAGGATTAATACCATCAAGCATGATACCGATTCCATTAGATCTCTGAGCTAGATTATGCATGTATGCACTGAAAGCACAAGCTACCGATGTGTGGATGTGTGATGCATGGATGAATTAACCAATCCATGGTTGAAGAAATAGGCAAACGCAAAACCATGCATCGATGGAGAGCGGCAAAACATGCATGATGCCGCTCACCTGGTTGGCACGAGTTGTAGAGCTGCTGCTGCTGCTGCGCGATGGCCGCCGAGGACGACGAGCCGCCAGAGCCACCGCCGTCCACGTAACCCATCTG
This sequence comes from Phragmites australis, assembly GCF_958298935.1. NCBI lineage: Eukaryota > Viridiplantae > Streptophyta > Magnoliopsida > Poales > Poaceae > Phragmites > Phragmites australis. The sequence continues at coordinate 30,175,666 of NC_084934.1, read as the reverse complement.
CCGCGAGATGGCGAACAGGTCGTCGCCGCCCCTGCAGTCCAGGTCCCCCATCATCCCCGCGGACGCGGAGGAGCCGTGCGCGAACTGTCCTAGCGACAAGGCAACGGAGCCGTCGTGGCCTGTCGCGAGGCCGGCTCCGCTAGCCGGGTGCGAGCCCGACGAGGACGAGGAGGCGGCGGATGCTGCCGCCTGCGCCTGCGCCTGCAGCTGGCGCTGGCGCCGGCGGGACCGGGAGCGGCGGTTCTGGAACCAGTAGAAGACGTTGGCATCGCCGACGGCGCCGAAGCGCTCGAGCAGCTTGCGGATGCGGACGGTCTCGTCCTTGGGCGGGTTGACCATCCCGCTGTTGAAGATGGACTCGAGGATGAGTATCTGCTCCGGCTTGGGCGTCCACCGCGACCGCACCGGCTCCGCCGCCGCGTGCCGCTCCGGGCTCAGGCCGCCTTCCATCGATCGCACTGCAGGTTGGAATCGGATGATGTGATGCTAGGAGAGGAGACAGCGCTGCGTGCTGCTTCCACACTAAATAATGTGATTGCTGCTGCTGCTGCTGCTGCTGGGAGTGGGTGGAGGGTCGTACTTATAGGAGAAGCTCTAGCTTAGGGGTGCAACGGAATGTTCTTGAGAGGAATTATCCTGGCTATCTATTATTTTAGGCAAAACTTACAAATCTCTAATATACTATTGTGTATCTTTAACGTGTGGGATCATCTTAGTCAGTGACGTATGGGGGCATAATGGTCGTATCAGATATTTAAGTTTTAGCCATGGCATGTGAGAAATTATATCATTATCTTAATATTTAATGTACAAAAGGAGCCACATTTGTTTTTATGGTCACAAAATTACCATGTTCATCGAAAAAATAATGATCTAGATCATTTATTGTTATGAACATCTAACGGTCTAGATTTATGAAAAGAGTCCAGATCAAATACGATTAATAAATAGCTAAATTTAGAATTAAAAAATATGGAGAGAAAAAGATATTGATTTTCTTGGGACCAAGTTATAACGATGTAGATTTAATCTAGAGAAATCTATATTGAAGTTGAGATGTCGTGCAACAAACTAAAATTAGGACTCTAGAGTCCTATTTGAAGAGCAATCTTTTTGCTAGAAGGAAACTAATATGAATTCTATCTATTATATTAGTAATTGGCTAATAAAAGAAGCTTCATCTTTAGCTCTCAAGGCATAGAAATTGCAATGTTAATCGGATTGAGAAAAACAAAGTGTCACTATATATGTTTATAAATTATCCATCAATATCATTATGAAAACCAGCACTGCCATTACGAAAAATAAAACCCAAAATACCCATACACCTGCTACTCTATTACCCACATATGCCATTATTAAAAACTAAGAGTCCTTTTGGAAACTAATCTAAACGAGCTGATGAAGGCGATTCAGCCACCATTCCTAAGCGTGTGATGGCATACCAAGCGAGACACATGGATGCGCGCTTGAATTTCAAGGTTATTCAAGCAGCAGTTGGTCGTGCGTTCTGGCACATGTTGAAGTTGTGGTGCAAGTTATGATATGGTTTGTGCAACCTGCATGGACTCGAAGCAACGTGGCACGGCACGTGAGCCGCAGGTAGAGGTGATCCCCTTGATGTGTGTGTGTGAGAGAGAGAGAGAGATGAGACAGCAATGACCCTATAGCCTCCGTCTTGGCTCTGGATCTCCCTCGCCTCGATTCGATCTCGGTTTCTCCCATTCATCCAGACCGAGAAACACCGATGTCCCCTCACCTCTAGGTCCCACTTGCACGTAGACGAGGCTCGAGGTCGTTGTACAAGGCGGACAAGGGGCAAAGCGCAACGTGCCAGACAACAAATGGCAGAGCGGTGACCTGTAGAAATGGCTGGGAGTAGCAACATTTTAATGTCTTATGCAACTGTTTTTGGTTGAATTGATTAGGGAAAAAATAAAAATGAAACAATAAACCTCTAGACAGACTGAACCTTTGTTAATTATAGAAAAAAGAAAATGTTTGCACCATTAGTTATAGAGGGCCTAGATTATAGGTTGAGATCAATTTCGTACAAATAACCGAAGTAGCAGGAAAAGGGATAGAACGACTAAGAGGAGAGGAAAGATCCAACGGTGTTGAAATCCAGGTGTCAAAGCGAAGGAAGTTAAAACACTTGCATGTCGCGAAGACCTCATGCTCACTGTTGACTGGATTTAACAGCCTTTAGCTGACTGCACCCCGAGAAAGGAATAAGAAGATTTACTGAAAAACTGAAGTTTATCACTAGCCATTGACTCAAAGGTAAATCTTAACGTGCACATGAATGAGCAATCTAATTAATATATTGTCACGTCCCGAACTCATAATCATGCCTTAAGAATAATCATACATCATAAACATCATGTTTATTTTTAAGCAATTTTATTTTTTATACTAGAGCACCTTATTTTGGGTCAATAGGTAGAGGAAAATAAAATCGGGAGAGATGGAAATATTTTTGCAGTTGAAATGGGCTTGTTTCTCTAGAAAATGGGGCCCACATGAGTTAGCTAACCACCCACTCTCCTTAATGGGCAGCTCTCCCTCACTCCCCTTTACTCCCACACTCTCTACCTCTCCCACCTGGGCAGCCAAGCTGTTGCTCCCCCTCCTTTCTCTCAAGCGCTCTCTCTTTCTTCCTCGAATTTCTCCTCCGAGAAGCAAAATCGAGGTATGTATGTGGTACCCACGTAATCCTTAGCTTCTAAGCTTCCTATCCATCCAATTCTTTTGTGTGTGCCTGAATGATTTGAGCCGTTCTTGACCTCTTTTGGTGTTCTTGGTTTAAGCAACGAGGAGCAACAACATTCTTCCTCTTCCCCGAGCTTTTCCTCCTTCACCCGATGGTCACCAGCCTCGACAAAGGACCTTGGGTAAGTCTCCTAGGATTCCATGAAGAGAATCCGTTTTTTGGTTGATTAAATCTGAGTTTTGGAGCTTCTAGTGAAGTTGCAAAACGCCTCAAGTTCTTGAGGCTTTGGAGAAAAAAAGAGGATTCAGATGAGTTTGAGCTAGGAAATTATGTTTCTTTATTTTTGGATGAAGTCTAAAGCCCATGAGTTAGTGCAAATCCTTCACTCCTTATATTGGTGAGGTGCACAAATCAAATCGGCCAAAGTTTCCCCGTGAAGAACTCTCTCTACAACAACCCAGGGGTTCCAGGTGTAACCTGGAAGTTCCGGGTAGCACCGGGAAATCCCCGTTGAATTGTAATCGACAATCGTGTGGGTTTAATGTGTAAATTGAGTCTAGAACCCTTGGCCTAGTGCATATACATGTTTATGTGGGATAGATTTGACATGCAAGTCGAATCGGCTGAGGAAAATCATCGTGAACTCAAGTCTGCCAGAACTCAAAAGTTTCGGCCTTAGTCTGGAAGTCCGGGTTATCTTGAGTTAAATTTAACCGAGCACCCTCACTTGGAACCTTACCCGTAGAATCTGATCAACCCAGAAGTTCTAGGTATAATCCAAAAGTTTCGGATTGATCCGGTTTAGGATTAGCCGAGCACTCCTATTCAGAAGCAAACCTGGATTTTTCGACCTAACCCAGAAGTTTCAACCTCAACCCAGAACTTTCGAGTTAATTCAAAAGTTGCTAACTGATGACCCTATCCAAAGGTTCACCCGGAAGTTCCATAACCTGAAAGTTCTAAGTTGGACCCGGAACTTTCGGATTATGTCAGAGTTTTCAAACTTGTTTAGATCGCATACTTCGTTAATCTTTCACGTGTCTTGTACTTTTAACTTGTTGTTATGCATCTTTTAGCATACATCTTTGTACCTCATTCATACTCATCACATTGCATGCGTTCTTCTTTAGTGAATGAAGAACTAGAGTGTGACACGGCTGTGATCGAGGGCGATCCGGAATTTTGTGAGTGTTGCGCAGGTAGCATCAGGCAGGTGTCGGAGCAGTAAGGTAAGCATCTAAGCATATTTTACCCACTACTTAAGATCATTTGTGTCTATTTGATATGTTATGCTATATGTATATTGTGCATGAATAACAAGTCGATGTTGGGAATTGTAGGTAGAACCTATGTTGTTGTATTGATCTTACCTTGGTTATTGAAGTTTTTTATCCTTGTAATCAAAGTTTAACTATGTAGTTGCCTAACTTTCAAGGTTAATTGAATGCTTAGGAATGCATAGGTGTCGGTGAATCAGGAACCGGGGGTCCCCGAACTTCGAGGCCAGGCCAGCAATCCGCCACGTGGCGTCATTCCGCGGAGTCTCCTCCACAAGGTAAAAAAGATTAAGTCCCGGGAGAGGGCGCTCGGGGCCACAGTCAGTGGTCCCCGAGTACCCAAGTTCCCCGATGATCTGCGAAGTCTAAGTGCCGGGAAGGAAGTGCTCGAGGCTGCGTGCAGTGACCCCCGAGCACCCGAGTCCCCCGACGACCAAGAAAGCTAAGTACCGGGAGAAGTGTGCCCGGGGCCGCGAGCGGTAGCCCCGTGGGTGCCTAAGTATCTCGAGAACCCACTGAAGGAAGTTCCGGGAGAGAGTGCTCGGGGCCGCGTGCAGCGGCCCTCGAGCACTCGGTCCCCTGAGGATCCGTACAAGCGTGCCCGGGAGAGAGTGCTCGGGGGGGTGAACAGTAGCCCCCGAGCACTCGGTTCCCCGAGGACCAAGGAAGGGCATTCTCGGGAGAGAGTACTCGGGGAGGTGAACAGTGACCCCTGAGCACTCGGTTCCCCGACGACTCAGAAAGCCCCCTGACAGTGGCCCCCACAGGGGCCCACTGATGAGGTGTCAGCCAGTCAAAGGCCCAAAGCCGCATTTAAGAGCACGCATGGCCTGTCACCTCCAACTGCTCCCGCCACACTCGGTGTCAGTTCCTGCCATATTCTGGCAGAAGGGCGTGGGGTCATTAAATGCATGGGTCCCATCCCGTGCCATCCGGCCCGTCTCGGGATAACGTCGTGAGGGCCGAGGTGTTCCGTCTGCCGCACTGCTGTGGCAGGAGAACAAGACAGGGCGGGCACCCCGGGCCGCTCTTCGGCTGCCCGGTGGGCCCTCTCCAGGGCGCCCGTTGCCAGTGCATTTATGGTGACGGATGACCGGGCGCGGGGCACATTTTCCACCCCCGGTCACTTCGCACAGAGGCTATGATGACGCCCTTTCCATTTATGGTGCCTCGGAGCTCGTGCCCTCCTGTTCGGGGCACGCTACTGCCGGCGGGTATTTAAAGCAGCCGGCAGCACAGACAAAGGAAAGCTTTGAGGTGAACCAATCACTCACAAGTAGACAAGCTCTGATAGGTTCAATATCGGAACAGACGCAAAAGCTTTGAAAGGCGCTAAGAATCCCAGAGGAAGTAAGTAGCGAAGAGAAGGGAAGATCGAAAACACCCAAAGCCAACAGATACACGCAGACTGAAGAACAATGAGCCCTAGGCTCTAGGATAGAAAAATATTCTTGTAACCAGCAACATCCTTGAGGGACATTCTCAGGGTATTTATAGTATCCATACAGGAGTAGGGTGTTACGCCTCCGTGCGGCCCGAACCTGTCTAAACACCAGTGCATTTACTTCGTTCCACACTAGATCATTCACCCCGCCGGCCATCGCATTTATACCCATTTATTTCTCCGGCGAACATATTCAGAATCATCCCCTCGGCCGAATCTCTAAAAAGGGGTCCCTTAGGATCCCTGCGACAGGAGTTAACCCTCCGACAATAGGTCATCGGTAAAAGTCGAGCGACGTATTTAACCACTATTCGTGAGCTTAGGGCTTATTTACTTGTTCACAATAGAATTGATAATGATGTTGGGATGTATGAGTTGTGAGGATGATGCAAGATATGGGCGGTGCTAGGGATAAGTCAGGAGAGGAGTTCGAATGATATAGACCGCTTGTATCGATTAAGTACCATCCACCGGTGCTATTAGTTTTAGCACTTTTCGTACTAACCACATATCCATTTATGGGAAGGATGAACCGAAAACCTTATATAGCTTTGACCTTTTGGCCTGCATGTCTCGTGTGTCATAGGTATAATAGGCTTATAGGGGTATCTAATTTACTCTAGGAGTAGTTCTAGATGACTCATGCACCAAGATGCGTATGTTCAAACGATTAAGGTTTATTTGGGAAAGGTTGTCACAAGTACCCCTTGTGTGGACTTTAGCTGGTCGCATAAGCTGAATGGTTCTTATGTCGTGTGGGTAAAAAAGTACCCCTACAGGGTGTAAAAACAATTCAAATTGCCGCGCTCTCGGCTATGAGCATACTTCTGTTCATACACATCGGTCGTAAAGTCACGAATGTGGAATGATATGGTATGATATGTTGGGATGTGATTGAGATAGTTCTATTCACAGATATATTTATGATGTTTCCGTTACAGATATTTATGATGTTGATGCTTACATGATAGGATGTATATATATGTGTATGGTTAAGTATAGATGCTCACATTACTGTATCAAAATTTGCTCTCACTTATAAATTTAATTAACCATGTGGCCGTCTCTTTGCTAACACTTAAATGCATGATCCTTGGAGTCAGGTTATTTATATGTACTCATTATGAACGGAGGTTAAAGGTATTTGACTTCACTTATCTTTTATTTTTTATAGATGTTTTTTTTCGTTGTGTAGTTTCTCTTTTTACTAGATGACGATCTGTTTTATTTCCCTTTGTAGCTTTCTTTTATTATAAATTATTAGAAATTATTAATACCCACAGACTTGTAATATATTTTCAATTACTCGTTTTTTATTAAACTTTGTTGTGATGGTGTATGTTAGAAAAGTATGGGTTCCGATCTTGGTGTCAAAACTACCGGAATGATATTTCGACATGTAATTTGTGTCCAAGATCGAAATGATATGTCGAAACTATCTTTTATGTGTATGGTTAAGTATAGATGCTTACCGGGATAATGATATTTCGATATGTAGTTTGTGTCCATACTACCGGGATGATATTCTGATTAATTATTACAGTCGTGATTATGAAAATAATCGATTTAATGATTAATTAGAACATTATTTGGATGGTTCTTAATGTATATCATGAGTATTCTTGCACTATTACTTTCTTATATATTTTTCTTTTATATATATATATATATATGGTATTTCGCAAGGCTTAAATTTATAGTAATTATTCTAATGTAGAACTAAGAACTAATTATGCTTGATTGTCATGCGGCGTCGTACCCAAGGTTTTTAGGATCGTGGTCCGTATCGTAGAGTTGCACGATACTATCCTACTTGAGTTGGATGATACGAGTCGCAACATGGATCTTTTTTTTGGGAATCGCACTCGGATCATGATACGGATGGTAGAATCGTTAGAATCGTGACACAGATGCGATTTTATGATCCTAGGCACAAGACAAAAATAGCCGTTGGATTAGATCGGTCGGCCAGAAATCGATGCACCAGTTAGAAACCCTCGACGGGAGAGAGAAAATTGTGAAACGCGCGATAGTCCGATCGTCTGCATTATCCCCGAAGAGGTCGCTGGCTGCCTGGCTCTCTTCCTGTCCCCTTCTCTTCAATCTCTCCGATAGTCCGATCTCCATCTTGCTTCTTATTCCTAACAGTCTACCAACTCGAATCTGCATAGCAGCAAAGGCATTTGTGAATTCATAAAGACCTCTGTGGCCCGGCCGCCGGCAGCGGCCGCCTGCTGCAGTATGCTTGTACTCTTTAACCTTCTAGATGAACAATCTTACTTTTTTTAATCTTTAGGGGTGTAATTGGGTTTGTGACTTTGTGCTCATTTAGGATATGGGGATATCCGGATAAGGAGGAAATGTCAACCGGAGGAAACAGTATTAGTAATGCTGCTGCTACCGCTAGTGCTAGCACGGGCATAGTTAAAAAGGACAAATACAGCTGGAAATAAATCTGATCCTAGTTGGGAACATGGTTTTGAAATTGATAGCAAGGCAAAAACTGTCAAGTGTAGGTACTGTGAGAAAATAAGAGGTGGTGCAATATCTAGACCGAAACACCATCTAGCTGGTACTCGTAAAAATACAGAACCTGTCCAAAAGTACCACTTGATATGCAAGAAATTTTTTGAAGCTTCTTGGAGAGCAAGCTGAAAAAAATATGATGCAAAACAAAGGAGGCTATTAGCACAAGATGAAACTGACCAGAGGGAAGATACTAACAAAGGCCCAATGGAGAACTGGGTAACAAAGCACAAGAGCCAAGGAACCATGAATCGGTATTACAACGAGCAATTAAGGGAAAAGGTTTGTGCACAAATCTGTCATTTTTTCTAAACTAGTGCTATCTCCTTCTATGCTATCAAGAATCCTGAGTTCAGAAAGATGGTTGATTTGATTGGAAAGTATGGCATGGGACTGAAGCTTCCGTCTTATAATGATGTGAGAGTGAAGTTTCTCAAGGCAGAGGTAGAGTCTACACTGAAGATGATTGATGAGTTCAAAGAAGAATGGAAGAAAACTGGATACACAGTAATGTCCGATGGTTGTACTGACAAGAAGCAAAGATGAATATGCAATTTCTTGGTTAGTAGTCCAAAAGGAATTGTTTTCTTGACATGTTGATACATCTAGCATATCCAAGACAGCTGATACGGTTTTTGAGATGCTAGATGAGATTGTGGAAAGAGTTGAAGAGGAAAACGTTGTACAGGTTGTCACAATAATGGTTAAAACTATAAAGCTGTCGGTGATCTCTTGATGGCTAAAAGAAAAGGTTGTATTGGACCCCATGTGCTGCTCACTGTATAGATTTGATGCCTGAGGACTTTGAGAAGCAAATTGATCTTCACAAGACAACAATTCAAAGTGGTTGGAAAATAACAACTTATATATACACAAGAACTATGCTTCTGTCATGGCTGAGGGACTTCACAGGAGGAAGGAACTTAATTCGTCTAGTAGTTACAAGATTTGCCTCATCATATTTAACATTGAAGTCTCTTCATGAACATCAAGGAGATTTGATAAACATGTTCAGTTCTGCAAAATGGAGGGGCAGCGGGTAATAATGTTTAGCATTTACTCTTTATCCACCTTGTTTTAGTATTCTCATTAAACTCAAGCTTTTTGTTTTTCTTCTATTCACACAGATTTGCTAAAACCAGAGAGGGTAAGATAGTTGCAGAAATTGCTCTGGATAGTAGTGGATTCTGGCCTAACCTTGTAACATGCCTGAAAGCTGCATTACCTTTGGTCAAAGTTTTACGTTTAGTTGATTCAGATGACAAGCCTGCTATGCCATATATTTTTGAGCAGATGGACCATGCAAAGAATAGGATAAAGAAATTTTCAATAATGTGAAGAAAAACTACATGCCTATACTAAAAATCATTGATAAAAGATGGGAATCACAGCTTTCAAGGCCTTTACATGTTGCTGCATACTATTTGAATCCTGCCATTCATTACAATTCTGGGTTCAAACTATTGCCTAATATTAAGCTCGGCTTGTATGCTTGTCTTGACAAGATGATACCAACAAATCTGAATTAGTGAAGGTCCACCTGCAGCTAGACAGATTTAAAAGTGGAAAGGGACTTTTTGGAATTGAATCTGTAGTATTAACTAGACCAAAGAAGGCTCCAGGTAATCGATGCGTCCATATTTGCAAATTATTTTTCTCTAATTCAATATAAACTAGTTTCTTTTTGTGTTAGCTGACTGGTGGGATTCTTACGGAGATGAATGCCCTGAGTTACAAAGGTTTGCAATTAGAGTTATAAGTTTGACATGTAGCTCTTCTGGATGTGAGCGCAACTGGAGTGCATTTGAGATAGTACAAACTTTATACTTCATAGTTCATAATGAATTATTGAACATTCAATAGTACAGACTGCATACAGAATTTAACTTTCAAATTGCTATCTTGTAGGTTCACTCAAAGAGAAGAAATCGCCTACACCAAGAAAGGATGAATGATCTTGTTTTTGTGATGTACAACATAAAATTGAAAGAGAGGCAACTAAAAAGGGACTCTAAGATAAATTATGATCTGGATGACGTGCCTTCTGATGACGAATGTATAACAGAAAAGGAGGACCCTGCTCTTCCTCAATATAAGCATTGGCTCAGATATCTTGATAGGATTGCTCGGGAAAGTGCAAATTTGACGTTAGAAGACAATGGCTCTGAAAATGAAGTGGATAGTATTGTCATGGACATAGATGAAGAATGTAAGTTCTTAGCTGATTTAGCTCTTCTTGAGCTACTGCTTATTGTTTTTTATTTTTCCCTAGTTTATTGTTGTTTACAACTTATCTTGTACTGACTTTTATTTTTCTTAGTTGGAGGTGGTGGTGAGGATTTGAATGAAGATCACCATGAAGATGATGAAGGTAATGAGGATGACAATGACCAACCTTCATATGAAGAGGATGACAATGCTCCCAGTCGTCATGAAGACCCTGCCGTCATCTAGGCCAAGTGAGATGATAAATATGGATGCAGCTATAGATGCAGATAATTTTTGGTGATGTAGTGGTTATAGTTATTTAGCTGTTCCCTTGTTGCATTGTTAGTTTGTGACTTCAATTAATGTTACAATCTAGACAAAATTTGAATTCAGAACCATATGGATATGTGTGTAATTGTGTTTCATTCCTAGTGGAACTCCGTAGTTTGTATCTTCAAAATCTATGTTTAATAATATTTGATGCTTGTTAAATATATTTTTAATATAAAAAATAAATTAAACTTAAAAAATAAAAATCTCATAGGATCATGATCCTAGATCCGATCTTGCCCAGCAAAAAAAACAATCGTACCTAAGATCCCAATCCAAAAAACCTTGGTTGTACCTTGTAGCAAAAGACTTCATGGATGAGGGTGTTACATATAGATTGTTGTGGTTTTGTCCAAAGAAAAGACAAGACACTTTACCCTTCACAATACAGTGTTTAACCAGAGTTTGGTGTCGCGGTGCAATTGAGCTATGATTGGGGAAAAAATACAAGATAACTAAGTGGTACAATTGCATCAAAATGCGCAGCGATTAGGAGGGACTAAAACAAAACCGGACATGGTATTGGAGATTAAATTAGAAAATAGTTTAGCAGAGACAAGATATAGAAGGAATTTGGTGAGTGCGATAGCTCACCAATGACATAAGATCCTCTAATTTCCATATAAACTAATTAGAAAATTTATCGCACATATTATCAACATATTGATTGAGATTATTAAATAGATATACCTACATTATACTTAAGTTCGTAATAAGAAAGCTATGATGAACATTGAACATATTTATTCATTTCAAATGACCGCGTGAGGGATAAAATAATATATACAAAGATAAATAGTCGTAAAGAAAATATAAAGTCTAGCCGCGCAAATGCGCGGGGCACTTGCTTGTTCAAATCTAAGTAGCATGCATGTTTTTTTTCCTTTTATGAAAGAACAGTAGCATGGCGGTTATTACTTGGCATGGAGTGTCCTGCATTTCAGCACTTGCTCCTATGCGCTTCAACAAAATAGTTCAACTTGCTCAGACACGTTAAAATTATTTTTCCACGCCTTCTAAATTTCAGGCAAGAGCTTCAGATTTCTAAAATTTATGAGCTACGCTTAGACGATGGGAGACCAGCCTGGCGGAGGAAGCGGGTGCAGGGGCAGAGCAACGAGGCAACAGGGACACTGCCAACCGTGATGGCAGAAGACGACCAGTGAGCAGTGCCGAGGCGGGGGGTGAGTGGAGACGGAGACAAGTGGAGGTGGGGGAGCGAGAGGTGTTGTCGATGGGGAGAAGAACGGTGCACACGCGAGAGGAGGAAGAAATAACCGTGTCCATTCAATTGAAATCTGGTAGGTAGGGAGTGTCGACCGAATCAAACTATTTTTGGAGACGCCTAAAGGATAGCACAACCCTTAATTTTGCCTTTTAAGGGCATGTATGTCCTTATCATAGTGCACATATACCCGGTACTTGTTGAAATTCCATTTTCAGTCCTACGTACTTTGAAACAGGCCTGTTAGGTGCTGATTCCAGGTGCCATTTTGTCAGTTTGGTATTGGAATACTACATGACTGTTGATCTGAATTAATGCGCATGGAAGATTAGGTTGCTCATCGATCAAACATATATAGTGCTGTACATTCTCGAAAAAGGAAAACAAACACAGCGTTGCGTCCATCCACAAGTAATTAAGGACATCAAAGGTCGGTCACAGAGACAGTACAGTTGAGCAAATAAGAACACACTACGGTGATGAAATATACTCCGTGCGTTCTCTGCTCGATAAATGGGTCGTGGCTGCGCATGTCGAGTGCTGTGAAGAATCGTCTTTCGTTCTCCTCCTGACATCCTTCCTCCTTGCTTAACTATCCCCTTCAGTGGTCGAGTGCAGGTAGAAGAAGAAGAAGAGTCGGCAGGGGCGCGTCCAATTCACATGTGCTGGTACAAGGAAGAGGGGGAACACATGTGCCCCACGGTTTGGCTTCCATGGAGTATCTAAGTCTAATCGTCGCCGCTTGGGAGTTGCATGGGAGCTTGGGTTGGGTCGGCCGGCTTGCACGGGAACGGGAGGAGCATCCCCAGGCCAGCGGCGACGGCACCGGAACGTGGCTCGCATGCCTGCCTCACAGTGTTATGTTCCGGCGCCTCTGAAGAGTGTGACACACCACCAACCGAGGGCCAGAGAGGAAGCAGAGCCACGGAGAATGAAAATGCACCGTCAAAATAGCTTACGTGCAGTGCACAATTATCTATACCATCCATATTTGGATTGAGGTTTGCGCACGCACATAAAATAAAATATATGTGCAGTGCACAGAGTAATGGGATAAGACATCTCATCCGCATATCATTTGGGAAAAACTTTGTTGCGCAAAGAATACATATCCATCCATGGCGCCTACTGCTCGCGACGATGCATGATAGATGATTCCCTCAATTGTTTACAAGGGTTGCCGGCTGGGAATCTGCAGCGAGCTGAAGCAGCCGAGCAAGCAAAGTAGGAGCAACACAAGAGCTACCAAGAGAAGAGATCCCCTGCTCGGAATACGCTTAGACATGCGGGGTCGCGGCCCCATTGTTCGGTTCCGCACAGCCGTTTCCGTTTCCGTTTCCCTCATGCGCCACTGCACCCGCATGAGAGGAGACGACGACGCGGGGACCTAGCTGAGCTAGGCGTTCCCTGCTCTGCTCTGCTCTGCCCTTGCCGGTTCCCCCGTCTTGGTGCCTTCCGCGGCAGCCCATCGCGCGCGCGTCTTACTGCTTCCACGCCCAACGAATCCGCATGTGCATGGTTCCTGCGACCAAAAAGTTACCGCTCGGCGCCGAATACGTGGAGCCATCTGTTCTTCCGCCATTAACGCATCAGAGATGCAGGTTGTTCCCGCTGCAAGTGCTTTTGATCATTGCGCACATATAATTGTGCCGTGCGCTAAAACAACGCGTCCTCACCAAAACTAACTTGGAATACTGCGATGATGATGATTACTGAGCCATTCCTGGAATGGGCAGCCTAAAGTAGCTGCAGCGGCGACACTGATTACATCGGCTCAGACGGTGAGTGGAGTGGAGTGGATAGACAGACAGACAGCGGCCGGAAAGGGAATTCCATCTCGAGCAGCCACCGCTACTTGCACGGTACACTTTCAGTACTAGACTTGCTCCATTCTCCGCCAAACCAATCATGCAAATCTGCCAAACGCCTCATCTTTTTGTTACTATGCTGCTACCAGCAGTGCAAGTTACTCCAGAGATTAGGGGATAATGTACGCAGTAATATTCTAAGTCACCAGCTTGACCGTACTCTAAAAAAAGAACTAGCACTGGATAGATCAAAATGATGGCAATGCCTGCTAAAGCTGGCTAACTGGGCTGGTAGGGATCAATCATATTTTAAGAGAGAATAAATTAGGATATTTAAAATTTATTTGATTTTAAAAATTATACAAGATAAATTTATATTAATTTTTATCTAAATATGCTCTAGATTTATCTAGTATGTCTATAATATCGAACGAAAGAGCTTGTAACATATTTAGGAAGTTAAATTGTAAGTACGTAAATACGGAAATATAAATAAGGTAGAGAGATCAAATTTGGCACAAATATTTTTATCTTGTGGTGTTGATGGTATGAATATCACCCCTAATCCACGTTAGAGCTCCATCAAAGATATACTCCTGGTCCCCGAGACTCTTCCAGTCATGGCTCTTGAGCTACTAAGTCACAAAGACAAGATCTCAACCCGAATGAGCCACCAAGCCATAAAGGTAAGGTCTCACCACTAGCATCTCTCTCGATCACTTGTCGCCGTCTTCACTTTAGAGCTTGAGCTATCAAGGCAAGGGTCCCTGCGTCCTCATACAAGCGTCTTGCTACCGTTTCACACTAAGTCGGAGGGTCAACAAGCTTGAGCAACTTCAGCTTAAGGTGACCATAAGTCACCAAGACTCCAAAGTGCTGGCGTACCACGAGATATAAGATTGGATGACTCCTTGATCCACACTCTAGGAAGCAATACCTAGCAACTTTTCTCTCTAGACCTATAAGCATTAAACACTTGACTTTGGAAGAAGAGCTTGAAATATTCTTCTCACCATTTGATCATCTTCAATTGACGTCAAACCTAGCCAATCGATCTCATTGGTAAGAATATTCAAACGTGATTATATGTCATAAATATTTTCATGGGGTAGTTATTTAATGACATTGAGCTTAGTTACTAGTACATGCTGTTTTTTATTGCGCGCATTCTTTGTGCCTTCATGTATTTCAATTAGACTAGTTCAAATATCATTTGCATTGATGATAGAATAAACACGATTAAAAACATCGACGTATAGAGATGATAAAAAGATACTCTTCTCTATAGCATCGGATTGCCTCTCCTTATTTGTGATACGAGGTCACATCTCTTCCTCGGTGACCCTCCAAATATCTAAATCTCGAGCTTGCAAATAACAAGTCATTATAACTTTCCAATGTGAGAAATTTGTGCCATCGAAAAAGGGAGCATTATGGGAATCCATCCTAACTCTGAATATCATAACTCACTAGGCGGTGAAGCCTAACAGATTACAATAAGACTAAGGCTCAAATGCCACTTGAATTGGCGAAACATTATGAAAGGTGAAGCTCTAACACCAATTAAAGAGCTAAATGTGAATCCTATCTTTGATACCAATTGTAGAGATCAGTAACATTCTAAGAGTGGGATGAATTAAGACACTTAAGATCTATTTAGCTCTAAAAACTACACAAGATAAATGTATATCAATTTTTATCTAAATATACTTTAAGTTTATCTAGTGTGTCTACTCTACAGACCAAAAGAGTTTGCAACCTATTTATGAAGGTAAATTGCAAGTATGTAAATACGAAAATATAAATAAGGTAGAGAGAGCAAACACGGTACAAAAAATTTTATCCCGTGGTATCGATGTAATGAATGTCACCCTATTCCACATTGAAGCTCTACCAAAGATATGCTATCAGTCATCAAGACTCTTCTGATCACGACTCTTGAGCCACCAAGTCACAAAGATAAAGTATCAACCCAGATGAGCCACCAAGCCAAAAAGGTAAGGTCTCACATAGCCTCTCTCTCGGTCACTTGTCGCCGTCTTCACTTCGGAGCTTGAGCTACCAAGGTAAGGGTCTCCGTATCCCCATACAACCGTCTTGCTGCTGCTCCACACCAAGTCAGAGGGTCAATAAGATTGAGTAACTCCGGCTCAAGGTACCGGCGAGTCACCAAGACTCCAAGGTGTCGGCATACCATGTGGTACAAGGTTAGATCACTCATTGATCCACTCTCTAGGAAGTAACACCTAGCAACTCTTATCTCTAGGTATATAAGAACTAATCACTCACTAATCTTATGCTTAATCGTCTTAAATGAACAATTTTAGCACTTTGATGGCTTAAATATCTTCTCAGTTGTATAAGGGCTTCTCTAGACTCCAGCTACCTCAAATGACCGAGTGGATATGTATTTATAGTCTCAACCCCACGTACTAGCCATTGCCCTAACGACTCACAGAAGCTGTGAATACCGGATATTTCGGTGTTAACAGTGGTACACTTACTGGAAAACTACCCGTTGGAACCCTCACACAAAATCTCTATGAACACCAGACTGCCCGGTGTGTTCTTCTTTTCATCACTGGACCCTTCAGCGTGCATACTACCACCATTCGAGCCACTTCTTGCTTCTCTGCATAAAATGCTCCGGTATAAACCTTCGGTGTTCATTGCATAGATCATTGTACCATCCAGTGGGTTGATCTTTAGTCTTCAACTCTTGGAAACGTCTCTACAGGAAATACTTCGGTGTAAGCCTTCGGTGTTCACACCTCTTCACACCGGACCATCTGACATATGGCTTCTTTTCTTCCTCCCTCTAGAAATGCTCCGCGTGTACTACACATTGAGCACCAGATCATCCAGTGAGCTGATCCTCACCCTTTGTCAGAAATGCTTCAGTGAGCACATTTCCTAAGCACTAGACCATCCGGTGAGATCTTCTTTTTTCTCTTTTCATTGTTCATTGTCCGGTGTGTTGAACTTGCTTAACACCGGACTATCTGGTGATGTCAACTGCATCTGGACACAAAGCTCCGATATGTACAAACTTGTCCAACGTCGGACCATCTGGTGAGGTCATTTTCTCTGGGTCTTCTCCAATTCAAACAAACTTTATCCCAACTTCGGTGACTTCTTCATGTATTGCATCCATGAGACCTACTAAAGCATATACTTGACACACGTGTTAGTATCATTAACTATGTTATCATTAATCACTAAAATCACATATATGCCCTAAAGTAAATGCTACAATCTCTCTAAGAACATGCTTCCTACATCTCCCCTTTTTGGTGATTGATGACAACACAATCAAAACAAGTAGAAAATAATAACTGGTATCAAATGTAAAAGCACAAAGTCTTAACACATTACTTGGATGCATATTCTTACCACTTAGTCCCCCTTTATTGTGGCTCCCCCTTTCTCCCATGTCACTATCTCCCTTGATCGACCTATGCAAGAGTTTCTCCTCCTTTGTCAATCTTCATGTATCTTGCACTTGCTTTGATCATCACAATTCTCCTCCTTTGTCAACAATCTCCCAAAAAGACTATAAATACATATTGAACTCAAACGAAAAATATTAGAGCGCATGGGAAAGAGCTTCATAAAATATGATCCAATAAAGTGATATTACTTATAGGGATTTAATTTAAAAGATATGTGAATATCAATTAAGATGGAGAAACACATATCACAAATCATGAAACTCACATAATATAGTCTAAAATCTCCCTATATGTGTGCATACATATAATGAGAAAGAAACATATGCACAACTAGACAATATACCAAGATAAAAAGTTTAAACCATATTATACATGGAGGTAGCTTAAATAAAAGGTTTGACAAAGATACCAATTGAAGTCTTTCAACATTACATACCTCCGGGAACTTATCGATTACTCCATAAGACTACAAAAGATATCACTTAAAACATATGTTAGTCTCAAAATCACAAACTATAGGATATACTCTACCTAAATGTGTGTATATAAGTGTTAAATACTTGTGAGATATATGCACTTGTTATTAATAACAATGAGTATTTATCCTATAAATTAGACTTATGACACATAAAATATATCAAATAAGAGATATACTATGTAAATGACCTGCCACTAATAAGCCATATAGGTTGCTCATAGGTTAAAGAGAAATATAAGCAACCTACCGCATAAAAACCTATACTAGGTATTACAATAAATTAAAATATGCATATGTAATCCTAGACAAACAAATGAACTAGATGCAAAATAAAATACATGAATAAGAATCTAGCTATAATTACCTCTTTTATCTTTGTTGGAAATTTCGATATATGATGATCATGATCTTTATCAATATGCCCAATTTTGTACATTTGGATTCTTTGCTTTAACTTTCACTCTATTTTGTGAGCCAAGTCTCCAAATCCCTATAGCTGCCTCGGACTTCAAGTCTTCTTTGGACCTTAACCGATTAAAGCCTCTTCATATTGGTGATGACTTCTTTGGGCACCCAAATAGGTTGGTTTTCACCTCCGGTCTTTTCTCCTAACCATGTGTGCAAACCACCTTGCCACTATCCTTCTTTTTGAGCTTGTAGTGGTTGCTCTTGATCTTGACCTTGTAGTTGAGCTTACTGTAGAGGTTGGAGGTCTTGTTAGAGAGGTCCATCATCTTCTTCTTCTGTTTGGCTTCCTTCTTGACTTGTTTGCATTGAAAGGACTTGTGACCTTTTTTATGTCACTTGAAACATGTCACGGTTGACCTCTGCACAAGCTTTTTTACTATGGTTACACGGTTATCTTAAAGAGGTTGGACACGTTCTTTGCCCTTTAATCTCGTCAAGTCCTTCTTGAGCTTCTCCACTTCTTACTTGAGCTCCTCATTCTCTTATATAATGAGATTATTATGTGATTCTACAATAATATTCTCAACACAAATCTTATTGCAAAGGGGTGAGCTAGATAACTCGATCAAATTATCACAAGAAGTGAAAACATCTACCTTATGATTAAAATTAAATAGAGAGATGAATTGCTTCAAAGGGATCTTAGTTTGAGATTCAATGCACTTAAATTTAGCCTTAAGCACTTCATATTTCTTGTTTAGCAAATTGAATTTGCTCACTAATTATTCATAATTCAAAATAAAGGTAGCATTAATATCATTAAGGGCATTGAATTTTTTAAGCTCTTTAGATTGTTTCTTAAAGGCTCTTTGTTGCTCATTGATCAAATGAATGAGTTCTTTTTGAGAAGGGGAATCCTCATTGGATTTATCATCACTTACATCATTATCAATACCTTTGGTCATAAGACACTTATAAGATGCCTTGTGTGATGACTTGTGTAATGATGATCTTAAGAAAGTGCTAGATGATACGGCTTTACCGAATCTGGAAAATTCCTGAATGATCGACTGAAATATATAAAAAACTTATATTTCGATTTATAGGGATCCCTATCTTTATCTCTATCCACAGAGATACCTATCTATATAGAGAGAGATTTTTCTAAAAATTGATCCTTGAAGGAGTGGATGGTGAGTCTTTCATCATTTGAGCTTGACTCTTCATTATCGCTTACTCATCTTCCTATGCTTGCAAATGATTTGGTTTTCCCCTTATCTCCCTCTTGTTCTTGATCTTCTTCTCCTTCTTGATATGATCAATTATTTTGACCAAGTTTTCATTTGAAATTGAATGATCAATCTTGGCATTGATCATCTTCATATTCTTCTCTAACTTTGAGAAGAGCTTGGCAATCTTGGAATCAATTTCTTCATCACTTGATGTGCTTCAATCGTCCTCTTTATCACTCTCTTCATCTTGATCACCATCATCTTCGCTTGAGCTTGACTCTTGCTCCTGTCTCCTCATCTTTGTCTTTATGTGTTGGCATTGAGCTTGTTTGTTTGTGAGAGTAAGTTTCTTGGTGTCGGATGAGGAAGATACTTTCACCCCCAATTTTCATGATCATCTCATGAGCGGTGATCTTGCCGAGCACTTGACTTGAAGTCATCTTCTTGATGTCATTATTATCATAGATGATCGAGACTATCAACTTCAAGAGCTTAAAGTATTCTTCAAACCTAGCCCATTGATGCTACAATCTCACTAAGGACATGTTTCCTAGAGGGTCATGCTTATTGAGCCAGCCACTATAGGCATGACCTAGACACGGCACGATACGCAGCGAAAGGCCAGCATGGGCATGGCTAGCCTAGCTAGGCATGTCACGACATGGCCAGCCCAGCAGACATGACATGCTCGGCATGCTTGGCCCGACGCCTAGCCGTTGGCGCGTGGGGCCAACCCAGTTGGGTATGGGTGGGCACGCAGGGGCATGATCGGGTTAACGGGTTGAATGGGCTGCACCTGGCACTTTTAACCTATTATTTTTGAATTTTCTATCCATTTTGTGACTATTTAGGCTCCAAAAAATTCAGAAAAATTACAAAAATCACTATTTTTCACCTATAAATAGAGCACCACCGTACTCTTCCACACTAGCAAACATATTTGCTATCTTGCTTTCTCTTCTCATTCTTGCCTCAAAGTTCTTGAGAATTTATGATAATTTGGTAAAATTAGTTTGAATTGTTGCAAAAAAATCTGAGAAATTTTAACACCATCATTCTGTTGTCTTAAAGAAATCTCGGTGATTTTTTTTATCATTGTTCTTTCTTGTTTCTTTCATCTTTATTTTATTATTTGACTATTTCTAACTCTAAATATTTGAATTTTTTTAAGTACCATTCGACATTGATCATGGATGCCATTGATCATGATCATAATGATAAACATCCATCGATCATGATTTTTTTTTAATAACTCTCAGGGGATTACGACCCTTTTGATAGCAGTGTCGCAGGTGAAGAAAGACACGGCAATGAACCTCCAGTTGGTTCACATGCAGTAGCACCTCCATCATCAGGCTCTACAATTGCACACACGTTAGCAAGCAACCCACCACCCACCTCTCATCTTAGCCTATAAATAGCCACCATGCCAAACTCTCAGTGATCCCATCGATCACATATCTCTCTTTTTCTATTTGCTAGTTAGTAACCACTTGCACACTTCAACAAATCAATTCCATATTTTCATTCATGGATCAATATGTCGAGAACTCACATGCATGGTTATCACTATGGTAACATTTTGAAAGGATCTTTAAATAAATAAACGAGGAATATGTAAACTTTGTTAAGTGTAATATATGTAGCTATGAATTATGTATCAGATCTACAAGTGGAACAGAGTACTTGATGAAGTATATTACATGTTGAAAGAAAAAATCTAGAGTTTATAATGAAATCATGTAATTTTTGGAGCATAGGTTGTACTCTTTTTTCTTATAGTAGAAAGGTTTTTAATTAGATAACCAATCAATAAATATCATTTTATCTGTTTTCTATAAAAAAAATAATTTTTTGAATTTTGTAGCTATTTTTATATTTTTTTCTATTTTCAGAGTGCTATCGGACCGATCGTGCCCCGCCGTGCCACAACTGTGCCTGGGCTGTAGGCACGGTGGCTAACGGGCTTACCGTGGACCAAGGGCGTAGCATGTGGGTCAGCATGACATGACCCGTTAACCTTATTGGCCTATCAGGCTGTGCCTAATCAAACTGGCCTGACAGACTAATTTGGACAAGTCTGATGCCTGTGTTGTCTATAGTTTCTTGATATACGGACTTTTTTTACTCATTAGATGGGGTACAATATTTGGCAAACGAGAACAACCCACAATTTGCCACTGAATAGGTCAGGGTATATCCAACAATAATATAGCTCACTATCATCTAGACAACCTCTTTAAAACTAGCTATAGCATGCCATATGTAATAGATTAATAAAGTTAGCACATGTCTTGGAGTGTGTTATAGACAAGTTAGTTTTTCTCTCTTTTCTCCTTCAGTGAAAAAAATCTAACGTGAACATCCTTCTAGCTAGCCGACCAGATTGTTCGAGATGCCTTCTTATTCTACATTGTGCCATAGAATAACTTCACTTCCGTTTCATGCCATTAGATTTCAAATTTTCTTCCCTGCTGATTGCCACTGCTTTTGGTTGAAAAGCTACAAACTACCTTTGGTTATCATTGTGCGTAAACAGAACCTTTACACATCAGATTTGTCCTCTTGTTCTGCAAAAGCCCGCCGCCGTTGTGGTTAATCAACTAGCTAGGCTGGGTCAAATCCATTGTATCGATTTCACCTACATATGTAACGGCACAATAATTGAATTGTGAGTTGCGACTCATCTGAATACACAGACCTTCATTGTCTCCATACAAATGTGTCTTTTTGGATATGTCTTTCGTAAGCATAAGAAAATTACAAATTACCACTCAAATAAGCTACTAAGATATATTGTTTTCCCAATGATTGGTGCGTCTATAATAACATTGAAGTAAACTAGTTGGAAGTTAGCATGACCTTAACTATTGTTCCTTTAAACTAGTCGACCTTGTGAGCCATCTTTGTTTCAAGTCCTTATCATCTAAAACACATAATCAAATATTTGTGCGCCGTACCAACATTTTGCAGGCATATATACCTCTGCAAATGAGTGGGTAAAATTTACCAAATATACACTGTTACTTGAAAAAGAGGGCAGCGCCAGCCACAAACGCAGCAGTAGTGGACTTTGCACCAACTTAATGTGGCCAATATGAAATGGAGGAGCGTGCACTTTTGGCTTCATGCATGTTTTGTGACCTAATGCTGTCTCTTAAGCTGTCACTTGCGCTCCTAATATACTTGGGGGAGCATCATGATGTCCACGAAAGAACAATTGGTGCCTAGGTAATGACAAATAGCTGCATATCCTATGTGTGTTAAAATTCCAGTTCTACATATAAGTCTCCGCCGCGGCTGTTAGAAAATGACCGAATCCACTAACAAAAGAATCATCGATCCATGCTGCATCATGACAGAGCTAATAAGCCAGGAGCCAAGTAGGAGTAATATTATAAATAAATGTGCATGCGTGATGTCGCTGAATTGTATAACTCAATAATTCATTGGAGCACTACATGTCTTACTAGAAGCTAGCTTTGCCGGAATCTTCAAACAATTTAGTATTTGCTTCGAGTACTTGAACACAGCAAACAGGATCCAACACTTAAGCATCTACTTACCGGCTTGTTTGCCCCTGCCGTGCACACCAATAAAAAAGGGCCAAATAGAAAGGAAAATAATGCTAAAAAACTAGAAAACATAGAGAACCTAAGTACGTAGTACATTGTCCCTTCACAGCGATTAGCAACATTAATCAATGATGACTAGTAGTAGCACTATCGTTTCGAGTGAGGCAGATTAATAAAGGTAATGCAAAGTCCGATGCACATGGATGGATGGATGGATCGTCGGTCATGTTGTCTCATCTTGGCAATGTTGCTGGGTCGGAGGAACCTGGAACGTGAAGGCAACAAGGCCTCGTGGCCTCGTGGGATGAGGTGAAAAAGCGCGCTCGGCAAGGGGGCGAACACGGCACGAGGCGCTGTCGCGTCCAGACACGCACGCAACCGAACCGCGCGGTGGCCTGGCCGTCCTTGCGATCGGGCAGGGCGGACCAGGCAACAGCGCCGGCCGGGTCACCTGCAGGGACAGACCAAGCGCGCGCTCTCTGGAAATGGAATTCACTGCTCGCCGGGGCACCGCGTGCGCCCCCAAAGCCGAACCGGCAGGCCCGTGCGATGTCTGCAGGCGACGGGATGAATTTATTTTATCAGCGAGAGAGCCGGAGCCCGGAGGAGGAAAGGGACAAGGAACCCGAGGTGGCTGCTCCCTGGAATGGAAGTAGATTGTGCTGTGCATACAGACAGAACAGAGCCCTCTTGATGCTCAACCGTTTCTTCTTTTGCGCATGGATAGTGCTCTGTGCCACCAAATGCTGCCCTGCCTAAACTTGGTGCAGCATAGCATGTCCTTGAGTGACGTGGAAATGGAGTGGCAGAGCGACAGTTGTACAGACAGCTCGCGTCAGGGACAAAGATAGATCGCACGCGCATGTCCAAGTTCAGCACATCGATCCTTTCAACTTTCACCACACGGTTAGACATAGCCCAGATGACATGTACAGACAGCTGAAGAATACTCCATGTGCTCTGTTCAGCCGTCGGCGCGGCCCTGACACCGACCACTGCTGTCTGCTCTGCCCTAAACTACATTTTCACCTGACAACCACCATTGCTGGTTACACGTACGTACGTACGCACGCACGCACGCTCAAACGGAGCTGCAGTAGTAAGCGTCTCTGAATGACAGGGATTGATTTTACAGGATCAGAGCTTGCAGATCTAGAAGCCGCAGAGAAAGCGAAGGTTTAGCTGGCGAGCAGCAAAGCAGAGGTTTGGCCTCGGCCGGTTTGGTGTGGTTGGAGTAGTGGGCAGGGATATGACGGCCGGTCCGTCTGCTAGTGCCAACACGATTCAGAAGCCATCAATCGACCGCCAAGGGGGCATGGCCATGGGTTCGATCGCCACCATGTCTCTCTCCCTCTATCCAGGTAGCATTAGCCATTCGCTAGCTAGGTTCTTGGCGTGTCTCCACAATGAGGAACACGCCGAGGTCCACAACGACACACAAGACATCTTATAGATCATCCGTGCATATACTAGCACTAGATGTTAAGATAGAGTTGGGTCGTAGGCTATCCTCGGGGAGAATCTCCGTTCCCCCTTTTGGGTTTTGGCCGCGTGTTCATCCATGCACATACTCGGTAGTCGATCGGAACAATATTTTACGAGTATCTGTCAGTCGCACGAGACAATCAAAATCATGCATAAGGGCCTATTTGACATAAGTCCCGGATCAACTTTAAGAGTGGATTTTTTTTTAAAGTCATCATGTGGATGATTAATTAGGAGGAGTAGTAGGACGGCATCAAAGATGTCTACAATTTAGGTACATGCCTCCAGGCCAGGCCCAAGGCCAAAAATATAGGAAAGAAATTGGAGAACATATGAAACAAGGCTCAAATAAAAATAAATCAACTATCTCTAAGAGTTGTTAAAGCATGGGCACCCGCCATTCCTCGTAAGAACTCTGCTAAATAGCCGTTTGTACTAAATAAGAGTGAGGCTGAGGAGTCCTCCCTTTTGCGTTTTGGCCGTGTTCTTTCTTCCACTAGCAGGAAGCAGAAGCAGAAGAGGCGATCGATGTGCAGCGCAGTTGGTAACACTAAGAAAAGCAAAGGTGCGGCGGAGCCTGTGGAACTTTGAAGTTTACAGCCGCCATAGGTACCCAACTCCAAAAGGCTGCGGCTGCGGCTGCGGCTGCATGTTCCGGCCACCGTCCAGCCTATTGATGGATCATGCATGGATGGAGTGATGGCTCGGGCTCGGGGTGCCAGCCCAGATGCGACCCAATGCATTCCGTTCACCGCACAGGCAACTGGCCCGCGTCTACACGGGCTGCCTTGGGACCGCAGACCCACATGGGGATACTAGAATTTTTTTATATTTTGAAAATAAAAATTGCTAAACTAGACGTCCAACAGGTGACATATTAAAAAAATAAAAATATCACTCTTCCAACAGATGTAACTCTTCCAACAGACGACATATTAAAAAATAAAAAAAAACACTACGTTCTACTGCTTTCAAAATTCAAAACGCTATCGAAATAGTCATAAAAAATTATATATAGAGAGAGGATATTATCATCTAGCTCTAAAAAAATCAGACGAAAATATGATCTGTAAAATAAGAAACAAATTTTTTGTTTCTTATTGTAAAGTAAACTTTTTAGTTGAATTTATTTTTTAAGATAGGTTGTAGTATCCTCTAAATAATAATTTTTTGCAGAATTTTTTAGGACAATTTCGATAATATTTTAAATTTTAAGAGTAATGGAACGTAGTTTTTTTTTATTTTTTTTAACTTGTCGTCCATTGGAAGGACAATATTTTTTTTAACCTAGCGCTCGTTGAAAGTGCGACATCTTGTTGTCGCTCTTCCAATGGACGGCAATAATCTATTTTTACAGTTTTTAATACAAATGTCTACTTTTACAATTTTTTATTTTTGAAACATAAAAATAAAAAAGCTCGGGATACGTAGCGTCCCTGCGCTAGCACTGCAGCCTAGCTGTAGTTTTTTTTATTTTTTTTTAACTTGCCGTCCATTGGAAGAATAATATATTTTTTAACCTATCGCTCGTTGAAAGTGCGACATCTTGTTGTCGCTCTTCCAATGGACGGCAATAATCTATTTTTACAGTTTTTAATACAAATGTCTACTTTTGCAATTTTTTATTTTTGAAACATAAAAATAAAAAAGCTCGGGATACGTAGCGTCCCTGCGCTAGCACTGCAGCCCAGCTATGAATCAAGGGGCCTGACCCCGGGTGGGCCTCCTAACAGAATTTTCACCTCCAATACTCTACAAACTTACGTGGGCCGGTCCATGTCTTCCTCCCAGACGTCACCGTGCGAAACAGCACGTTGGAATCTCCAATGAATTGAATCCAACATTACGGGCACAGCATGCAAACTTGGATTGCAATCCTTCTTCAAGGGCTTTAAACTAAGAAAGAGATAGCTACTGGTTGAATGTAATCCAATCCAATCTTACAAGTCCCAGAGTTACTTCTCTTCAATCCAGTGCATTCATTCAAACTTTTTTAATATTATTTTTACAGGAATTTCAAAAAATTGCACGAATTCGAAAAAATACAAAAATAATCTACTATCCCGAGATGGTTCCACGGAAATCAATTTTCGTGAGTTGAAATAACGAAAATATATATTTTCGTGGATTGATTTAACGAAAATTTAATTTTCACGATTTGAAAGTGCAAAAAAAAATTCATGTCTTGAGAGCGCGAAAATACGAAATTTGCCGTGGGACCGAAATGCGAAAGCTAGTTTTCACAGGACGGGCGCGCAAAAACTGCCAGTTTTCGCAGAACATGCACATGAAAACTGGTATTCGCACTGTTCGCCTTTTGCACACTTCGCTTTACTCCGCTGCCGATTGCGCGCTTGCCCTCCTATGCATTCGGGCGAGACAGTGGCGCCGGTTGAGAGAGAAGAGGAAGAAGAGAAGGAAGAAGAAGGGAGAGGGAGAGGAAGGAGAAGTAAGGAGGGAGTAGGAGGAGGAAGAAGGAGAAGGTAAAAAAAATGCATGTTTTTGTTAGTTTTTTTATTTGTTTAGGTTAAATTTTAATTAGATATTTGTTAGTTTTAGATTTATGTAGAAATATTTGTTAGTTGTAGATATTTGTATATTTATATTAGGATAAATAAGTAGGACAATAAATTTATATATATGTAGAAATATTTGTTAGTTTTAGATGTATGTAGAAATATTTGTTAGTTTTAGGAGTTATTGTCGTTCGGCAGTGGCGACGACGGAGCCAAGAGGCCCTGTTGCGGCATCCCTTTCTCTCCTCTCCCTTCTTCCACTGCCCCCCCCCCCCACTGCTCTTCGTTGTTTCGGTGCGGCAACGCTAGGCGACCTGTTCCCCTCGGCTCAGCATCGTTCTTCTTGTTGGGCGCCTAACCCCGCGTCTCCTCCAACTAGATTGGCATGGCTCCTCCAGGCTTTGGGGGCCGGTGCGTGGATCTTCTCGCTTCTGGATGGACCTGCTCGCCGATGGTCAGATCTTCTCGCCGCCTTTGGGGCCTGTGCGTCAGCACGCTGCCAGGCTTCTCGTGCTATTCTGGGCTCACGCCTCCCATCTCAGGTTGATCACTGGGCCTGATGTGATGTGCGAGCACGCGTGGTTGGGTGCCACCAGGCTCCCTGCTCTTCTCCCGGGCTTGTGCGTGGTTGCATGTGGTTGGCTGCCTTCGGGCCCCCTCTCCGGAGCTCACACGCATGGACGATCACCGTCGGTTCCATCGAGATGACCAGTTCGGCATGTTCCGCAAGTGGCGGCTATTGGTAGCAAAAAATGGCACGGCCAGATTTTTGTATACACCGGATAGTCCGGTGATCAATGTCATGTCATCGCCGGACTATCCGGTGTTTGTAGTTCAATTTTGATCAGAAGATATATTTTCTAGAAAAAAAATAGTCCGATAAGGGGCTCATTAAACGCCAGACTATCCAGAAATGGGATGAGAATTTGGTACAGAGAATCATGCTCTCTATATAAAATATTCTAACGAATGATCCAGTGAAAACATCGGACTATCCGGTGTGTAGAAGGTAAATTTGCGCTGAAAACTTGCTCTCTAGAAAAATGGTTCGGTGGAGATTCCGAGGTATACCAGACTATCCGGTGTATAGAAGGCCAATTTGCACCGAAAACTTGCTCTCTGGAAAAAAAATGGTCCGGTGGAGATTCCGAGGTATCACTGGACTATCCGATGAAAAGAAGAAGATTTTTAGCCGAAAATATGTTCTCTGGTGAAAATTTTCATGTGAGGTCTTTGATGATCGTCAGATCGTTTGATGCGTTCAAAAGGAAAAGTTTAAAAAAAATACTCTCTGCAATTATTGGTCCGGTGACATACTCCGGTGAGTATAAATGTGACATCAAAATATCCGGTGTTCTTGAGTTTGTTCTCACCGGACCATCCAGTGTTCAGTTCGAAACTGAATCAAAGTAGATTCGTGGATTTGTTCAGATCTCTTTCACAATTTTGAACAAATAGGGCATGTTTAGAGTTAGAATAGAATCCTATTTTGATTCCCTAGGGTCAAGACCATACCCCCCTATAAATAGTCGAGGGGTGGAGGTCGATTGCATATCCATCAGTCAATCATATCTATTGCATCTACTTTTTGTTTTGCCTTCACTTTCTTGCAATTTAGGATTAGTTCTTCGCTGCTATTTCGAATCCCTATGGTTTGGGTGGTAGTTCTTTATCGATTTGTTCGTAAATCGTTCGGCGGCGACCCCCAAGGTTGCTGGTCGAAACCATTGCTTGTTTGCTTGTAAATAAGTCGCACGTCACTGTGAAAAGCGACAAATATTCTTGACAGACCCGTGTTGGCGAGGTGTTACCCAATTTCGCACCGAACAACGGCGTACTGCTTGTGCTACTACTGATGCTTGTGCTAATTGTTGCTAGTGCTTGAGGCGACACGTGCATGAGGTGTGGTAGCTGTCATGGGCAGAGCGCTTGGCCTACCGTGGGTGGTGGCTCGCTGCTTGTGTTGTGTGTTGCGTCGGTGCAATGCCCGGTTCTGCTGCGGCGACGCCGGATCTACCACGCCCCACGTTGGATCTGCTGCTTGTTGGCACCTGATCTGGGTGTCGGGCATCCTTGTGGCGCTACACGGCTGCACGATGGCCGCCTCTGGGCCTCCCACCACTGCTTGCACTCCTCCCCTTGTTGGATCTGTCTCCATTCCCCAAATTCGACCCGCAGGAGCCCGATGGCATAGTGTTGACTCAAGGATAGCGCTTGTGGGTGGGGATGGCGGACGCTTTCTCAGTGGTTGGGTGGGGGTTTCAGGCGAAAGCCCTGCTCAGTTTTTTGCTGACACCAGTGATTGTGATGCCTTTGGGCGCCACTCCCCTCCGTAGAGGCGTTGTCGAGAACCCCTCTGTCCTCCCACACTCACACTTGTGGATTTGGACCCTCTAGGTGAAATCCTAGCTACAAGCATCTGGATCGGCGATGGCGGTGTCCTTGGAAGTCATGCCCTCCTTGGAGGCTTCGCTTTGGAGTCCTTTTTCTTTGGTTTGGAGTGGCATTCGGCTTTGGCATGGACCTGGTCACTCTCACGACGGACTTCTACACCTTTGGAGGCTTGGAGGCTTGTTTCTTCAATAAGTTGTTGCCTCAAACTGGGATGCTCTCTACCTCTCTCAGCACACGGTTGATGCGTGTTGTGCTAGCTGTGCAGTGTTGAAGTTGAAGCTGCTGCGTCATCGGTTCGATGGAGCTCAGCAACAATAAAACAGTGCACGGTTGTCCCCACGGCAGTATTAGTGGTGGCCATTGGGATGTGGGTGTGGCAAGTTTGAGATAGTTGTAGTGTTTCGCCGTAGGAAGTCAGAGCTGCTCTTGCTTGGCAACGATAACCTACGACAGTCCTAATGAGTTGTATCATCCTCTCATTTGGAGGGTTTTGTTGGTTTTCCCTCTTATTAAACCGACCCGTTGTTTGGTTTTTAGTCTGATTTTTCTCATAAACTAAGTCAATTCTCTTTATCTAATATAATATCGGCAATGCTCGTGACGTCTTTTAAAAAAATATTTTCTTATCTTGGATCTTTTTTCAACACATGGCTTGTGAGAGTCTACTATATAATATTGTGGTCATATTGTCGATGAAACAAAATTATTTTACAAAACTATATCAGCCCTGACCCCTCTAAACCACTGAATAAGTTCATTTGCATGCCACACATGCCACTGGTGTTACTGACTTGTGGGCTCAGACCCATATTTCACACTCAGAATGATGGGCGTACTGCAGAACACCACTGAATAAGTTCATTTGCATGATGTAGGATTGATTAGCGCAAAATATGTAATCGGAGGGGATGAATGCTTGTGAAAGCTAAATGCAACTTTTAATTTACCCTAAACAAAAATTCAATTTAATCTCGTAATCAGTTCTGGACATACTACTATCGCGCACTAAAAATGATGTACAGAAAGATCCGACGGTTCAAATTCCCTCAAATTTTAACAGTAGAAACTACACAATGTTACGAAACTATTCCAGAAAGAATAAAAACAATTAGATCTCTGGATCAAGAGTTATGATCTTTACAAGTAGACTGTGGTAGATGTTGATGAAAAAGATTAAACCATAATTTTGCGATTATGCAAGAATTATGAAAATCCAGTCAATCAAACTTTTCAAAACTTTACCTTGATGCACTAGAATGATTTTGGATGGATCAAACAAAAACAAATTGCATTGACCGAAGAATCCCCCAAAAATCAACTCGGAACGACAAAACGAGAAAAGTAGAGAGAAAACGAAATTACGAACTCATCAACTTATAAAATTTGATCTTCATTGCATAGATGAGTTCATAAGATGCATCCCTAAAAGATTCTCCACATAAATCTAAACCCTAAATGGTTTTTCTTTTTTCTAAAAAAAACCCTCTGCACTGTTGCACCACTGACAACAGCTTCTCTTTTATTTTCAATCGTACGCACAGTAACCGACTCGGACACAGTCTCCGCCTGGGCTTCGCGTGCGTGCTGGGCCTGCACTGCTGCCGTGCCTGGGCTTCCTGCGCCCGCGCGCGACGCGCACTGGGCCACCGCCGCCTTTGCGGCCGTGAGCCCGCGTGGGCTGCCATATCGCGCTGGGCCGAGCCTGGCCAGCCTCGCCTGGCGTGCGGTCGCTCGTGGCCTGCCTCCTCGCGCTGCTGGGCCTCCACTCACCCGTGCAAACTGGACCGCATCATCTATGCCAGCTGCTGACCGCGCCTGCCCTCCTGTGCGCTAGGGCGCTCCACTGGGCTGCACCCAGCCAATTGGGGAGCTTTTCTATTTTTTTATTTTTTAAATAAAAACTTGTGTGTGTGTATATATATATATATATATCCGTTTTGAAAAAATTGCAAATCTAGTCTCTTGTCTTCTATGGAGAAAATATTACGTTCGCAATTTTCAACGGGCAACAGGAGCTAGATTTGCAATTTTTCAAAACAGACATATATATATTTGCATTTTTTATTTAAAATAAATTAAAAATCCCAACAAGCCCCCATGGAGCCACGTCGGAACCATCTCCCACTGCCAGCTCCTGTTCATGCAAACAACAAAACCCGTGCACATTCAAAAGTCATTGACACAATCCACCGCGCACTAGACCGTATAACTCTGTGTACGTCTCATGATGCAATACATCTTTACATATATCGTTCCCTAGCCCGAACATTTCACGTGACCTTCTGACTGACTTGATCTTAGTTACTCTCTGAACTTAATCCCGGTCCTGTTACCGACCACGTCCGCATTCAGGACACAACTGCACATAAACAAACAACCAATTCCAAGCACAAGTACTCACAAATTTGAGTCGCTTCAATCCGCACGACACATATATATCAAAATCACAAATATTATTATGCTACCAATAACATATCCAAGCAACATATTAGCAACACATGCACATCAATACATACATATCATCTAAATCACTTCGCTTTTGCCAATTCCACAATAAAACAAATTTTCAGCATTCATGATCTCACACGTGCTACATATGCCACTGGTGTTTCACTGATTTGTGGGCTCAAGACCCACATTTCAACCTCAGAACGCTTGGCGTAGTGCAGAACATGGACTTGTTCAATGGCATGTGGCGAATTATCTTAAAAAACGACATCAGTCTTTTGAAAGGATTGTTCTAAGATTTGTTAACCGCCGAATATTTCAAGTTCAGGACAACATTTCGGCACCAAATATTGAGAAAATAATGGCCAGATATTTGCTACATCCTCCACTCATGTTTTCCGAAATTTCCTCATCTTTCAATAATATTAAGAACCGGAAATTAGCTGGACCTTCTCCCTTCTTAGTTCTAATTAATATTTGATGCGTTCGTTTGGCGAAAATTGTAGCATGCAGAAACCACTATGTTGACAATGGAACTATGCACGGCTGCTGGGCGAGCTCTCAACTTAGCTTCGAGAATCACGGTAATTGCACTAACTTGCTTAACTCTGTACTCGGTCTGTGAGTTTTTTTTTTTTTTTTGGCTTTCTGTATGCGGTTGCTGTATTTGGATCGTCTCGCCAATTAATTATCTGTTATTTGTTCAGTACTTTGCGTCTTCAAGGCTCGGTCATCCAACTGAAATTTCTCTGCATACAATAGAAGTATAAAACAGGTAATTCATTTATCTTATTTCTAATATCTTCTGATATTTAGAATATATATATATATATATATATATATATATATATATATATATACACACACACACATATGGTCATGGCGCCGGTGGTGTCGTGCTAATAAGAGAAAAAGATTCTCTTTTTGCCGGCAGCGAACACGGCATGTGGATTTGGATTTTGTAGTGCTCATTGTCGTTGAGCGCACGCACCAGGACTCCATGCCGGCCATGTAGATCCTAACTG
This sequence comes from Phragmites australis, assembly GCF_958298935.1. Classification (NCBI taxonomy): domain Eukaryota; kingdom Viridiplantae; phylum Streptophyta; class Magnoliopsida; order Poales; family Poaceae; genus Phragmites; species Phragmites australis. The sequence goes on along the minus strand of NC_084934.1, from coordinate 30,143,122 downwards.
TCTATCTATCTATCTCCATGTAGATCCTATATATGTGTGTGTGTGTGTGTGTGTGTTAGGATCTTCGCGTCCATATTTGTGAAAGTTGCCGAGGACACTTGCCATGGGAATGCCAAGAAGGCAAGAAGGCAACTATCCTTTCGTTTCTTGGTGCTCTTGAAGGTTTGGCTGAAATCAACCATATCTTTATTCAAGATGATTTAGACACTGTTAACGACAAATTGCTTCAAGATAGCTCAACCAAGCACAGTCCCGACCCAGATGTGGATGCTATTAGCTCAACCAAGTACAGGACTAGCTACCACAACACATATACAATGTAGTAATCAGCAGACTTACAAACTAAAAGCCTAACCCTGCGCATCTGCATCTCAATGTCTCATACATCAGACCAAGAATCAGTAAATCTGTACAAACAATGAACAAGAAACCACTGTCTATCTTCCGGATGACAAGAAGGAACTCTCAGATCCCTGAGTGAGCAACTGCGTCGGAGATGCAGGCAAAGGAAACCACGGGCTTCCGGGTGCGGCAGCCTCCTTCGCAATGGCTTCTGCAATTGGGACAAGGCCCGGTTTCTCGTAGGTGAATTGCAGGTCCCTGTTCGCAGCCAAGGCAATGAGCTCCGACTCCTCGAGCCCCCGTGCAGGGCCGAGGCTGCACCTGTCCGGCCCGTGCTTCGCGAGCGCGTCCTTAAACTTCTTGATCTGAACACACAATTGCAACAAGCACATTAGCAACGTTGCAATTCATTTACAGATTCTTGTGATTTAAGAGGGAATGTAGGGAGGCTTACAGTTGCATTGGTGCAGCTGAAGCTGCTGACCCGGCCCTGCGCTCCCCTGTAGAACCTGAAGAAAGGGAGGACATGGACATGGAGGCTGTGGCACATGGACTTGTGCGTCTCGTAGTTCACTTGCAGGAACAGCACATCCGGGTTCTTCTCGGCAAACTGAGCGATCTGCGCGGCAGAATCAATTGACCAATAAGCAATCTTTTCATTGCATGTCTTGTAATCAGAGCAAGAATGTTTCAGCTGTGAGTTGTGCCTACCTTGGGGTGGAGAGCGCGGCAGCCACCGCAGCCGGGGGATAAGAAGTCGACGACGACGAGCTTGTCGCCGGCGTTGAGCAGGGAGTCGACGAGGTCTTGCACGCACTCGATCTCCCGCATGTTGGGCTGCAGCCCCTTCTCCCACCACCTCATGGCCTTCGAAATCGTCAGGTTCATCTGCACAAACCAACAGCAATCAAATTTTTTTATCAAAAAAAAAAACAGCAAATCAAATTTTAGTATGAATCCAACGGCAACTCAGCTGTCTCCAACACCATCAGCTAAATCCCAGCAAAAAAATGGGGTAAAAGTAGCAACTTGGAGTACGCGAAATTCCCAAAAACTAGAACCGAGTCTAAAAAGAATCTTTGTGTTGAGAATCTTCAAACTGCAACAAGACGAATTTTTGTAACGAACCAACGCACCTCCCCAGGCACGGCTTCGAGGCTCCGAGGCAGCAGCCTCGCCTTCCTGTCCGTCACCGCCATCCGCCCGCCGGGAAACGAGCTCTTGGCCCTGTAGACGCCGGTCGGCACAGGCTCCGCGGCGCCCCTCGGCCGGCCGGCTCCGACGTCCCCACCACACAGCGACGCCACTACACCGTTGCACAACGCCTCGGCCATGGCCGCCTCGTCGACTCGGATCGAATCCTTCGGCAGCGATGGAGGTCGAGAGAAAGCACTTAGAGACGAAACGGGAGAAGAGGAGACGACGCAATGGCGGACGGGGAGATGCGGCGAAGCAAAACAGCGCCCATTTTAGAGGGTGAAAAAAAGGGCACGCTTTTTACCCCTTGTCGCCGCAACGGCTTCTGCGTGCGGTGATTCTCCCGCGAGCCGTTGGATGCGTGCGGTGGATGGACGGATCGGCGCCGAGCGGTTGATGTGGACCGCTTTTTACAGCGGTAACTAAAAGGCGTGCTGAGTGGATATATATGTTGTGGATAAGATTGAAGCTGGGCCTCACGAGGAGGAAATAAATTCTACAGTAACATATTTAAAAATATCCTTATAAGATTCTACCTATATCATTTAATCTAATGGTTAGATTAAAAATAAGATAAAAAAAATGAAAACATATTATTAGAGAGAGTTTTTCTATGATAGGGTTATATAAAATTTGTTTTTCGGTACTGAAGGTTAGCTATGGATACGGCCTTGGGTACTAGCCTGGGGGCGCGTGGCAAATGTGATTCTGTTCAAGGGCGGGCGAGCCCGCTACAGCGAAAGTGAGTTTTTCTTTTTACCACAGTAAACAGGCAGTAATTCTGTGTTGTTTACCATAGTATCTCACTCTTCACAATTTTGTTTGGAGGAACAGAGGCACCGCACGACTTGGCGCCTCGAAATCCACGTGTGGTTTATGGGGTGGAAATCACGTTTACTTTGTTTAGACATTTGAATCAGGCAAGTGATTTTACTTTGTTTAGCTGGTAAACGCATGGTCTAGGTTTTCCACGGGCTAATTTTAGCTGCAGTAACATTTGCCCTGCATTCATTGATACTGTAGCAAGGAAACATCTCTGTCGATAGAGGTAAAATCGCCGCTCATGATACCGTGGGATTCTTCTGTTCGGCGGCGGCACGCAGAAACAAGAAGAAGCCAACGATGCTGGTAACACAACTGACAACTCTATCTCTGCAGGGATGACTCGGATTTTCGTGCCGCGCGATGACATGTGAGCCATACATACTGCTTGCTTGATTCACATGGAATGACAAATCGAGATCTGCCGGTTATGACAATTCTTATTCTTGGTATTTAAATGAATCGCTGGGAGATGGCGCGAGGTAGCATCCGTTTCAGGCGGGAGCATGAGGCACATGCAGCTGTGTCCAATCAATGTAATTTCCTCTCTCTCTTCTCTCTCTCATAGTCAGCAGACTGTAGGTAGCAGAGTGAGCCAAAACCGGGGGCCGCCCCACCGCACTCCTCACTCGGATTAGGATAGGCAGACCGAGATGCCGCGAACCGACAAATGCGGACAGGAGTGATCGATGTCGGTGTCGGGCTGGTTCTGACTCCGACGCCACTCAGCAGCAGCAGCACTCATGTCATGGTCATGGACTCTCGCTGCACCTTCATGCTCCTCCCTTCAACCCTGTTAACGCTGATGACCAGGACGGTGCCACGGACAAGCCCAGAAGGTTCAACCGATAGTCCAATCCCAATCCAAACGTTTCCAATCCTAAATGGGCTTGTTCCTGAGTTGAGGCCCAAGTCGGCGTGTGTACATGAGAGGGCAAGGCAGAAGGAGAGGACAAGTAGCACAGCATGTATCTCCGTTCCCCTCTCTGAACTGCTAAACCCCCAAGTGTTCTTCGTCTTGCTCACTACTTGCTCCGAACTACTCCCCAATTACCATATGTGCTACCGAATTGTACCTTAACAAACCCCGACAGTACCACACCACTACCTGTCTTTCTTTCGGCCGGCGTGTAATCAAACTTGCCCGGCCGGATTAACACTACTCACCGGTTACAGTTAGCCTCCCGGAGGTTTGCTGTATCGTGCAAAAGCAGAGATGCAGCGACTCAGCGCGATGCCGCGGCTGGAGACCTTCCTGTGCGCGGCGGCGGCGGCGGCGGCGGCGTAGTAGGCGTGAGAAGACGAGAGTTTTTGGTGATGAGTTTTGGGCCGGACGCGTGGGACAAGAAATGGGCCTAAACTGTCCGCCGGGAACAAAAGTATGAACGTGCTGGATTGGGCCTCCACTGTTAACATCCCATAGAATAGAACTGCCTCACGTAAAAATAGCAGCCCATTCAACCGCTGGATTTCGGCTTGGAATTCAGTTGAGTCAGTTTTCCCCACTTATCTTCTTTCTGTATTTTCCCTCAAAATAAAAAGATCTTCTTTCTGTATTTTCCCTCAAAATAAAAAGATCTTCTTTCTGTATTTTCCCTCAAAATAAAAAAAATCTTCTTTCTGTATTTTCCCTCAAAATAAAAAAAATCTTCTTTCTGTATTTTCCCTCAAAATAAAATAAAACAAATCTTTTTTCTGTATTTTTGCATGCACACCACCATGCACTACCATCTTGGAGTATAAACAGCCAGTCAACTGGTAGGTGCGAAAGTCCCAGTCCTCTAGCACCTCCCCTGCTTTCTGCATTGCTGCAGCTAGCGCTGCATGGGCCTCTCCATCCTAGTATATATTGTATACAGATAGCCAGCCTAAGCCTTTTAACATTATCCAGTGCTGGACAAGCCAGTAGTGAGCTCAGCTGAGTCCAGCAAAGCTCAGCTCACTTCACGCTTACTTGATCCCCTCCGTCCACGCCTACGATCCGATCGATCGATTGACCTTTTGACTCGCATTTCCGGCCGGCCGGCCGGCATGTTGTTCGGATCAGGACGCCTCCCTCCCTCCCTCCGCGTTGCAGCCACTACTACGGCCGTGGGTCCGGCTGCCTCCGCCGTGCATGCATCTATCACACCGGCACTACTACTACCACCTGTCACCTGTGAATGCGATGATGGGGTACCGGTGAACGTCGTATCCGATGCCGAAAAGATCGATAGCAAACTAGTAAAGCTTGCCGAAATAAAGCTTTCTCTCTTGTCACTTGTGCTTGTGGTCATCTCATCCGATCCAGCTATATCCCAGTGTCGTCGCTTACCTTGCGTACACACATCTTGTCGAGGTCGTTACCGCTGAATTTTCCGTGCTCTGATTATAATTAGATGCTGCTGATCATTGCACCCACACGAATATGCTTGTGCTCATCATGACAAACTCGTCGATAATTAACCATTTCTGGAGGTTTTCAGGTGTGTGCTGTCCATTCCTGCAAGTTTTCAGGCGGGTCAAGGGCTCGGCAAATTAGCATTTCTTGAGTGCCTTGACTGAACACCTCTCTGCAGCCATCAACGGATGCATGCACCGCTCAAAGCACAACCTAATCTTTTTCTCTTCGACGGAAAATGTGATCGGCATGTCCTTGCGCACGCTAACTCATCTGCTTAATGGTTCTACTTAATGCACGCTAACGCATGATCTTGACTCATCGACGTAAATGAGCGGTCTTGAGCGCAAGGGCTTGGAATATTCTCCTTTTCGACCCAAATTAAACACTGCATTGTCTCATATATCGAAAGGGATTTATCACACCACATACCCGTTTTGTACATAGATTATTATTGCCTTAACTAGGCTCATCCGCGCATGTTTAATTTCCTCGATCGCTTATGGTTACGGAAAACACCACTGCTAAAGAAATAAAAATTTAAAAAATTGAAGCCCTTGCTTCTCAAACTCTCGAAACGATTTGGCCAGCTAGCTATCTAGCGCTGCATGCATGCAGTTGATGGATGCTGTCACGGGTGGATGCATGCATATGCCCCGTGTGCGCGCCACTTGTTAACCGGAGGGCAACGAAAGGGCGCCATCAGGAGTGCCCAAGTGGCACACTCAATGTCACACGTGCCAGGCCAGGCCAGGCCAGCAGGAGACCGAGTCGACCATATCCCCAACTCCTCGTACATGAATTTTTTAGGCTGTGTTTGACTCGCTGCAAAGAAAAGAAATACAGTATCTATCACAAAGATTAGGGGGTTCTCTCCGTCCATAAATATAGTCGTATCTTGCTTCGAAAAAACCATCGAAAATAAACTTTAAACGTTAATTTCTCTTACAATCTTATATTTACTAATAGAAGGTTTCTTTTGGTGCTTCCACGTTAATCCTAAAAAAATCCTATAAATTCTCATAAAAAAGTAAAATATTCAACCGTTGAATTAATTGATTGACTAACTATAACCATAGATCAACAACCAGACGAAACAACATAAAAGATTAAAAAACAAATCATAGAGTCCAGCTCCAAGACTAATTCTTGCCTTACTTTTCCTTCCTTTTTTTGGTTGTAGATACCATTTGTTCAACAAGTTTAAGTTAACAAATTCTAACTTAGTTACGTTAGCAATCAACACACTTTTCCAAATCAATTATAATCAAACATTACAAAATTAAAACAACATAACGCAAACATATTACGGATTATCACACAAAAATAATATCAAAGAATTTATAATGTATTTTAAAAAATAATATGAGATACGGTGACGACATTAAAAATAATAATAATTTCAAAAAATCAAGAAACAAATAAAAATCAATTTGTATAACACATAAAATGAAAATTATAAATTAGATCTATTCACAAATGATAAAAATGATTCCAATATTATGAAAAAATATTTATATATTATATATTCTAATATTTAAAAATAAATAGTTGATATATTTTAGCATACAACTATTATTAACACAAATATCTACAATTCAGCCGTAAGCTAAATTTCTAACATGTACAGTTGCACGGGTTGATGCGCTAGTATATTACCAATTGCTATAAAATCAATATTTCATTAAAAAGTATTTTGAAATACAAATCTATTAAACCAACTTATGTGTATTAAATATACATATAATTTGACTAATCGCCAATCAAAACTTATAAAACTTGACTTTTTCAAAACGAGATACACCCTACATTCGCTTTCAGGAACTCACTTGAAGCCTTGGATGTTTTCTCTGGCACGCCCATGAATCGCTCTCATTTACTTGCGCTGCATATTGACTGGGACATGAGAACCGAAATTAGCCGTCATTAATTCCATGGACTTGCTTCCGATGAACGACCATGGACAAAAATATCACTTGACTAGGTTCCCTTCACCTGATCACTCGCTGACAATGACCAATATAATGCACGCACCAAACCACATGGACGGGAAAAAAAAAAACAGGAGAGAAGGTAGGTTCATTGTGTATCAAATTAAACCGGATCAACTTGGTTGAGCACTTAGTTTGAGGTAGCTAAGCATTTGCACAAATACGGTGCAGAAGGACAAATACTACTGCATGCATGGACTTTGTGTACACTCTAAAATATACTAAAGGCCTTGTCCCCTCTTCTTCCCCAATGTTTTAGGGCACTCCTAGTGATGCAATGGGTGGTCCTGATTTGCGGCGAGATAAGGACAGGCACGGCTCATCAAGTAGTTTAGAAGACTGGTACTGTATTAAGCCATGTGAAGAATGCTTAGCTTTATGATCGTTAGATGTTTCATGCAAGCCAAGCATATGTGTTTGGTGATTGATTTTAAGTTACTAGCTAACTGCAAATAGCTTGATGCCTTGCACTTTTCCTATCTTGCACCTTTTGCTAGCATTCATTGCAAAAAATATCACCTGCAACATTATTCAGGAGTAGCACGGACATAGTACCAACTTGTGGTCCCACCAAACACTAGTATACGTTAATATATTTGTATGCTTTTCTAAGCTTGACAAGATAATTGATCAGCTGCGAGGACTGGCTCATCGTAAGAAACTGAGCATAACTCGGTTGAAGGGACGTGTCTGGATGTACACGCCCTCTGAATCTATTCTGATTTTTTTTTTTTTGAAACTTAGGTGCCTATTTTCTTCCTGATACATACAAAACTGACGAGTAGATAGAATTTTTTGGCTCCAAGGCCCGTCAGAAATCCCCCAAAAAAATAATCAGTGGAAAAAATATCAGCCAGTCATTTCTTTGGCTTTCTTTTACTCATGTGACAGCCATCTCTTATCTTAATATTTGAGGGAGAAAATAAACACCATGTTCACTCACAATGTCACTAAATTACCATGTTAATCTAAAAAAAGAATTTAGACTAATTATTATTATAAACATTTAACGGTTTAGATTAAATCAAATAATATATATCAAATACAATTAATAAATAACTAAATTCGGAATTAAAAATTATGAAAATTAGTAGTTCGACTTCCCTACGGTTTGGGAAGGAAGATATTTAAATAAAGAGTCAAAATAAATAATAATCAAAATTGGGTTAGAATAGGAAAAAAAGATCCAAATCAAATATAGTGTTAAAAAAATCAAATTATTTAAAAAAATAAATATCTAAATAAATAGTCCATGTAAAATACAATTAATCAAATGCTATCATGATAAAATATTATAGCGAGACTAGTCACGCTAGGGTCGGAAATAATTTCTAAGATTTCTAGGATTTTTAGAGAAACATAAAAATATTTTAGGTGAATCTAATTAAAATCGGTTTTTGTGTGAAATTAATGTATAATACTTACAGTTTTATGTTACTAGACACAATACTTATAGTTTTGTGTTATAAATGGTACAATACCGGTAGTTTTATGCAATTCATTCAAAAAATAAAAAATAAATATTAGATATAAAATACAATTAATCAAATATTATCATGATAAAATATTACAAAATTAGTCATACTATTAGTCCGTGGCAATACTATTAGCCCGTGGCATCTTGCTAGTTGAAATTGAAACCGAACATGCAATGGACGTATTGAAATTACAAGGGTCCACCTCTGCATACATTCCCTCGTCGTTTCTGGTACAGACACGCATGGCCCACTGGCATCTAATCATCAACCGGTCGTAGGGAATTTTTTTCCTTGGACACAAAGACCAGAGCAGCCAATAGGAGACGACCCCATCGGTCCACGCGGCCCAGCCACGTGGAGCAACAGCAGACGCGGACGTGGGCGTCGATTAAACTAGCCCACTCGACACGCGTGGCGTGACGCCACATCCACGATGCGTCGAGTCCTCAACTTTCTTCCGTGGCCTAACGGACCTTGCATCGTCAGTCAATCTGCCATCAAAACCGTTACGTCGTTGCTGTAACCACAAGAACCGTGTTACCATGTGGTTAATCCAAACATTACGCAAGCTGCTAATAAGTTGCGTTAAAAAAGGAGTAAATTATGTTCACACGTCAACACCTGTATTTTTCAAAAACGGAAAACCCTATTTTCATTATCAAATAAAGGAATATATATATAAGTCCTTACATCCAGATCAGACTCTGAATATGTTTGAAAATATTTTCCTGACTTTGTCACCCTTATCTAGCTTCAATGTGGACTCAAAAGAAGCACTACTCCTGTGGTTTCTTTGAATCTCTCTCTCTCTCTCTCTCTCTCTCTCTCTCTCTCTCTCTCTCTCTCTCTCTCTCTCTCTCTCTCTCTCGCACACACATAACATAACTCCTTTAGTTTGGAGTGTGTATTTTGTGTGGACTCAACCCAAGTAGAGGAAATCTACCATTCGAGGCACATTCAGATTTCAGACTGTCCTAAAGCAACATATACCAAACTGGATAGGAGTCGCCGGATTATCTTCTCAACCAAGGATATGATCTATCAGTAGTGTAGTAGTACGATCAAAGGAGCTAGTGCCTTGTAACTTGCACTACAGCTGCCTACGTACAGTACATGCATCAATATCTCAGCAAATATAAAGATGTTTAGCTCTACTTTTTCTAGAAGGGCAGGCGCATTATCGTGTTAAGTACATTGGAAGACAGAAAAAGATCAGAAACACGTACGGACTAGCTAGTTCTGCTGAAATCGAGGAATCCTCTGCTTCAAGACACCAACTCCTCGCTGTTTTCGTCTTGCCCAGGACGTGAACTTGATGGCAATTGTGGCCGGGATCGATACTCGATTTAATTGGGTTGAAAAACATTTACAAATGGCCAAGTTTTATTCATTTCAGATGTCAGCTTGAAACCAAACCTTGAGCGTTCGATCGAAAGTGACCTATACTATGTATGTATGGCACAGCAAGCTGCCATGCTCTCGATCCTGTCACGGTTCTTTTCAGAGGTCGTTGGTGAGTCATGTCAGAGTTGTAGCCATGAACGCAGAGTCGTCAGTCGTTTTTTTTTTCTCCTGTGCTTGTTGTATGATGAGAGCCATGTAGGGCACGGTCTTGTTTTGTTCTTGCATGAATGTGATGAGACGACGAGGCATCTATCTCCGTTCCAATAATGGAGTACTTGAGTTTTGTTGGGGGCAAATACCGTAGTTCACAAATAATACTAAGAGGACGCTTCAAGAGTTTTTTCAGAGCTCTCGGGTTCCGGACTCACTGTAGAAAGAGAAAGCAGTTGTACTCTGGAGATAGAGAAATCAATTGTACTCTGGAGAGAATATCAATAAAAAGAGAACACCAAAAGTAATCGGTTTGACATGAAGTAACCGACATTTAATGCCGGTATAAGTGGTGGTCACCCTGACTTCCTGGGACAATACGGTGCCGTAATTAACAACCGGCTGGGTACTACGTTTCTAGTACCACTTGCACTACTGTATTAGTCATAATAGATAATATCTTCTGAGCAGGATAAAAATATTCTACCTATGTTCGAATTGTGCGATTCAACCGGCCTTAGATCTCTACGGTGTAGTGATAGCTTGTATCACTATCGCTATAAGAGTATACTTGTATATTTACACCATAAATAACACTATAGATATAAACCATTGGCCACTATATCAGGGGAACAATAGCGGATCTAACCTAAAAATATAGTTAGGACAGAGTCACCCGCTCAACCATGAATCAGTGTCACCAAGGATGAAAAATATGATGAAAAGTGGTCGACATGGAGATCTCACCGCTATGAAGATAGGGCGGCCGCGCTACCTCGTCCTATTGTTCGGTCCACCTATGCAAGGGATCAATCTTTTTTTACTATCAATACGTTTTAGGTTTTTTCTTCTTTCCACTTCTTCTCCAAAACTGAGTTTTCTCTATAGAAGAAACTCTCATTGCACTTTATTCACAAAAGACATCTTCTCTTTCATCAACAAATTTGGAGAAAGAGGTGAGGGTCCAGCTGCGTGTGGCACATTACAAGCGATCAGATCAGATCACTACTCGTCTCTGTGTTTAGCCACAAATCACATTCTGATCGATGCGATCCGGTGCTTTGTTTTTTTCTTCTGTAGTTCAATTTGGGTAGCCAGCCGGCCACTCATCACACAATGATTCCCCAATGGAGTATCCTAGTAGAGTACTATCACAATGAGAAAATAAACAAATTGTTAGGACAAAAGGGGGTCGCGTTAATAAAGAAAGTGTGCCCCACATCAATTGTGCGATAATCTTGTCTCATCGGCAATGATACTTGATCCTCTCGACGAAATCCAACTCGCAGTCTTTGGTATTATATTGGCAGCACCAGCGAAGGAGGAAGGGCCCCGTCTATCCCCAATCATCAATCCGAAAGCAACATCGTCATGCACATCAAGATCAAGCTACAATTTACAACAACTCATCACATGCATCCTAGGATCAGAGGCTCCGCGTCAAGGACAGATTGCCAAATTTTTTGCGATGAAATCCACCGTGAGCCTGTGGCCATCTGACGTGACGAGAAATGAGAACAAGAGCAGGCGCGGGCAGGGCTTTTGCCGGGTTTCATTGCACGAAGCGAGGCGTGTGGAGGGCTCGGGCTCGCGCGCGCCAAGCCCGGCCGGCCTCGTGCCGCTCTCCTTTGGTCCCTCGCCGCAAGCCTCGTTGCGTCTCATGGAAAGCAAGCCAAGGCGAAGCGATCGATCTGGAACCGACCAGCAATTTGGCATGCGCACAAGCAAAACCACAGGCCAGACACCGCGCACCGGCGCCCATGAGCTTCGTCTTACAAAGATCGGACCGGCAAGCTCGTGTTCACTGACGCTGTTGCATGTCCAACTGGGTCCCGTGATAAGGACTCGATCGGCCATGGAGGCTTGGAATCGTTGGCTGGTCCAGCAAAACGGGTCGATTCGTGAGCGACAGCTGACGAGGCCCCATGCTTCTTGGCCGATTTCGGAAGGGGTCGATATATCAGGACCTCGTCTTCTAATCATGCACACGGGATCGCATCGCACCAACAAGCAGATTGATCGATGAAATGCGCAACTAATGCATGTCATTTGATGGGGAATTAAAGGTTAAAATCGTCACATGTTTAGGTTGATCGATGGATGGAGTACATTTAAATTACACGGGGGTAGTTCGATACAACCATTACGCACGATCGAGCCGGGCAGCGATCGATGGATCGAGCTCAACACACAATAATCACATCGAATAATCAACCAACCAACAACACTTAAGGGAGTACGTATAATATATGTCTGATGACTCAACTAGTTAAATCACTAATCTGCAGCCAACGAGATGGCTATGTACACATGCATGCATGAACCAAGACGCGGTTACACCCTAATGAAGATTAACCAACCAATAATTCAACCTGCAGGAGAGGAGGCCATCATCGACGACGCTGGTGGCCGGTCTGGACAGCTTGATCAGACCTGATCGATCAGCTCGCGCGGTCTTCAATTCCCCTAAAGGCCTTGCACGCATCACCCGACTGGATCTCATCAGCTGATGAACCCAAACCTCATCAACTGTAAGTTAATAAATCAACTAATAATCGAGCAGCAATAGCTTGCAACGGAATCAAACTAGTAGCTATATAGCATATGTCTAGCAGCTACTCCTGCTCCGGCGAGGCCTTCTGCTAGAATTTCCACATGTTGGAGTAGTCCGTGACCGTGAGGTCGTCCAGCTCCGGGTACAGTTGCCTCGACACCATGTCCGCGCCCTCGTCGCGCGACGGGCTCAGCAGCGCCGGCGCCTCCGCCTTGCAGTGCCTCCGTATCGCCTGATCCCCGGCTTGGTGCAAGTACCCGCCGGCCGGCAGGGAGAAGTAGTAGGGGTCCTGGAGCAGCTGCGGCTGGTTCTGCTGCTCCGCCTTGACTTGGTAGCCGCTGCTGCTGCTCATGCTCGCCGCGGCGCCGGAGTTGGAAGTTCCTGCAGCGGCGCACTCGAAGTCGATGAGGTCGTCCACGGCGAACGGCGAGTCCATGAGCGGCGGCAGGTCGGCAGCGCCGAGGAAGTCGTCGAGGAAGACGAGGGAGTTGCTCCGCTCCATGCCGGCGGCCGGCGCCATTTGGCCAGTCTTAGCCGCCAAGTCTTTGTTGAACACGCGACACACGGCCCATTCGTCCTGCACGCAACACGTTGAAAAGAATATCAGGGAGGAGGGGAGAAAAAAAAAAAGAGAGCTTGACATGCGAGCGCGTCGCGTGGTCCAGCCGGCCAGGCCCAGACATGAAGCCGGCAGCTCGTCATCATCCGGCCGGTGCATACAGATTGATCATGATGAGATAATCAAAAGGAGATGGAAAATGGAAGGAGAATTCACCTTGGCTGCGCGGGGGAGGTGAGGCGGCAGCTTGCCCTCGAGGCGGTACTCGTGCATGACCCACGGCGACTTCTCGCCGCGGGGGGCGCGGCCGAGGTAGAAGACGAGCGTCTTCTTCATGCCGACGAGGACGCCGCGGCCGCGGAAGATCTCCTTGTCCTTGCCCGTCGCCTTCCAGTACCCGCTAGCCGTGGCGCGATTGGTGCGCATCCCCGTCGGGTACTTGCGGTCCTTGTGGCAGAAGAAGTACCACTCTTTCTCCCCCATCTTCGCCTTGCCTGCGCCACCGTCAATCCAGGATCAAGGACCAGAATTCAGAACTCAAGATGGGGGAATTAAGCTAGCCAGGCTGCTTACCTGGGAGATCCCATGGCTCGATCTTGTTGAGGTCGACGTCGGCGATGACGATGCAGGAGAAGCGGCGGTCGAGCGCCTTGGGGGCGAGGTAGTGGGACACCACCTCCTCGTCGGTGGGGTGGAACCGGAACCCCGGTGGCAGGTCCAGCCGCGGCTCCTCCTCCTCCTGGTTGATCACCGACACCTCCGACATGGCTCCTTGTACGCTTCCTTAATTTCCTGCTTCCTTCACCTCTAAGCTGATGAAGAACCTGCAGAAATGGAGCTAGCTACCTAGCTAGCAAGACAACCAAACTAATCGAATCTGCAGCTGGGAGAAGAGGGTATGCGTGTGAATGGATTGGAGAAGGGATGGGTTTAGGAGAAGGGACGGGGGGAGGCGAGGGGTGGGGTGGGTCGGTTATATAAGCTTCGAGGGGAGTGCCGTGCGTGCGGGTGCAAGGCAGCTTGCCGCACAAGCCCCTCTCCTGCACTGCACGGTAGCTAGCTCGCTCTCACTTAGCTACCCTGCAATTAGGCCGGAGTAATTGCCTGCCTGTCCTAATGCTACTGATTAATTAACTTGCTAATGATGCTGCTTAATCTGCTCTAATACTACTGTACGATCCTTCCTTTAGTTTTTCCGATTCGTTTAACATTTCACAGCTGGGCAAGTTTGAAAGGGCTTCTGTTAGAATATTCATAGCACCCCGCACACACACGAGGTAGAAATAAAGTGTTTTCCGAAGAGTTTTGCCCCGTCCGGAGTTGATTTTCAGAGGGTTAATCAGTGCTTATCTTTGCGTCGAGAAAAATTCAACACGTACCGAGGCAATGGCTTCAATCGAATCATGCCACTGCATCTCGAAATATTCTAGCCAGCTCCTCGCTTTTTTTTGTGCGCTGGCGATGATTCGGATTCAGCCGAGAGATTTTTTTCATTTTTCTCCTACTTACAGTCGTCTGAAAGATACCAATAACAGCGAGTTTTTAACGTGTAGCTGATTTGTAGTAGACGCCATATGCTGCCAAACTACAAGCCTGGAAATTCTTTTGATCTTGGAGTTATCGTTTCTGCTGTCTAATCGCTGACGAGGAATGAGTCTTTTCTCACCAAGCCTCCTTTTCCTATCATTGACAATACTGCCCCCACAAGGAAAAAAAGACAAGTGAATATCCTCCTAACTAGCTGTTTCTAAATATATGAATCTCATGTTAAAAAAACAAATATATTAATCTCGCACAAATATATAATGTGAATACACGGATAATACACGGTAATTAACTCTCACCCAAATCTCAACAATTAACAGAGCACTCTAATCGTTGTGTTCTAGTAGTAGTATCTTATATTTATTAATTGAAAGCTTTTTTTTGTCTTCACGTTAATCCTAGAAAAATCTTAGAAATTCTTAGAAAAAAACAAAACATCCAACCGTCAAATTGATTGTCTGTAACCATGGATCAACAATCAGACGAAACAATATAAAAGATTAAAAATAAATCATAGAGTTCAGCCACAAGACTACTTCTTGTCTTAACTTTTTTTCTTTTTTTTTGATACCTTTTGTCCAACAAGATTACATTAGTAAACTCCAACTTAGTTACGTTAGCAATCAATACACTTTTCCAAATCAATTAAAATATACCAATTAAATATGCGTGTAATCAAACATTACAAAATTTAAACAACAAAACGTAAACATATTACGGATTATCACATAAAAATAATTACAAAGAATTTATAATGTATTTCTAAAGAATAATATGAGATACGGTAACGACATTAAAAATAATAATAATTTCAAAAAATCAAGAAACAAATAAAAATTAATTTGCATAACACATAAAATGAAAATTATAAATTAGATCTATTCACAAATAATAAACATGATTCCAATATTATGAATAAAAATTACATTTATATTTTACATTCTAATATTTAAATATAAATAGCCGATGTATCTTGACATACAACCATTATTAACATAAATATCTACAATTCAGCTATAAACTAAATTTCTAGACTGTGCGGTCGCACGAATTGATACGCTAATTATACATGAAAAAAGATACCTAATACTTGACGGTTAAGTACTAAGAGATGTTCAGATAGGGCAATTCACATTTATATATACCACCCTAGGGTGATGTGTACACAATCATCAGGACTTACGGTCATGGCAGTTTAATGAATCCAAAAATAGGTTTATATTTTATTGTATGATTAGTTTACGGATCAGCCGGACACATCCAATCTTTTTTATTATGCGAAGACCAAATCTTGGAGAAAGTGTCATTCATGAACTCAAACATTCCTATTTGGTCATTTCAGATGCAGTGCGCGCTACGGAAAATTCAGGCATCAGCCTGTTATGTGACGGTGTGAAATTCTTGCGTCACACATGAGAGATTGGTATTGTTGTACGCCTTGTCAGCTGTAGTCGCAACTTACGAAGTGTTTAAGATTGTAATGGAAAATTATGAAAACAGTTCTGTAAAAAATAATTATATCATGAGTCAGCCAGCTACAGTTTGAAACAGGCAACGACCTTGAAACTTCTTCATCGATGAGCCGCTTCTCCAGAACCAGAATATTCATATATACAAAGTTTCATCTGTGTTTTATGTGCAAAGCAATTAGTATTGACGTTTTCAATTCATTTGCATGACACCCAGCAATTTCCCCACTCATCACAATTCAGAAACCAGCGGGTTGACATGTTCCGAACTCAACCAAAATTGAAGACACTGCACACAGTCCATCTGCTGAGAAGTTAATGAACAAGTTCTTTCAAATAATTGTATGATTAGTAACTGATCTTTGTGATAATTATAGCCTTACCTTTATATTAGAAGCTGCAAGAGATCTCTGGATGGTGTTGGTGGACCTGTTCGGATTCACCGTCACCACATTATCGGTTCAGAAGCGCAGACAAGTCTTCCTTATCATTCTTTGATAGCAACACTATGCCTGCCATCGCCATTAAAAAGTGGCCCTAGCAGCTGCTACTCCCTGATCATACATAAATTGAAACCAAAGTTTTGAACTATTAAATTTCCAATATGGCATTTAGAACCCAAACAAGATTCCGTGGAAATGTTTTACTCCAAAGCCCGGCCAATTTAAAATCGCAACTTTCTGTGGCCTGCCATGATCGTCGCATGCAGGGTGGGTTAATTTGCTTGATCCCCAAGGGCAGGAACAGAGGGAATATATGGCTGATGAAAAAGCCTTCCTCCCAAAGGATTTGCTCGACGGTATCGGCCGGCCATTACTTTTTTTGATAGTATAAGTCGGAATGAGATTGACGATTAGAGAGGATTGAATAGGTGTTTTAACAAAATTTTTAATGAAATATAAGGTTCTTTCCTATTTAAATAACTCAACGTACCTTAAAAAATCAAGCGGAAATAAAAATCAAGAGAAATTTTAACAAGAGAAAATTAAGACAACATGACACGGATGATATATGAACCACAGGTTTATTTAAAATCAATCCATAGCACTCGAAACATTACAACTAACAGAGAAATGAGAAAAGATGAACACTGAGTTGATTGTGAGGCAAGGAAATTTAAGACTATCACATAAGTATGTGTTTACGAATTTTATACCTCTAGCAATTAAAAGAATGACCTCACAAGTTATTAAAATTTTAGCCTTAAAAACAAAAAGAAAAAGAAAAAACTTACACACAAAGCAAAGAAACCAAGAGAGTAAAACTAGAAGAAAAAAAATTCAAGCATATGAAACAAAATAAACATCATTATTCAAAGAGGTCAGCGCTATTTTAGATGAATTACAAATATTTTTCTATCAAAACTCTCGCCTTTTACATAGGCTAAGCACACATACTCCTCTCCACTAAAATCTTAACACAATATATTTCTTCACACTCCAAAACATCTTCGGGTTAGAATAAAATCAAAAACTTCAACTCAGAGCACATTCTGCAGAAAATATGAACACCGGATATTTCGATGTGTTTTACTCTTGAACACCGGACCATCCGGTGAGTGTAATACTATCTATTATAGGAAAACTTTGCTCTCTACAAGAAAAGGTTTGACGAAAACTTCTGGTGATCTCATGTCCATCACCAGATAATCTGATGTGTGCCAATCCACCAAACCACCCTTTCGCAACATCTTTGCAACAAAAGGTCCGGTGCATTCTTCGGTGCTCTTAAAGTCCATCACCGTACCATCTAGTGTTTACTTTTATTTCTACTTCAACACTAAAAATACTTCGGTGATACCTTCAGTGCAGCCACTATATTCACCGGACCTTCCGGTGCATTGATCTTCAATTTTGTTTGAAAAATTACTCTTGACAAGAAATAGTTCGACGAGTACACAGTGACTACACTTGAACTTTCGGTGAACACCGAAATATTCAATGTTCACACCAAAACTTCTAATGTGTGTAATTTTTCTACGTACATGCCAACTCGAGTTATATATGAATAATAGAACAAACATTCATAAACATATGTTAACCCAGTTTAAAACACATCAACTAT
This sequence comes from Phragmites australis, assembly GCF_958298935.1. Lineage (NCBI taxonomy): Eukaryota > Viridiplantae > Streptophyta > Magnoliopsida > Poales > Poaceae > Phragmites > Phragmites australis. The sequence continues at coordinate 30,125,167 of NC_084934.1, read as the reverse complement.
TATTAATACCTCATTACATATAAATCAGGATACTTTTCCACTTGTTTCTGGGTATCATTCCTTTTCGGAGGCTACATGAACGATGAGCTCCTGCCATGAGCAGGCACACTGCAGACATCTCGAAGCAGAGTCAAGAATACCATTTTCCATGACTGTCGGTAAGCTGAATTGCTACTAGTTGTACACAGAGTTTGTGCCAGAAATGTGCAAACTCTAGCTGCATTTGGTAGCACAACTAATCTTCTAGCAACACTGCTTTTCAGAGGCTACATGAATGATGAACTCCTACCATGAGCAGGCACGCTTCAGACATCTGGAAGCAGAGTAAAAAATAGCATTCTCCATTGCTGTCAATGAACAGAACTGCTATTAGTTGCACACAGATTTTCAGCCAAAAATGTAGTTGCACCACTAATCTTGTAGCAACACTGCTAAAGTGCCAACTAATATTTGTGCACGAACGGTGCAATCCACTGCTGAGAAACAGTAGCAGCCTGTAGCCCACAGAAAGTAAAGCCTCTTTTTCTTGGTCAGTTGAAGCAACGGCTAAAAAAGCGACGAAGAGACGGCCGCGCCCTTTCCGTGGCCGGCCGGCGCGAGCGGCGGGGCCCTTGTTCTTGGTGGCGCGACGGACGGAGGACGAGGCCGGAATTCGGGTGGCTCGGCTGGGCTGGGTGCCACGAGATTCCTCTGCACTCCAACGTGCCGTTTCTCCTTTCGGCTGGGCTTGCTGCTGCCCCAAGGAGTATGTGTCCCGGGCAGGGCAGGCGGTTCCCATCACCGTCGGTTGGACTGCGATTGGACGGGAAGGGTTTACCTTATTTAGAAAGTAAACATGGAAAATGCTGGCGCAAGGTTTGCTGTACTGGCCATACGCATCCGTGTCAGCCATTTATGAGAATTTAGTTTGAACGATGTAATCTGCATCTCAGATACAAGAAGCTACTCCAGCTAATTTGAGAGGAGAGGGAGACGGTTGAGCTAGTGGCCGGTCCAAGTGGGCTACTCCCAGGAGCCGGAACTGATCGAGAGGCGAGGCCGGCCTGCAGAGTGCTTGGAAGCCAAGGGTGAGACGAGACGAGAGATGAGGTGAGGACGTCACGCTGCATAGCCACCAACCCAGCTCTGCCTCTGCCTTGCAACGGAAGGTTCCAATAGATTATTCATGGCGCCGGCCGGCCGTGGCGAAACGAATCAACGATGACGCGCGCTGATGCGACCCCGGGCCCCGGTCTGTCAGCTGCCCTTCTGCAACGTGCCTCCCTCCGTCCGTTGCAACGGGCCCAACCAACCCATCACCCTCCGCCTGCGTCTGGCGGATCTAAAAGTCACAGATGTTACGGGCATGTTTGGTTGGTGTCATAAATTAAGATTAGGTAAAATATAGCTGTCAGAAAAAATATAATTAAGAAAATAAGTGTCACACTTATAGCAAAATTTAGTATAAAAATAAGTCTATACCATAAAAGGCAGAGGTGAAGAAAGTTTGATAAACTACCGTTATAATGTTAAACTAATTATATGTCTCAGATTATGTGACACCTAAACTGTAATATGACAAAGTTAGACATCAATTAAACACACCTTACTTATCGGCAACTGTGGATGTGCACGAGTGATTACTGATTACTTTTTTTAAAGAGCCGGATCCCTTTACCCGGAGCTTTCTTTGGAAGCTATTTAACGGGGGTGTGCGACGCCGGGTTCGAAACCTGGCGGGCTCAGCCACTCTATTGTGGCTTTGCCAATCGGGCTCCATGCCCGTTCGCGATTACTGATTACTCAGTCCCTTAGGTCACAACTGAGAGATGCAATGGTCCTGCATGCGCTTTGTTTAATTCCCCGTGTGAGGTGTCACGATCACAAGGGCCGCACGAGCGTCGCGAGGAAAAGGACGGCTGAAATTCGTCTTCCACTTTTTGTCTTTCATTTCAGGACCTCAAGCTCTGAGCTTAAACTCTCATACTTCTGACTTTTTGTACCATGTTTTGGGTCTGATATCTTTAGTCAAAGTGATGACATGCAAGATAAAGCAGCTGGCTCTATCTTGAATTGATACCTCATCTTGCTGTAGCGAGTGCATTGAGTCAACGGTTTAGGTGAGGTGCAGAGTAGGAAGAAGTGAGTAAGTTTGCTCTCTGAACCAAGCGGCCCGTGACCCAAGTTTCAGACTTTTCCCCACGAGGAACAAGAACAAGTGTAGATTACTCACTCCTTAATTTTATGATGAAGCCCATCGCTTGCACTACAATTCATCAGCGACGCCGATTAACCACTAATCTGGAGCAAGTACCGAGGCTCAAGTACCCAAATTCAACTGTTGATGTTAAGTGAAACCGGGCTAATTCAACTCCTAACCCATAGTTAATCCGCACGCGCGGTGGCGGCCGGTAATTTCTCGGCACCATCATCACGCATGCATTGCACGCGTTGCCGCCACCGAACACGCCGGTGCGGCTGTCTCGCAATGCCCGGCGCGGCGCCACCGCCACCGTACCGAGGAGCTGACGCCCGTGACCAAGAAAATATCTGCACATGCAGTGACGGAGGCGAGATTAGTAATGAATTAGCGAGAGATGGAGATAATTATGGTCAGAAAGGACACATGGGCATGTAGAAAAGAAGGCGTCAACCTCGCTAAGCGAATCAGGATCGTGGTTAGGGTCAATAATTTGCTGAGGATCGGAATGGATAATCTTATTAATTTGTCAGTATCGTTGATGGGATCAAAGAGGCAGGCAGGTATGGATGGGTGCATGTTTCATCTTGGTAGTGTTTAGCTAGCTAGGTCGTCGGGGACTCTTGCCAAGAGGAGATGATCATGATAAGGACGTGCTTACGTGAGCTAATCAATCGTGAAACTGCTTGTCTGTTTTTCGAAGAGAAAGGGAGGCATCTTGATCCCGTGGCGACTTGTAGTTTATACTGGTGTTTGAGCCAGCCTTGGAGCAGAATTTATGACAGGAATAGCAATTGCACGCGAATTTCACACATATAAAATCAATTAAGGATATATCAATCTGAGAAAATAAAATAATATAGTATAACAAAAGGAAGGTTTGCATACTCGAAATTCATAATATCATCATATAATTTTAGAAGAAAGATGTAACAGCTCACCTCCAAAATTCGCTTACAACTCAGTCCACTTGTGTGGCAGCCCTGTATACACATATCACATCTCTTACACTTTCGTCTATGTTTCGTGTAAAAGGGCTAACCCGAAAGTGCTATATTTAGAGTGCGAATGCTTATAAGCTGGTCCCAACTTATTTAAACAATCAAGATGTTACTAAACTCACCACATCGGATATTTACACGAGTATTACAGGTCGAAACCAGAAATACTAATAGACTGAGGTATTACAGGAGGAAAATAACGAGTACATGGACAGGATGGAGTGGACCATATCGTCCAGAGTTGACCATCCGTAGCAACGTTATGAGTAGGATAAGATGCTGACCAAATTGTGAGGAGATGAAAATAATTCTCACTTAGTAACTTGGTGTAAAGATAGCGCGATAGAAAACGACCTTCGTGGTAGATGAGAGTGAAGACGACGTGCAGACGGTGACACATCCTCTCTAAAAAACTGGCACCGTAGGCAAAGTGCGGGGCCGACTCACCCACTGGAGAACCTTGGTGGTGAACATATGGAAGATAAATATTGGATGTTTATATGTGAAAGATAAATAATAAGAGATTAAATATATTTTTGGAATATATTTAAAGCAAATATTAGACGTCTAGTTATGAAAAACAAATAATAGGAGATTAAATGTATTTTTAGAATGTATAGAAGGCAAATATTAGATGTCTAGGTATGGAAAGCAAATAATAAAAGATTAGATGTATTTTTGGAATGTATGGAAAGAAAATATTTGATGTGTAGGTATGGAAGGTAAATAATATAAGATTAAATAAATTTGATCTAACTTTGAACGGTGATCGTTCAATCAACTTGTATAAACAATGAAGATCGATCGGATCGAATCTATCATAACTTGTGCACCTTATAGAAGTATAGATGGCACACGCATGCAATTTGGGCTGCCCATCTCAACACGTTCCATGGACACGTCAGCATGGTGCCACTAGGGATGGCAATCGAGTATGATAGGTATAGATAGTGTTCATACATACTCGTACATACCAATTTTTGCTTTGCCTCGGGATATACCCGTGAATGTCCGCGGGCGAAGAGTAGAGATCAAACCCGTCGCCTACGAATATACCTATTTACCTACGGGGCGTCAGCGTGGTGGGCTATATCCGTGCTCGTATATCTATCGGGTAATATTTTTCGCCTACAAACATACCTACGAGTATCAAATATTACTAATACTCAATCATATTAGGATATTTATCTGCAAGTAAATAGATAATCGGTAGAATTGCCCTCCTTAAATGGCTCTCGATCATCAGCTGGCCTGGGGCTGGAGGGATCGATCGGACGGATCAGGTAATATATATGTCGGCGGCAGGACGTATATATGATATTCCCTGGCATGTACTCTTATGCTTGGGAGAGTTTGGAGCGAGCATGTTGCATGGCCCGGGTTTATCATCGATCATCGACGATGGAATCCATGGCAATAATTGCAATCACGGATCTTTGTCCAGAAGGTCGGCCCGGTGCTGCGTCTAGTTTTTTCCTTGGGTTGCCAACCCAATATATGCTGCATACGCCTGTATGTGCATGCATGGTACTGGTAGGGATCATCCACGCAGGACCAGTAGTGTCAAGGTTGCTTGATGTAATAAGTAATATATGTGGGTTGCCTGTGGAGAGCATTGTAAGCGAGGAAATATGCCGAAATCCAGCAGAGTAGCGTCGGAATCCATCCAAAGTTGGGCGCATGCCAAGATTTCGTCGGTCATGTTCAGCTGCCGGCCGGCCAGCCGCTGTACGCGCGCGGGCGAGCTTGCGAGTTGCGAGCCTTGCTGGTGGTGGGTGGCTGGGTGCAGGCCATCGAGGCAGCACTTGTTTGCCAAAACACTGCAACACGCACGAGTCTCCGTCGCCGCGCACACCATGGATGTCGTTCGTCACGGGCATCGATCGCAACATCATTGGCTTTTTTTTTAAAAAAAAAATTCTGCTAGTTTTAGTAGACGACGAGTGAATTATAAGACCAGACGTTCCTTTTAGATTCTGTTTAACAGGACTCATCTCATATATTCACATTAAATCTCTAGTTTTTAGATTAAAATAAAATAATTTAAATCTCCTTTTTAAAACTAAAAAGTAACAAAACCGCTCATGCAAACCCCTTTCATATACTAGCCTTCTAGCTCCACGAATTCGTGCCAAACAGGCCTTAAAAGAGCAGAATCCAAAAATGCAAGTAGGCGATAGCTGCTAACAAATTAATGCTTTGCAACATGCAAATTGTCTGCGCTTCGCCACCACGCTGACGCAACAACTCCATCGATCATTCCCAGCAAGAGAAGCGAACGCCATGACGCGCCTTGCGCATCTAGCTAGGCTGCTGCTGGCTAGGCCAGCGGGTACGTGGTCGATCGTGTCGAGCTGCACTACTCTACTACTTGTTTTTTTCCCGTGTAACAGCTGTTGTGTTGGCGCCAGTTCAGAACCCTAACAATGTACAGGCCTTCAAAATGCCTAGACAGAGTCAGAGATGTACGTACGTTCGTATCCAGTCGGTTGCAATGCATTTACTGGAGTATGAACAACAGCTCGATATATCATTAGATGAGATCGAGCAGCATGCCGTGTGCAGTGCAAGACGAACACGCTTCGTGACACCAGTACAACTCGTGAACGTTCTCGAGGAAGGGAAGCTTGTTGGCCTCTCCATAATCTAACGAAATACTGCAAAAATGTGTGGTGTGTCATATAGGTGCTAGAAGTACAAGTCCATACGGGATTTTCTAAATAAGAGCATCATTGGGTAGCAGTATTCAAAGCTTAATTAGTTTTGTGGCTATCGGTCTGCCAGAGCAACTCAAGAAAATGAAATAAGAAACAGCAGCAAAATAATTTAATTCGGGGAAGGACAAGGACATGTTGGCTATCTTTCCACCACAATACTGTCAGAAAAGCGTATGATATGTACTTCAAAACTATAGTACATTTTGCATATTATTCTACGTTGCTGCTAATGTAACGCTTCTCCATATATAGGTTTTTTTTGCTGTACATGTGGCAATGTTCTGTTGGTTTTTGTCACTCTCTTTTTCTTCTTTTGGCCCCGTAAGATCAACGTTTTGTACTGGTAGGTTGGTTGTACGCCTGAGAGTTTCTCACAATATTTGATGGAACCTATACGTGGCAATGGCATGATATACATGGCATTTCTTTTCAAACCATGTCATTGCATGCCACTGAATACGCCCTACACCAGTATATAGCTACTGCCTACTGGTGGTATTTAGTTGAAACAAAAAATGTCATTGTAATGCCATCAACTTGCATACGGTAGCTTAACTTTACAATTAATCTAACTGAATGCACCTAGAATGAATGGATATGGCACAGGTCAATAAACAAGTTGGCCACCGGTACACTGGTGTCACCTTGATGATTAGATTGTTCAGGATTTGTATATATTTGTTTTTTTACACAGGATTGTCTCCTTGACTTTTGTGTATAATATAGTGCTAGGATAGCAGTTGGTGGCCGGCCTATAGATCGGATTCTTTTTTCTATCTCTGTTTTCTGAGCAGTAGTGTGTGATGGTTTGTTCGCATGAGTTTTATCGTTATGTATTGTATATGTAGGTCGAGAGGATACATGTTGAGTGGAGTTATATTGGTTGAAAAAAAAGTATTTAATTGATGTTTTATGTCTAGATAAGTTGAACTGAATTTCTGTTTGATTGACTAAATTTAAAGCCGTATATATGGATAAGAGTTGACACTGTGATTAGTTACTCGTATGACGATATTTTATGATACTGACAAGTGTGTCTGTCTGTATGAGTGAATGCAAAAGTCTGTATTTATCGAGCCAGGTTACATAGAGAAGGGTTATACTACGAACATATATTTATATCTGTTAAACTAAACTAAAATAGTATATTAGAACAAACATATTTATCTATGAGATTATACATATCTATAGAGCAGCGGTTTGCATATGTGTGCTTTTATTATTAAAAAAAACTGTGATGGACCTAGCAAGCTAGTCGAACCGGAACCAAGTATCTGCACGCTATTTTGAAAGGCCAATTATTGTACGAAAGGAAGCCGAGGTAACTGAACAATTCGCTAAAAGAAGACGAAGAAGAAGACAGGCTACGACGAACTGAGCGTAGAGGTACATGTAGTCTTTGACCTAAGCAATAGCATAAGCATAGCATAGCCGTGCTCATGCGTCCTGGAAAGCGGTAAAGCTAGCAACGGCCCGTAAAACCGTGGATACTTCCTTTGACCATCAGGTTTATTTGGACGGCTGGACTCGCGCGTGTGTTGCAGACAGATTGGCCCGTGTTTTGATCCTTTGACCCTGGGAACTATCTCAGAATCAGCAAAGACCAGAATTTTCGTTTGGAACGCGGCCATGCCATGCTTTGACTCAAGCTGCACGAGCACGAGCACGCAACTCGCCGGCACGGGGCACAGCCACCTCAAGCTCGCATAGCATCGACATGATTCCTGGTAGCTCAATACAGATGCGAGCTCTGTACGTCACAACCCGGTCCAAGAAATCTGAAAGTCCATCGTATAGAGGAGGAGGAAGAAGAAGAAGAAGAATAAGAAGAAGAAAGAAGAAGAAGAAGAAACTAGTTTAACATATACTTGCAGCCCAGCCCAGCCCAGGAAAGAAGAAACTAGTTTAACATTCAGGCCTTGTTCGGCTCATGCCTGCCCTCATCTGAACAAAAATTCCGGCCTAACAGATAATAGGCCAAGATTTTGGCCCAACCAAATAAGGCCTCAATAGTATGAGAGGCCCGGCTCATTACTAGAGGCCCGTTGAACGCTGGTTCAAATCTAGGTACCCATGATATTATACACATATTTTCCATGTATGATCCTAGAACGAGACAGACAGATAATTATTTGTCGCAAGAAAGGAATAAACATTCTAAATAAAATGTATATACAATTAGATATTTTAGGTGGAGACAACAATCCAACATATATATAAATTTTTTCCATGTATGATCCTAGAACGAGACAGACAGATAATTATTTGTCGCAAGAAAGGAATAAACATTCTAAATAAAATGTATATACAATTAGATATTTTAGGTGGAGACAACAATCCAACATATATATAAATAATATGCATTGGGGGTCATCTTCTTTTATATATCGCCATATGTCACCAAAAGCCACTAAGCTATTTGAGGATCATTGCTCCGTTAGATTAGCCTCTTAATCGGAGCCTAACTGTACCACCCCGCTTTATCTGTTATGTTACAGATTAACCCCACAAAAAATATATATGAAATAACGTCAATATGCACCACCATATCAGCATGTCAGGGATATTGAATATAGCAACATAACGATATCATATCGGTTCACAACCATTTTTGTTCAAACCGGAATAATTAGACCCTCGCATATCGATTTCTTTTTATTACAAAACCAACTGTTGTCTTTCCTGTCTTCGAATTGATGTAAAATTTATGAGGAAAATCATGATTTATACAATATTGTTTAGGGTTAGAGTGACGTAAATTTCTTCATCATTTTAGAGCATATTATTATATGAGAAAGACCAAATAAATGTTATTTTTAGACCAAGGCATTATAAATCTTATAAGTCTGCTGAACATGAGCAAACCTTTAGATGCGCATGAAGAAGTCACGAGAAGGTGTTAGAGGAAGAGGAGTTCCCCCGATCTGAGACGACTTTGTGGCTAGTAAGATAAGGGAGAAGTGGCGGTCTCGTTTGCTTACAAAATATGTGATACTAGTGCGTGAGTTGATCAATAGAGGATTAAAAGTCTAAATCGGGAGGTCTCTAATATTCTTTGGAACAGGGGTCGTTTTCGATTCCATGAACATACAGAGGAAAAAACAACTTTGTAAAGTTTGTGTTCAATAGTTTTAGGTTGGGGAATCTGACTACTTTAGTGAAATAGAGGATTTTTCCGTAACTCTTAAGAGGACAATTCTTGTCTTGAAATCAGAAGGGAATTAGGAAAGCATGTGATGCATTGCCCCCCAAAAAAAAAAAAAACCTTAGCGAATAGATCGCGGAGCGCAAAGATGGTACAAAAACATGACATGATCACATCTGTACAACTAGTAGTTCCACTACCCAAAGCGCTCAGATGTATTTTTATCAAAACCAAATAAGAGAGAGCCTTGTGAATCTTAAATCAAAACTAAGCACAAAAGCATGCATTGTCCGGAAATTGCAAAGCTTAGATCGGATCAAAATGTCACGCATGCATTCTTATGGAGTACAATGGAAGTCCTTATTCATGTATCTTATCAGCTTTCTTTGTATATCATGTTCTACTTTTCGTTACTTTTCATGTACTTCCTAATAAAGATGATGAGTTTATGTACTTTTATCACTTGTCCGTTTCAATTGTTTCTTTGGCACAAAATTACTATGGGATTTAATCATGTCACAAGCCAAATATTTTAGGTTATTGTATTTTTTAATGGTTTAGCTTACTATATTAAAGTAAATACAAATGGATCGCAATATATTGTTTGGTTTAATATGTGATTTTTCTTGGTGCGCGTAAGATTAATTTAATATGTACAAATGGACCATCCGCAATGGCAAGGACATATAAGCCTACTGTAACTCTTGTAGCACGCCTATGACAGTTGGGTCCCGGTCTCGGCGTCAGCTTCCATCCCGCGTGCGTCCAGGTGACTCCGGCGCCTCCCACCGTAGACTCCAGTCACCCCTGCCACCTCCTTCCTCCGCATTTCTCTCACGTTCTCGCTCAGTCCACCTCCTCCTCACCCTTCCGTGTTCCCTAGCTGGGATTCCTCGATGCTCGGATCGAGGTTGGGGCCAGCGGCTCACGCAACTGTCGCTGAATCCGCGTCGACCTGAGCCTATTTATTTGTTATCTCATCTTTGTCTATTTCAGTGTCTAATTTCATAGTGCCCCATCCCATGAAGTTGTGCAATGGAACATGCTCATGCGGATGTGTTTATTTTCCATGGCAGGAAGGGCTAGGGCAGGTTGGCTTATGCGTCAATTATGGATACATTCACATCTCTTTCAGATTCGGTTTCTCCTTCTGTTTTCTTGCTCCTCCTCTTATCCTAATTTTTTTCACAATATCATGTGTGTCACAATTTGTTACTGAGTTAGTAGTATGTTATTCATGAGAAGCACAGCGAGCAACCTAAGCTTAACCCCCCCCCCCCCCCACCCTCAGATTGCCAGTCCCCGTCGTTTATTGTGCTTCTCTTTCTATTTGCAGTACAAAAATTCATGTACTATTTTGATTTCTATCCGAGATTGGTATTTGCCCAAATCAAACATTAAGATAACACATGCATTTTGTACAATTAGCTTATTTATAAATAATTGTTCTTCAGCTAGATGAATCAAAGATATGTATACCATGAACCATTAGTAATATCGCTTATCCTAATTCATACAAATAGTTTTATAGAAGTTGTATGTCATATGTCACTTACTCTCAACTTGTGTTGCTTGTGCTCCTTGAAAATGCAGCCTAGAGATGAGAGACTGGACAGAAAGAGACTACTTTTATGCAAAAAATATGTAAAACTGCTTCTTTTCATTTGTCCTCTCTTGCAGGTTGCAACTTTTCATTCTCATGAAGCACAACCTATTGCAGGGCCAAACACACCGAGGATATTTCATTGTGCCACAACTTATTATTACACGCACGTACAGTTGCAACGTATACTATCATGTTAAGATGATACAGAATGCATATAAGTACAGTTGCAACTTATTATGACTATAAGTAGCTCTTGTCTCCTGCTTTATCATACAGAAAGGAGGACAAAGCTCAATTATTCTATCATGTTAAGATGTAACGCGAGATCGATCGAGTTGTTTATATCTGGTCCATACATGCTGCACTCCAGCAGAAATACGGATGCTATATATATACGTACGTCGCCGTGGTCCATGCGTACAGGGCTCAATCTCATGATCAGTAGTAGGGCTGGATCTTCCAGCGCTGGTTGTCGCCCTCGCACCACTTCCAGAGCACGATCTCGGTGCCGTCGCGCACGCCGCCGTGCCACTTGTCGCCGTGGAGGGCGTCGAAGTTGAGGTAGATGTTGTTCACCATGCGGACGCAGCGGAAGCCATTGCCGACGTCGCGGCTCTCCGTCCACAGCACCGACTCGTCCAGGTACTCCGGGTTGTACGGCACCAGACGAACCTGATCATCGCCGATCATCCTCCGGTCATATATATCACATAATATACTATCTCCAATTGAAAACTTCCATTGCCAGATCGATTAACACGAAGTGTGAAGGCAGAGACTTACAGGGTGGGACTGGCCGAGGGAGTGCTTGATAGCCTCCCCTGTTGCCTTGTTCACCAGGGCAAAGGCAGGGTAGCCCTCCTCGTCCTTGATCGTCGAGCTCCATCTCATGTCCTTGATCCAGTGCTGCAATTAGTCGATCGACCAGACAAGGTTTAACAAACTAATCAGCAGCCACTGACGTCTAAGCAAACATCGATCGATCTTGCAAAATAATCTAGGTCGTGTCGTAGCCAGAGTGCGTGCCTGGTAGTCGTCCTTGGGGTTGGCCGGCGCGAGGACGACCTTGCCGTTGCTGATGGTCATGGCGTAGTTGGGGTTGGCGCGGCAGTACACCTTAACGGTGGGCTGCGGCGGCAGCGGGCGCCCGCAGCCGTTGCCCTCGATGTTCACCTGGGACATCCCGTACGGCACCGGCGGCGCGTACCCCGGCGTCGCGATCCCGTACCCGCCGTAGCGCTCACGCCCGTAAACGTCCATGGCTAGCTGGTGCAACTGTGACCTTACCTTTCCCGATGCTCAGACTGGTTTTGATGGCAAGCAACTACGCAAGCACTTGTTCTTCTTCTTCTTCTTCGATTTATAGGGCTCTCGTTCCATTGGTGTGTGGCGTTAACATCACGCGGCGCGGTGTAGCAGGTGGTGGTGATCTGCATCGATCGATCGGTGCATGCATGGGCAGGAAGGATGATGCCATGCGACACTAGCCGAGGAAAAGTGATGCTCGCGCCGAACCTTTACATGATTCGATTCCTAGTAGTTTTGGGAAGAATCTTTCAGCTATTATTGCTGCCGGAGATAGGACAGTTGTGGCGGCCACGAGGCAGCCGGTGGAGCCCGGAGAATCTTAGCAATTCCACCGCGTTGTGGTTAAGCAGAAAATGAAAAACGTAATGCAGAAAAAACGAACGGATAAGAAAAGGAAGCAGCGAATTCGAACATGGATTTGCGATGACTTTCGTAGATGAACTCGAACTCTTATCGACGTGTTCTGGTTTACGTTCTGATGGTAATCGCATTGCAGGAAACCTTGGCCCAATGACGGCGGCGCGACGAGAGGCTGCGAGGTGGCACGATGGGATAGCCGGGAGAGGGGAGGGGTGGCACGACGAGTGAAGCACAATGACGGCACGGCAGGGGGGGGGGGTGTCCCGCGATGAAGCGGCGGCGTGGCTGTCGCGAACGACGAGGAAGAAAAAAAAAATCTTGGTACATCGTCGAACATATGCTCATCTACATGCTGTGGAACATTTAGATATTGTAGTACTGAGAATGACGATTAAAAAAAATAAATAGATGTCTTACAAATTTGTTTCGAAATTGATAGTGTTTTTCTATTTTGACCATCTAATATATCTCAAAACTAAGAGCGAAAGCAAAAAAATAGAGATAAATAAGTTGTTATGCAAATTTTCAAAGAAGAACAAGGCTCCTATGGATATAAAAAACTATATGTTCTATTGATACTCATTATTATCATAAAAGATAGCATCTTAAATGAAGAATTTTTTGATCCAACAAAAAGATCTTAGGATGAAGAGATTTTTCAAGTGGATGATTTACATATAAGTAAATTCAAAACCTACTTGTATATATTTGTATATAAATTTTATACCTTTAACAATAAGAAGAACAACTTCTCAAAGTAAAAAAAATTTCAACTCATTAATCAAAATGACACAACCAAAAAGAAAAAAAACTCATAACAAAATAAGGGAGCCAAAAGAAAGAAACTATAAGAAGATAAACACAAGCATCAGAGAAAATATATAATTTATTTCTTCAAATGTCAGCCTTTGTTTGGACAGATTATAAAGTATTTTTCTCACAAAAAGCTCCCACCTATTACAAAAGCTAAGATCCCCTCTCTCTTTTCCTCTAAAACCTTAATATACAAACTCAAGTAGCTGGCTCAAACCTCCCACACAGTCTTACTTCTCTATTTATAGGCCTAGAGAGGTAACTTAGCCTTTAAATTTCCTTATTCTTAAAATATTCACTCTCTTCCAATGGTCTCAGACTGATCACCGGAGTATTTTGGTCTATTTTCGCTCTATCTATCGAACGGTTGTGGCTTCTTTATGACTTAACTTCGTCTCGATGCAAACTTCACGATAATGCCACGTGCAGTCCATCCGTCGACGATTTTGAGACCAAACTACGAAACCATCTTGCACACTTCTTAAAACGTGACTTATTGCCACTTGCTTAAACCTTAAGCAAGCATCCTGATGTCCACATATATACTCCGTCTTACGATCTTGACCGTCGGCAAGTCTTTTCCGCTTCCGCTCCCTCATGCTGCCTTATCACTTACACCTGCATCTACTTCGCTTGACTTTATCAGCACACCGTTTTAATCCATCTTTACGCGTTTTGCTTGACTTCCACGTGTACAACTAGGATCACCCTTGACTCTGACCGGACTCCTCGATCATCCGGCAGCAAGCACCCTGTTTGGTCTCGATCATCCCATTGTCCACTGCCAAGTTGCATCAATCACCTGCACAACACAAGACAAGCAAATATGCATCTTCAACACCATTATGGATTAGTCAAAATCAAAAATCTTTATTGAAGGACACATCATACAGAAAACATAAACACCGAATGATCCGATGTTCACTCCTCTTGAGCGTCAGACCATCCGGCGTGTTCAACCCATCAGACCAACCATTTTGCATCTTCTTTAGAAATATTAGTCTGGCGTGCTAATCAACTCATCGCCGGACCATCCGGCATGTGCATCTCCACCAGATAACCATTTTGCAATCTCTGTGCAAGAAATATTCCGGCGTATCCTCCGACATTAGAATCCCCCATCGCTGAACCATCTGACATGTAGTATCCACCCTAGACACGTTCTACAAGCTTTCTGGACAAATGAGACCAGCGTGTACTGCTGCCAACGCCGGACCATCCGGCGTGTACTTCAATTTTTGCTTTTGAGTTGAATTGCTCTGACGTGAAGTCTTCCTGAGCGTTGGACCATCCGACGCGTTCAAATGTCCCAACGCCGGATCATTCGATATGTATAATTTTTCTGAACTCGGAGACAAAAACATCAATTCTATTTTTCTTTGAAACTTTGGTGAGTCATGATTATAATTGCAACACATATACATACTTATACAATCCCCAAAAATAACAAACTAAAATAATAATCTTGTCAATCGCTCATCACACATAAATCAAGTCACATTTTAACTTGGTTTCTCAGATATGCATCCCATAACATTTTTTCGAGGTGGAATCTCGTTGGAGTCTGATAGATGACTCCAACAAAAGGAGGCGAGACAGGGGAAGAAAACTACTTCGCAGTAGCACACGTGATGTATAACATCTCCGAGTATGATGCACCACACCCTCGTAGGGATTAGGGACAAACAAAAGCATGTTTCATACGGGAAAACACTATTAAAATTAGGATTTCAAATTCATTTTACATTTTTTTTTCATTCACCAGGTGAAAAGACTGAAATTGGTGAAATTTCGCTAAAATTTTAATTATTTTCCATCATCTACTATGTGGATCTCACATGTTAGTGAAAGAAAAATTCAAAATTAGATATTTCGTTACCCTTCGAAATTCACAAAATTTTACCAAAATTTTAGCAAAATTTTGATCCCTGATTAAAACCTACATCACTAAGGCCTTGTTTGGATCAGCTAGAGCTTATATAAAGCTGTTTTTAAAAGCTCTAATCCAAATAGCCTAACTTTTTTTGTCTAGTTTATAATAATCCAACCACCTAGCTTACAATAATCTCATAAGTTGGCTCTCCCTAGCTATTTTCAGCTAATGCATGTCAAAAAGACCATTTTGCTCTTCACCCTATGACCTTATCCCCTCACCACACTTCTCCCTCAAGCATGGCCGTCGTCCATCTCTCCCTCACGCTGACGCTCGCAGGCGCCGCCGCCCATCTCTCCCTCACGCTCGCTGAACCCTAGCCGTAGTTGGGGTTGTGGCTCGGCCGCCGCTGCCGCCTACCGGTGTAGCCTCGAATCTCGCAGATGGACCTTTTTGGGAAGCACAGGGACAACAACACGTTGCCGCCCAATCCCGTCGCCACTCAATCTCGCTGCCAGGGACTTCTTCTCCGTGCCGGACACCACCCTTGGTGGCCATGGTGTTACTCCTTGATGCGGTTAGGGCGGAATGGAGGGGCTCGACCTCAATTTATAGGCCCCCATATTCCACAACTTGATGTGGTACCAAGAGCCAATGTTTTCTTCATCGGTCGACAATATCGGGGAGGTAGAGGTCGCAGGTGGGCATCGGGGCACTAGCCCTTCTCGGTCCACCAGCGCAGGTCGTGCCACTGCGGCGACACGCACCGGATCGGGCAACGATCCTACTGCCAGGGTGGTGAGGCTGTTCCGTGCTCCTGGAACGACCTGAGTGGCTACCAGAGGGGCACGTGAAACTTCTCAGGTCGCCGTCGCCATAGCTGGGAGTGTTAAAACTCCTCGGTTCACCGTCGCCGCAGGTGGGAGTGGTGGCACTCCTCGGTTCACCGCCGACATAGGTGGTAGTGCTGGCACTCTTTGGCTGGCCGATACAGCTACTAGCCCAGAGGAAGAAGATGAAGGTTTTGGTCACGGATCATCGATGAGGAATTTTCTTGCTCATCTAATTTTTCATTCCAGTCTAGTCTCCAACATTGGTGTTCATCTTGCTAACATCCGCATGTAATATGCAATAAGCATTGACAAGTGATGGTACTGATGATGTGTGTGCGTTTGACTCATTCAAGTCTGATAAAGGTGAATTTAATTGGGACAATTGTAAATTTGCCACTGTTTTGAACCGTTATTGCAAATTTGCCACTAAAAAATTACAAAAATACCACCAGAACTGTCATTCGAGTGGCATTCTTGCAAAAAATAAAAAACCAATGGTAAATTTGCAAAAGCCCCAATTTAATTCAGATGATATGTGGAACAGTTGGGCATGAACATGGCTTTGTCAGTAGTTTTTGTTAGAACAGTACAGACTACTGGTATACATTACAGTCCTATTTGCTTTCAAATATCCTCTTATGTAGTACTTCTACTACTTGACAGTATGCCTACCTTCACATTTTGATTCTAGCTGCACTATCCACGATGCTATTACAACTCTATTAGGACGATAGAATTACCACCTGGACCCTTTTGTAGGTCTGAATTCATTTGGATGATATTTCTTTTGGGTGAACCTAAGTGGAACGATTTCACAAATCTAGTGTTCATGTGAACAAATGCATGTCTGAGTTTGAACCAAGCAAGTATCTATGAATATTACGCTGTTGCTGAATGTGAGTGCTTGTCTGAATTTAGGATCTTCTATTTATACTTTCATCAAAACATCGCAGCGTCAAATAGCCTATCCACTTCTAGTGCTAGGAGAAGAAACAGTCTTGCATATATGTTTGTGTTTTCTTTGCCTCAGCACCATTGCTGCCAAACATGAATTTCTCAGTTGAGCTCATGTGCATTATTTTTTAATAACTTTGCTTGTGAAGTTAGTGATTTGCTTCATGAATTTCTCAGTTGAGCTCATGTGCATTATTTTGGATGCCAATGTATTATCTGTTTTTTAAACAAATGCTTAGATATTTTGCTTCTCTTTTTATATGACAAATCTTCAATAGAGGGACAAGCTATATGAAAAGGCTAATTGGACTCCGGCCAATACTTATGTGTTATGTGACCTTCGTGTTGAGAAAATAAGGGCTAGGAATAGGAATAATGGATTTATGACCTCTAGAGTTTATAAGAACATAGTTGAGAAGTACTTTATAAGCCCAGGGTTGCGACACTGTAGAATTCAGCTGAAAAACAGATGGGATGGACTTAAGGGGCTATTTAGCTTTTGGTTGTGACTGAACAAATAAACTGAACTTGGCCGAACAAATGGAATAGTGATGGCTGATGACAGCTATCGGAAAAAACCACACAAAGGTGTGCACCCTTTTGTTCGAGTAATACTTGTTCATTATATTTTTACTACTGTACTTGTTGACTAATGTCCAATCAATTTTTTTCAGGGACATTTCGAATGGAAGAAGCTCAGGAATGGCCCCCCAGTGTGTCTAGATCAACTTGAAGTGATATTGGAGCATACTGTTGTGGATGGATCATCCTCTTGTATTCCTGGCGAACACATTGCTGGTGATGTAGGTGACGGAAGTGATGAAGGTGACGAAGGTGATGAAGGTGATGGATATGATGGGAGTCATATGAGTAGCACTAGTATGAAGAGAGCTAGTAGTACTAGAACATGTGCTATTGGTCCAAGAAAGAAAGTAAAGAGCCCTTTGGTCACGATTATGAAGGGAATATGGGGCACTATACAGTCCAATAGTGCTATAGCCCAAAAGGTGATGCAGGGGAATTGAGGTCATAATCCATCAAGAAAGCGATGTGATTGGCTGTGAAAAGTGGGGCAGCGGAAGGAAGTGTGGAGCATTTTATGGCTAGCCAACTCTTTGTCAAACTTGAAAATCATGATATTTTCTTTACCTTTATCACCAACGAAGGAATGCTTGGTTGGTTAAAGACGTGGTGCCATGAGAAGAAGATGTACTAGTTTCTTAGTGATATGCAGTCTTTACCTTTATCACTTTTTTGTTGCTTTTATATTTATAAGATAATATGTACTACCTATCAAGGTGGGTGACATGTGAACTTCGCAGTCAAGTTTGGATGTCTACTTTCCTAAACACTTTGTCTAGACCTATCCAATGGCAGATTGTTTTCATATGAAAATCAAAGAATGTTTCTAGGGCACTGTGGTTTGTGTGGCAGGTTGTTTGAATCGTAAGGCATGGTTTGATTTATGATGCTCGGATGCTACCACTTCTCGTGTTTGTGGTAACCTGTTTCATTTGCTGTGATGTTGCGTAACAAGAAATGCTTTTTGCTGCATGTCTTGGAAATCTAGCAGTTATGAGCTGTCTGTCATGGAAAATCTATCATGCCCTCTTTTCTCCCTTTTTTTATCTTGTCATTTATATGGAAAATTTGAACCCTTTCTATTGTACTATTTGTAGATAAACTATTCTTCAAGTGATGACGAGGAAGGAACACTTGAGGTTGCATGGAATCAACTGGAGGTGATGCAAGAATATGGTGCCATTACATGCATATTTGGTATGTACTATGATGCTACTTTCATGAACAAATCCAAGATGAGGGAACCCGATCTCTCCGGATATGATTGGGTTATGAGAACCCTTAACAATCTAACATCTTGCTTCAACATGTTTAGGATGAGTAGGGAACTTTTTGATAGGCTACATAATTTGCTAGTGTCATCATATGGCTTGAAGTCAACAAAGAAGATATGCTCTATAGAGGCTTTAGCCAGGTTTTTATGGATCATTGGTGCCCCACAATCTATTAGAGAAGTTGAAAATCGTTTCGAGAGGTCAATCGAGACGGTTAGTCAGAAATTTGAAGAAGTGTTGCATAGTGCCTATATGCTCTCAGTAGATATTATCAAAACAAGAGATCCAGAATTCACGACGGTGCATCCTAGACTACAAGGTGCTTGTTTTTCATCACATTTCAATAACTCCATTGGAGCAATAGATGGGACATGTGGGACGCCATGGATATTCTACTCAAAATGTATTGGCTATATGTGACTTTGACATGAGGTTCACCTTTGTTGTCGCGGGATGGCCAGGATCGGTGCATGACATGAGAGTGTTCAGTGATGCTATATGCAAATATGACGAAAAGTTCCCACATCCTCCACCAGGTAAACTCACTTGTTGTTATCTTATCTCACTTCTTACATAGTCAAATTTATAATGTTCCTTTTTTAAAAATTTCTAATGTTCTAATTTTTTTTAGAAAAAATTTCTCTTATGGACTCGGGCTACCCTAACCGAGTTGGTTATCTTGCACCATACAAGGGGACGAAGTACCATTTACTATAGTTTCGACAAGGCTCAAGACCAAGTGGGAAATATGAGGTATTCAATTTTTTACATTCATCTCTTCGCAACATCATCGAGCGTTCATTTGGTATTTTGAAGATGAGGTGTAGGATTTTATTGGACTTACCATCTTATCCAATGATAAAGCAAACCAAAATAATACTTGCATGCATGGCCCTCCATAACTTCATTCGAGAAAGTGCAATGGCAGATGCAGGACATGTGTGATCATGATGAAAACTACATGCCAATCCCAGTGGCCTCTTCATCTCAACGAAGATCAGGACATAAATGTCTTTCGTGATAATCTTGCTAATGCTTTATTTGCTATGCAAGAGTGATTGTGAGAGGCTATTTGTATGGAAAAATATTTAAATCTTTATGGCTTATGAACCATAAATCTGGATGGAATTGTGCGATGACAGGCAACACTAGTGCCTGCCTGTTTTCATGTAACCTAGTCGTTGTCCGCATTCACTTTGTTGGCCCCACCTTCCACCTCCCCTTTGCTTTGCTTGCGCCCGTGAAAGAGGTTTCAATATGAGAGCAAAGCCATATGTTTGCCTCTGACGTGTGCAATGCAAGAGAGGATAGATGAGGCACCCTATATCCTGAAGCTGAGAGTCTAGAACTGAGGGCAACTGACATGAACCGGAGATGAATGCATTCACTATCGAACAACAGCAATAAAGAAGGTGTCAATTTGGCACAAAAAAAACAGTAATAAAGGTAAGGGTACTATAGATAATTAGCACACAAAATCATCAATAAGCTAGTTTATAATCTAGGGATCCAAACAATCCTTAGCTTTTTACTAGCTAGCTTTTAACAATCCATAAGTTATAGGCCAACTTTCTATAAGCTCTAGCTAATCCAAACAGGGCCTAAGGTTATCAATTTATGGTTCAAATCCCATGTTTCTTCTGTATTTCTTTTCAGAGGTCCGGATATCTCCAGCTTTGATGTCATAAACACTACCCAAATTGGCTTTTTAACCAATGAACCTACAGAACAAATGGTCGATGTCGTTTTTTATAGAGGTTTCATTTTTTAAATTACAAACGCACATACACCCACTCCGGTGCGTACCCGCGTTCGAACGAAAAACCTCGAACGCGGACGGGCTGGGTGCTACCACACGTGCACAACCAACCGAGCTAGCCTCAGTTTGCTTATGGCCTTGTTTGGGGGAGCTTCTGGCAGCTTTTGCTTCTCAGAAAAGCTGAGAAGCTGAGAAGCTCCCCCAAACAGGTTGATTGCTGAGGAGCTTTTCTGAGAAGCAAAAGCTGGTTTCTGGTGAAATAAACTAAAAGCTGAAAAGTTGGCTGAGGGTAGCTTTTCTGAAAAGCTGGTATGCTGAGAAGCTAAAAATTAAGCCTATAAGCCAAACCGCTTATCTCAGAAGTTATAAGCAGCTTTTCAGAAGAAAAAAAATCCATAAGCTCTAGCTCCCCCCAAACAGGGCCTATAGAGGTTTCACTGAAAAAACTCATCTAACCCTTGAACTTTGGTGATTTGTCCACCGTGCATGCCTCCATGAACTTTCTGAACTAGAGCAAGTAACCTGTAATCCATTATTGGCAAAAAAACCTAAAGTTCCTAAAAAAGAAAAGGTCCTTAAATACTAGCCCTACATGCGCAATCCGTGCCACTGACAGGATGTAAAACCGGAGGAGGTGGGAGAAGAGAACGAGAGATGATTTGTTTTTTGTAAAATGATTTCCTTAAAAAAAAATGGCCCAACCTGCTAGATAGCCTTGCTAGTCTGGGCTTCTTTCAGAGAAGGTAAAAAAAAGCCCAATTTCTCTCTTTTTTTTTTTAAACGACTAGTGCCATCTCCCCAGCATTTTCCCGTGGGTGGATGTCGGCGCAATCGCATTTAACAGTTGAGAACCCAACGATTGCTCGGTTGGCTTTGTGCAACGGTGTTCGTCCAGCTCGTGCGGTGGATCGCAGCTCGTGCATCTTGTCGGGGTTTTTTAGTAGCATCCGGGTTGAGCTTGAATTAGACTAAGATATACAGATGCGTGTTTAGTGATACTGCACATTTTCACGGCGGTGCTCACGATCCCCTCGACCTCGAGCAATTTATCCGGAGCACAAGAGTAAAACAGAATGCAGGTAAGCAAGCAAGCTCATCATGATGAAGCAATGTAATAATGAATACAGACCGTGTATCGAGGATGCAAAAAGTCGAAACTCCATTCATTCAGTAGAAGAAAGGAGATGATACATACAGAGTTGAGAGTACAGGCACCGGTATCGAAAGAAAGCCAGACGGATTACATCAGAACGCATGCAGAATACTCAGCCAATTCGTTCTCACATAATAAAACCGGGCCGGGCTCACTAACAGTCTGACACAAATACCATTCCGAAATTTGTGCTACATCGCACACGGTTTTATTAGATCGCAGCATTATTATGTAGCAGGTCGTCCACCATCACCATCTCTGCAAACACAAGCAACAATCAAGATCGTATGTTAGAGGGAGCACGAATTCAAAGGATGCACGGCAAGCCATCAATGGTGATTGTACAGTTAGGTGACGACGGCACTTACACCAGGGGAGGATCTTCCAGCGCTGGTTGTCGCCCTTGGCCCACTCCCAGAGCACGACCTCAGTGCCGTCGTGGACGCCGCCGTGGGCCTTGTCGCCGTGGAAGGCGTCGAAGTTGAGGTAGATGTTGTTCACCATGCGGACGCAGCGGAAGCCGTCGCCCACGTCGCGGCTCTCCGTCCACATCACCGACTCGTCCTGGTACTGGGGGTTGTACGGCACCAGCTTCACCTGAGCACCACCGCCGTCACATCGTTGTGAGACGCCAAGCGCTTGTCGGGAATCACGGAAGATGGTGAGATGAGTGGTTGCTTACAGGGTGGCCCTGCCCAGTGGAGTGCTTGATGGCTTCGCCGGTGACCTTGTTCACCAGCGCGAACGCCGGGTATCCTTCCTCGTCCCTCACCCTGTTGCTGTGCCTCATGTCCTTGATCCAGTGCTGCACACGTACACCATCCAAACAGATCGGAATCGGATCATTGTTAGAGAGAAAGCAACACAAATGCTTATCAGCTCACTGATCAGTTTGTTTGTGGTACAAGCAAAGGTAGAGAGAGTGCCTGGTAGTCATCTCTGGGGTTGGTGGGCGCGAGGCAGGCGGTGCCGTTGCGCACGGTGAGGCTGTAGTCCTCGCTGGCCTTGCAGAAGACGCGCACGGTGTGCACGGGGACACCCCCGATGGAGGCGTTGCCTGGGCCGGCCGCGGGCGAGTGCGCCTCGGGGCCCCAGGGCAGGATCTTCCAGCTCTGGTTCTCGCCCTTGCACCACTCCCAGAGCACGACGGTGGTGCCGTCGTGCACGCCGCCGTGGTCCTTGTCGCCGTGGAAGGCGTCGAAGTTGAGGCGGGTGTTGTTGACCATGCGGATGCAGCGGAAGCCCTTGCCGACGTCCTTGCTCTCCGTCCACAGCACCGACGCGTCCTCGTACTCCGGGTTGAACGGCGCCAGCTTGACCTGCATCAGCATGCCATGGGCACATGTGAACGAACATTGCAGGACAGAAAGAGGGGCCCAGCAAAGCAAAATCTCTGGGCAGATCCATGGGCATGAAGAAGAGAACACGTACGGGGTGGGACTGGCCGAGGGAGTGCTTGATGGCGAGGCCGGTGGCCTTGTTGACGAGCGCGAACGCCGGCATGCCCTCCTCGTCCTTCACCGTGGTGCTGAAGCGCATGTCCTTGTACCAGTGCTGCGCGCATGACGGACAGAGCCGGGGATCACAACTCAGAAGCCGGTGTGGGTGGAAGGCAGCGGGGAGCGTACCTGGTGCTCGTCCTTGGGGTTGGCCGGGGCGAGTACGACGTTGCCGTCGCGGACGGCGAGGCAGTAGTTCTCGTTGGCGCGGCAGAAGATCTTGAACACCTGGTTGGGGCCCGACGCCGGGGGAGCCGGCTGGTTGTGGTGGTGCCCGAACCACGACATCTTCTCCGGTGCGACGCGGCCGACGAGAGCGTGTGCGTGTTGTGTTGATGGGCTCCGATGGTTGGGCTGCGAGGAGAGGCGCTGCCCCGCGGCCGCGTTTTATAGACGGCGGCGAACCGCACCCCAACGGTCATCTCTCGGCTGTATGCTTATCTCTAGTAAATGCCTGGCTCTCTCGCTGGCAAGTGGGGCCGCCTTGGTTCTTAACTGGTTTACCATATTTGATTTGGTGATTTTTGGCAGGTTTTGCATTATAGCCGTTTGATATCTTGGTAGGAATGTACTGGGAGATTTGGTTGGACGCACCTGGATTATATTCAAACTTGCCTCTGCATTAGCTGCATGAAATGCCTCTATGTGAAGGATTAGTGAAGCACACACCACAGTTGATGATGTTGTCACTACCCCGCTCTCTGTTACATTGTGCATTAGCTGTTTGCAACGGATGCTCATGCCTCCAATGTGAAAGAAAGGTTAATGCAGCGTAGTTCATGTTGCTGTCAGTACTCCTTCTAGTCATATATATTTTGCAATAGCTCTATGCCTCTAACTGTACAGGAACGTCAACCTTACAGCCACGCTAAGCTAAGCAGTGATCTCTGCTTGGTCGGCATGTTTTGGATTGAAAAATCGGAAATTTGTGCTTGCTTGGCTTGATGCCAATCACCGGACCCTATACTATACATGATGGATGGATGCTCAACTAAAGCGTCCATGCTCTTTGCTCTTTTCGAGACAATCAGCTGCCATGCTCTTGGTGCTGCATGGCACCGGTCTTCTAGAATTTCCTCTTTCCCCCTCCACTGGAATGACAAACTTCTTTATTACAGTATTGTCATGTACATTTAAAAGAGAAAAAGAGATGCGTATGCATCCTTTGCAATATCAGGAAATTTGATCTTTGTCTTTCCAAAATCTATCAATTCACACTAAAAAAAAGCTGTAGGAAGATGTGCGAGTTTCATCCACCAGTGGCCGTGGATGGAAGCGTGAACCCGACGCTGCATGATTCGCACAAAAACAACGGTGGGGTTGGGATTCCTGCTCAGCTCAGATGATGGCCCCCTGTGTTGGGTTTTTTAAATTTTCTGCTCTTCTGGTAGAATAGAAACAGAGAACTTTACTTTGATCAAGGATGCCCCTCGTGCCTTTTTGTCCCCATTCTTTCGATCTACGTGCCAGGGAAACGTTAGTGATAATTCCCATGTTAAAAAGCATGACAGTAAAGGCATGGTAAGCAAGTGAATTCACATCTCATCACGGAAATGAAATTGCGCTACGTAAGTTTCAGAAATGGCAGTGCTGTTCCCAAAATGCATTCCTCATCACCCAAAAGCTGCCTCGTTTTAATCAGTTCATAGGTTCGATTCCGATGAGCACATCCTCTATCCGGACACTTGCGCCTGCCGGGCTGCAAGCTTGTAAAGTGTGATGTCCTTACCTGAAAAGATTCTTCCAGGCGATCAGCTACACCGTCTCTGTATGGTTCAGAATGTTTAAGATCTCGAGACCTTTGGCATTGCTTGCTAGTATTGTCTCACTGAAATTCGCTAGACGCTAGCACAGCACATAGAACTGAACATTGTTTTGTTTGTGAACAGATCAAAGTTAAATCTGAACTACCAGTATCCAACAAAAACGTGTGAAGCTTTCAAAAAAATTGGAGTGTTCTGCAGGGTAACGGCTGATTTTCAGCGTGAAAGCTGGGCGCGTCGTCAGCAAAGCACAGTACCATTGGTGCAGGCAATCTCCTCGAGGAAAAATTGCAAAAACTCACTCACATGCCATTTGTTTCGGTCTAACACCTGTAAGTTTTTAATGGTTTCTAATCCTCCTGTAACTGTTTTGACTATCTACATGACAGGTCTTCTACGAGCGCACCGGCTCCGTTTTCCCTTTATGTAGTGTGGCCGGCCCGTGCTTGCATATTTTCAAGATCTCTATGGTTGCACGCAATCTCCAACCCTTCATCTCCATACCTACTAGCAAAGGGGACATAGTAGATCCATGCAAGCGCCACATAGATGGTCAATGCAGCAAGAGGGGAAGCATAACAAAATGACTTACACGCATATTTATAAAAATAAACCCTGCTTTGCAAGTGAGTGTTTGTAATTTCTCTTGCTTCAGGCTGAGCGAGGGAACCGTTTCAGCTCGCCCTACCACTAATGTTACCATTACTTTTATCAGTGGAGTAGGTGAAACTTGTCGTGTAACCTGTAAATGGGACGTGAATGAATGACCTCACTGATCAGTGCACTGCTCGTGCTGTCCTTTGAGCGCTGAGAAAAAGAACATCACATTGTAGTGGTGAACTTTTCTTTAAAGGAATGGTGAACTTCATTGCATTGTCCTGGCTCCTGGTGTGTTTAGGTGAAGGTTTTGGTTAGCATTTTCATGGACCAACTAACCCTCTTCACTCGAGAAAGCAACTTGCCCTACTCTGTTGGCAGGGTTTACCTGGATGGATGTGTGAAGATCAGGTAGATTTCTTTGCTAGGCAAGGGCTGCCAAATATGTTCTCCCTGTCGAAATCCCAGTCTAAACCGTGTCCATCTCACAACAGAAAAAAAGTATCAATGTGGATCACCAACTCTTGATACCGCATGTAAGGATTTTTAGCAACTCATGAGGTCATGAGATTGGTGCATTCAGTGCTCTGTTCTTTTTTTTTTTTTTGGAGGAAAACTCAGTGCTCTGGTAACAAACAAGGACACTTGGCAATCCGTCGTCAAATTTGGGCCGTGATCCTCAGATGGGCCATAGTGTCGATTTGAGCCCACTATTCTACAACAGGCCAATAAATGGAATTTTGGCCTATTACATAGGTCCAAGAAATTTAGACATTACATCCTCGCATAGTTTTGTCACAACAAGTCATCTCTCTCTTTTTCTCAAACTAGCTAAATACCCATCCGTTACAATAAAAATATAAATATTAGACACAAAAATATCAAACACAAACTCAATACATGGAGATGTGGATGAGCTATGAGAGCACTGTCGAATGAATACGTTAGGAGTAATATCGTAGTTTAATTTCAGATGGGATCCAAAAAAGAGAATATTATCTACTAATTTGCCTCCTATTTTTTTTATTTTCATTAGTAAACATGTCCCTAACGAGGCCGGAAGACTGAAAGATGAGAATAGATGGTAAAAATAGATAAATTATTTAAAATTTATAGTTTTTATTAAATGAGAGGATAGTAGGAGGAGATATGACGTGAGAATAACTCGTGTTTTATATAGTAGAGAAAAAGATCTCTCTCTTCTCTCTATATTCAGGTAGCATTTGACAAAGCAATCATATGACTAAGCATTTTCTTATAGAACACACACACTCTCTCTCTATGTGGTTTACCTCGAACTTCATCGTTAATGTTACTGTTACGGTTAATCCATGCGTAGTTTTGTCACAACTCACATCATGTCATTTTTTTTATTACCTCGGAACGACGCTGCATTGTTAATTCCACCAGCGAGGACATAATTGAAGCTTCGGCGTTAAGAACTAACCAACCAAAATGTACAACGACGTGTTGAGCGGCATGAGAATTTGACACAGTAAACCAACAAGTTTCGACGTCATGCGATATATTATCTGTTCCCTGTAATCATAGGTATTAGGTGTCACCGGCAGCGAAATAAGAAGAAAAAAAAGAAGAAACGTAGGATTATCTATGCCTGTAGTAGCAGATGTAGATGTAGGTGTGCACCAAATGTCAAATGTCGCACACCAGAAACAAAGGAGACAGACAATTCAACATCTCACACAAGGGAGAGACATTCAGACACGTAGTATACATGGATCTAGTGATCCACTGCAGCAGGCGCGGCAGAGGATAACTACCGAAACTCATCGATATCCTCAAATGTCTTTCAGAAAATCGAAGAAAAGCAGCAGCAGCAGCAGCGACGAAGGAGCGGTTCGATCTGACACCGTCGCTGCAGACCTTATATTCACAATTCACCCGAAGAGGACCCAACATGAAGTGAAGCGGATGACAGAGAGCAGCAAGGTTCTTCTCAACACCAGGAGAGGATCTTCCAGCGCTGGTTGTCGCCCTTGGCCCACTCCCAGAGCACGACCTCGGTGCCGTCGTGGACGCCGCCGTGGGCCTTGTCGCCGTGGAAGGCGTCCAAGTTGAGGTAGACGTTGTTCACCATGCGGATGCAGCGGAAGCCGTCGCGTCTCTCCGTCCACAGCACCGACTCGTCCACGTACAGCGGAAGCCATTGCATGGGCGGGTAGCCGCCTCCGTGGGGACCTGGCGGCGGCGGAGGCTGGTGGTGGTGCCCGTGGCCGAACATGCTTCTAGAAGCTGAAGCTTCCACGGGAGGTGCCGGCTGATCCGTGGATGTTTGCGCCTGGCCTTGCACACCGGCTCGATCGGGTTTTATAGCCATTGAGACTTGTCACGCGAAGCGCTGGCGCTGTCTCCACTCCATAGGCGTGGTCTGCAGCAGCCATCGATCATCATCATCAGCAACAGCAGCAGCCTGGACACCGTCTCACCACCTCTCTTCCCTGGCTGACCTGGACACCGTCTACTCTTTGGTTGAGATGAATGTATCCAGGATTTTAATGCTGCATAAATGGAGTAAAGGTTGATTCATACAGAAAAGAAACAATGTTTATAAAAACCAAGAAACATTTTTTTAGTGGACAACCAAGAAACAAAATATGGATTCGGAAATATGTAACCAAGGCGATTTCGGCCTACGTTTCTTTTTTCCTTTGCCCTTAAAGAGGAGCCTGAGGTGGCCTACTGCCTACCTTTGATTCTTGAGGAGGCCTACATGTAGCCCAAATAGGAAAGCCCACTGATACAAGTGAACTGGCTGAGGCCCATGCTGCAAGCTTTCTAGTTTTGGTCGTAGACTTAACTTTTCTTCCTTGGGCTCCTTTGTATCGCAGACCTAATTATCTCGATGATATTCGGCTTTTCCCAAATTTTATATTTTTAAATAAAAATTTGCAAATATATGCTATTGTTTTGAAAATTTTCAAATATATGGGCGATATGAGTCTAGATCTGCAATTTTTCAAAACGAACGTATATATTTGCAATTTTTGGTCTAAAAACTATAAAAATGAAAAATCCGCCTTTTCCCCCCCGGTGAAGAACAGATCAGGGGGATAAATTTTGTATGGTAAATTTGCCAACGCAGTTTCGGCCGTCGCATTCCCGTGCAGCCTACTACCGCTGTCGTTCGGTTTTCAGAGGAGCGCCACCAAGAATGAACAGAACTCCTATATGTTCAGGGAATCTGTTTCGTCCAACGGTAAGGTAAAGATGCGTCGTGAATAAGGTAAAATAAGAAGAAGAAGGAGACGTCTACATTTTTAGCAGCCAATGTGGTAAGTTGCTGAATGGAACGTGGCACGGGATAGCTCTAGAACAAGTCTAATTCGTTCGTTCCATGACTTTTTGAGTGGCTGGTGACCGTGTGGAAAACTTTACATGTGGATAAACTCTGTCCAGTAAATAACAATAATGTCAGCATCAGCTGAAGGAAAATGGAGCGTCAGGTGGATACCCAGCTGAAATGACCACGTCACGCGAAATGTCATTTCCGGACGTCAATTTGTACTGCGATGAATGGAAGTTTTGTACCATCCTTGTCTGAAATGACTGCAGCTCTAGCATATATGGTGAATACGTATTTGTTGAACCAAGTAAACTGAATTAATACTACTATATATGAACTAGATCTTCGTTCTTCACAGCATATTCTATGCTCGATCTCTGCCTCTTTGGGAAGCTATCTGGATTCTGGAATCATAATTTTCTTAGGTCTCTCCAATAGATCAGAATCATTTACCCATCCTTCCGCAGCCGCCAACTGTTTCATTCGTCGAATTTATCATGCAATGGCGGCTACACAAGATTATGGAAAAAACATACTCAACTACTACTGAAAACGGCGCCGTATATTACCTCCACAACGCACCTATTTATGATTTATCATCCCAGAAATTGCACAACAAACACCAATATATATGATCGTTTCGAAAGCTAGAACCACTGTTGTAGTGCCGTTCTACAATCTTAATTACTGTATTCTTCCAGTAAACAATTAACAATTATTGTTCTGGATATGTTCTTAACTAAAAGGCTAACGGACCTTAATATTATAATTAACAGGATTATATTCTCCCTCTAGATCCGGACGCAAAGTAGTAGTAGTAGTCCATGCATCAAGCTCCAGCTAGCTTTGCTTGCACTGTGCCTGTAATGAATAGTACATAGGAGAAAAAATTGTATGCATATGCCTGCTTGTTCGATACTGCTAGTACAATAATTCTGCACCACGATCCATCTTTATGGACTCCGCAAGATTAATTCTTCTCATGTAGCCGCTGGTGATCCGTGCATTTGATGATCAGTTCATGCCCGCCACCAGCGCATTCGTCCCTGCTTGCCTTGCGCTTCCCCGCGCCGCCCGGGGACGGCGAGTAGATCAGCTCCGAGTGCGCGCCGTTGCCGACGGCCAGGAGCTGGTTCAGAGAGGGATGGACGGCGAGCGGGGCGTGGTCGACCTCGGCGGGCACGGCCGTGTCGAAGATCTGCGCGAGCGCGTACTCGTCGAAGAGCTCGGAGATGGATGGGATCTTCGGGAGCCGCGGGCCCGCCTGCTGATGCGTGGTCACGCTGCAGGTAGTAGTACCACTGCTCGTCGGCGCGTAGAAACTGCAGATGTCGTCGAAGCCGCCGGATGGCTCGTCTTGGTCCAGGTGTTCGTAGTCGGCGAGAGGCGGCACCATCGGCGGTGCCTGGCCGGACTTCTTGTAGATCCGGCATAGCACCCAGTCGTCCAGCTGCACGCAGGTGGGCACAAAATTAGTATCATCACCGCCGTCATGCTCATGCCTATCATTGTCACAAGCTGCCGACTTGACAGAAATCACAAACCACAAATGCACACCATGCATGCCAGTAACGCGATGATTTCTCCAGAAAGCAAAAATAAAAATAAAAAACTAAGCATCTTTTCTAGCTCTTGCGTGCATCTGCAAGCCGCCATTGATATCGCGATGATGCTAACACCGATCGATCATATCGATGCTTTGGTTAATGATTCAAAGCTTGGATCACTACCGGTTAGTGAAAGCGAGGGCAATTAGGTCATCCCAAAAGGCGCAACGCAGCATGGGCGCACAGATATCGATAATGCACGCGACTGGCATGACACTGCCCGAATATAGCAGTTGCGGTTGCGGTCGTTAGCAAATTAAAAAGCGGGTGCGTTTCGCTCGGCTCATGCACACGTCGTACCCTCATGGAGACGACGTTCCTGAACTTGACGGGGGGGCGGTAGGCGCCGGCGGCGAGCGGTTTCGCGGTGGCGAGGCGGTACTCGTGCATGATCCAGTTGGTCTTGGTGCCCTTGGGCGGACGACCTTTGTAGAAGACAAGTGCCTTTTTGACGCCAACGCTCTCCCCGGTGGCACTGTCATGGATAGGCTTGTCGGTGCCGGTGGCCTTCCAGTAGCCGGACCTCGCCGCGCGGTTCGGCCGGATCCCGTTCGGGTACTTGCGGTCCCGCGGGCTGAAGAAATACCACTCGCCGTCGCCGTACACCGCCTTGGCTGAACAGTCGTGTGACATGTCAGATCAGGTCAGGTCAATAGGTATAGCTAGCTAGTTTGACGTACATGAGCAAGCAAATGGATGAGAGATGGAATGAGATGCTTACAGGGGAGGTCCCATGGGTCGAACTTGTAGATGTCGACGTCGGCGATGATGGGGACAGGGCACGGCGCCGAGGCCACGCGGTTGCGAAGGTAGTGCAGGATCAGCTCCTCGTCCGTCGGGTGGAACCGGAACCCCGGCGGCAGCTGCGACGTTGCTGCCTGCGCCGCAGCAGACATCATCTCCATCCTTAGCAATCGAGCTCTCTCTACAGATTGATCTAATCGACCGATCGATCAATGGCCAGAGCTATCTATCCTCTATATCATCTATCGA
Source organism: Phragmites australis (assembly GCF_958298935.1). NCBI lineage: Eukaryota > Viridiplantae > Streptophyta > Magnoliopsida > Poales > Poaceae > Phragmites > Phragmites australis. Next base: position 30,093,847 of record NC_084934.1, on the reverse strand, counting down.
TCGAATTGGGAAGTGGAGTAGTAGCTATATAGAGAATCTCGGGGATGAAGGGATGGGCTGCTTATATGCTTGAGGTACTTTGTCCGTTAGCGTGACGTGGCCGCGGTTGTTTCTCAGTGGCAGTTTCGCGATTCTGCGGGCACCACGAGGGATAGAGCCGGCATCGCCGATTCGTTATTCCTCGCGTCCGGCATGACTCGGCGTCCGAGCGAGCTCGCGTGGGGGCGTCAGCAGGTTAGGGGAGGAGAACGTTGCACCGGTGATCACCAGCCCAACCGTCCTCGCTGCTCATCAATCTCATGTGATATCTCTCGACCTTAACTTCTTATTAAAAACTGTAGCTTGATTAGTCTAGTTTCATCTGTACAAGAGGTAGCTAGCTGCCTATTCACTGTTCTGTGTATTGCTGAAGAGAGCACAGGTGTTATTTTTTTTTTAAATAATATTTATTTAGGGAGATCTTAGTTTTAATAAGAAAAAAGAAACATATTAGGCTTTTCTAGCTTGCACATATTTAGGTCTGTACATGTGTGCTAGGTAGCATTTCACGCAATCTTATATAAAGCAAAGAATTGCAAGTTCAATTCGTGCAGAGAAACTAGGCAGCTAGGTGAGTCCGTACGTCCACTCGTGTCTTCGTAGTACGTGGTTTTCGCAAATAAATCTGTGGCCATTCGAGAACCGAACGAGCGCTGAATTTTCAACGCTAAGTCGTGTTGTTCTTCCGCTGATAATAAATAAATATCAGGAAAACCGGCCATTATTCGTATGCCACATCTAATTGGAGCTAGCTATCTGCACTGGGCAGCGCTAGTTGATGAATTCAGTGGGCTCACATGGCTGGTCCTTGTCGATCGAAAGGCCAAACTCTTGAATCTGAGGTGGGCACATACATTCCCACACAAAATTAAGCAACTCTGCAGTACTTGGCTGCTGATGAACGCGTGGCACGGTCTTCGTTGTTTGAATGATACTCTCCTTCTCCATAAAAAAGAGAAAGAGAAGATATCTCTCGACCAGTCACACTCACAAGTGACGTTTTGGACACCGAGATACCTCCCAAGCCGAACTTTGATCACTAATTTTGTCTTTGTTATAACACATCTTTAAATTATGTAAAATCATAATATTATGAAGGAACTTTCTGAGACAAATATCTACACGTGATGTCATTTCAAATCTATGATCTAAGTATCTATAAAGATTTTGATAGCCAAAATTGAAAAAAAAACCCTGACAACATGCGATTTAAGATAGCATAAACTACAATAGAAACTGTCATCCGTACCACCTTATTAATACCGGTTCATAATTTTTCACGCTAGATCAACGATAGAGCCGGATTGAACCGACACCGATAGTCAATATCAATGCCGGATCTTGAAACAAACCGGCATTAATACAGAGTATCAATATTGATTCGTATTACGGGTCGGCACTAATAAGTCTAGAGTCTATACACGACGCCTTCTTCTCCTCCTAACACGAACAGAACAGACAGCTCGGCTCCCATCATTTGTGCTCAACCTTGCGCTTGGGGAAAGCCTGATGAGGAGCTGGTCCTGGATCTCGCCCTCGACCCCTCCCTAATGTGGAAGGCTGACAAGGAGCTCACCTGCGCCCTCTCCTTCTTCTCCGGCCAGGCACCTCGAGATCCTCCTTTGCCTCCATGCCGACAGCCACCTCCGGCCACTCTCCGACCTGGCTGAACCCGTGGTGACATACCCTCCTTCTTAAGTAGCTCATGCACTCCTCCCTTCTCTCTCTTCCTTGCTAAATCAAGCTGCCACCGTCCTTTCACAATGTCGCCGCTGCCATTGCCATCGACGAGCCCTTTCGCTGGCGTGCATGTCACCATTGACCCCTCAAATGCGTTCCTCTCCTCATGCTGGTCCTTTTGGTACCACTCCCCGGCCAGACCTCACCGCCGTTCATCGCCGGTGGCTGGTCAACATCGGGTCAAAGCCAATCCCCCACCCTCTACTGTAGCTCGACCACATTTTGATCCAGTCAAGCGGGCCTAGGACCCACAAAACAGAGAGAGACTAGATAGATCTAGGTAGGAAAAGTATTTGAGGTTAATTAGATTTTCAGAATAATGAAGAAATGATGAAATGAATATCTTTTGTACTGTTTAATCGACTGAAAGATTATAAAATACATAGAAAAATAATTGGAGCTTGAAAAAAGGTGAAACTAATTTTTTTGTTCGCATTTATGTAATATACATATTAAAAATACATGCACTCCTAAAAAATGTACTGAATCTTGGTTACTCTTTAATTAACCCTTTACATTTCAATAATTTCTACATAAATTAATAAAAACATAAAATGGAAAACATGTTGTTCAGACTTCTCTAGATGTACCTTACACATAAAAGATACATATTGCCATTTTAAGCTCTTCCTTCATATGAGTTAGTTTGCATCACATCTTTTAATTATTGAATAAAAATATCACATAAGCAAATCATTAATAACTAAAAAAAACCTTGAGATGGGTCAAATCACGCCACAACGATGGGAAAAATACCCCATCCTATGGGTACACCGATGGTGTACGACAGTATACAAAGGCTACTATAATTCCTAAATAGATATAGCCCATGTAAAAGAAGTAAATGGTCAATAATAGTTTTATATGTACATGATTGTAATATAATTTTAGAGGTATGATGATAATTCTTCCTACCCCTACTCTCTATAAAATAAGCTCCTAAGGGTAGGCAGGGGCTGGACTCTCTCAGGATTCATTCCCACAACTCTCTCTCTCTACTTCTTCATGTCCTCTTGGCTCTCGGTTCATCTCCCAGCTTAGTCACTTTTAGGGAAGGGGTCCTCACCCCGCTCTGTTTAGGTCACATTTTCGCACCAACAATCATCAGCTGTACGTACGTGCGATCAAGTTGAGATTTGCTACGTCACCAAGCATCTGTGACAACTGATCACAGCCGGTCTCTGAAACTATACATGTTAACCTAAACTAGCCAAACAAACAATCAATGCCAAGATTTGCATGAGAGTGAAAGACAGGCCGTCAAGCACCCGAATTCCAAACAATCGATCGATTGAGAGGCCGGCCGGGACCATGCATGCTTATGTATTCTTGGCAAGTTACGTGTTAACGTTAACGGCATGGTATCTTGTAGCGAAAAGCCTGGGTCTCGTAGCCATTCCGTCCGTGCACAAGCTAGCTAGCACTGCGGACAACAGTGCGCTCGTGGTCACCACCAGTGTACTACGTTCTGCTCGCCAAATCTAAGTGGACAACATGCACCATTGAAGCTAGTAAGGTGTACTTGGACATCGAAGCCAGTGGCACGCGCGGAGGCGGAGGCGGAGGCATCGATCCAACAGCGACATGCGCGCGCGCGAGACCAGATATCAGAGATGTGCTGCGTGCCTGCCGTGCGCGCGACGCGAGCTCGGTCGCTGTAACTTCGCGGGCGGGCGCGGTTAGCCATCGCGCCGTCGCTGTCGTCGCACGTGTCGCCGTGCGCGCGCCGCCACCTGTGGAGTGGCGCGGCGTCACACCGATCTGCGGGGAGATGAGGTGGCCTGTACTGGCGCTAGTCATTCTTGCGAGGGAGAAGACGATGGCGGTCGACGCAGACTCGCCGAGGAAACCTTCTTCAGTACTCCACTTGCCAAAATTGAGCCTGTGGATCAGAATAAATTAAAGGGATGTGGGGTGACCCAGATGGAGTTCAATTACAGGAAGAAAGCGGGTTGAAGCTGACGACGACCCAGTGAGGTCCTGCATCTTTCATGTCTTGACACATTCCGCTTCCGTTGCTGGTTGAGCCGGCCGCCGCGCCAGCCACACAAATTGAGACTAAATTCATCGATGCGTCTCGACTGAATTCAACGTGACCTGGTGTAGTTTCAGAAACCTTGAAGATTCGCAAGCTGAACGTACGGGAAGGATGTATGGTACGAAAATTCAGAGAGAAAACTGCACCGATCGATGAACAGTTCTTTTATACATCATGGCTGATTTGGTATTCAGTACCAGCTAGTACCATCAGATCTTCGGCAGTTGATAAATCTGCTCCCCTCTCCATTTCTGCTCTTTCGACAGTGATCACACACAGCTGATGCATGCTGCCCGGTCAAATTAAGGCAGTAACAAGGTTGGAGCCAATGGGATCAGGTAGCTTCATGAAAGAGGAGTGCTTTACAGGTAGTGGACAAACAACTGAAACAAGACTGCAAGCTAGGCATCGATGAGGACTGTGCATGGATGCACAGCATGCGGCGCGACTGGATCGGATTTGCAAGAAGGAACGCGAAATACTGAAAAGGCTACGTAGATTGAGGAGCGCAAAAGTCGTCGTATGATTATCCGAAGTCCGTGTTCTTCTGCCCCACACGTGCAAGTGCAAGCAAGGCCGGTATATGCTACTGCACATCCTCCTACCTCATTGCCCCTACCTGCACGGGTCTATCTGAGATCTGCAGGCAGATATATACTACGTCATAGAACAACAGTGTGACGTGTGTTCATGCATGTGGTCAATAACTTAGCTGGTGCATGATGAACTGATTATGTGTGCATTGATAGAACGACAACGGGAGATGAGATGAGAAAACTAAATGACAAGTTGCTATATCTGCCGCTGGTTGGCTCCAGTTCTTGCAGGCGCGGTAGATTGTGATCTTACGTAAGACAGGTTGCATTTTTGTGGAGGATTTTTGTGGAGAGAAATGCATGCATGCATTTATGGGCGAGTAGCCTGCTCCTTTTGACCGGTAGCTGGTAGTAGCTTCACAGGACACGCTCCCACTGCAGTGCTGTTGCACTCAACGGAAAAGTTATAGTGATGAGTTTATGGCTACTTTATACGATTAATACTGTTAATAATCTTTAAATTATATAAGTTCTAATTTACGTGTATAATAATAAGGTCATTAGGTAAATTCGTTTCTTGCTATTCCTACTTTCTTAGATAAGTTACTGCTAAATTTTTTTATATTTTATTGCTTAGGCACATAGGAAAAGCAACACGATCTTACCCGAATGTCACCCCTTGAAAGCTAAGTCTACTCGGACTCGAGACTGAGCTCTAGTCGTGGTCGTGGTCGTGGTCGTGGTTGAGTTCCAGAACAATACGTCAATAAAACAGGTATAATTTTTGCATACGGAGTCTAATTAAGACGTTCTTGGACTCGTTGGAAAGTTATTGACGAGACCTTTTCAATAGATCTGATCTCACCCTTAGATTCCTTATAGATTAATCAGAGTTATTAAAATAAGGTGATATATCACTGTTTTGCACCTTGTTAGGTCTTGTAATCGTGTCGGGGTCAGAGTCCAGATTGTGCACGCCTCTTTTCACGGCTGCACAACCCTAGGTCGATCTCCTCACGTCCCTCCTATATATGCATACCTCGTTGTTGGAGTCATCGCTAGTTAACTCTTCACCAGGGTCCACCCGATTGATTGTCAACTCATCGTTAGTCGAAGGTCTGACATTGTCGTAGAACCCCTCGTGCGAGAAGCCGAACCTCGATGCAAGCTTGGGCAAAGTCAACGGCATGTCGTGTGCAGATGTTTCAATGCCTATTGTTATGATCACCACGGACGACGCCAGCTGTCAACGATTGAAAATCCGCTCTTACGAACTTGTAGAAATAGTAGGGTATGTTTCGAGTAGATGAATCACAGAACACACAAAAGAATTTTTATACAGGTTTAGACCTCTCTTAGGATAATAGCTCTACGTTCTGCTTGTCTTTGTATTATTCTCTGAGACTGTTACAAGAGGGTACATAGCTAATCTAGATAGATCTAAACCTAGTCGGATGGCTCTCTTGCAAGTAGTCAGGAGCATATGCTAATACAGATCTAAACTGCAAAAGGCTCATATGGTCAGAGCTTCTGCAAGCTTCAATGGCGTACAATGGCTTGTGTTAAATTGTGTCTACTTATTTTTCATAGGATCCTCTGACTCCGTATATATAGGGAGTCGCGTCGTACGGCCTCTGGAGTTATTTCTTCTTATTTTTGGAGATAAACTTACATGTTTACGAGATATCCTGATTATTTATATTTAGTTTTCATGCGTCTAGGAATTCACTTCTTAGGGATAGAGATATGCTCCGATTTTTTTTTAAAAAACTAGGGTACATAGATATAGTAGTTTTATATCACTCCAAAGGAGTATTTCTAATGGATACAGTTCTGTTGGATTTTGAGGAGGGGAAGAGAGGCATGGGAGAGATGGATGCACAAGCGGTTTGTTCTTAGCATCGGGTAGCGAAAGTGATGAGAATTTGATAATTAATTATTAAAAATTTACTAGATATAGATAAATTCTGAGGATGGAGAACCATCAAAAGCAAAATAAAACACCACTCGCCCCGGGCCATTATGGTGTAACGATAGGATTCCTTTCGTACATCGTTTTTTCTTCGATCTTTGACCTGAAAAGACGTCCCAAAATGATCACGATTCGGGGGTGCGACATGCATAAAAGGGGTAATGATACCGCTGCGCCGCCGACGCGCCATCTGCCCAGCCAATGAGCCAAGCAAGTGTAGGTTACGAATCCTCTGCGCGTACGTACGGTGCCGGGCTACGTGCTGGTTGCGCTTCACGGCAGGCGCGAGAGGCAGCTGCACCGCCGGCCGAGCCTGCATTGCCGCAGCCGGAGCGGAAGTACACAGGCACAACAAACAGCAGATCAAGCTCTTTGCCTCTTTCCAGAGCAACCATGAAAAAGGCAACCAGCACTTCTTCAAGACAACGAATACAGCTTATTCTGGAGAAGCCATCTCAGCCACAGCAAGACATTTTTATAGATCCAAAGGTCAAACCCTCGACTCCATTTAATTACTGACGCCAGTCTTTTTCAGTCAATCGACAATACATCTATGCATTTTCAGGGAGCGAATAATGTATTTATGCACATCCTTGCACTCTTGTAGAGGTCAAAAAGAATGATAGAGGCTCTCATCTTACTTCCATTAGTACAAAAAATAAGCCTTACAAGGGCCGCTGGAACGAAGTACAAACCGAGACTTCCCTTGTGCGTAAAGCTATCGTATAGGAGGATGAATGAACTTAGTAACAAAATGGTGGATTCGGCAAGCGCAGCATCGATCAAGTGAAAACCTCTCAACCCAAAACTTCATGATGACAACGCCTTGTGATGTTCTCTGCTAAACTGCTTTCTGCCTATGATGAAGATGCAACCTCGATGGCACTGCCAAGCGGCCATGCTGCTTCGACGTATGCGTCACTGTAAGGGACCTTCTTTACCAATGTCATCTCATGGTTTGGATCAACGCCTGCAAGAACCAAAGCAAAAGAAATGAGAAACGTACTTAGAATATCTATGCTAATCTGATTATTTTCCTTTTATCGAGTCATACCGAATCCATCCACAAGTAATGTGTACTGATAAACGAGATCCATGCAGATATATGGAATGTTATCCTTTTGGACACCAGGGTAGGTAGCTTCGGCGTCCTTCACGCTTAACTTACAAGCACGCTGAGCAGCTTGTTCAAAGTCTGAGGGTTTAACCTTAGCAACAGCTGCCTTGGGGTTTACAAATCCAGCCTGAGCAGACACCAGAAAATGGTTAGAAATGTATAGTGATAAAACAAGTACTAGCAAACAAGTTGAATTGTCTTCAGATGTTATCAGTTGCTGCATAACCTTACCTCAGCAGCCCTATCAAAGAAAAACGATGCTACAAAGAGATTCTTCTGTCCAGAACCACCACCACCATTCCAAATGCCACCAAAAGAACATTTCATGTGGGTGCATGCTTCATCAACTTTAAGAGCCTTCACAGCATCATCCTTGCATTTTGAATAACTAGCACCAGAAGGTGAAGCTGATGCTTCAAATGTATCCTTGCCATATTTGTATTGCCCTGCAATCATAACACAGTTAAAATCAAAGACTACCATGAGCAGTCAGCAAAATATCACAGATAAAATCAAAGACTGCAATGAGCAGTCAGCAAAATATCACAGATGATCAGGCATAGCAAAGTTATGGCACATGGTATGTTATATAGAAAGTTAAAATTGCATATCCAACTGGAGTCATAATCACTTATCTGCCCATATATTTGTTATGCGTCTATGAGCGTAGTTGTAAGCAGCATTATAACAACTTCTAACTGATATTGCTTGTCAATAAGATCATCAAAGAAATTGACAAGATAGGCATGGCTCGTATCCTAGAGAATAATAACAAGTGAATTTGAGGGAAACATCCTTTTGTAAACTGACTTTGTTCCACAATAAGAAATTATCCCTTTCATGAACAAAATATTGAAGAATTTGACAAAGTTCATCATTCTTCTTTTTAATAAGAGAAATAAGGAAAAAATAACTTCAATGGCAGGAATCTATTTTAAGATTGTAAATTTGTAATACACAAAGAGGAAATACATGATAGGAGAGAATAGGGTAGAAGTAAGCAACCATACCTTGATATCCCTCTAACATACAGTTGCTGTAACCATTGCTATTGCCAGCCTTTAAGACCTCTGCTCTAGCAGCCAGCAACCCATAATGCAAATAACTGCAAAAACAAGAAATGTTTGCAGTCATATTTACGATGTTTTGTACAGGTATAATCATTTGATGTCATTTCCAAGAGATGCCCACCAAAAAGCATACAGAGCACCAGTGCATGACTTTATGCCTTGAAACAACACTAATAATACTACTTTTTAGGTTGCATTTTTACACATAAGGTCGTAAGTACGCCCTTAAGGTTGCTCTAGCCATAAGTGTTGCATTATTTCTGTATTTTTTTTTTCATTACATAAGATTCCCTTAAGCTGCTACTTACAGAACTACGACACTTTCCTGCTTTTCGGTGAAATATGACCTATGAATCCAAATAGGCAGAAACAAGGGATTTGCAGGACTGGACCACCATCAGGTGCTTAAACAGGTTTCTGAAGATTGATTTCTGTTATTATGCCTTAAATTACCACATACGAGGTTCATAAATAGGAAGATTTTTTAAAACAGTAGCAACCCTGGAAAGCTCAGTAATTTTGTAACACTAACCTATGAACATAAAGATAGTATGTGGTTCCTTTGAGGAAGAGTTTTTTCACGTATGAATCTTCACCATCAGATGGTTTAGGAGCCTTTTCTGCATCCTTCTCTGGGATAGCGTATGCCATTTGGACAGATCCACCACCAAGATCGACCACTCCAACTGTGTCTGCGTAAGTCTTTCCCAAATTTCCCAACAGATAATTGATAGTAACCTATAAGAAAAGAAACGACTCAGAAGAGTGATATTTGTTAGTTGTTCCCGGACTAAAATCTGAATATAGAAGCACAATTCGTGAGCAACACCTGAACACTCTTGTACAACCCGTGAGTAATTCCTAAACACTCTCAAGTCATATGGATAATCGGAATGTTTGATCAGGAGAGACCAAAACCTCTACCACATCTGCTCGCCTTAGTGTATTGGACTTTGATGAATTACAACAACTAATTAACTTTTTATGCATCTACATTGATTTGAGCTCTCACTTATATAATAATTTAGGCTGCAACCTGATAGATATCAGTTCTCAAAATGACTGACAGAAAGATTGCCCGCTGAGGCACTTTTCTCCAAAAGACAAGTGCAGGTACACTAGCTAATCACATCAATCTAGAGCCTTAGCTACATTGAACATTGCCAAACATTTCTAAGAATCAGCAATGGATAAATAAGGCCAGCATCATACCCACTCGTATGCACCTTCCTGCGATCCATCAAGAACTGTAACCCAATCAGGCTGGGTTTTAAAGGAACTCTTTTCACGAAGAAGATCCCTAACCTGCACCAATCGTGGATTCAGGAGCAGTCAAATTGAGCCAATAGAATATTACAATCATGGTGATCAAACAATACAAAACTCATTGGAAGAGCACACTATGTTCTCCGATGAGGACAACAATGGCATTGCTAGAAAAGTAATAGGAGAAACATTTACCGCTTGCAAGATCTGCTCGGACTTTTCTAATCCCAAATTTCTCAGCCCCGCGGTGGCCTGCGTATGGAATAGGAAGCTTAGAACATCATCAAGCACCAATTACAAAATCTACTGTCCACACTTACCCCGACTCGGACAGGCGTTTGGTCGCGCAATTCCGCGGGAACCACTCGTTTGGCGTCATCAAGGAGAGAAACGAGCGAATCGGCAGCCTCCCGGGGGTTGTTGGCAAACGCACTAAGTCCCGGTTTTTTCTGCATGCAAAAGGGGAGAACTTGAGATCACGAGATATGAACCAGATCCAGATCCAATGGGTGAACGGATCGCTGGTTAGTTTACCTGCACGAAGAGCTCGATCTCGCTGCCAATGTGGACCAGATCCAGGTTGGCGTCGAAGCAGAAGACGTGGACGCGGCTCCCGGAGCTCCCGGCGTCGAATATGACGGCGTACCTCTTAGCCCCCGCGGCGCCGCTCATGGGCCCCGTCCTCCTCCCGCCGACGGACGCGGCGGGCGAGCGCGGCATGAGCAGGAGGACGAGGGAGACGAGCGCGAGCGGCGCGAGGAGGACGAGCAGCACGCCGCGGTAGCGGTGGACGCGGTCGGCGAGCGTCTCCGGGCGCCCGGCTGGCAGCGCGGAGTGGCGGCGCATCCTGGCGTCGGTGGGGAGGAGGAGGTCAGGGGACGAGGGTGTGCGGTAGCGGATGCGGCCGGCGGGCGGGGGCGACGGCTTGGCCGCCTCCTGCTCCGCGGGATCCAGGGCTCCGCGTCTCGTTGGTGCTGCGACTGCGTCGTGGCGCGGGGCGGGGCGGAGGGGGATGAAGACGCGGCAAAGTTTGACCTCGACCCTGGGATCGCTCGCGTCAGAGTTTGGCAGGCCACCCCCACCGCACTCTGCGACCGTGCATGACCAGAATTAAATCTGGTAATCTATTACTAGTACATATATTAAAGGATTAAAAATTAAATCTGGTAATATATTACATATAATAAAGGGTTAAGAATTAAAGCAATTTAGAGGTTATAGATATATATGTGTATCTATATATATACATATATGTGTATGTGTATATATGTATTTGTGTGTATATGTATTTATGTGTGTATACATGTATATGTCGGAGGATTAACTCCAGTCGCAGGGATCTCGAGAAACCATTTTTTAGAGATTCGGCCGGAGGGATGATCCTGAATATGTTCGCCTCAGAAATAAATGGGAATGAATGCAACGGCCGGTGGTGGTGGAATGACCTAGTGAAAAAAAAAAGTAAATGCACCGGAATTTAGGCAGGTTCGGACCACACGGGGGCGTAACACCCTACTCCTGTATAGATACTATAAATGACCTGAGGAAGTCCCTCAAAGATGTTGCTGGTTACAAGAATGTTTGTCTATCTTAGAGCCAGAGGCTCCTTGTTCTTCTTTTCTCTTCTCTGCTTAGTTTGCTCAGAGGTTTCAAAGCTTTAAAAATTTGTCTTTGCTTGTGAGCGATTGATTCACTTCAGAGCCTGTCTTTGTCCGTGCTGCCGGTGTCTTTAAATACCAGTCGGCAGTAGCGTGCCCCAAATGGGAGGGAGGGTACGAGTTCCAAGATACCATAAATGGAAAGGGCGTCATCATAGCCTCTGTGCGAAGTAACCGGGGGTGAAAAATGCGCCCCACGTCCAGTCATCCATCACCATAAATGCACTGGCAACAGGCGCCGTGAAGAGGGCCCACCGGGCAGCCGCAGAGCGGCCCGGCTTGCCCATCCTGTCTTGTTCCCCTGCCACAGCAACGCGGCAGACGGAACGCCTCGGCCCTTACGACGTTATCCCGAGATGGGCCGGATGGCACGGGACGGGACCCGTGCAATTAATAACCCACGCCTCTCTGTCAGAACGTGACAGGAACTGACGCTGAGCGCGGTGGGAGCAGTTGGATGTGACAGACCACGTACGCTCTTTAAATGCGGCATCGGGCCTTTGACTGGCTGACACCTCATCGGTGGGCCCCTCGGGGGCCACTGCCAGGGGGCTTTCTGGGTCGTCGGGGTACCGAGTGCTCGGGGGTACTGTTCATCTCCCCGAGCACTCTCTCCCGAGAATGCCCTTTCTTGTCCTCGGGGAACCGAGTGCTCGAGGTACTGTTCACCTCCCCGAGCACTCTCTCCCGGGCACACTTGTACGGATCATCGGGGAACCGAATGCTCGGGGGCTGCTGCACGCAGCCTCGAGCACTCTGTCCCGAAACTTCCTTCGGTGGGTCTTCGGGATACTTGGGTGCCCAGGGGCCATCGCCGGCGGCCCCGGGCACGTTTCTCCCGGTACTTAGCTCTTCTGGTCGTCGGGGGACTAGGGTGCTCGGGGGTCACCGTACACCTTCCCGAGCACTTTTTTCCCAGTACTTAGATTTCGTGGATCATCGAGGAACTGGGGTACTCGGGGCCCACCGACTGTGGCCCCGAGCGCCCTCTCCCAAGACTCGATCTTTCTCACCTTGCGGGAGAGACTCCGCGGGATGACGTCATGTGACGGATGACTGGCCTGACCTCGGGATTCGGGGATCCTCGGTTCCTGATACACCGACAGTATATATGTACATATAATTTTTTTAGATTTTAGAAAAATAGCGAAAGGAATAATAGTTATATTGATAAATCGGTTGAAATAATTTAAAATATATAGGAAAATATCTAGGGCTCAAAAAAATATGAAACAAATTTAGTTATGTTTGTATTACTGTCGTCTACATGTTAAAATTATGTGCATGTATGAAAGCACAACTGTTTTTCTCATAATTAAATAAATATGTTAAATATTTATAAATTTATAAATAAATATTAAGATATAAAAAAATGATGAATCTATATTTTTAGTTTTTTTTTATCATACTCTGTGAAAAAAAAAGAGCTCGACATAAACGCGTCAATCTATCTAGTTACTCTATTAAAAACCCATAGATCTGTTAACCAGGCAAAATCACCACCTATTGCCATCCCTATTCCTAAAAATTGGTACGAAAACTTCAACTGGTTGACCCCGTGCATAAACATTTCACACATCTTTTTGCACGCTGAAGGAATTTTCGGCAGCTAATCAATCAGGTGCAGTTGCCTTCTGTTCAGGTCTTGGGTTTTTCCTTTTCTCAGTCCACACTCCGTGATAACATCCGATCAGATCAGATGAGGGCCAGGCTTTCGTCGTGGCCTCCCACTTCTCGCTCGCTCCCACTTCAGATGATGACGCAGAAGAGGAGACGTATGCATATGCACAGCCTTCAGATGATCGGCCTTATGAACACCCCTACAGTCTTCATGGTGTTTCGGATGAAACTACTTGGTTTCCTAATCAGAGCTACCAGGAGGTCTACAGTGGGGAGGAATCTCAGTATCGGGTACTTATCACACATGAGTGATCAATAAGAATGTGGCCTAGTTACAATGGGCGCTTTAGCTCAATTATGCGTAACTGCTTTGATACTTTAATTTTGCTTGTCAATTACATTGTTTGATTTATCTGTCACTGAACGAGTTAAGGCAATCTGCATGCCAGTATAGTCTAACAAGACCATCTTAAATGGCCACGCGCATATTTGTTCTACCCAACGTGATTTGTCTTGTCTTTTTAAGGAAAAAGCGGAAGAAGTGCCAAAGTAAACAAAAACATTATTTATGCTTGGGAGCTAGATGTTTTCAGTTAGTACGCGATTTAATTTATGATTCGTTATTTCTGAATTTTTTGGACTGATACACCATACTTTGTTTCTATCTAGTTGATCGTGTGTCAAAAAAAAACCACGGTCAATACCCCGAAAGTGGTTCCTTTGATATCACAGCAGAGGATCCCAGCGCACCCCCACTACCGATCCACCGAGAAACGAGATTTTTTTATTTTAACTCTTTTTAAATCAATATTTTAAAAACAGCATATGAGATATTAAATTTTTAGAAAGTAGTTATTTTTATCACACTAAAGTATATAATGTGACTCACAACTTGATCACACCAATAAATATGACGTGACCAAGGTAAACATGGTAGTGTCGTGCTCCTGCGCCTTACCACGTGAATTTTTTTTGGTCACGCTAAAGTACAATTGTGTAGAATAGAAACCATATATCTAGGAAAAGAGTTCGAAATGATTTGGAACCGGTTTGAGACATATGGTGTGGTTTGGTTTGGGTTTGTGCAGCTGGTTTGGTTTGGGCCGAATTTGGGAGGGGGAGTGGTGGGCTGAGGTTTGGGCCGGTTTTCAGCCCATTAGCAGGTTTAGCCGCAGCTGCTCGCTTCGCTCCTCCAGCGCCGCCCTCACCCTCTCGCCTTCCTCTCCTGGTCCCATTCCTACCCCCAGCCCGTCCCGCTCTCCGAGGCCCTGCTCGCTCCCGGCGCTCTTCCGCCTCCGCGCGCACGCCCCGCTCGTCTCCACCGCCGCGCTCACCGACGTCATCCGCGCTCTCGGCGAGGAGGGACTCACGCGCCGCGCGCTCGCCGCATTCCACCGCATGCGCCAGCTCCGCTGCGCCCCCGACGCGCAGTGCTACAACACACCTTGATCGCCACACTGTGCCAGAACGGGTGATTCAGGGAGGCTAGGTTCAGGTGTAGCGCTCCGGCGCGCGCTGCGCGCCCGATCCCTACACGTAAACGGTGCTCATCTCCTGGAAAGTGGCGGAGGATCTACGAGGCCGGGAGTCTGTTCCGGAGGATGGGGGAGAAAAGGGCTCGAGCCGGACGTCGTGACCTACAACTGCTTGATCAACGGCCTGTGCAAGACGTACCGTGTGGAGCGTGCGCTTGAGGTGTTTGATGAAATGCTGAGGAAGGGCTGCACACCAAACCGGGTGACATACAATTCGTTCGTGAGATACTACAGTGTGGTGAACGATGTGGACAAGGCTGCAGAGTGGATGAGGGAAATGGTTGCGAGGGGGCAGGGGTCGCTTCATCAAGCACGTACACCCCTGTTATCCACTCCTTATGCGAGAGTGGTAGGGTTGGCGAGGTGAGGAGGTTCTTGATTGAGATGGCTGAAAGTTGGCATCTTCCTAGGGAGCACACTTACAAGCTGGTGAAGGATGCAATTGAGGAGCCCTTGCCGGCAGAGCTAGGCCAGTCCATTGAGGATGGCATTAAGGAGAGATGCCGGCAGGTGATGCGAATTAAGCCCATAATGCGACCAATCACAATATGATCTGGGAGAAAAATTGAGCGTGTGCGTACTTGTCCGTACATGGCTACACGCTATATGTATGGAAGCTGATGAAGACTGTGAGGGATCTTGTAAGGAGGCTTTGCTGAGCCTTGCCAGAGAGTAGGTGAAAGGTGATGATACCAGGGAGAAGCAGGGGATGGTGGTGAGGATGAAGTCCAAAACGCCATTATTCACAAGATAGTATGAAGCTAAAATGAAGTTGATCTGTGCAGAAGGTAAATTATGTCTGGAATTCGTCATTCTTGCTCGCCATTGAAATATTTAACATTCCGGAGTATTAAACAATGTTATATTAGTCAATATGCTATGATAATCGTCACCTTTTTATTAGTTGATTCACATTACATGGAAAACAATAAATATTATTGGGTGTAACATTTGAGAACCGTTGCAACGCACGGGCTTTGTACTAGTAACCATTTAAATATTACACGCAGGAGTTTTTGTCTTATGATGCAGACAATAAGATTTATCTCAACCTATTCTTAGCTACAATCAGCATTTTGGTGAACA
Organism: Phragmites australis; assembly: GCF_958298935.1. Taxonomy (NCBI): domain Eukaryota; kingdom Viridiplantae; phylum Streptophyta; class Magnoliopsida; order Poales; family Poaceae; genus Phragmites; species Phragmites australis. The sequence goes on along the minus strand of NC_084934.1, from coordinate 30,078,170 downwards.
ACCACTACATATTCATGTTGAGCCTCCAGAAATTGTTTCTTTTCACAAGTTGGAGTACTACGAGGTTTGTTATCTGACAACCCGATTATTTTGTTTTCATTTTGGTGTTCTGGAACACAGTTTCCTGGATTATCTGCATAAATCCACAATATACATTTACTTGTTCAGTTCAAGCTCATGAGCAGATATCACATATGTCACACAGTAACATGTTTTACGTTTATCAGTTCTCACGATTCTTAATTAAATTTTATCTTGATCCTTGTGTAGAACTTCTCAACATGTGCCAACCAAAATGACGTCGATAATTTGGAGAGTTGGAGGCACTCATACGAGATACAGCCCTATGTGCACATACCTTATGATCAACTTGAACTGTATAGGCCTTCTTGGTTGCTGAATTTGGGATACTATCAGGCCTGCACAGAAGGGGTGTCTCCTGACTATGGAATGTAAGTTAGATAACTTCATATACTTGCTCTGCTATGCATATTGTTCGAATTTCACATCTAATTTTACTTTTGGACAAATGTTTCAAGAGTTTGATCTATTTGTTGTAGCTATATAAGTCATTCTGTAGTAACAGATTGGAAGGTTGATACCTTTTGGACCTTTTCCCCATTTCTTGAGACTCACTGAAGACTTGATTTGATGGAATCGTTAACCGATTGCTTGGAGAATGGCTATAAATATAATAATTCATTCATCGCTTTGAGTTGCAGCATACACAGGCATCTGGTCAAAGCTGGGACGTGTCAAGCTTATTTCTGTCTCCGTTCTATCCTCAAAAAACACGGATTTATGAGCAGTCTCATGGCGATGAGAATGTTTGAATTGGCAGAGCAACTGGAATGTGCTTTCTGAATATTGTCATCTGATAATTAAATCAATACGCACAACTATGTGCATGTTGTCCAAAATTTATTGTTCCTGTAAATATAGATCAGGATGCAATGCCCTATACTACTATGTTTTCTGCGACTAGCCCATTGCTCCCATGTGCTATTGGATGTACCATCATATGCTTTCCATTTTTTTCCTTTGTAATTGATGGGTGACATATTGGTGGGGTCAGCCATTTTGCTTTTCTTGGATTGATAAATTGTTTAGGGCAAATCGTTTCGTTTTAGAAATGTAATAGATCAAAATGTTCTGATCTCTATTGTGTGAGCTGTGTAGACATTTCTCACCAATATTCCTTGTTGAGTCAATTGTGTGCCCTGTTTTACACTTTTACTCAAATGTTTTTGACTGGAACTTTTCATTTTCTCCATCTAACCGGATGGAATTACCATGTGTCTTGTTTTAGGTATAGCTGGCACCTGTTTGTTCTTTTTAACTTGATAATGTGTTCCTGGCAATTATTATTTACATATCTCGTTTGTAGGATGAGCATATTGTTGGACACTTAACTTGCTAATGCAATTATGCAAAACATACAGAAATGTTTTGAAATATTAATACTTCTAGCTGGATGATTGTTTCTTTGCTTTTAACATATCTGGGTTTTCTGTCTGTGATGGTGGGAAACAAGTAAGGTTAACTTGGTTTAAATTGGCAATTTCAGTGGAATGTTTTTGCTTGGACCAAGTCTGTATACAAGATTTTGTCATTTGACATACTTTTACTCCTTTTGTGCTGAGTGTTACATTCATTTATTGATATGCTTTGTTTAAGACTTGGCTAGATTTTGCAACTTAAGTAGTGTGGATCACATTTAGTGATTGGCTTTTACATGTTCAACAGTCAATTACCCATCTTTATCTTTGTGTAACAAATCAATTACCATCTGTAACCTGCAGGGTGGTGATTCTAACCATATGAATGGCTTCTTCTAGCCTTTTGGAGAGTACTCAACCTATACTGTATTGTCTATATTGTTGTAATGTTACTTGAGGTTCAGTTGTATTCACATTTGATTAAAATTTACTCAGCCAAGTGCAAATAAGAAATTTATTTGTAAGATATTATGTTCCAAGTATAAATGCAAGATCAATTTCTGCATTGCTTACCAGAGATACATTTTCTCATACTGATTTTTAGTTTGTATAAAGCCGAAGCTAATTTTGTACATTCTTCCTTATCAGAGGCCTGATTTGTACCATAATTTTCTGTATTCATGCTTGCGCATAGCATCACATATACACCTGAGTTTTTTAGTCTGGTTTACGTTCTTCAGAGTTAAGTTACGAGTTACAAGATGGCTTGGATTTATACCTCAGTCTCAATTTACAAGTTTGATTCAGTCTGACATAAGCTAGTCATTTTGTTATACTATCTGTTTGCCTTTCTGCCAAGTCATGTCTCAAAGTTATTAGGTAACTTGGAAACCAAACGATCTCTTCAGGATCCTGACGGCACTCTACTTGCTCTACATACATTTGATACCATAGGCCGTCCTGTTGGAAGTTGCTTTCTTTTGTATCCTTTTGGTTTCTGGGTAATTATTAGCAAGATGGCCTGCAAAACATTTCATCGTGGAACTTGCTACTTATAGAATTTTGTCGGCGGAACTGTTTGGTGGCTCTCTCTTTTCCGAGCTACTTCATTTCAATACTACTCAAATTTATGAATAGCATTCGCAACATGATATCTAGGACAGTGCTTCTATCAAGAAACTGTTTGTTCTTAACTCTTCATTCTATCATCGTTCCTATGCAGTGACAAAGAAAAGCCCAGGCATTGTATTGTTTTCAGGACTTCTAAGTGCATGTTTGGTAGAGTTCTTTTAATCTAATTTTTTTTGAGAAAGTGATTCTCTAAGGAAAGTAATTTTGTGATTGAAAATAATTCTCTAGTGATTCTTTAGGATAAATTCTATAGAGAAAATGATTCTACGTGGGAAATGAATTAGGGATTGGTTTTTTCAGCTTCAAGTATTTAGTTTATTTTTAAAAAATCACTCCATAAACTAAAAACTGTAAATTGCTGTTTTGTAGAGTTACTACTAATTTTAGTATGTGAGCTGATCAGAGATCTCTGCTAAACTGACCCTAACTTGGCTGAAAACTTGATCATGAAGCATCCAGAAGTCGGACTTGGGGAAGTTGGCAACTGCATCCTGTTACAACTTACAACTTAAAAATGGCTTCCCCGTTCTAGCACGGTCTAATGATAGGTGAGCTGTCGCTTTTGGGTATCTCCTAGGCCCATAGTCTGCTGGTGTCCAACAGGAAATCTCTGGTAGTTAACACTCATGTTCATTGCCATCTATTTTCATGTCAAATCTTTGCAACTCTCCTGGGCCTCCTTGACCTGGCCCAATTGGTCCTTTCGTCGCCTGCAATGAGAAGCTGGAGAGAGATGATCCAAGAATGCAACAGGAGTTCTTAACCGACATATGATGGCGAGTTAATAAATTTCTGTACTCTGTAGTGAACTTAATAAGGAGTGAAATGCACACTTTGCTTCGGAAGCACTATTAAACACTAATCCACTTTTGTTGCATGTATGTAGGATCTATCTTTTTCCTTGCCCAGTGGATGGTGATGAAACATACGAGTCTTTCTTCTCCCTTGCACTTCTTTTTAGCTACAAGATTGTCTTTACATACATCTGCACTGTTTGCGCGGTTCCCCGCGCGTGTAAAGGGGTATCAAAAGACACTCTTGCTCCTGCAATAGGATTGCAAATGTCGGACCCACTCACGATCGCATATCCGATATTTATGACTTTTAGCGATAGCATATAAAGAATTGCTCTGTTTTTAAGAACCTTTTTATTTCTTGAATCATTATCTTTTAAATAATAAGGTTACCTTACCCAGGGGAGATAAAAGGCAAAGATATGCAAAATAAAATAAAAATGTGTCCATTGATACTGGCCATCATAGCCTCACTCCTTTACTCTCTTGCCGCCTAGTTGAACTGCTGTAGACCTGTAGTCAGTAACCACGAGTTGAAAATGATTCACTTTTCAACTACTCCGAATTTGACTGGACTTTTTCTCACCACTACCTGTAAAAAGAGTGTCAGAAAAGCTGGCTGAAACAGAAATGAGCTGTTCTCATGATTCTTCAATCTTTGGAGAGGTAAATGCTGCTGTCGTCGAACTTAAACTGGAATGTTATTTAGGTTTATAAACTCTGAAAATATATTTTTAATCATTAATATTGTCAAATTAGTTTAATCAGGTTCATACTGATTTAAAGTGGTTTTAACACCGACATGTCACGTTATGCCTGCGTGGCAAAAGCGGTACAGAAAAATTTAGAAAAAATAAAGAAAAATCATGGAAAATAAGAAAAACTAAAAAAATCAGAAAAATAGAAAAAAATCAAGGAAAAAATCAGAAAAAAAATCAAAAGTAATAGAAAAAAAAATTAAAAAAGAAAAACATCAGGACGCATGAATATGTCAAAAGACCACGTGCAACACGTTCTATTATATAACACATTTTACTTTTAGGAATAAATTAGAATAAGAAGGACCAGCAAGTGAATCTATTGCTAACATGCACTGTAACGTAATATATCACTAGACCACAGACAACACGTCTTACATGCTAACCAGCAGTCTATGCTAGAATAGGGAGAGGAAGCGGCACGGCTAGGGGTGAGAGGGCGGTAGGAGCGCGAGCAAAGAGAGACGGCGCATGATTGTGTTGGGCTATTTTCGACAAACAGATAAATTACTGAAGTAACTCTAAATGGTATGGTGGATAATTTTAACAAAATTATCACAACTAACAAAATATCCAACTACGTAGATCGACGAATTAAGTTTATATTATCTCTCACGTCTATGTAGTATGGACCACCGTAAAAAAAAATCCTATTTTCTTCACTCATCTTTCCTTTATGCGTAACTAGTGGCCACAGTTAACGAATTACTTTCTCATTCTTGTTCTGTTTAGAGTAAAATAGACTCATTCGTTGTATGTGATCTAGCGACATATTACGCTATATTGTCTATTAGCAATAGACTCACTTGTTGGTCCTTCCTATTCTAATTCATTCATAAAAGTAAAATATGTTATAGAATAGAACGTGTTGCATTTGTCTAGTGACATATTCATGCATCATAATATTTTTCTAATTTTTTCTAATTATTTTTTAGTTTTCTATTATTTTATTTTAAAAAATCTGATTTTTTTTTTCTTCATTTTCTTGATTTTTTCTATTTTCAGATTTTTTTTCTTGATTTTTTCTATTTTTCTAGATTTTTTTCTATTTTTCAGATTTTTTCTAATTTTTGGTACCACCTTTGTCATGCAGGCATCACGTGGCATGCCACATCACTCGTCTTTGATAGGCACCACGTGACATGTCACGTAAGCATCAAAACCCCTTTGGAGCTAATATGGACCTGATTGACACGGTTTGACAACATTAATAGTCTAGAAATGCATTTTTAGAGTTTGTGAACCTAAATGACACATTAGGACAAGTTCGAGGACCACCAGTGAATTTACCTCATCTTTAGCGAGTGCCTCCTCTTCGCCATCTCCCAAATGCCGCTCCGCCCTGCGCACCCACCACCACCCTGACTAGCCTAAGACAGGACAGAGTGGCGACGCCTCACCGATCTTTTCTTCCCTCCCCGCCCTCCCAGATTTGGTCTGCGGGAGGACATGAGTGATAGCCGCTCTCTTTTCCCCTTCACGCCACTGCCCCAGACCGAGTCGTTCCCCAAATCGGCGTCGCATCTACCTCAACCAAATCTGAGTCCCCCACTACTCTATTAGTCGAATCGATTTGAAGAGACGGGTTGGTTTTGGCTTCGGGGTAGCTGGTGGATTTTCTCCCCGAATCATAACAACTTGGGTCATCGTGCAATTCGTCCTCGCTGCCATGAATCCAAGTCCCCGTCGTTGAGGGTGATGGCTTGTGTTCTCGCCGATGCTGCTGCTCGTAGAGGTGAGCTGTTGTAGGATCAAGGATACTGACTAGAGGGGGTGAATAAGCGGTTTTAAAACTAATTGTTAAGTGATTAAGAAAACTTTCAAAAATAAACTAGGGATCACTAGGGTAATATAAAGAACAACTAAGACCTAAATTGAGGTTTGCAAACCTACAGTGGCATGCAAAGTAAATTGCATAAAAGTAAATGATAAGGTAAATTGCTCAAAGATGACACAAGAGATTTTTTTCTCGTGGTCGTGGTGACTTGCCGATCACCTCTAATCCACATTGAGGTGAGTTCAAGCTTCAAACCGCTTCTCTATCAAGTATTCAATTCTCACACGAGAAATAGCTTATTCGAGCAACTTGACCTTAAGCCAGCAATGAACAAGGACTACTCACAACCTCGATTTCACTGGTGAAGCACTTTACCACTCTGGCAAGGTGTGCTCAAACCTCTCACAATTACCACCGCAGCACCTTCACAATCTTCCTTGAAGGGCTCGTTGGTGCAACAACCTCCAAGCCGTCTAGGAGGCGGCAACCTCCAAAAGTAATAAGTTGGCGATGCTTGCTTGAAAGATCACAAGTTCCAAATTGCTCAAACCTTTGAAAATTATGCACTAGTTACTCTCAACCTCTCAAAGATGCAATCACGAGTTAATGGAGAGGGAGAGTGGAGGGCTAGAGCTCAAAGAGTTGTATTTATGTGCTAGAGTCAATAGGTACTATCAATGAGCCAGCTAACCCCATATTTATACCCACCTTCACTAAATCTAGCTGCTACTGCCAAGCTGACATCTCTGCGCAAGTGGCAATCAGACCGCAGTACAAGTGGCGGTCAGACCGCCGCCGTACAATGGCTACAGTAACGGTCGAAATAAATTCTGACACATCCTGGCGGTCAGACCACCATTCACCTTCGGTCAAACCGGAACACTCTGGGCGGTCAGACCGGTAGAGCAAAAACTCTATGTGTGATTCTCGATCAAACCGACAAGGCCCACGATTAGACCGAGACTAAGTTTTGCTCGGGATTTTGAAGATCTTTATACAGCGGTCAGACCGCTCAGAGGGCCGGTCAGACCGCCACTCTCATAGAGGCAAGACTGCACTGGAGGTTATACAGCGATCAGACTGCCATCAGGCTCGTTCAGACTGCTAGCACACAGTGAGCACATAAGAGCGGTCTTTTCGATGTTTTTTCTCAAACTATAGATTTTAACTCTAAATGATATGCAAGTTTGAGCAATTTGTTAACATAGAAACTTTAAGCAATCACTTCAGCCCCTCTTAACAGTACAACACTTATCCTATTAATTTGGTCAATTTTTTTCCTCTAATCTCCGTTAATCGGTAAAAGAAAATACCTTACAATTATACATTTGCTTTGAGCTAGCCTTTCTTCATGCTTTTCACTCATACAACTTCTAGCTCTGTAACACATTTGTGACTAACATTTTCATAATTCATTCAAACATATTAGTACACAAAGATATATTATCATTAATTACCAAATTTTGAATTAGGGGCCTAGACGCTTCAGCTGTGATTCGTGATGTATGGTGATCTCTCTCTCATCTCTGTTTATCCCCTTCTCTTTCTTGTTCGTCTTGTGCGTGAGCTAAGGTTAGCGCTGTTGTGCCGCTTGTCGATGTGCCGGCACGGTGCACTTTGTGTCACCATGCTTTACATCGGCGTGCTAGTGAGACCAGGCGGTGAATTGGTGCCGGACTTTGCCACTGATGTGAGCTCCGCTTTGATCCGGTCGCGCTGCCTTAGATCGCCATCGGTTGCATGTGTTTTGGCGCCACCGTGTTGGGTGACCCAACTATCGCCGCCGGTGTGCGTGTGCTTTTCCCGCCATGTTGTCTGCCGTCGATGTGTTTACCGATGTGTGTGTCTCTTGTGTGCGTTATGCCAACGAGTTGTTGATCTCCGCCCCCTATGTTGATGCTATTGAGTTATCGATCTCCGACCTACTGGCGTATGTGTCTCTTGTGTGTGCGCGCTTCCCGACCGCCTTCATGTCGCTGCCTGCTGCCAGTGAGCTCGCTGGACCGCCAGCCATGTGCTCTGTACAGAGTCGGGGTTGCTCGGCGACGCTGCTTAGCTACTACCCTGCTTTGGCAAAGACGGGAAGGAGAGGGTGAGAGAGAAAGAGATAATGATATATGGGTCTGTAAATATATTATTAGTTAGAGAATACTATTAAAAATAGTAAAGAATATAAATATTTAAATATAGATGTGCGGTTGGAATCATAAAGTAATATAACGGTAGAATCTTTATAGATGATATATTATAGATGTTTTGTTATAGTTGAGCCAACTTTCTTTGTCTCCGTGCCTCAAATTGCAGCAAGTTTAGCCAGTTAAGGAATCTGAGAAAACGTCTTATCGGACCTAAAATGCATGCCATCATGGAACCTACAGCGTGGCAAAAGCAAATGAATATAACATATAGGAATTCCTAACATATATGAGACACTAGATTGCCATTTATTTTCTAGTATGATTAGCCACTTTTTAGTACTGCTAGTGGTGGGTATATGTCATCTAAGCCTGCATCTTTTCCTTTTTTTGATTAATATTTTATGCTGCTGAATGAGGACAAGGACAAGTGGCAATACTATTGTGAACACGTAGGCCCGCATGATCTCTAATTTACATAGGTCGACCAAAGTTTGCCATTTTAGCGTAGAAAAGGGCAAAGCTAATCACTTCTAGTATATAATAATAATCTCTAATGGTGAACAGATGTAAATTCAAAATTCATTCACCAGGAATAGGTGAGCTGAGATAGATAGGTTATGCATATTTCTTGCTTCCAAGTAGCCTTCTTGATCCAGTGTGATTAGCGAGGAAGGCCTGCATGCAGTACCACTACTATGTCAATGACTCGATGTGCTCCAGCTGGGAGATGACAGATGAGATCTCCACACTCCATAGTGCGGAGGTGGTCTCTTCCCGGAAATTTCGGCTGTGTCCGGCATGAGTCCAAGTGCCACCCACATGGTTTGCTCCATCTCCTGCTGTTGCCTAGTGACCTGACCTGAGCCCCTGACCCACAGCTAAACGAAGAGCAGAACCGCTTGCCTGCAACCATGCTCCTCCGGCCTGTACTGTACTACTGCTGCCTTGCACATCAAGGACATCAATGGCGAACCGTTGATTTTCGGGCAACCACCACCACACCGTAGTTTTCATTCATGCTGTGTTGCATGCAGCCAACTTTTTTCTCTCCCAACTCTCGCCGGCATTTCCTGGAATCACATGAGCCGAGGCTGTCTGGTGCTGCTTCCGGTGCAACTTTGACTACCACGAGACGGTGAGGAATCGATCGGTCCATCAATCACAGTGCCTGTGCCTGTGCTTGTGCCTGTGACTGTGCCTGTGCCTGTGGGTGGTGTTGTTTCCTCCAGATGAGATGCATGTCTGGAATGCATGTCATCAGCCAGCCACACTGTTCCCCTTCACGGGCTCACGTAAGTTGTCTGTCGCTGGCTGTGCGCGTGCACCAGGCGTTGTCAATTCCAAATTCTGTTGGCCATGCCATGTGAAGGCTGTGCCTGCTGCATGGGCGTCGTCCATTCCCTATAATTCTGTTGCTGTTCCTACGCTACATCGCCCATTGCCATTACCCACATCCAGGTTCCAAAATGGGAGGGTTATCCAGCGATTATAGCGGTTACTGAGTTTACTGCTATGTATCGATTTTAATACAAACGGTTTTCAAATTTAAATTCAAAAAATTCAAAATAAATTAAAAATAATAAAAAATAAATAATCTAAAAAACTAGAAATAATTCTAAGATCTTATGTGAAGATAATTAAAAATAATATCATTTGTACCATATTCTATAGAATAGGAAGGAAGTTTGAAAAAAAGAAAAGAATTAAAACGTGCAGCTCACTTATTAACTCATGTTAAAGAAAAGTTTAACATGCAAAAACATATTTTTCTTTTGTAGGTTGTATCTTAAGATGATATTTAAAATTAGTTTCACTTTATTTAGAGTTTAATTAATTCTTCATGATTTTTACAAAGTTCACAAGCATAAAGTGAATATATTAAGAAACATCATTGTAATTAATTTTATCACATCTACCATTATTATTTTTATATAAAGTATAGTATAAGTAAACTAATAAAAATAGTTTCACTAATTTTAGAGGTATGATAGGTTAATTATGAATTAATACAGTTACAATATATTTACACAATCCTACATGTTACAATAACTATTTCATGAGTTTATATATCTTTAATTTGCTCTGTTATCGGTGCAATTCGATCGGTTACTAATGTCGATTCGGTCGATTTTCTCTGATTTTTAAATTTGATCGAATTAATTTTGAATGAATTCTCATTAAATTTTAAGTGATTTTTATGATAATCGCGAATTTCCGGTATCGCGAGGACTGGTTTTGGGTCCAAACGAAATTGTAATCCTTGCCGAGAACCCAGGGTTGGACAGTACCCAGCACAGTGTCCGCTGCATCAAAAGAGTTAAGCGTCGTAACATAACGTGTCTGCATGATTAGTTTGCTATATTTGTGGTGAGTGCACAGGAGATTGTGACTGGTCATGACTTCTGGTGCAGATTTGAGCAAATGGCGATGGGGATGAGCAGCGAGCCAAAGGTCTGAAAACAAGTTCCATCGCGAACATGCATGCCGCGGCAGTGAGAACAAGTACAGAGAGTACAACATGACATTAGCATCTAGATGGCAGATTAGGGACATGGCTACCTACGTACTGGGCATGATTAAGGGTGCTGAAAACCTAAGTGGCCTGAGTGAACCGATCGATTTTCCCCGTCCCTCGTCAGATTCCATTTCGCCATGAGTGCTCTGGAGCTTATCGGCCGGACCACCATGTTACCCATCGTGATCACGGCCACTCGCGTGAAAAGCATGCGACCCCACAGCATCGATAGGGCCTCCCGGTACCCTTCGACGTCTGATATTGCAGACAGTGGCTCTTCAGGCTTGGCCTCACCACCGGCTGATTTGTGTAACAGCAAACACTTTGTGTCATGTCATGCTAAAATCAGCCACCACAAATTTTCACCTACTTATCTTGCCCGGGTAAAAAAGAACAAAACTCTCCATTTGAAAAATGCAAAAAAAGTGCTGATTCGAGCAAGAGTTGAACTGTTTGTATTCCTTGGAATGAAATTACTCCGTAGTACTCCGTATTTTATAAAAAAAAATAGTAGACGCATTTTAAAAAAAAATTAAATTTTATATACTTTAACTAATATTTAGTTAAATTATAAAAATATTTAATATATAAAAATATACAATTAAGTTCACAATTCAAAATGAGTTCACATTATATAGGTTTTATAGCTATAAATAATATATTTTATAAAACACTTGGTTATAGTATAACTTTAAAGATCGAACTCAAATCAAATAGGACTTGTAAAGGCTGGTGTCCTGAATGTTAACCGTTGAGGTGGATGGGGACGAACAACAATGCGCCGTAGATCGTCCTCAGAAAGGTTGGTGCCGGCATCCTGCATGCAGCGCCCACCCTAGCATAGCAATACCACCGCTGGTACCGGCCGGCACTTACTTTGGTGAGATGATTGCCATCTGACTGTGCAAGGACGGGCCCTGACACAGGGCACATGCCGATCAATCGGCAGCCATGTTGCCGCTGTCCATTGGACAGATGGATCGATACACACAGAGAGAGGGCAAGGCTAGGACGACCTGCAAGACCAACCCGACTCACTCCGATTCAAAATATCATATCAGAGTCGTACATCTGTTTTTCCCTATGTAACACCATTCTAACTATATTTCTTTTATTTTCATTTTTTTTTTATTTTTTTCAACTTCATCAGCTTATCTTCTAAGAGATTTATGAATGAAAGGAATAGAAAATCCGTTCGGAAGGGAATAATTTTAGAATTAACTTCGGATGAAAATTGTGAAGAAAAATTATTAAAACGCTGAAGAGAATAAAAATCTATTTAAAAAAGATTATTGTTTGCAAAAGTACTCCATTGAGAATTATCTAAGTATAAGTATATGTTAGAAAGGGGAAACATGGTAAATGAGTAGCATCTAGACAATTTTCTGGTGTGCCCTTCCGGGTGGGGATTTTTTTAATAATATTATTTTACTAAAAATTACAAAAATATAATTTAAAATAAAAAATTACAGATGTAGGTGACAGCTGGCATTTCGATTTTTGATAGATGGGTAGTTGGCAATGTGAGTGTCAATTGACACCTATATTTGTAATTTTTTAATTTTAAATTATACCTTTATATTTCAATAAAATAATATTATTACACAGCAGTCCTGACCAAGACATTGTCCCCCTAAGTGACAAATCTATCTTGTCACTTCATACAGAGCTCAGACAAACTACAACAATGGTTTGATTGCCACTTTGCCAGAATCCATCGATCAGCATGTGTGCACCTGAAATTTTGCCAAGTAACCAACCATCTACGGATCTACCAGAAGAGTGGTTTTCCAACGTGTGCGTACAGCACACACACTATTATTTTTTTAGACAAAATACATGTACTATTATATGAATCAAGAGTTTTGTAGTTATATACAGTTACAAGGTTAGTATATATAGCTGTGTTCTTGGAAAGCTGGTTTTGTTATCTAATGGGAGTTTTAAAAATGGTTGGTGATACATATAGTACTGATGATGCCCATTTCACGACCGTTCGAAACAGTGTCAAACTAAGCTTGATCACTTAAGGTCGTCCCTAAATAGTTTGGACCCTGTTTCGTATCTTAAATGCTGACAAAACTGGCAAGATGTTTGTTGGGGGAAAGATTTTGTTGTGAACAAAGGAAATCAAGTGTGCTGTTTGCTAGGCAATCAGGGGTTTAGGGCATAGTAAGGCTAGTGTAGTAGTAGGTCTTACTCTATATTTAGTATCTGTTTGAAAGAGTTTCGAGAGTAGCTTTTTGATTGGAATTAGAGAAAATTCTGAAAAACAGTAGTTTTCAGCTTTTAGCTCACTGAGTGGAATCTGTGGGATTGATTCTCTGAAATGAACTAAAAGCTGGTGAGCTAAAAAAAGCAGCTTCCACTGATTCACTTCCCGTACAGAATCACTTTCTCTATATAGTTTATTCTAGAGAATCACTTTCAGCTACAGAGTTTCTAGAGCAGCTTATTGGCTGGAATTAGATGTACTCTGTCAAACAGCAACTTTCAGCTTTTAACTCTATGAGTGAAATCCGTGGGAGTGATTTTCTGAAATGAACTAGAAGCTGGAGAGCTGAAAAAAGCAGCTTCTCCTGATTCACTTCCCTCATAGAATCACTTTTGCCATATAGTTTATTCTAGATAATTACTAGAGAATTACTTTCAATCACAGAATCACTTCTCCCAGAGAATCACTCTCCGCAGAAAATTTAAATCATGTAGAGCTCTACTAAATAGATACTTACTCATCTTGAAGCTTGATAAAGTGTTGAGAGATCACCAACTATCCAAGCTGATCGATTATAGTAAAATATTCTCTGTTCTAAAATTGTATTGTGTGGTTTTGGATTTCGTTTCAATTCGTCTGGTTGGCTATGTGCATCCTAACTGTATAAATACTAAGGATCAACTCTCTATTATCTGAATATAACAATAAAAGTTAATAAATTTTTTATTATAAATTATACATTAAACCGAGCTTTCTTAATTGCTGTCATGTTTTGGTGGGCGAGCAGCAGCAACACTAGCTTAAGTACTGATGGCTCTCATAAATAGCGCCAATTAATGCATCCACAAAATGTTTCAGTTTTGTCAACGAAAGTAAGAAGAGCCGGGCAGCAGGAGGTTTTTATCGTTAAGCTCCGTATTATCGTGATGATTTCAAGGCCGCAGCAAGATAAGCTTTAATTTCCTTTCCTCCATTTGCATACTCTCCATCTCCTCTCTAGCTAGAGAGCTCACAAAGTTTGTACGGACGTGGCTAATTCACTATGATCATTAATGGCTAGTTAATGATGTCTCATGCAGACCGACCGTGAACTTAATTAGCTCAGTGAATTAACATCTCAGCCGTGCATTATCATAGATAATACTCCGTAGTCTCCCCGTAGACCCTAGATGTAGACAGACCACAGTCACCCGTGACTAGCGTCTAACAGTAGACAAACGTCTATGCGAACACTGAATGAAGCTCGGGAGCTAAATCTCAGCGGCATTACATGAACATTCTCCTACTGTATGAATGTATGTGCGTTATATTCATCCACATTTTTCTTTTTGGAAAAAACTAGCTAGTAGCTCACGCTAATAGCATGACTAGTCTTGCTGTAATATTTTGTTATTGTAATTTTTATTAAAAACTAGTCAATTTATTTTTTTATGAGGTTAGTGTCATTTAGTTACAAAACTCATAAAATTAGAAAAAGAGATAAAAATTATGTTGGTGGAAGAGAAAGTTATTTATGATCCAAACTTATATCCGAATCATATATATGTATTGATTCGATTCGTATACGTTTTGATCAACTACTAAAATCATACATCAGGTGTAGACAGTCCAACTAAAATAAAAATAGATTTGCCTTGTCTGCTACTTACTTGATGCGAAGACCTTGAGCTACACGGTGCTTATTAATCTATTATCTTAATAAGAATTTAAAAAAATTTCATTATCTTTATTACAAATTCTAGCTACAAGATGCTTGTTAATTGTTTTTTATTGACTCTTTATTTAGGTATTTGATTTTTTTTCTAAGACTATTTGATATGGATCTTTCTTTTTTCTATTCTAACCTTAATTTCAATTAGTATTAATTTTATTTATTTGGACCCTTTATTTAGATATTTTACTTCCAAAACCGTATAAAAATCTAACAGCTATTTTTCCATAATTTTTAATTATGTATTTAGCTATTTATTAATCATATTTTATATAGAGTCTTTGATTTATGAATTTAGCTATTTATTAATTATATTTGATATTGACTCTTTTGCTTAATCTAGACCGTTAGATGTTCATAACAACGAGTGGCCTATATTTTTTAATTATTTTCATATTAATGTGGTAATTTCGTCAAGTATAGCGAGTCCAACCAAAATCAGAATAGATTTGCGTTGCGCGCGTGCTGTGCCTTGCCTGTTGCTTGCCTAATCTGATATTTTATCTGGACTCTTTATTTGGATATTTTGCTTTTCAAATCGTATAGAAATAGAACTGCTAATTTTTCATTCCGAATTTAGGTATTTATTAATTGTATTTGATATGGACTCGTTGGTTTTTAAATTTAGCTATTTATTAATTGTATTTGATATGAGCTATTTGATTTAATATAGAACGTTAGATGTTCATAATAATGAGTAGTCTAGATTTGTTTTTTTCTTCTGATTAATAGGGTAATTTCGTGACTTGCGAGCAAATATGATGTCTCATTTTCTCTTTTAAATAATAATATAATATAACATCCATGTACAGTACACTTGGATAATGTTGTATACTTATAAAAGGTTTCTTTGGAAAGCAGGAATTTCCCGACGAAAGGTGATTACTTGTATATCGGTATATGGTTGACATCCAAGCTACATGCTGATAATATCCGTGTGGTCGTTGGATGATGATGGATCACTTGCAAAGTTGCAGAGCCGGGAGTTTGGTTGATGTTCAGGTCAGTTGCTATATATGGTCTGATGATGCATTGTTTCCTTTCACGCATGCATGCAGCTTGTGACTTGGATTTTTTTTATAGCCTATTTAAAATTAATATTTTAATAATAACACGTAGTTACGGGGCGGGCCGTCTGTCGACGTGGCACGGCAGTCACGCCCGGCTCCGTGGCGTGATCAAGCAGTGAGTCACATCAAATTATCCGGCGTGATAAAATGGGTCAGTTTTTGAAAATATAGATCCCGGCAGATTATTATTAAAATATTAATATTAAATAGATAAAAAAATTCTGTGACTTGTGAACAGCTAGCTGGTTGGCCGAGCCTGCAGGGATCGAAGTTGTCCATGCATCTGCATCTGCATCTGCATCCCGGCAAGAAAATCCACCCCCAACCAACCGTGGATCGATCGCTCGATCGCAGGTACGTATACATGGACCGGTGGTGGTAGTCCACACGGCCTGTCCCGGTGCCATGCGCGCCTGCGTCTGCATCTGCTCCGGCGAAAAGCCGCTCGCTACTCACGGACTCGCCACCTATCCTGGCTACTCTGCTCGCAGTGCGGAGTGCATGGATTTGCCACCCTGTGTAACTTGTGTGTCATCTCGCTAAAATAAGCAATTAGTAGGGCCTCGGGTGCAAACTCTTGTCACGAACCCCAATGACATCTACTAATGAACGAGAACCAACCTCCTAAAATGGCAAAAAAAAATTCGATTACATCGAAGACTCACAATCACACCACACCCACACACCGTTCAACATGTTATCCTCAATATAATTCCAGCTACTCACACCGATCACAAATATCTGTAGTTTTAGTCTCTTCCACTTTTTACTAAATATATATCATCCTAAAACTTCTATATATTTGCTACTACTAAATAAATACTACTGCTCTCATCAATAAATAATCTCTCCACCAAAAGTGAAGGCACCTCTCTGGGTCCTAACGACGCCGGGGGTGTGAAAGCATGAGTGAGCAAGATTAGATCCTATGGTAGTTCATGTTGTATTTCCCAATGTACTATAAATGAAATCAACAAGATTATTTAAGCTACTTTCTTAATCATTATATATAAGATTAAGATTTTATTTGGCAGAGCTCTAGCTGCAAGATCTATACAGTATGTACAATTTGTAGGATAAATAAAGTTATTTAAACACGTATTTTCATTCTAATAAGATGACTAAATTAAAAATCATCAATCTACATGTAGCTTGAGCTCCAAGAATATCTGGAGGTGGAGATGAATAATTTCAAGAATTCTTATAGCTAGAACTCTGCCAAGCAAATCCTAAATTGACATACAATGTTTATCACATAGAGTACTTAGGTCCTGTTTTTTTTCAGTTTTTGCTAGCTTTTGCTACTCATAAATAGAAAACCGAATCAAACATTCCACTTGTAAAAATAACTTCTAAGAAGCAAAAGCTGGTAAAAATTATCATTATTACTAAAAGTTAGAAGCTGATTTGCAAGAGCTTTTTAGATTTCGAAGGATGATGCTAAGACATATTACATATATTATATATTTCATCTGCATAAAAAAAACTAATTCAAAAACATCTTTTATATAAAATAGAATTTCAACAGTAGCTTTTGAAAAAATCCTAGCCCAATCAAACATGACCTTAATCATGCATCAAAGTAATTAAGAATTTGATTCTTCTAATCACCAAACGGCCGGCCAATTGTACTTTACTGATTAGTACGTGCCAAGTCGCTATCCGTTTGACAGCAACTTGAGCTAGAGAGTAGGTGTCAGGTCGTAGCATCCATGCCCATGCATCTTCCCCTCTCCATCGCTTCTTGTATCTTGCTGCATATATACCCGGCCTTAATCTGGGTATCAGCTGTTTGCAATGGCCTAACGAACCCATTAACAACACGATTAGGAGCTTGCAGACATGGATTCACATGCCATGGTTGATTGGTGTTAAGAATTAATCGTCAATACCAGAGGAGAGTACCATTGTCCCTGTCGATCGGTCGGTCGAGCTCAACCGCAGCAGCGACAGGATTCAGCAGATTCTCGACCCCGACCATGAACGATGCATCTTCTTCGTTTTAAAAAAATGAACAAAAGGAATATTTAAGCAATGATCGAGTCATGAATTATCCATCGATCTGGGAGTATCTGCATGTACCGATGGATTTGTTTGAACCACTCTTTTGGGTGCATGCATGCATCAATCGATCGTCCCTCTCGTGGAGGGGAGACAGGCAGGTTCACAAAATAAAAATGTTGCAGCATCTGTCATGCTCCTATAAATTAGTACTCCTATATATTAGTGGTCATAGTAATTCGCCTGAATTTCATACCCATTTGGCACGGTGTCGGATTTTCCTATAAACATTCAGTTTCTATAAAAACGTTTCTAGGATGAACTAAAATCAATTTGTACAATTGTTCTATTAGTTTAATAGATTTGAATTTTTAAAGATTGCATGTGAGGGAAAGATGATGCTAGTGAGAAACACCATTTTGAATGATCCTTTTGCTAGTAAAAAAGTTCTCTTAATTTTTTGCATGAATCAGAAACCAAACTACTTATTTAGCAAAAATTCTCCTGTTTCTGGCGAGAATCAAAAACGTTTCTCGGTGACAAACACACCTGAGCTTCTTCTGAATCCCAGTATCATTCAAATGACCCGACCAATGATTTAGTGATAATGCATGCATTGAAATCGATGCATTAGTTTATTTTATTTTGGGGACCCTGCAATGCCACTTGGCGGTCAGCACTGTTTTCGTGTCAACGATACAACCTGAAAGTTGTCCAGTATTAATTGTGTTTATAGAAAGGGTTGTTTTTGAATCATCAGTATAACTCATACTCATACATACATATTTATACCATAATCATACATGTGCTCATACAATATCTACTGAAAATGCGGAGTTTA
This sequence comes from Phragmites australis, assembly GCF_958298935.1. NCBI lineage: Eukaryota > Viridiplantae > Streptophyta > Magnoliopsida > Poales > Poaceae > Phragmites > Phragmites australis. Next base: position 30,059,780 of record NC_084934.1, on the reverse strand, counting down.
AAAATTAACGAAATGGATAGATATCTCGTCTAGCACTAAAAAAATCATCTTAATAAGACACACCACGAGTAAACTTGAAGTTTAATATGTAGAGGTTCTTATAGTACAACCATCCAGGTTCTCATAGAAAGTGTTGTTTTTCTCCCCTCTTAAATGAAAATAGGGGTGCTCCTGCTTATTGTAAAAATAAAATAGAAGTGTTGTGTGCACCATACTATTGAAATCTCCACTTATAAGTAGGCCCTTGGATGAGAACATGGTAAAAAAAAAACACACAAATGTCTATTTGTCGATTATTGTGTGTTTGCAGACTCGTCTTAGACAAGTTTGGACTTTCCAGGCGCAGCTTGGTTAATGAGAAATTATGTAAAAAAATCTTGCACTTTTCAACACCATTTTACCTCGCCTATGGTCGACACACTCTTTCTTAAGATTTGTCGATTTTATAGCACCATTTTGGCTACCGGAAAATATTGAGCTCGCCGGACTTTGCCACAACTAGACCATTTTCAACCATTTTTATTTCATTTCGTTCACTTTTTAATTCTCTTTATTTTTTTTTATCTCCAACAGCTTCTCTTTGAATAGATTAATAAAGTGAAATAGGAGAGAATACCGTCATGAAAGGAATGAACTTTAGAATCCCTTCCTAAAGAAAATCATAAAGAAAAAAACTATTAAAATATTAAAAAAAATCTCTTCACAAAAAGATTTTAGGTTGGAAAGAGAATCCATTGAACATACTCTAACTCGTGTTAAAGCATGGTGGCCAATGGTGTGAAGCTAGCTAGTAGCTGCCACATCCATCAGCATTGCCACCAGGCTTTTAGGCCTGTTTTTTCGCTTTTTTTTTTTTTTTTTTGCTGTTGCCAGAAAAGTCAGAAGTCAGAATAAACGTAGTTCTCAAGAAGTGATTCTAGAAAAATTAGGAACTTGTGTTTGAGAAAAAAGAATTAAAGTTAAGAAGTTTACTGAGAGACACTGTCCTAGTAAGCTTTGTTGAGAAATAAAAAGTAATTGTATATTAACAACCTATTTTAAAAACAGTTTTTCAAACAAATTATAAACATGGTTTTTCAGAAAAATTCTTAAATAAAAGCCCAAACAAACAAACTCAGCTGGACGTATCAGATCTGGTCAAACGGAAGTAACAACTGCAAAAATAACAGCGATCTGAAATGGCGTTGTCGCAAATAATGCAGCATGGTCCCCCTGGCAAAGACTATCGCTGCCGACCAGGGCCATGTTGCTCTGATGGCGCCAAAAAAATATGAAAGGAAAAGGAACTCCATGAACCGCCGTCGTCCAAGGAGTAGGCGTGTGCTCGCCCATGCATGCTCTAGCTGGTGATTCGTGCTGTTGCTTTCAGTGAAGCGAGTTGGTGCCTGCTTTGGTTGGCTTGGCATGGGAGAGGAGAGGAGAGGAGGCAGTTCTTCGCCCTGCTCCCTTCTCCTAAACATCCACCGGTTCTTCCGAGCTCTTTAACCCGCACATAAATCGCACAACCATCCCACACGTGCCATGTCGGCCACACGAGTGTACCTGTACTTAAATTGGAAGGGTAATCTACTGTACCAGATGATTTGTGATGACAATAAAAGTTAATAAAGCTTCATTTATCAAAAACTATACCACATGATTCCATCTTGTCTGTTGGATGCATAAACAGGCCAACCAGTGACGAGTTCTCACACAAATCATGTATACTTAACAAGTGTGATTGGAAGATCATGTTCAAAGGGAGGACTGAGTTTTCTTTTCATTTTTTTAAAAGGTGTACTAGGGAAGCTATAGGATGATGCAGATGGATTAGTCAGATTTTTTTAAAATAATATTATTTATTAAAAAAATTGTAAAAATAATATCTAAAATCCGATATTTATAGAAATAAGTACTTTTTGACACTTCACGTGCTAACATACTACGCGTCAAATAGACCTTAGGGCTATTGGTCACGTAGATAATATTAAAAGAAAATTATATTTTTTATAAGATCTCAGAGATAGATGATCTTTATATAAAAATTATATCTATCGATGTATTCTACAACTTTTTAATTAAAAAATTTTCTATTTAAATCTATTTAGACGTCCAAAATAGTTATAAATAAATTGTAGATCTGTTCCGCTCACCAGTCCCGTACAAGCTACTAAGGGCCTGTTTGTTTCAGCTAGAGATTCTGAAAAGCAGTTTATAGAAGCTGGATTGTGAAAAGCTGGATTGTAAAAAGCTAGATTATGAAAAGCTTTTAGGTTGTAGATTCTAAAAAAAAATTATAGACAGTTTAGTGAAATGGACTTTCACAATCTATCAAAAGTTGAGAAAAACCAGCTTCTCAGATTCTCACAATCCAACCAGCAGATTTTAAAAAGCTATAACCAAAAGCTGTCTGTTTGTTTCAGCTTCGGATTGTAAAAGCTGAAAAACACAATCCAAAACTGAAACAAACAAGACCTAAGCTAGGATGAGCAAGTTGGATCAGCCGCGCACCACACGACCGAAACGAAGCAGGCAAGGCGAGCCCCGATGCGGCCGAGCACGGGACGCCGCTTCTCTCCTCGCTTGGTGGTCTGGGTAGCATGCACGGCCGCGAGCGTCCGATGAGGATCAAAGTCAAACGCGTATGAGTCTGCCAGCCCTTTCTTTTTCCTTTCCGATGGATACTCTCCACACGACTGGAGCACCATTGACACCGAACAGACCAGGCCGCGGTGTGGCCCCCAGGCGAAAGTGACGTCGAAATTATCCCCCGTCATTCGTTTCGTTTGTTTATTCGAGAGTGCATGATTGATACATACAGAGTATTTGTTTTGTGTTGTGGCGAGGGCGAAAGCGACTGTAAGACGCGACGAGATGGATGGAGGAGGCAAAATGATGTCGTCAGGCTGCAACTGTGAGAGGAAATTTTACGAGACTTGATCTTGCAAAGAGATACTTTCTAGTGTATGTCATATGTCTTCTGTTTTGTTCTTAGTTATATATATCAGTTATTATATTAGAGAAAAACAGTATATATCAGAATTTTATAGAAATCTTTCTGTGAGATTCTAAAGTTTTCTTTCGCAAAGTGATCATCTGCCGGTTCCCAAGGTACTCCACCAACAAAATCACCTGTGGTGTGACGCTGCTGGGCGCTCGCTTCCGCTTATTCCTAGACGTTCTTTTCCCTTCTTCTGATTCTGATGACCATGACGAGCACGGTAGATGCAGCTGCATCCTGCCGAGTGTCACAAACGGCACGAAATTTGTGGACACATTGGATATTTGTTTGATGTTTTCTGGTAGCTTTGTCTGAACCCATCCTCTTTTGATTTCTTGCTGGCAGCAGTACTAATCGCATCCCGGTGTAGCAGTGCTGTTTTTTTTTAACAGCAAATACTCCTCCGGTCACGAACCAGTGACGTTTTATCCCAAAACGGTTTAACAAAATTATCATAAAATTATAAATTCTTTGATAAAATTATCGTAAAACTGTAGATTTAAGCAATATTTTTATAAAGTTACAGATTTAGTATAAAAATATAATTTGGCGATAAAATTGATATTAAAATTGTAAATTAAATATGTAATTTTACGATATTTTTGTCAAAATATCTGCAATTTTATAATAAAATTGGTATTAAATTTGTAGTTTTTGTAAAACTATTGATTAAGCATGTATTTTTACGATAATTTTACTAAAATATCTATAATTTTACGAAATTTACTTGATGTTTTCATATCGACACCATCCCAAAACATAACTTTGATACTATTTTATTTTAATATATTTATAAAACACAACAACAATATACTATTATAAAAATAGATTTTAATAAATCTACCTATATCATATCTAAACATCCAAAATTTGAGCAGTGCGCATTGCTATGGGGAAACAAAATAATTTCTAACCAACATTTGGAACAGTCGACAGGTGGAAGTATATGCCATTGTTATAGGGAAACGTTAATCTGAGCAGTGCGCATACAATACTCTAGTCTCCAACATGAAGGTAAGGTAATCCCAAAACATAAACTCGACTATTATTTTTTATATTAATATATTTATAAAACAGGCAGCAGCACCGCAGTATCCGGTATGGGGCTTAAGATAAGGTAATCCAGCTAGTTGATCGCTATAAATACTGGATTTAGATTTGGATTTAGATTTAGATATGGATTTGGATGCCACCTTATTACCTTATCGTGAAAAGGGCCCGCAACATCATCAGCAACGGATCAAGAGGGGAGGAGGGGCCAATGAGTTGGTGCGCCCGTGTGGGTCCCAGTCAGCACCCGATATTGCAGCCCGTTCCACAGAAGAAAAAACCGTCTCGTCTACCGGTCGTCCCAGCATCGATTTCAATTCGATGAAACTCGTTCGAATACACGAATTTCAAACAAAACTATTCATAATTTAGCGAATAGTATCGATAAAACATAAGACAATTTATAAACTAGAGCTTGGAGTTTCGCGCAGCATGTAGGTGCTGTGTTTTTTTTTAACTAAAGACGGCAGCACTGTCAGTTTAGACCACCTAATTCTATAGTGCAGATATTTTCTTTTATTCCACGATTAACGGGAGATTTTCTATCCCTTGAGATTAAACGTGAAGTTTTTTTACCAATTACTTTGATAATAAATTTTAGTTGCTTTTGCGAGGTTCATTGCTCTGGGACATCTTAAATCATTTAGATGGTGACTTATGCATGACTCTACGGAACCCTGTAAGAACGTACTCCGTATATACCATGTGCTCGACATGGACGTGGAAATCAGGGAGGAACCATCTTACGCAAAAACACACAATTTTGTTGCGCATGGAACAGTGAAAAAAGAAGAAAACAAAGAACGGAAATAGCCAACACGGTGACAGAGGCCTGGATCGAGTTTTGTAAGATGGGGGCCACGGAGATCTAGATCTATCCACTGCTCCGCGCAGCCAAGAAAAAATTAAACAAAATGCACTCGAAATGCGCAAAGAGCAGACGAAATTCCGACGAATTTGCTCTAAACACCCCGAGAAAACGAAATTGGCATCTCCAGTGACTCGTCCGCCGCCCCGGCACCCCCCAGCCCGAGAAAGCAGAAGGCACACGGTGAAGAAGCTTATAGATAGATAGCGATGCAGCGCGAGGTGCGCACTACGCTCCTCTCCTAGCAGCATAGCATAGCACAGCTTGCCCGCCGCCGCGACCTCCGGGCTCTGGGAAATGGAGCAGCCACTCCAAGTGAAGCGTTGCATAGCCTTTTGAGCAGTGAGTTACTTGAGTTCACTCTGTAGTACAGCGGTGGGAGAAGAGGAGGAAGAGGAAGGACGGGAGGAAGACGAAGCTCGTGTGGTTGCTTGTTGTAGAGTAGAGTTGGCCATGGACGCCTACGAGGCGACCAAGGTGGTGTTCTCGCGGATCCAGGCGCTGGACCCGGACCACGCCGCCAAGATCATGGGGTTCTTGCTCATCCGGGACCACGGCGAGAAGGAGATGATACGCCTCGCCTTCGGCCCCGAGGCGCTGCTCCACACCGTCATGGCCAAGGCGCGCAAGGAGCTCGGCCTGCTCCCGGCGTCCGGCCCGGGGACGCCGACCTCCGCGGCCGCGCACTCGCCGTTCCTGATGTCGCGCCAGAACTCAGGCCGCTGCGGTACCGCACCCTCGCCGCTCTCGGTCTCATCGCCCTCGTCGTGGGCGCCCCCGCCGGTGTTCTCGAGAAGCAACAGCGTGAGCAATGGCGCGGTGGAGGAAATGGTCGGCGTCGGGGAGGAGCTGATGAGCCCGGCGAACGGAAACGGCCCGCCGTCGCCGTTCTTTCGCGGGCCCGGCGGGGACCCGCTCCTCGACGAGCTCCAGCTGCAGGAGCAGCTCGCGTTCCTCAACGACGGGGGCGCGGGGGCCGGGCACCAGCTGCCCCTGTTCGACGGCAGCGAGTGCCGAAGCCCAGGCGCTGGCGACGGCGGGTTCTTCCCGTACGGACTCGGGTGGGCTAACGGCGGCCCCGGGCACCGCCGAAGCTCGTCGGTGAGCGAGCTCTGCCTCGGCGGGGCCGACGGCCTCGGCTGGAAGCCGTGCCTGTACTACGCCCGCGGGTACTGCAAGAACGGCAGCGCTTGCCGGTTCGTCCACGGCGGGCTTCCCGACGACGCCGGCGCCAAGATGGACCCCACCTCCATGGATCAGCAGTGCCAGGACATCCTCCTCCGCTCCAAGTCGCAGAGCCTTGCCGCTGCTGCCTTCCCCTACTCACCGACCGGATCGCTCCCTGGCTCCCCGTCGGCGGCCAGCAAATGCTTGAGCTTGCTCTTGCAGCAGCAGAACGAGAGCCAAAGGTGCCACCCTTCGTTACCATCGCCGAGCTCCCAATTACACTCGCGCGTCTTACGATCTCTCCGATTCTTGCAGGGCTGCAGCTGCAGCGGCCGCTGCAACGCTGATGCTGGGCGGCAACGAGGCGCACAAGTTCATGGGGCGGCCGCGGCTGGACCGCGCCGACTTGGCGAGCATGATGAACCCCGGCTCGCGGCAGATTTACCTCACCTTCCCGGCGGACAGCACGTTCCGCGAGGAGGACGTCTCCAACTACTTCAGGTATTCTTCTACCAGCGCGCTGCTCCAGTTGCAAATCATGCATCGTCTCTAACGCGTGTGCCGGCGCTGATGAACTGAAGCATCTACGGCCCCGTCCACGACGTGCGCATCCCGTACCAGCAGAAGCGCATGTTCGGGTTCGTTACCTTCGTCTACCCGGAGACGGTGAAGCTGATCCTGGCCAAGGGCAACCCGCACTTCATCTGCGACGCGCGCGTGCTCGTCAAGCCCTACAAGGAGAAGGGCAAGGTCCCCGACAAATACAGGCAAGCCGAGCAGCGCGTCCACGCCATTTTTCTTTCTGCTTCCGGCAACTACAGCAGCGACAGCGTTGCTCCAGGCTTGTTGCTTTGCAACCCCGTGACCAATTACCCTGCTGTTACTCTGCAGGAAGCAGCAGCTGCAAGGTGAGAGGGTGGATTTCTCCAACGGGTTAGATGCCAGAGACCCCTTCGACCTGCACCAGCTCGGTAAGGCATTGCAACTTCTTCTGTTACAATCACAATGTTTGGTTCATGATTGATGCTGAGATTGAGTGTGTTATGATGGATGGTGTCATGTCAGGTGCGAGGATGCTGCAGCACTCCAACAGCGCGAACGAGTTGTTGCTGAGGAGGAAGCTGGAGGAGCAGCAGCAGCAGCAGGCAGCCGAGCTGCAGCAGGCGATGGAGCTCCAGAGCCGACGCCTCATGGGTTTGCAGCTGCTAGACCTCAAGTCCCGCTCCTCCGCAGCGCCGAGCCCCATTGGCATGCCCTTCAGTCCTACTCGGGCTGTCGCCACCCCTACCGTCGAGTCGCCGCCTGATTCCGGTACGGATGTTTTACTTGTCGGCCCAGCTGAATTGTTGGTGATATTTGCCGTGCTGAATTGCTTGGTTGATGTCAGTAGGGGAGCAAGGCAAGGGCGGCAGCTTCCTTCTTCCTCAGAGGAGGGCGGTCAACGCACCCGATAAGGAGGAATCTGCCGGCGAGGCGAGTCCGAACGGAGACAGTGACCAAAGGTGGAATTAACGCTAAACAAGTCATTATCTCCATCATTTGTTGCGTCCATCACACTTCCCTTTCATCCAGCAATGCAGAGCAGCAACATTGCACCAAACTGATCTTTTGGCACTCTTGACACAATGTGCTCTGCAGTGTGGATCATAACCTCCCGGACAGCCCGTTCGCATCGCCAACCATGTCCGCAGCGTTTGCTCGTGATCCTTTCGCGCCAAATGAGTCTGAGATCTCAGCCGCCCCCACAGGATGCCACGCATCCTTTGTTGGCATCAACAATGGCGGCAGCGTCACAAACCATCTGAGGCCCTCTGCACTGGATATACCTCCACCGAAGCCCTACTTCTTCCCCATGCCCAGGTACGCAAATATTGCATCACAAACCGCGCAATACTCTATCTGGGTGCCATGATTTTGCCGAAATGCATCATACACACTCTTGCAGGCTGTCCTCCGATCACGGTGCCGGCGCGATCGGGATGTAAAGTTGTCCTCAATGGGACATGGGAGTGAGTAATATTACTTGCCTAATCATAGTAAGCACTTCTTTCTCTTGCCTTTATAAAGCCCATCGATCTTGAGCTCTCAACACCATGCTTCCAAGATGATATGCTTTTCAGCTGTGGAATGATGGCGTCTTACTTTGTTTTGCTCCTCGGTTTTGCCGTTCTCTTGATCTTGCAGGAACACTAGAATCAAAGAAAGAAGATAGTGGAATATAGGAAAAGAACCGAGAAGTTGCAGCATAGTGTTAGTTCAGTTCCTTTTTTATTTATTTGTATTTTACTTTCGAGTTGATAGCTTTTGTCAAACCACAGTAGGAGAAGATGCCATACTGCCATGGCCAGAAGCTGAGAAGCAGCAGCAACAGATTAGTGCACTCCACTCCTATTAATACATCGATTACTACTGATTACTAGTATTACCAGTTACTACAAGTACTTACTGGTACCACCCAGCATAATCGTGATATGCTACTGCTACAGCCACTAGTTGATACACTTGATAACAATCTAGGTGTGATGTTTACCAACAAGACTGGTACCAACCACAAGATACATGTAACTCCGAGGCTCCTTGCTTCCTTGCTGTATGCAAACAACCATGCAAGGCAGTACACAGATGTGACAGGCTAGGAGGACAGGAAGGTCAGTCAGTGTATGTAAACTTTTCACAAGATGAACAGACAAGTCTCAGTGTAGGTGTGAGGGAAGGACCCCTGCTGATGCTGAACCAAGCTGTCGTGTTGTGCCAAACAGCCAACACCCACAGGGAGGAGAGGTGTCAGTGTTGGGGTTCTCGGCTCTCTCAGCAGTCGCTACAGAACATTTTTTTTTACTTTTGGCTCTGTCGAATGAATCTATCGCGGTGAACAGTATTATACAAAGAAAGGAAAATTAAAGATATGGAAATAATTTGCCCTCTTTTTTGTTTCTCTCCCTGTGGTTGCCTGTTGCTTTTCCATCGTCACTCGGTTCTTTTCAGTTGCTTTTTCATTCGGTGGCAGTAATTTTCTCCGTTCTGCGGAATCGAACTGGTTTCAGCAAAATTTCTTTTAGTGGATTGGCTTTTCTCCAAAGCATAAACCCAGGGCGTAAAAGTGATGCTTCCTGGCGATGTGGTAAAAACATTTCGCCACGTCCACATCTGAAAATAGAACGAAAGGGATCCGAATGGGACAGGAAAGCTAAAATAACTGGATTTCTCGAAAGAAGAGATAACACATAATTGTCTCCTGAAAATTATGCCACCGCCAATCATCATCTTAGGGAGCGAGCGAGCGAGCGATCGACCTCCCTCCGTGATCAGCGGCGATATGCAAAGGAGGACGGTGCCGGTGCCGGTGCCGGATAATGCTCTCCGGATCGGCGAGGTGGGGATGTAACAATGGCTCGGAGCTTTGCATCTTAATGCCGGGAGGCGGAAAGTGCATGACTTGCCGCTTTTTCCGATGCTTAATTAAAGCTACTAACCGAGAAAATAGCATTAAGATAGATAGGTATGCCTATCGACTTAGTAAGGGCGTAAACAATGTGCTTATAAGTAGATGTTTAAAAAACTGAGTATTAAGCATCATATCTAAAAAATGTAATTTTTAATAAAACAAAAACTATAGATACTTAAATATAATTAACTGTTCTATTAATAGTAATATAAATAACGGTGATTAAATAAGTACGTCCCCAAAGCATGGCATTGCAGCGGTGCCTACCCTATTTTATACTCCTGCACCGTTCCAGTTCACAGCTCATGAACACAGAGCTCATGTCGGAGCCTGCCTGCCAGTCGCAGAGCTGCAGCCAGCAGCAGCAGCATGCTTGGGTCAAATCAATGTGCCGAGACTCCTCCACAAGACACAGAGATCTGAAAGGATTTCCTGTTATCGTGTATGCATTGCATTGCCAGTGATACTACATGCACTAGTATTTCGTACCTAAACTTATTGGTTTAAATTTAGGTTGTAAATACTACCTCCGCTTTTTTACTTGTCACTATTTTTTATCATAGTAATTTTAACTTTACATTTTTTCTATGAAAAATTTACAACTAAGTTAAAAATACAATATTAGTAAAATGCATTTCACGCTGAATCCAATAATATGAAAGTTTTACATATTATAAAGTTTTGATGGAAAAAACATAAATTATACTTACTATAATAAAAAAACTGGTGATAAATAACGAAAACAGTGATAGTAAATCAGATAGATAATTCATGCACGTGAAGCATTTGTCTCACGCGGTACACCACCCTCGGACGAGACGAATTCTTCATGGGACATGAGTATCTTATCAAAGCAGGTAAATGGTACAGTAATTCTCATTTTTACCGCGGGTCATGCAAGCCAAGAACCACTTCACGGGTTGCAGATCCGATCGGGCGTAGTAGGTAATCAAATCATCAAACGGCGGTGGGGCTTAGTCACGCCCATGTGTCCCTCTGCTTTGATAAAATAAAACCAAATCAAATCAAATCAAATCCAGTCCAACTCGTGGCCTTGTTGCAATCTCGCGCCACTGCTCTCGTACCAGGGACACGGTAGCTTAAAAAAAACAATAGTGTAACTTATTGATACAGGTACACTCTCAGGTCACTATACACGCGCTTACACCACGTCTTAGAGAGAGACTTGAAGATCGGAAATGAAGAACTTAAAAGATTGACTAAAGCATCATAAATATTTGTTATCGATGACGATGAGTACATCGTTTAACCCTGAAAGAAAAGAAACAGAAAAAGGAAAACTAAAGTTTTATTCCTGGTAAATAAGGGTATAGACATCTCTGCTGACCAGCCAAGTCAAAAACTCGGTTCTTAGAGAGGGACACAATAGCTTTTGGTTTCTTTTGCAACAAAAACAACCAACAGGTAACTTTTCTTTTCTTCTTTTCTTTTGGAACAGTAGGATGCGTGCAATGCATCTAGTGTAGCAGCGGTAACTTGCCTTTTCCCTTTTGCCTGACGAAGCACAGCACTGTAGTTTAAAGGCCCCAACCTTTCGGCGCGTCCTCTGTTGGAACGTGAAACGAAGCAGAGCGTGAGAGAATCGCATCGCATCGCTTTCGGCCAAGTGCTATGTGCGTCTTGCTCTCAGCACTATTACCGGAAACGGATCCTCTGGCAACTGCAGAGAGCTACAGTGGGGTGCATTAGAAGCACTCCACAGCCTTTGATTTAGATGTGGATGGATTGGATCACTCGCTACAGTACGCTGCAGTACCTGATGCTACAGTACAGATTCGCGCTACAGTAGAATTAAACGCTGTATCTACAGTAATCGGCAGTAACCAGTAATTAATTAATGCAGAGAACTGTAGCAGCAGACTCATATTACTGTGCAAACAGTAATCCCCTGCATTAATCATGATTAAAATAAGTATGTCACTTACCTAAACGGATACAACAGTCAGTATCCATTGGACTAAACTATAGAGGTATATTACATCCGTCAAGTTAAAATAAAACAGTACATATAACAACTAAATATGCTTCTTACTAATATTATATCCATCTGACTTACTAGATATCTCCTGTAACCAATCACTCACTAAGGTAGTGTTTAGTTGCTTGTATAGGTAGGATGATCTTAGATGGGATGGTATGTTCCTAAATGAGATGGTACATGTATGATGTTTAGTTGTTTGTATAGGTTGATATATGTTTTTGTTTAGTTAGTTGTATGGAATGGTACAAGCTCATACATGATCTTTTTTGGTTGTATGAATGTGTCTAGATACGGTAACCTTCTTCTTAGGGATGGTAACTTTATCTTCATCTGCTGTTGCAATGGAACTTTTTATGTTTTTAAGTCTTTTTCTTACATAGTTCTCAATTAATATTTCTATTATATTTAATTGTAAAAAAATTATGGTATTGACACCGTCAATTTTTCAAATATGTATCAATTTTGAGTCCGTATAGTATATTTATATGTTCAGATCATAAAAATTATGCAAGATAGAGAATAGACAAGTACAACATGGTATAGTGGATGTATGACAAAGAGAAAAACCAATAAAGCATGATAGAGGTCCACAATGCACTAGATTAAACACAACCAAATTATCACAATGATAGTTTTGGTTGATACAAAAGCAAAGACAAGTCTTAGTTGTCCGTCATATGTCCTGTTGTCTGTAGGACTGTATACATAGGCCAAAAGGAGGTAGATGTAGTGGAGTTAAGTTTGTTGGAAAGAAAAGAGTTTGGTTGGTTGTACCTATCTAGACAGATTGAACTGAATTTCTATTTGTTTAACTGAATTTCTATATGTTTGACTGAATCTAAAATCGTATGAGTGGATGTAAGAGTTGGAATTTTGATTGGTTGCTCGTATAAAGATGATTTACCACATTGATAAGTGGGTCACCTACATGAATGGATGCAACAGTCAACAACCGTTGGACCATACTACAAACGTATATTTACATCCATCAGGTCAAAATAAAATAGTAAACATAACAACTAAACACGCTTCTTACTAATATTATACCCATCCGACTTACCAGATATCTCTGGTAACCAATCACTCCCTAAGGCAGTGTTTGGTTGCTTGTATGGGTAGGATGATCCGAGATGGTATGGTACTGGATGGTATGATCCTAAATGGTATGGTACATGTAGGGTGTTTGGTTGTCTATACAAAATGATACATATTTTTATTTGGTTAGTTGTATGAGATGGTACAAGCTCATACATGATCTCCTTTGGTTGCATGAATGTGTCTAAGTATGGTAACCTTCTCCTTAGGGATGGTAATTTTACCATTTTTGTTGCAATAGAACTTTTATGTTTTAAGTCTTTTTCTTACATGGTTCTCAATTAATATTTCTATTATATTTAATTGTAAAAAAATTATGGTACTGACATCGCCAATTTCTCAAACATGTATCAATTTTAGGTTCGTATAGTATATTTGTATGTTTAGATCATAAAAATTGTACAAGATAGAAAACATATAAGTACAACATGGCATAATGGATGTATCTGGCAAAAAGAAAAACCAATAAAGCAAGATAGAGGTCCACAATGCACTAGATTATACATAACCAGATTGTCACAATGACAGTTTTGGTTGATACAAAAGCAAAGACAAGTCTTGGTTGGTACAACTAAACATAAACCACCATAGCTTCCGTTTTGATAGTTAGAAAAAGACCCAAAAGAGTTCATACATGTATCAGAAAAATAAAAACACCAATATAGAAGTCAATAATGCACTACATTAACCTTTAGTACATGTCCATAACACGATCAGATTGTCATAACCAGATTACACACCATAGAACATCATTGCTTAAGTTTTGGTAGCAAAAGAGACAACACAAGGTACCAAGCAGTCATAAATTATCATAGTTACAGTTTTGGTAGTTAGCAAAAGAGAGAATATAAGACACTGGTCATTCATAAACCACCTGAAAGGTACTTGTTGATGTACCTAGCAATCCACATAATTTTGCTTGATAGAGACAACTTGTGGAATACTCTTGCTTATGTAGGGTTCTCACACAGATGAGTATAATAGTGGTCAAGATGTGCCTTTTTGAAGATAGGTATACTCATCAAATCTTCATAAAGTCCATCAAGAATGTCATTGTTTGAAGAAGCAGCCTTATTGAAAGCAACGGCCATTGGTGCAAGGCTCTTGCTCATCATAACCGTCAAGTCCTCATCATTAGCTAGCCTAGGCTTCTTTGCAGGAGGTGATTTAGTACCAGAGGAGTCTCTAACATTGCTACCTGAATGTGTTCCACCATCACCACCTAAATGCTCAATTGTGGGGTCCAATTTCAGCATCTATGGCTTTTGGTGCACACTTAGTTTTAGTCACCTCTGTAGCAAGAGGATCACTTGCTCCCTTAGCATAAGCACCAGTTGTTAAACTATTGTCAAATATTGTGGTCATCTCATGATAGTACTCAATCGGAGTGTTCAAGTAATTAGCATCATCATCGTGCAAATTTGCTACACTAAAACCAGTGGCGGACCCAGGATTTAGCGATTGGGTATTCAGTATTAAAAAAAATGTTCAATCCAAAATACGAGAAGTCCATAGTAGCGTAAATTTTAAAGTATAAATTGTTCATAGTAGAGAAGTTTCAACTAATTAAAAGAAATTACAAAGCATTTAAACAAAATTACAATTTAACTTTGTGTTCCTTTATGGCTTGGAAGCGTTTAATGATGTCACTATCCTTAACTTGCACAAAAAATTTACGCTCAACTGCTGATTGCCGAACTGGGTAGTCACAACATAAAGATCATAAATACCTGATATTTGTTGCTATGTGGGCTCTTTTCAGTTAGGGAAAAATGCAAACCCCCCCTAAAGTCACTTGGATTTTAACTTTCCCCTCCAAAAATTGTTTTGTTGCAAAAAAAAACCCCCAAAGGTTTGATTTTGTTGCAAAAACACGTCCAAAAATTTAAAAAATTTAAAAAAATCACAAAAAATTCTAAAAAAAACTAGAGACAATTATAAGACCTTTTGTGAAATTTGTTTTCAAAAATAATATCCTTTACATCATATTACATGGAGAGTAAGTTTGAAAAAAAAGAAAAACGTGCAACTCATTTATTAATTCGAGTTAAATGCATAGTTAATTATTTACTAATCCAAAAATTATGAAACAAAATTTTTTAGTCTTCTTACATGATCCTCTATATTGTAAAAATACATGAAATCTTGAAATAGTTATTGTAACGTGCAGGATTGAGTAAATATGTTGCAGATAGATTAATTCATAACTAATCCATAACACCCCCAAAATTAGTGAAATCACTTTTATTAGTTTACTAAAACAATTAGTTTACAATTTGCTGAGTGGTCTGATGAATTGAAGCAGCAAAGATATATATACGTAGTATATATGCTATATACTTAATTTTTTTCAAAAAAGTTGGGTATTCGATTGAATACCCATGCATCATGGTGGGTCCGCCCATGACTAAAACATAGAACAATATACATGTTCAGATCTACCCATTTTTTAAACGAATCAACACACAAAGTGCTAGATCTATCGAGATAGAGCACAAATCCACCTCCACAACCAAACCATTTCATGGGACAAAGAGCACTTTAGGAGGTCAAATCTAAAGACTCGAATAAATAATCCTTTTACTGTCGTAAAAACAAAAATCAACATTAGCTAGGTGTGCTCCGTCCACAACAGGAAGTAGAGGGAGAGGCGAAGGGGAGAGGGAGAGGGGAGGGGGGCGTACCTGGTTGTGGCCTAGCGAAGGACGGTGCAGTTGCCCAGTTGTTGCCACAAAAGAGAGAGTGCACGCGAGGTGAAAGGTAGGAGGTGAACTGAGGAGAGGAAAAAGGAAAGAAGAGGCACAGAAGGTGAACCCAATGCATAGCGACACAGTCGTCCCATCTTAGATGATATGATACGTCCAAATTTCTCGTACAAGATGATACAACATCTTCTAAACATATCCTAAAATTTATATAAAATAATCATAGACGAACTCATTCAATTCCACAAACCAAACACATATACAAGGCCTCATCCTAAATGGTTCAGCATAGATTCAACCTAATACAGACAAACAAACCCTACCTAACAATCTGAGTATGAACCATGCATATGCCCCAGCCCAATGCTTCAAAGATACCACCAAACCTGTCCCACTTCTCAGCACCTTCTATCTGGACACATGCCTCTTCCTTCCCTGTTCCTGTTGAAAATTTGCCTAGTTCTTTTGATTTTGATTTCCGTGTGTGTGAGCATGCAGATGCATCTACTCCTAGTACGTACGGCATGGCAGAGCCGTCCTCGAGAACCGCATCGCATGGCATGTGCCGCTCCTCTGCCTTTGTCCCCCGTGAAGTGAAATTCATAGTAATTCCAAGTCATTTGTTCATTCCGGTCTTGCATCATTTCCTGACCAAATTCAGAGTTTTTCTTTCGTAAAGCGTAGCAAAATTTGGAGCTGCATTGCATCTTACATGTCGCAGTGGCTGATCTGTGAATGTGGTCGATTCTGCCAACGCGCTCGTTCAGGTTGCAGCAACAAATGGCTGCATGCATCTATCAGGCGCTGCATGCTCGCGTCAATGGCGACGAATAGCGTTTTCTTTCGTTCCCCTGATCTGAAAGTTTCAGCTGGCGCGATCCATACTGACAACGGACGGCACCATGACTGATTGCAACAAGATCTATTCGCCGGAAATCGGAATAATCCTGGCCTGGGGTTTGCATTGGTCACTCACGTACCGCTGCGGGCACAGCTGCAGATGAAGACGGCAAGGCAGGCAGCGACGGATAACTACGGTGCACGGCATGCCACCGGGGGATCGTTATATTAATTCGCCGGCACCGGCAGCCATAAATCTGTTCCCCGGCCCGGCAGGCCGTTGAACGAAGGAGATCCAAGCTTGTTTCTTTACAAGCTTCCGAGGTGAAAATGCGCGTGGAAGACCGTGTTTCTCTGGCCGCGAGTGCTCGTGGTTTGCTTCCGATGCACGGTGTTCTACAGTACAGTAGTTTTTTCTTTTCTCTTTCTCTTCAGTGCGAGTTCCAAGCTGGTGCTTGCAATGACCGTCGAATTCGCGAGGTCTCTCTCTCTTGCATCCTGTATTTGTGTTTCTCCTGTACGCAGTAGCTAGGCAAGGTCCTGCTGGTCCGTCGTTGGCGTAGGTTTACCGCGAACGATCGGCTTGCACCGTTAATTACTTAATTAGGTGTTGCGCCTCTCTTTTTTAAGAAACTCTAATAAAACATGCAGACGCTCACGCAATCACATAATATTTATGAAAGATTGATGAAGATATTATAGTCGCGTTATCGACAGGTATATAATAAAACCGAGGTTTGACCCTTAGAGGGCAAAGGCACAGTAACCTCTACTAACCACCAAGGTAGCCATCCCGATGCCGGTATCTGTGGCCTGTGTTTGTGTATGCATGTGCTGAGGTCTGAGGGTATGTACGATGGTTCAGATGGCTGTTGTTTGTAATATGATTTTATATCACTTATAAATAATATAATAGATAAATCATTATTAGGTTGATGGTAAGTAATTTAAATGACATCTAATTGTTAAATGACACGTGAAAAATTGAGGTTATAAATAACTTACGATATCCATAAAATATTTTAGACTATCTATTAATTAATAGATGATATATTTCTTTATCTTATTTTTTTTTACATCAGATACAATTTAAAATTTAAAATAGCTTTTTTTTCTAAACAACTGACACCACGTCATTGTACACGCCCTAAATGCGAATCTCACATGCACGGGTCACGCTTATTTATGCCGCTAAAATACACCGTGCTGCCAGAGAAAGTTGCGATGTGCGCACGGCGCTTCTGGGCTTCGATCGTCCTATCCTACTGCGGCCCACATGGAACAGTCTCTCATGAGCCCATATATTATATCTCGTCGGACTGCGTTCCGGCCGGCTTGGTTCTCTCTCTGCCGAATTGGCAAATTTCATGGCGAACAGCCCATCTGTGTAATTAGAATTGTGCCTTCCGTCAACATTCTACTGAATCCTCAAATGGTCAAGAACGAAACTAAAACAATCCACCACTTGTCTGTTTGTTTACACTAACACTTTTTTTTATTCTGAATAATCAGAAAATGCAAATATTGTTCATGGACACAAACACAGACGGTGCACACAAGACGATGGATGAAAAAAAAACTACTCGGTGCAATTGCCAAGTACAACAAAATTCCTTTCTATGCAGGGGAAAATGACTCTTGGAGAGCTAAGATTCAAGAAGCACAGTTAAAATCATCACATGATGGCACACGCGCTGGCCGGGTACTCTTCGTAGCTGAACTTGCTCTCGTGGACGATCCGGCAGCCGTTGCACCCTCTGCACGCCGACGGCCCAGGGCAGCACATGGGCTGCGGCGGCGGCGCCCAACCGTACATGCCGCCGTGGCACGACCCGCACCCTCCGCAGTACGACGGGCCCCCGCACGGCGCCCATTTCTGAGCGGCAACCCAGGGCGGCTGCGGGTTCTGGTGGTGGCCCGGGGCGGGAGACGGCGCCGCCGCCATCCCTTCGCACGGCCACTGAGGCGGTTTCTGCCCCCAGTGCGCCGGGTCGCTGCACGGCCACGGGTAGCAGATGCCGCACATGTGCGTGAACTGCAGGTTGACCGTCGTGGTCGACGACGGCGGCGGCGCGGCGGCGGCCGTAGCAGTTTTCGCGTCGTCCTTGGGCTTCTCCTCACCCTGCTTCTTGTCTTCAGGTTTCTTGCTGTCGCCGGACTTCTTGTCGTCCGCCGGTTTCTTGTCGTCGGGCTTCTTGTCCTCGGGTTTCTTGTCGTCGGCCTTCTTCTCTTCCGGCCTTTTCTCGTCTGGCTTCTTGGCCTCGGTCTTCTTCTCTTCTTGAGGCTTGACGACCTTGATGTCCTTGATCACCTCGCAGGCCTTGCACCTTAGCTTCTTGCACAGCTTCTCTGGGTCGAAAGGACCGGAGATGGTGACCGTGTTCTTCGTGTTGTTGAAATCAATCTTCCTGATGTTCTCCTTGGCTGATGCTGCATGCAGATGGAGAAAAAAGAAACTGAATAACGTAAAGTGACGGCCTGAAATTAAATTTAACAAACAAGATACTAAATGAGGTAGCTTACGTACACTGGAGTTTGAAGAGGACTTTCTCAATCTTCTTGTGACATTTCTCGCACGCGAGGTCCACTTCAATGATCAAAGTAGAATCCTGGTAATCAACGCAGAAGAAACCAAAAGTTTTAGAGCCAAACGTTGTAAAATACATATGCAATTTGTTTTGTAAACAATTCGTTGATCAGAAACCATGGAAAGCCACAGCTCACCTTCGCTGTCGTCATGGCGCGCTGGAGTTGATGCACTTCAGCTCGTCTGCAGAGATTAGAGAAGCCGGAAACGAGCAGAGAGATATATAGGAGACTCAAACCCACAGTCTTCCAAGAGAGAACAAAATACCAATTCCCATAGTCGGTAAAGGAGAATCTCTCATCACATTGGCGAGCTCTCCCGAACCTAATCTCTTATTTATGCGTGATGAGATTCCAATCACCAACCTTGTGCGCCATGATTAGAACAAAGAGTCTTCCAAGTCCAGAACATTTGGTGTGCAGGTAGTGGCATTAGTAGACTCCAAAACGTGGCGGTTGGTTCAGAAACTACTTGCTATAGAAAACCACTGAACATGCTCAACCACCGAGCGCACGCAGGCTCTGCATCTGCAGGCCCGGGTTATTGATCCAAATTTCCCTTTTTCATGTCTACCTACACGGATCGTATTAGACCCCGAGATTTTGTATGATGCTCCTTGGATCTATTGCCCGTCTACATGATTTTTTTGGGGAATTTCCCCGCGCCTGTGTCACCGGCAATTTGGGCTGTTCTCCTGGTCGGTATTTCGGATACCGTCCACCCCGGGAAGAAACTTCTCCTTTTGATTTCTCCCGCTAGAGAGCGAATTGGAGCCTGAATTTTCGCACCTGATTTTGCACACCCACACAGCATATCCACGATTTTTCATGGGATTTGAAATACCATCCACCCCCCACCCACCTGCAGTTCATTCTCTCTTTCATTTATCCCACCCACCTGCAGCGAATTAGAGTATGTAATTTTGTATCATACTGGAGCGCTCTACTCCCCATCTCCATGAATTGCTCCAAGATTTTTGGGCATTTGTGACGCCAGAAAATTAGAATGTTTCCGTGGTCAAGAGTTTGGTTCTCCGACCCCGAGCACCTTTCCCTCTCCATTTGGGTCACTGCTGCGAGGTTAAATGCAGGTTCAGGCAGATATGGCTATGCATTTGGACGAAATTAAGGTTGGAGCCAATTGGGGTGATGAAACTAGCTTGGAGAAAGGAGGAGCTGCAGGTAGAGCACTAACAGCCTAGCTGAATTGAAACAAGCCTAGCTGCAGTTTCTGACTTAACCAGCTGCACCTCTAGTGACACGGGTCCACCATGGTCCTTGCTAAACCATTTGGAGGCTCCGAGTTCCTGTCACACTCTCAATGCCAAGACATGGAAGAATTATTTGTGGCATTTGGAGAAGAAACGAAGCTATATATATAAACTGAATTATTGTCACATTCTAGCTGGTCAGTGCATGGCACTCGATTGACAGTATTATGCTGCTGATTTGCGTCGCAATAAGCGAGCATGGACAATCAGGGATTCAGGATAACGTTCTGTGATGAATTTAACCAAACGGCCGGCAATTAAACTGGAGCATGCACGTACGTACGAACGAACAGACTTATAAGCAAGTTGCAAGTGCAAGGCCCCAAAACAGCTCGGCTCGGCAGCAGTCAGTCAGCGGAGCAGAGTCGCTTACCGACACAGCTGATGCAGCTTCATGATGCAGAAGACGAATGCTCAATCCGAGCAGACTGACGCTGATAGCGTGTACTAGTGCACTCATCCCTTTGAGTACTGTATTATTTACAGGTTAATCAGTCGGTTAGATGGATGAACGTAACAACCACCACGACGCATCGTCATCGAGTATGCATGATAGACGACGGATGACCGATGGAGGAATGGTCGTCGAGCATCTTGTGAGCTGGTCCTTCTTTGCTATTGCAGTGCATGATGATGAGCCAAGCTCCGTTGCGGGAGGATATACCTACCGTTCTGGCCTTCTCCTCCAGCTCATGGCATTTTCCCTCACCGACCAACTTTGGCTAGTAAACATTACTAGCTTTTAATAGTTATCAAGGGCATTTCAACATACGTATGTATTGTCAGTAATTCCAATTAGCTATGTCTGTCCATGTCGTTGCATAGAACCGACCATTGGAGCTTCCGTAGCCTCTTGTCAACTTTCTTCGCCCATGGTGATCGCAACAAAGTCAGCCCTCCTGACACCATTCGAATATCCTAGCATGTCGAAATCTTGCACACTTCTTTGTGTCGTCCATGTATAAATATACCTGCAAACTAGCTTGGAGACGAAGTGTATATGCAGCACACACAGCGCTGACTTGCTACTGTGATATGATCCAAATGTCCCTAAAATACCTCCTTGTCATTGCTCTCGTTTGGCTGGGCGACCTAGCTCCACGTCACGGCGTCCTTGGAAGATATCTAGAGAGCCATGGCGAGAACGGCGGCATTCTACCGGGAGATGCACGGCCTGCGTTGATGAAAGTGCCTGACGCAAAGGCTGGTCGTGATATCAGCCACGTAATAATCCTCTTGCTCAAATTAAACATGTGCTGTAATACATATGGAGTACGTACGTACTTAACTATTTGGCCAGGCAATATCATGCATGTTCAGAGCGAACAACAATACATAACATATCCATTAATTTTATTTGCTAATTTTGATGTAGTGGGCTGGCTATCGGACAGCAGAGGGAAAATACTACGGCACGGTTGCCAGGATAAACGCATGGGACCTGAAACTGAAACCTGGTCAGATTAGCAGTTCAGTCATGTGGCTCTCAAGTGATGGAAACAATAATCAGATCATGGCAGCAGGTTTCCAGGTAACTACTTGCGTGCCTAGACAATGAATGCACTTCCTTGCTGTTTCTTCTTCTTCTTCTTCTTCTTTTCTTTCGAGCAATTCCATCCTTGCTGATTCTAAGGAACCCGGCCAGTGGGAAAAAAAAATCTTCAGACACATTATCTGAAAATAATTTTCAGTACAAAAGAAGTCAGAACCTTTCATCGCACTCCTTATTGTATGTCTTTGTTTTGCAGATTTCCCCAGATGCCTACAACGATACTGATCTTCATTTCTTCGTATCATGGACAGTACGTGCAATTGATTTCGCATGATCATTTCCACTAATTGATTAGAGGGTATATGAAAAATATATGTTTGCGTGGAAAATAAACTTTATGTTTAAGATTTGGTATTCGCTAAAGTATTAACCTTTCTTAAGATTAACGACTCCATATCATTCACGTTATTTCTGCATGAGTGCATGCGTGGGAGTCCATATCAATTATGATGCATGGCACGCTATTTTTTTAGGTTGCATGGACACCGGACTCCTCCTTTGTTACATTTAGAGCGCTATTAGAAGTCCAGTAGGATCCATCCGTCCTGGTTTGTTAGGCGGCTAAATCAACAGGTCTGATGTTTTTCTTTTTTGGGGATTTTCTAGTATGGCTCTTTTTTCTAGCTAGCACATATGGCTTACTAGCTTAGGTTTACCGTGGAGCCCCTGTAAGAACCTCCAATTACTAAATATAGAGTTTGTTTGGTAGAGTTTTTAAAATAGCTCTTAGAGTAAAATCAGTTGAAGCTCTGTTAAACGATAATTTACAGCTTTCAGCTCCCAGAGTGATTCTACGAGAGCAATTTTCTAAAATGAACTAGATGTTAAGAGCTGAAAAAATCAGGTTCCTCTTATATACTCTTACAGCACCATTTTCTATATGGAGTTTACCCTAGAGAATCACTTTTAACTACTAAATCACTTTAATTAGATAATCACTTCTCTCAAAGAATTTAGACCAAAGATAACTCTACCAAACAAACCTATAAACATGCACTGATTTCTCATGGACTAATATTCTCGGCAGGCTGATGGGTTCAACTCAACGGGGTGCCTCAACACACAGTGCCAGGGATTCGTGAGCTCAACGCCGGCGGCAAGCATCTCCCCGGGGTCTACGGTGGCACAACCGTCGGTCTACCATGGCAAACAAGCCGACTTCACCATCACTATTCTCAAGGTTCCACTCGGCTCAGGCTCCTGATCTGATGCGTCGTCTATATACGTCAAACTGGATGGGAGCAAATGCATGCAGGACGTAGGAGCAAGAAAGTGGTCGCTGTACGTGGACGTGTCGGGGACGAAGCAGGAGCTGGTCGGACACTTCCCCGCCTCACTCTTCACCGGCCTCCTCGCGGACCACGCGACGGAGGTCAGCTGGGGCGGCAACGCGTGGTCGTCCGCGTCGGCCGGCGCGGCGCCTCCGATGGGCAGCGGGCACGGGCCGGGCCAGGGGTTGGGCGGGTCGGCGTACATCGCGAGCATCGGGGTGTTCGACGCCGGGGGCAACTCCAGCACGCCGGCGGCCGCGAATGTGACGTCGCTGACGGACGCCAAGGAGTGCTATGATGCGAGCGTGTTTCAGGTCACGAATGATGATGGCGCCTTCTTCTACTACGGAGGGCCTAATGGTTGCGATCACTAGAAGCTGTGGTCCATCCGTCCATGGATGGTTAATTTATGAGATCGTATATATATATTCGTGATGAACAAACGCAGGATGGCTGTTCTGATCGATTTTCTACGGAAGGTCCAATAAATAAACTTGTTTCATCACGGCAGAACATGGAGAATTCCGATGCGTTCATAGTAATAAACGTAGCAGCAGCGTGCTGATCCCGCGGTCTCACCTGTCGTACGTGGCGCCGAGACACAGCCCAGCGACCAACTCTCGGGCGGTTCCAAGGCGCCCGTCCGTCTCCGCGCGGCGGCCGAACAACGTACGTACCTTGCTCCCCACACCGGCGGCCAGCGCGGCGCTCCATCCATGGACAGGCCAAGTCAAGGTGCCGCAGCAAACAGCAACGACCTTCAATTCTGCGGGCAACTTGGGGTCCTCCTCCGGTGGCCGTTCGTGCTAATCATTGCTGTCATGCCATGGCGCGCGGGAGCTCAACTCGTTTGCAGAGAAGCCAGAAACGAACGGAGGCTTATACGCCTCTCGATCACTGAGCTTCATCTGCACGAGCCCAAGCTAGTGATCCCAAATTCTCCTTTTCATTTCTCCTTTTGATTTATCCCTCTACAGATCGTCTTGGAGTCTAAGATTTTAAAGGATGCTGCGGTTCTATGCATCCCGGCTTCATGATTTTTTTTTTTCGGGATTTGTACGCTCTTGTATCACCGGCAAATGGAGGATCTGCCCTGGTCGGTGTTTCAAATACCGACCACAGACCAGCTCAGATCCTGAAATTTTGTACTATGCTTCACGGTTCTACACTTCTACTGCCATGATTTTTTCAGGAACCATGCGTGCATTTCGGTCAAACTAACGGGGGCAATCAAAATCAAACTAGCTTGGAGAAAGGGGAGCTGCAGGAAGATAGAGGACAAGCAGTTTGCTGAAACAAGACTCACGGCAGAAAAGGCATTCCAGTAGCAACCGCGGCCAAAAAATGCATACAAGTTATCCACAGAACTGTCAACAGGTTTGGAGAACAACCTTTCCAGGATCGTACTTTTGATAAATAACCATGCGCTACAACTAAGAACAAAAACATAACTAAAGAATACATGTAGGTGCCCTTATTGGCAGAGGGGTAAATGGCAACAAAAAATCAGCATCGACGACCGTAACACACTGGTTTGAGTAAATGTGCTAAGACTCATAAAAAATCCTATCTATTAATCTGGACGATGTGTTTGACTGTTTACTTGAAGCATAACTCTTATCATCCTTGCTTGCTGGTGCATAGTCATCTGATTTATGACTAGTCCCAGAACGCAGAAACTGTCAATCAAGCCTGTTAATTCTTTGAACAGATGAGCTGCATCTACCCACTCCTTTCAACACTGATAGCCAATGACTGCACCGCTTTTCCTGTTCAACAGCTGTGTTTGTTGTTCTGGTGCACAGTGCCACTGCATTAGTTTTGGGGCTTTACATGCATCCAATCAGCCGATACAAAACTTTAGTGAGGCCAGCGGATGTAGAAATTCAGTTCTGATTTTCAGGTTCATCTGTGTTATGGATTTACATTGCACTCTTCCATAAATCGATCTCCTTGAATGAGAAACCTCCTCCAGTATTCCTTGTAGTCCGGTATACCTAGTTCAAGCCAAGGTTTCATATTACCATTGTAGTGCAATGATGCAGATCTCTGAGCAATCTCTTCATCAATTCCATAATCATATCCAAGTCCAGCCAGAGTCAACTTTTCATCAAGGGGATAGATGAGATGTTGGAAAGATAGCAAGCTTAAAGGAAATGCCGCTGCTCGCAGAGATTCCTCATCCTTGTATTTGAACTGCAACAAAACAGGAATTAGATAAATATATGCACCGTGCTGACCATATGAAGCAATATGTACTAAAAAGATTAATATTTTTGACAGATATATCAGAGAAAATTCAAAGAATGCCAAAGAAAGCAACTTGAAGTCCAGAATTGACAAAATAGTGAAAAAGAAAAGAATGCAGCATTCTAAATAGTTGTTGCAACCTGTAGGTCACACCACATGTGCACCGTGCAAAAGTTCTTCTAGCCTGTTAACTTGCAAAAGAAAAAGAAAGGCAGACCACCCAATGTGAGCGTCCCCTTTTTATCATATATGCTGTAGCATGACAGAACAATACAGACCTTTTTCATGAGTAGCAGATAATTCTCTGTAACATTATGTTCCCTCCATTTATCCAAATTAATCAAATTCACCCCTGACATCCATGCACATGACTTGGGATCATATGCTGTTTTACCAAAGAGATTTCTCACTTGACCCAGTTTCAGACCACAAAATTTGATAGCACCGTTTACCTTGTCCCCCATATCAATATTCCACAAGAAAGACAGATCACGTTGAACAACTACATCATCATCCAACACAACCACCTTGTTTAGATTCTTGAATATTTTTGGAATAAGGAAATGCGAGTGGCTGAACAGTGACAGGTATTCCATTCTTGTGTTCTCAGTAGGCTGCTTAATGCTCCTAATGAGAAAACGAAACTCCTCTGGCAAATAGAGCTGCCGGATACTATATTTTGGCAACTTCTCCAAAATAACGCCTTCATAGTTTATGATATGGAGTGCTGCTTTTTTATACGAATTCCTGGCAAACCAGTGCTTCATGGCATAGAAGTTCTGAGCATCAGTTAGGATATGAAAAGCAAGGTTGTCTGGCTCCTGCAAAAACACACACACACACACACAAAATAAGAACACTAGGGATGCCCAGCCCAAATGATAGTGCAAGAATTGACATTGTAAATATCAGTCAAATACCTTACAGCTGCTCACAGTTGAGTTGATCACGACAGAAGCTGCAAGAATGTTCTTAGACAGTATAACATAGTGCCTATATTTTGGATCGCTGAACTTGCGAGAAGGAGAATCATCTGAATTCAACGAAGACGATTTGAAATATTCTAATGTCAACCTCATAGAAAGACAATGATGACTTTTCGGCAATGTCTGGGCACCGAGATTGTAGAGGAATGCACTCTGCTTCATATGAAAATGAGCTTCATCCTCGGTCATATCAAGTATCTGGCGAAGCTTCCTGTCAACATTGTTACAATCCACGGTGCAAGATTTGGCTCTCACTATTGTTTGCTCCATCTGCTCTATCCTCTTGTTGATACTGAAATCACAAGACGAATGTCATTCAATTAATCTAAGTAGTAACCCCTAAAGATGATTTAGAAAATTATTCGTAGGTTGAACTTAAATCCCTTTTGACTCTTTAATGCATAAATTCTCATAAGAGGCATCCAGAAAAAAAAACAATTTAATTTATACGACTCCCAAAGTCAGCCCAATGCAGTAACACAATCATCATACGATGCAGCTTTAAGACTAATCACAGTGAATTATGTAAGGATCAGAAAGCTTAAGCACCAAATTTAATTCTCACAAGGATGGTAGATCAGCATCAACTGTAGATACACTAAGAACCCTCTCATGGTTTTGTATGTTTTGCTTCATTTCCTGAGTCAGAGCTTCCTGTCCTTGAAGTTTTGCAATGCTTGGATAGTATGAGCGCGCTACAAAGAGCTGGTCCTTCAGCCTTTTCACTATAGAATCTTTCATTACTTCTTTGTGTTCTATGGACCAGAGACAATAGCTCCCAAATTCAAGTTGACAAGCTTTCGCCTTTTCCACTTCATCAGCTTTTGCACCTTTTTGTCGCCCATTTATATCTTTGCCAACCTCCTGAAAGGAATATATGTGCACTATGGATTGTTATATCAGCATAGCTATGGCCGATGCAAAGGTCAGGAGGAACAGGAAGGAACACTGACAGGAAATATGAAGTTATGCTTCAAAAAAGTACTGGGATGCACTATACTCAAGATTGTCATAAGATTATCTTGACTTTTTACATTATTGGTTATCTTGACTTTTTACATTATTGGATTAGTTCGACTACAATGACGGGAAATTATTCAGAATGTTGCATCATGTAATCTTTGATCTTCAAGGTGTTTGAGCTAAAAAAAATTAATATCTGGTCATTTTTGTGTTATAGTTGCTGCCAGCCTGCCATTATATGTTTCTATTGTGTTCAGGAAATATTTTTTAAAGTATAGCTTCATATAGCCAAAGCAGGACACCAGACTTTCATTTTAATGACAGAAAATGTCTTAGAATAAGCAAATTTTGAAATGACATATAGTAGCGGTTCTAAAACAACAAAATACAACTTTGAATGCTAAAGATCCATACTCTTGTGCCTCGAGTTGATTCCGTCACAGCCTTCGATGGTTTAACTTTTGGTGATGGAAGAACTGCGTATGTTGCCAACTATTGAGTCAGATGTCAAGAAAAGCAAAATAACTACAGCATCATACATGGAAAAAACGGATACCCATCCAGAACGGATGGACTGGAACCTATAAATAGCTTGACCAAAGACCACGTGTGATAGTGACAACTATGCGAGAGTCAAAATAAACCAGTGTGACTTGCCTGGAGATAGTTGGGTACTTGGGTAACAATAATTGCTGCTAGGTTCTAAAGTAAATCTTGGAAAAAGGAGGGAACCAAGAGGGAGGCAATGGAAAAATTAATTCCAAGAATGAAATCTTAATGAACATCAGAAAATGAAATGTCGAAGAGCTATGAAGGTAAATCACGTCCGCATATATTTTACTGTAGCACCATTGTGCCTCATGTAACCGGAAAGACCAGTTTTCTCCTAAGTTTACCGGATGCATAACTTAGAGCCTGTTTGGATGGGAGGGATTGCAATCAAATTACTAGGATTTTGTTAAAATTTAACCTATATCCTAAAATTTCCTAGAGCAATCCTCCCTACCCACACCCTTAAAGTTACAGTCCATGAATTATGTTCTAGCATTAACAACAATGGCATTTGCGTCTAGAAAGCCTAACCACACAACTTACATTGAAATCAACAGTGTTGCACGTATGGCCTTTTACTACTATGACATACCTTTTGGTTTAGCACGACCACTGGACAAGTGGTGATCAATCTGCTTATGATGCTGAATGCCTCCAGCACTACCTTTAGGTATCTTCTTTGGTGCATCCTGAGGAAAATGCAACTGTTATGGACTGCAGATGCAACCTTCACAATTCTTGAACAACTTTCTCGGATATATTATACTTCACGAACATGAAACGGTAAAATGATGAATAAACTTTTTTAACATGTATAAAACATTATCCCCCAGAGCCTTAAACAAGTTTTAAAATAAAACATTATCCCCAAGAGCCTCAGATAAGTTTCAAAAATCCTTGTCGCTCTTAAACAGGTGATAACGAATGGGCATTGTGGCACCCCGAATAAAGTTGCCATTCCGAACCAAACAAAATTACAAAACAATCGCCATCACTGGATAGGAGTAACAGCCAAACAAACCTGTCTCACTCCACCGACAGCACCACGACCAGCCCTCTCCTCCACGTGCTCGAACGAAGGGAGAACGACCTCCTGAATTCAAACGTAGTAAAACACAATAAGAAAAGGTAGCGGAAATCGCTGACCCATCTCCCTCCCACATCTAGAATTCCAAATCAATCGACATCAGTCATCAACAACGGATGGGGGCAAACAGTGCTCCACCTGTCGGTGCCGCTCCTCCGTCGTCACATAACCTGCATCACGAACCAATCGGAAAGTAAGCCAACCGAATCTCCAGGATGAAGCAGTTAATCAAAAAAGCCGCGCAGGAATCGAACAACCGCTAGGCGCCCAGATCCACCCGAGGAGGCCGTGCTCCGAGCACGGAGGCCACACCGCACGCCCCCGCATTGAGACTTGAGAAGGAGGGAGCCGTCAGGGGGGCTACATACCGGAGGGTGAGCGGTCGAAGAGGAAGGTGAAGGGCACGAGCAGGGAGCAGAGGACGAGCGCGAGCACCGCCACGCGCGGGCCCATCCGCCTCTTCGCCGCCGCCGCCGGTAGCAGCGGCGGCGCCTTCATGGTATCCTACTCCTCCGGTTCCCGGCGCCCGCCGCCCCTCGGCTGATCATCGCACTGCAGGCGACCGAGTTGGAAGCAGTTGCTGCGGGTCTCGGCGGCCACTCAGGGTTGGGATCTGCTTGATCGCCGCGGCGCAGTGCGGTTCGGTTCGGTGCGTCAAGTGAGTGGACCGGGCTGGGCCAGTGACTGGTTGCTGGCCTGCGCGCCGTACCAAATCAAGAACGAAAGCTGCGCCCGGAAGCGTCGAGGATTAAAACTCGCATGAGATTTGTTCTTTTTGCTGCACAGGATTTTTGGAATAACATTTATTTGATAAACATTGCAAAAATATTATCATTTTCAAAAAATTAAAAAAATAGTACCCTATCAGCAATTAGCCTGCCGATATCTACGATTCACCATCGAATAACTACTGATTCTACAATCCGTCATCGAATAAATTCTGTTTACTTCTATACCATAAAATAAATGTTTCAGTTCCTTATATACCATGGCTTTCGATACTGTCCTCCGCTGTACTGTTCAAGAACAGTACCTGAGAATAAAAAAGTTGCAAAAAAATATGTCAATTTTTGTGCACGCTCTATAATTCATAATCAACCCATTTTAACTATATTCACCTAAAAATACTGTGTAAAATTCAAACTAAAAATTCTCAAAATGAGCTACTTTTGTAATACTGTGCATTACAAAGAACTAATTTTTTCACCGCGGAAGATAATTTTAGAAATTATTACATCACATTAGAGGAATATTAGTAAATTTTCTCAGATTTTTTGTAAATTTTTATGAGGCTTAAAAATTGCAAGAAGTTACAAAAGTAGTACATTTTGAAGAATTTTAGTTTGAATTCTATACAGTATTTTTAGGTGAATATAGTTAAAATGGGTTGATTATGAATTATAGAGCGTGCACAAAAATCAACATATTTTTTGTGACTTTTTTTATTCTCAGGTACTGTTCATACTGTTTATGAACAGTACAACGGAGGGTAGTATCTGAAGTGGATGGTATATAGGAACTGAAATATTTATTCGATGGTATAGAAGTAAACAGAATTTATTCGATGATGAATTGTAGAATCGGTAGTTATTCGATGATAAATCGTAGATTTTCTCTTAATTTATCGACATGTGCTTTATGCCCGATAGACTCCCTACTTATGCCTCAGTACCTCTCGATAGGTCAATTACCGATAGGTCACATATAGATAATTGATTTACCGACATGATATTATTTTTTAATTTTCTGAAAATACATAATACTAAAACTCTGCTGCACAGCCTGAATTCTGCAGCACCAGCCAGATTCAAGCCACGTGTCCCAGTGACTGGTTGGAAGCGTCGAGGATTAAAACTGGCATGAGATTTGTTCTTTTTGCGAGGCATCAATCGATTTTTCTTAAGAAATTTACACTTGAACACCCAATGAAAACGAACGGAGTGAATTTGTAATGGAACATTGGGAAAAGGTTCCGGGATTCCTGATACTCATATACGAGATTAGGGCATTAGGCAGTGTTAATTTCATAGGGTCCAAACAAGCATTCAGCATCTTCTGGCGAGTCCCCGAAACGTGTACGTGCACACCAGCCAAAACAACGCTGGGTTCACCAAACCATAGTCCAAAGCCACCACCAGCATATGTAGAGAGAGAGATCCACGTACAAGCGACGACGACGAGCAACCTCAGTTTGTTACATGATCATGTAATGCCCTTCTTTCTTATAAATCGAAAAGTCGGATTCCAGACTGCTCAATATCTCGACCACAGATTCTCCCTTGGATCCCTTGAAGCGCTTGACAACATCCTCTAATGATACCTGAAACAATATGAATTGTCAACACAGGTAACAGGAATAATATGGGTTTTCCTTGGCGTAAGAATATATCTTACACAAATAAGTGCAGCTAGAGTATACTTAAATGTACAGGGTGTAAATATACAGATATACTCTTACAGAGATAATATACAAACAATCGCTATCCCACAGGGACATAGGACCGATCAAATCACTCGGTATGTGTCTAGTTAAGGTGTTTTTTACCTATAATCAGAAGATATAATCTATCATAGCAATACAGTAATACAAATGTCCCTAGGAACGTAGCGCCCAGCCGATCGTCTATTACGGTGTCGTACTATCAAGATGGCCTACACTTACGTTGGGATATCAGGATAGCCTCCACTTGTGTTGCATTAAATGTATGTCACTTTCTTGCAGGTGGAGGGTGGCTAGTGGGCCCTCTCTGGTCGATCTTTCTCCTAGGTTAGATGACTCTCCCCCGAAACTTCGATGAGCCTGCTTAGACTCCAGAAGGCAAGGACTTTGGAGGCTGATGTTTCAGAAGGCTAGGGCTTCGAAAACTAAGGCTCTACAAGGTTAGGGCTTCAGAAGGTCCCAAAGCCTGGTGATTCGCATAGCCTCTAGGGACCTGTTTTATCCACAAGCGTGGTCCACCGGGGCCAGCCATGTGCGGTGCGCTCCTTCGCGGCTTTTCCTGATGCCTTCGCAAACCTTCCTTTTTATATTCGATGAACTTGTGGCCGACGGTCGTTCAGTATCTTAGATGTGTCCTGGTGGTCCTTGGGCACTAGATAATGCAGCAGTTTCTAAGGATTGAAGTCTCTCGTCGTGGCGGTAGTGGAGCTCACTCCGGTGCTGGTGGTCACCTTCGGCAGCGGTGGACGGAGAAGCTGGGCCCGAACAGGAGAAGACCTACAAGGACTGCAATGTAATTTTACTTTTCTTAGGGTCTATGATGCAATTTGGGGATGTATTATCCTTACTTTAATATAAAATCCATCCCTTCGGAAAAAAAAAACAGTATTTCTCCTTCTAAAATAGATGTTTTAGATTTGTATCTAAAAGTAGAGCATACACTCCCACACACACTCTGCTCAGGATGAAGCAGAATCCACCACGCTCAGTAGAAGTCAGGGATCAAACCCGGATCACGAGCTTAGCGCCCTTGCGCCGCCTTGACCGTCGCGATCTCGCATCGGGTCATGCTCACTCCAAGACGTGTCTGGACAGCAGAAGTTGTGGGGTTTAGGGGCAGCATCATCGTCCATCGAGCACGCTGTCGATATGCATGATATGGGACCAGTTGGTTCACCGGATTAACATACGTTACTTGTAGTCAATATGCATGATACGGGCGTCGGCAATGACGCATACGATCGATTGACGAGTAATAAACCTCGTCTGCACTTCATGTTCGCTTGAAGCACAAGGACTTACGTTAAAAGTTCACTGCTGAAAAAGAAAACGAAATCTCATTATCCTGACATAGCCATTATCTCATACTAATAGCATATTTTGACTTATGCTTGTCAAAAGAACACTTTTTTGGGACGAAGGCAGTTTTTTTTTTTTTGCAGCCTCAATATTAAGTATAAATTGTAAAATCTAAACTCAACACTACACTCAACACACGTGCACACCTATACATATTAAAATCTACAATCTATACACATATATTTTACTGAAAAGATTCACAAAGGCTTCACAAGAACACGTCGCGTTTTTATCGTGGTCTACGTACCCTTGAGGCTCCCGAAAGAAATCCATCTGGGACGACGGCAGTTTTGTCTGAAAACAAAAGCAAGAGAGACGACATGGGCCACAACACGAATATGAACTCAGGCCGATCAATACTAATCAGGCCCACTACATACTGGGCTGTTTCCTCCGCCTCGGCCTTTTCTTCTCCCGTCGTGGATACAAAAACAGCAGCCCAGCCCATGGGATCTTGTGGGGGGGGGGGGGGCATGGAACTTTCGCTCTCCCTCCGAGGTTAAGATGTTCCAAAATACATGTCTAATTTTAAGTGTTGAATTTTTTGTTACTTTTCAGTCACCTTTTTTAACCATTATATCAACAACATCTAAGACTGTTGCAATTTTGAGCTATGCAGTTTTTTTTTAACATAACCGGCAAGAGAGATGCCCTAGTCCCGCACCAAGGAACAAAAGGTATATTCTCGCGCTATAATACACCCTAGGTGGTGCGCACCGGTAAAGACCCAAATCTGGTTTGGCCTTTGATTCACTTAGCAATGGCAGTCACAGACCGCTCCTTTTGCTAAAAAACTCTTCGGTTTCGTTCACTCCAAATCTCTCTAGTGACCAACTTGACTAGCAATTTAAGGCATTTACTTGAGTTAGTGACACAATTAGCTATGGATGTCTATCATGCATGCACCAATGAAGATTGGGGCCGGTTTACAGGCATGATGGATGGTTGATCGACCTGCAGTGCCAGAGTGCACCACACCATCCTGGTGAAGACGCACTCCGAGAGAAGGTGAAGACAATCTTCATTCATCTGCTTACAGAGGGAGCAGAGGGTGTTGCAAGGTCAGCTTCAGCGAGCGAGGTGAGCAGCAGTCCAAAGCCTGTTTTGCAAGGCCAACCAAGCCAAGAATTTACACTTGGGCGGCACCTATGCCTTCCAAAACAGCTGAACGAAGTCCTATGTTTTGCGTGGAACCTCGAAAAAGCAAGTCATAGGCCGATCGGGTAGAGTATTTCCCCCTGTCAAGAGAATTTCCAAGTGATAGAGTCAGGCAAATTCGGTTGTAAACGAACAGCGGTAGCCACGCTCCAAAGCCAGATGATAAAGCAAAAAGGAGCGGTGACGTGCCGTAGGGCGGCCACGTTCTGAATCCAGGATTCAGAATAGACCGTGCCTGGTCTTTTGGCCTGAGGCTCTGCGCCCAAGCCGAATGCTGGAAAGATATGTCCTCTCCACATCCAATCAAAATTGAATCTCCGTTCCAACCCAGGCCTTATGGGGGCGTCCACTCCTGCCAGAGCGAACATTGCCTAAGCGCACGACCAAAAGCCTCAAGGTGAAGGACACCTAGGCCACCAAGGTGTTTTGGCCTACACACCCTCTCCCAAGTCCCAACTGACCTTGCATTTGCCTCCTGACAGAGCTATGCAGTTGAAGTTTTAGGTGATTGACAGACAAACAAGAGACTTGGCGATTGAAATTTAGCCAAGCTGCCAATCTGAACAAGGTGAGGTACAACCACGCGTGCATCAAATCATATAGGTGAATTTTCAAAACCATCAGCCCACAAGACCATGAGATAATTGAATAGAGCATGCACAGCACATGAGTTATTGAGCAGCTATGTGCCTCTCATGTTTGATAGATGATACAATTTTGTGTCAGACGACAGAAGCCGAATTTTTAGCATTGGCATGGTTGTGAGACAAGAGGTCGAAGGCATTCACATCACCACTGGATTAGTAACGACATCACACAACTAGCCAATTAGAAATGCATTAAGGCCACAAGACAAAGATCAGGCCCTGCATTCTGACGCACACACAGCCAACTAGATAGGAGTAAGATCGTACGTTCTTGACGAAATACGGAGCTAGCTTCTCTTGTTCCGTGTTCAGGAGCTAGCTTCTGATGCCTACAGTGCAGGAGAAGCTGGAGCTGATCGACCATCAGGCGCCCCAGACGGTGATCCCCTGCATCATGCACTTGAACTCGCTGAAGTCGACGCGTCCGTCGCTGTCGCGGTCGACGTTGCAGATCATCTGCCGCACGTTGGCCATGCTGCTGGCCTCGGGGAGGCCCAGCTTCTTGAGCACCTCCTGCAGCTCGGCCGCCGAGATGAAGCCGTCGCCGTCCACGTCGAAGACCTTGAAGGCCTCCCTCATCTCCTCCTCCTCGTCCTCCCCCTTGCCGCCACCCTGCTCGTCCTGGTCCGCCAGCGCGCCGAAGAAGGCGTCGCCGAGCGCGCGGTGGAGGGCGTCGTAGTCCTCGAAGCGGAGCCCCGCGGCGCCCTCGGGGACGTAGGCGCCCACGGTGGCGGCCAGGCTGGCGCGGTCGGCGTCGAGGCCTAGCGCGTCCAGCGCCTGCGCCAGCTCGTCAACGGTGATCTCGCCGTCGCCATTGCGGTCGAAGAGGTCGAACACGCGGCGCAGGCGCACCGCGTTGAGGCTGCCGTTGCGGAGCCGGAACGACGCCGAGGGCGTCGCCTTGGCCAGCGTCGGCTTCACCACCGCCACGCTCTGCTCCGTGTTCATCTTCAGCTCGATCGGCCTTGAGCGAGTTGCTCTCGTTCTCTCCTATGGTGTCAAAATCTTTTCTTTTATTTCGGGACAAGGACACGCGAGAGCTTTCGCTGTTTATGGCGTGCAGGAGCCCAGGCCAAGCGCGCGCGCGCGCGTTGCCACCCTGGGCGATGGGACGAGCGCGTCCGGGGGACGCGGAGCGAATTGGTGAGCACTTGGTTTTCTTTTCCTCTCTGCCATCTCTGCCGGAAAATCGATCGCCTGCATTTCATTTCATCTCATTCCATTGCAACACCTTCCAGGTCCAGCCATTGCAGAAGCATCGCCGCTTCACCAGGGTTAGGTGAAGCTCCAACCGGGAGACATTTTTCTGCTCTGAAGATGCTTTTTTTTCTTCAAACATGCAGCAGCGCTTCATTGTATTAACAAGAAATAGTAACTCAATTTATAAGAGAAATTGGTTCCGAAAACCTTAACAAACAGTGCAATACAATCGACGGAGCTTAGCTCGCGTGCAAGACAAAAAAGAAAGGAAGAAACCCCGAACCTCCATAACAACCAAACGACGAAGATACAGAAAATAGCTACAACTCGACAACCACGCAACAAACAGCAACCACACCGAACAACACTACACCGTAAGCAACTATAACCTGCTAACACCTCGACCAGGATAACCCGACAACTCAACAGGCGGAGCCCTACTCCCACGCCTAACTACCCGACTCAGTCGGTGGCTACCATGCCAAACCACAAGCTTAAGGAGGGGGTTCTGCGACGTCAGAGCATAGCCACTGCCGTGAAACGCCGAAAGTGATAGGTAGCCCCACCAATCAGGAGAACGAAGGGGAAGGGGTCGGATCAACAGTAGAGGATGTTGTGCCCTCTAAGGAGTGCCGCCAATTGCAATACAAAATGGCAGAGGGATTCTCTGAAATTACGTCTTCAAGAAGGTAGCGACGAAGGAACCACCGTCGCTCTTCCGAGAAACCGAACAAGGTTTTCACCTGGAGAGATCTCAGGGGGAAGCTTCGTCACGGCGCCTCCAGTGAGGTTACGACACTCGCAGGTGTCACCGTCGTTGACAAGGCATGGAGCATGTCAGGGCTTTCGCCCATAGGTCCCCCTACCACGGCACAATCCCTAAAGCCAGAGGCTTGATGGATCGGCTGAACCAAAGCTTAACCAGCAGCACTAG
Source organism: Phragmites australis (assembly GCF_958298935.1). NCBI lineage: Eukaryota > Viridiplantae > Streptophyta > Magnoliopsida > Poales > Poaceae > Phragmites > Phragmites australis. Next base: position 30,023,372 of record NC_084934.1, on the reverse strand, counting down.
AGCATAGAGCATCCGCCAGAAAGAGACGACCAGGGACGAAGCCCCAGCTTGCAGCAATGAATAACATGACCACCATGGTAGTACCAATGTCATCTTCAATAACAACTGACCACCACAAGGAGCACAGAGGGCCAGCACCCCCCAACGGGAGATGGTCGAATAGCGCAAGGGCCCTAGAAGGCCATCAGATGGCCAAAATGGCACGGACGACCGTCGCACGCATGGTGCGGCACGACCAGTCGAAGGCCCGATCAAGGCCACTGGCAGAGGCGGCCCGGAAAGCGAAGGAGAAAGCTCGCACACCCAAAGCCCTTCCAGAGCCAAAGCTAGACGATGAGGGGCGAGCAAGCGCACAGGCACGATGCTGCGTGGATCTGAACAAGAAGCGGAGATCCGACAGTCTATAGCGTGGATCTGGCCAGAGCATGCCTCCACACCAGCGGATCCGTCCGGAGCAAGCCTCTACGCCGGTGGGACGTGCCGGAGCAGCACACAACAGGGGCTGGGGAGGGAAGATGCTTCGAAATGGCTAAAATTATTCCTATCCTACCGAACGTAGTTAGGCTACCCATAACTAAAAACCTTGAGCATCAAGCTTGGCTGACTAAAATCTGATCAGTGGATGCTTTCGTTATTTCTCGGCATCGCCAAGACTTTCATCCAGCCCTTCTGCTCCTTAGGCTGGAGTGTTGGTTTTGCTCTACCTCAACTTCATGCCTTACTGAAAGGAGGAAGTTTTGGGGGAATTTCTAATAATTCTCATTGATGTTTACCATGTATATATAAAAAGAGTACACTAGGGATTAGAGAGCGTTGTTGTCTAACTAATGTACAACAGAATACAGCCTAAGAGCTATACTGGTTAAGTTTATAACAAGTCATAAGAATCCGTCTGTTATCATGTATAGCTGGCTGTTGTTGCCGTGATTGTCGAATTAGGATCGCCAATCTCGCCATCTAGATGAGGACGAATCCTGAACCTTTTTCAAGGTACAGAATCCCAAGTCTGAATATGTTATGCATCCGAACTTTTGTTACTTTTTCTTTTCTTTCTATATACTTTTTGCTAAACTCCTTTCTATGAAAAATTCGGCAAGACTCATGCCGTTGTTTCGGAAAAAATAATTCGAAAGCCTACTCTGGATTCGAAAGTAACAGAAAAAGTTTCTTGCGGTAGTCTGCCTGATTAGTTGGGACAGAAAAATCGGGAGGCTGGATGAGAGAAGACTGCTTAATCGAAGCTTGCTCGGCAGCTCGCTCGCTCTGAATTTACATGCGCTTCCTTCTTCTGTCAGATAAAAAGGTTTCCTAGAAACGTGCTCCTGCAACCCCTTGTTGCCGTGGACAGGTTTTCTAAAAAGCTTCATGATTTAACTGTAGACAAGGCTATCTATCGATTATCATTGCGCCGCTCTTCCACCTACTGATTCAAGTCTAAAACTGTTTCGAGATAATGTCAAAACGTCAGCTCAAGTACGTCTACACGAAACAATGCCTGCAGAACCCGTGACGACCGTTTTTTAGCTCATGTCGCAGTCATCGCACTATGAAATCGGCATGTTTTGTAACTATCGGCATCTAGGAACCAGTGATAATAAGAGTCTGCAAAGATTTATGATAAAGTGGTAAATGGTTACAGGGACCCAGGTAGAGACATCCGGGAACCTAGCACGTTCTGCCCCAGAGTCTCTCAACGGAATTAATTATTTAACTATTTGCTATTTTTATCGTGTATCAATTCGATTTTTCATTGACATATAAAACTACTTGAATCACTCAATATAGTACAGAATGACAAATTTGTTGTCACCCACCCCCGACATTCCGAACCAACCAACCCAATCTGTGCGGGCGATTGCGGCAATTCCATCGTCACCATGTGTACCAGATTATTAAAGGTGCCAAAAATAGTATTTAAACGAGGCCCAAAATGCACGAAAACAAGCAGCACATCAACTTGCGGTCTCCCATCAGGCCCAGCTAGATGCTCCTGGGCATTGGGCAGCTGGGCTCCACGTTCTTCAGCACGAGCCGCACGCCGTGCTCCGGCTCCACGATGAGCCTGAGCGCCGGCGAGTGCTCGTACCTCGGCGACAGGCGCAGCTCGAACCTGGCGAGCACGAGCGCGAGCACGACCTTGAGCTCTGCCATGGCGAAGCTCTGCCCGAGGCAGGTGCGCGCGCCGGCGCCGAACGGCAGGTACGCGTGCGGCTGCGGCCGCGCGTCCGCGAACCGCCCCGGGTCGAACTCCCGCGCGTCGGGGCCCCACAGCTCCGGGTCCAGGTGCACCGTCGAGACCGGCACGTAGATGTTCACACCCGCCGGCACGCGCACGCCGCCGAGGGTGATGTCGCGGAGCGCTTGCCGCGACACCACCGAGCCGGCCGGGTACAGCCGCAGCGTCTCCTGGATCACCATCGTGAGCTGCAACATTGGGGCACAGGGTCCGATATATCAGAGCACGTACGATACGTGCATGCATGATACTGTAATGAAAGTGTACCTTCTTCATCTTCTGGAGAGACGTGAAGTCCGGTGCCGAGCCGGCGCAGGCATGCCGCACCTCGTCGCGCACCCGGTCCTGCCACTCCGGATGCAGCGCCAGGAGCAGCATGCACCAGGCAGCGGTAACGGCCGTGCTCTCGTACCCGGCGAAGTAGATGTTCTTGCAGTTGTCCACGATGAAGTCCTCCGCCGCCGCGCTGCGGGCGCTCGCCATGCCGGAGCTGGCCGCGCTGCGGAGCATCGCGTTCAGCAGGTTCCTGTCGTCATCCCCGCTCTCCCTCACGACGTCCAGTATCAGCTCGCGCACCAGCCTCTTAAGCCTCCACGCCTCCCGGTTGCTCCTCGTCGGGAGGAAACTCAGGCCAGTCATCTCGGCCAGCAAGTTCGTCTTCGACACCGTCTTCTGCATCTCCCTGATCATCGCAAAGATCTCCTTGCCCTTGACGTAGCTGCTCCCGAAGCACGTCCTGGAGATCACGTCGGCGGAGTATGCCCGGATGTCGTCGTCGATCCTAAGTTCCAAGAAGACTCCATTGCTGATCTCGCCGAGCAGCATGTCCTCCCACGACTCCACCAGCGCCCGCGCAGAGACCGCCATGAGATCCACCATGCTCTTGACCTTGTCGGGGAAGAACTCGGGAGCGATGAGCCTCCGCTGGTGCGCCCAGGCCTCGCCGCTGGACTTGAGGATGCCGTCGCCGAAGAGGGGCCGGTGCGTCACCTTCATGTACGAGCTCTTGCCCAGGTCCAGCGACACGCAGAGGCTCAGGTCCCGGACCACGTCCGCCCGGCTGACGTGCAGGAACACCATGTTCCCGATCGAGTAGCTGAACATCGGGCCTGCACACAATCAGGAGAGCAGTTAAAAACGATCGAACGAAATATTCTATCTATGTATCTTTATCTTAATATTTGAGATGAAAAGAGGCACTACTTTCACTCTCATGGTCATAAAATTATCATGTTAATCCTAAAAAAAGCATCTAGATCACTCATTATTATAAATGACACTAATTTCATTAAAAAGACTAAAGAGACTACTTTTAATTAAAGATTATCATGATAAAACATTATGACGAGACTAGTCACATTATTAGCATATGTCATCTTGCTAGTTTCTTAATATTCGAGAAGAGAAAAGAGTAAACAAGTTCACTCTCAAGGTCATTAAAAGAAAACATAAAAATATCTAAATCACTCATTATTATAAACATCTAACGATCTAGATTAAAATAAAGAGTCTTTATCAAATATGATTAATAAATAGCTGAATTTAAAATTAAAAATTATAAGAAAATTAGCAGTTCGATTTTCGTACAGTTTGGAAAGCAAAATATCCAAATAAAGAGTTCGAATAAAATAAAATAAATAATAATTAAAATTAGGGTTAGAATAGAAAAAAGAAAGATTCATATCAAATATAGTCTTAAAAATCAAAGTATTATAAAAATTAAATATCTAAACAGAGAGTTTATATAAAATACAATTAATCACATATTATTATAATAAAATATTATAACAACATTAGCTATGCTATTAACCTGAGTCATCTTACAATTCTTTCAGGAATTAATTTCCACTTGATCACCGACGTCGACGGTTAATCAACCGGAAAATACAAGACGGTGATCACTGCGTGATGTACGTTTGATTCGACACATGAACATACAGACAGACAGAGGCCAGAAGAAGTTCGTTGCGTGGCAGATTGGAAAAGGTCGAGAATTTCTGAGAATCCGCAAGCACTGCAACTTTTTTCCATAGGACAAAAGAGAGCAAATCAAAGGTGAAATCTGTGCCTCAGTTTTCGCTACTGTGCGCGAGATATCGATGAGTGAGAACCAAGGGAGCCAAGGACAGCAAAACACCTTGTCGCTTGTGCGGGGAGGATCAAATCGAACAATTATTTTGGGGAACAGGATCAGATGTTCAGATCGAACAATCTTTGGATCGATCAGGTGAAGCGCGACCGACAGCGACGGGGACATGGCGCCGACTCCGAGAGAGCGTACGTCTCTGTCGATCAGCTCAGGCGCGTCCAGGTGTGGGACAGCCATATATAGGCAAGGTAATGGCCATGTGGCCATGTGTCGGTCAGCCATACGGCGTCCATGTGTCCGTCAGCCATATTTTGGCTCGTTTGGAACTTCACGGCGACTTAACTCTACCGTGAGCGTTGGATCGCCGATGTAAGAGTAGGATTCTGTGATACACTGTTTGCAAATAGTAAGAATTAATATAGCAATTTGATAGAATCACTACAGTGTTTTTGCGGCTGTTGGATGGCATAACATTGTTCATAGTCTCGCGGATCACTGTTCCTCCCTGGTTTAAGCCGGAGGATTTTGATCCATTTTGGATCGTCTTTTTCAAGGTAAAAACTAAACACTTCCTAGCTTATTGGCAACCTCTAAAAGTGAATTACAACGCGATATGAGATTGATGGATATTATCAGAAATGTACAGGTAGGTAATCATTGAAACAGGGCCAAAAATGGAGGAGGACTGAAGGTGAAAACCAGCTCGCTTCACCTGGGTGAACTTTGGAGTCACCATCAACGATGACAACCTCTTGAATAATATGTCTATTTTTGTGATACATACGCAAACATTGACTGACCGATTTAGAGGAATTCTGAAAAGGATAGCACTACTTGGTCATAATTATGGCTTGTCGGACTGATAGCAGGAACATCTTAACAAATCATATCATTTGCTACGTCATGCGTATGCTATGCATTTATTAAGGTGGATGCTAATAATAAGTTGCCTTTTTTTTCAATCAGACACTCCTGAACCATCGTCATATTCGAATCCATTGGCAAATCTTCTTTCTTCAACGTTCGTCTCCGACTTTTAGCTCCCTCGCGCCGCCGATTTGCATCTGTCTACGACGGTGCTCCCGCCGCTGGATCTATTGGCATCGCTTGCCGCCGTGCATCCTTGCCTCTCCAGCACCTGCCCACCAGATGTCCTCTGTCACCCATGGCCCGCCGCCCTGTCCCTGCGCCTGTCTCTTTCGCCAGGGCCGACTTGCTTCTCTAGGTATCCCTCTAAGTCCGAAATGCACACCTCAAAAATCTCCTTCATGAAACCTAAACCTCTTTAGTCATGACGTACAAGACGGTTGCTGTTGCCTAATCGCCGCTCCTAAATTTCATATGTGATTAATTAAATACACGTATCATAACCTAGATATTTCTCTCACTCAAAAGAACAACCCCAAAGATCGGATTCTGATGGCAAAGAAAGCCAAACACTAGCCACCATCCAATTGTTTTCAGAAAAGCACATTTTGAACTGAATATATATGATACTCCAGCAGGTAAAGTAGATTAAATACGGTGCATGGGACTAGTTTAATAATTCATCGGTGTAGCAATATTCGTGGATTAGCGATTCAAGTAGCAATGCTATTCAACTGTTGTTTTCTGGCCCTCCTTTTGGACCAGATTGATTGATGTTCGCCACGAATTAAGCATATAGCTAGCTCTAGCTTGTATAGCCAGAATAGTTGGCAGTGTCATTCAATCGTTATTTCTTCTTTCGTATCAGATTACTATTTCTGTACAGGCAGCAAGCATATAGAGCTCCTTTCAATCAGCAATATTGTCGCGATCCTATGCCACTATCGCTTCCACTCAAATCTACGAAAGCACTATGATACGCAAGATCGATCAATGCCCATTAAAAATTATACCTTTTTACTTCTTAACCTTGGAATTTTGACTACACGTGGAAGCATGATCAGTAGTACTGCTCGATCGAATTAAGCACCCATGCATGCCAATCAATCATAATCCATGCATGAACAGATCGATTAGGGGCTGAATGACCACATCTGATGCGTACCGTGCTCTTTCCTCCACTTCTCGTAGTAGGGAAACACGGCGGGCCGGTAGTCGTGCACGATGCCGCGTTGAGACGCCGCCGCCGCCGCCGCCGCCTTGGCTTCGGCAGCCGCCTGCCTCATCTCGGCGCGGTTGCCGTAGGGGAAGGACGGGCGCGGGCCGCCGACCCCTTGCATCCTCAGCGCGGCGCGCAGCCTCTCGGGCGCCAGCCAGAGGACGTGGTAGAGGTACAGCGCCAGGGTGCACGCCCCCACGCAGACGCAGCACAAGGTCGCCGCCACCTCCATCTCCCTCCCTCTCTCTCTCTCTCTCTCTCTCTCTGTGCTCTAGTGTAACTGGCGTTGGTCCGCAGAGTGCAGATCGATGATGGGAGTGGGGATTGTTTGGGAGATCGATTGGTATATGTAGGCCGACACAGAGTGCTGGTGCCGGATCGAGTCGGCCTCAGGGAATACGTGCTGGGGCTGCTGCACGGCGCACGCGGGCGAGCGCGGTGCTTTGGTGGAACACGGACGTCGCGGTCACGTTTCATATGCTGCCGCGGGGGCCGCTGTTTCGCCAGGGAGGAGATGGCTATGTTTGCCAGATTTTGTTTGCGGATTTTGGAGAATTATGTAGAAGCCGTGTAAAACAGTAAGTTTCTGTAACAGATTATCAGTAAGCGGATTTTAAGGATAAGTTATACAATTCAAATAAACATAATCTGAGAAATCAAATTAAAATGTGATTTGATTTGTATATGATGGATCATTTACAAAGTTGGATTTGAAATAATTTTGGTTGTCATGAGCTTGTATGTGTGATTTTATTTATGGTTAACCAAAGTTTAAATTGGAGCAGACTGCTTTAGAATCTAAAAAATTATGCTTCACTAGAACATCCGATGTATAGTTTTTTTACCACACCAGATAGTTCGGTGTTACAATGAAGTAAGCACCAGAGTATTTTTAGTGCTGAAGCAGAAATAGAAGCAAATATCGGATGATCCGGTAATGGATTTTAAGAGCGTCAGAGTATTTTCTGCACAGAGGAGATTTTTAGCACCAAGTTTGATTATATACGCCGGATAGTCCGGTGTTGAGATTGTGAACACCGGAGAATGCACCGGACTTTTTGTTACAGATAGGTTGCAGAAGGGTGGTTCGGTAGATTGGCACGTACCGGATTTTCTAGCGATAGATATGAGATCACCGAAAGTTTTCACTGGACCTTTTCTTGCATAGAGCAAAATTTTCCTATAACAGATAATGTTATACTCACCGGATGATCCAGTGTTCAGGAGCAGAACGCATCGGAATATCTGGTGTTCATGTTTTCTGTAGGATGTGCTCTAAATTAAAGTTTTTGATTTTAGGCTAACTTGGAGATGTTTTGATGTATGGAGAAATATGTTTACTTGTTTCAAGGTGTATAGGTGATGGATGGAATTTAGCGGTCGATGACGGCTGATCGAGGCTAAGCGGGTGCTTGGTGCCGGACGATCAAGGAGGGTTGGACGGAGTCAAGGGTGATTCTAACTTTGCACATAAAGGTCAAGCACAATATGAAATAGAGGATGAAGACAGAGTGTTGATAAAGTCAAACGAAAGAGATATCGGTGTAAGTAACAAGACGACCCGAGAGATCGTGAGCAGGAGAGACTTGCTCGCGATCAAGATCACAAGACGAATAACGCACATCATTATCGGAGCGCTTACTTCAGGTGGAAGCAAGTGACGGCTAGTCACGCTTTGAGAAGCTTGCTAGGGTTTCGCGGTTTTGCCTTAAAATCGTGGGAAAACTCAAAAGCGTGGGAAGACTGTCACATCCCAAAATCCGTAATTACATGATTAAGTCTAATAATGTGTTATTAGTATCGTGCTTAATTTTACGCAATTTATTTTGGCACAGTATAGCACTTCGTTTAAAAGTTATTCGTGCGAGAGAAAGAAATTCGGGAGAGAGAAAAACTAAATTTGTAGTTAAAACAAACCTCCTTTCTCTTCCATGCAGGCCCCACCACCCACCACTCCAAATAGGCACCACCACCTGATCCCCCTCTCTCTTACTCACTCCCCACGCTCTCTCCCTCTCCACCCGAGCAGCTAAGCTGCTGCTCTCCCTCTCTCTCAAGCTCTCTCTCTCTCCCTCTCTCCCTCAAATCCGCCCTCAAGAACTTGGATTCGAGATGAGTATGTGGTATTCATACGATCTCTAGCTTATGAGCTTCCCATCCCTCCAGTGTTTGACCTTTTCTGAAGGATTCAAGTCGACTTCGACTCGTTTTGGTGTCTAGGGTTAAAACATGATGAACACCGGATTTCTTCGTCTCCCGAGTGATTTCCTCTGTTTTCTTCATCACCCGATGGTCACCGACCTCCACAAGTACCGTGGTTAAATCCCTTAGTCTTCCTTCGGCATGAATACGTGATTTGGTTGGTCAATTTTGAGTTAGAGTGAAGTTCTAGAGTTTTTGAACTTTGGAGCAAAATGAGGATTTAGATGAGATTCGAGTTAGGAATAGAATTTGCTAGTTGTTGAGTAAGTTCTATACTCTATGAACTATCTCAAATATGTTCCCTTTGATTTGGAGAAGCTCGCAAAATCAAATTAGCCATTTTTTTCGCAAATAAATGCTTTCTGCATAACTCCAAAGACTCCAAAAAATTGTACGGAGACTCCGTTGTTACTGTTCATCAGCCATTTTCCTTTTATGATGATAGCTTGTAAAATTTGTAATTAATTCATACGAACTCCAAAAATCATGAAACAGATTGCGTTAGCTTCTTATGAGTATTAAATATATGTTAAAAATATTGAAACTCATTAAATAATTTGTGATAGTTAATTACATAAGTAATTGTGTTTCAGTTTAATGAAATCATAGTTAATTTATATCATGTCTTAAAATTATGAAACTCCTGGAAAATTTATGTTACGATTAATACCATCTAGGAAAAATATTTTCATGCATTACAAAAGCATAGTTTTATGTCATTTTATCTTATGTATATTGTGGCATACTTTATTGCACTTTATTTATGCTCATCATTATGCACGTTCTTGTTTAGTGAACGGAGAACTGGCACATGACCCGACCGTGGTCGAATGCGACGCCAATCTCCCCGAATTTTACGAGTGCTGAGCGGGTAGTATCTGGCGATCACCTGAGCAACAAGGTAAGCATCTAAGCATATTTCTCTCAGTATTTTGGATCATATGTAGGGTTGAAAACGGACGGGAACGGTCAGGAAAATCCTCTAACCGTTTTCACTTTCACATTTTATCTCGAAAACGGAATCGAAAACGGGAAAGTCAGAAACGGGAACAAACTCGGAAATATCGGGATATCGGAAACGAATTAAACCGAACGGAAATACGTCGGTATCGGTCGGGAACCGGTAATTCAAACCGGACATAACCGATCAATTTTCATACACTAAATGTTTGAATACTGTCACACTAGTACACCACATTCAACCATATTCGTTCACATAATGACATATGAGTCTGTTATATTTAAAACATTTGAATTTGGTAGTACACTTATTACTTTACATGCTGTTGTTCAACATGAGTCATCTTCCGATACTTAGTTTCAGAACGAAGGATCACATTTAGAAATGGAATATGGATTTCTTCAAAAACCTCTATAACAGTTGTGATAATTCCCTTGTCCATTCTGATATAGTATTTTTCAATGAAAATTCAAAGTTAAATATACACTATAGATACCTTCTGAAAGGTTCGTTCTGAAGGAAGACGGCGTGCTGACTGCTGAGTGTCGGGACTGTCGAAGGCCCGGCCGAACCACTGCTCCGCGCGTTGGCCGCCTGGCTGGGGATGGCGCTGCCGCTTGGGACGACTGACGAGCGGTGTAGCCTGGAGACAGGAGACGGGCGGCGGCGCGGCGCAGCCTGGGGATGGGAGACAGGCGACGCAGGCTGTGGACGGCGGCCGGCGCAGGCTGGGGACGGGGCGACGGGCGACGCAGGCTGGGCACGGGCGACGGCCGGCGCAGCCTGAAGACGGGGCGACGGCTGACGCAGCCTGGAGACGGGGCGACGGCCGGTGCAGCCTGGAGACTGGGCGACGGCCTACGGGCGGCGCCGCGGCGCAGCCTGGGGACGGGAGACAGGCGACGCAGGCTGTGGACGGTGGTCAGTGCATGCTGGGGACGGGGTGACGGGCGGCGCAGCTGCGCAGGCTGGGGACGGGCGACGGCCGACGGGCAGCGCTGCCTGGGGATGGGGCGACGGGCTACTGGCGACGCTGCCTGGGGACGGGGCGACGGGCGGCGCAGCCTGGGGGCGGGAGACGGGCGGCGTTCCAGCGTACGACGTCGGCTGGGGAGTGGGGATCGCCGGATCGGTAGATCTGGCCCTGGCCGGAACTGCAGAGCCGATCCAGCCGCCAGCCGGAGTGCGGCCTGTGGTCTGTGGACATGGTGTGGTCGTGTGGGACTGTGGGCTGTGGGCTGGGCTGGGCTAAAATTAAAAACGGGATTTCGGCGGAAAAATCCTGAATAAATACAGTATTTCGAAAATACGGTCGGGATAACAGAGATACCGTTTTCGATCCCGTTTTCGCATGCACTTTCCCGTTTTTGAACCGTTTTTGCATAATTCCGAAAATACGAAATCGGTCGGGTTAAAAGTAGAAAACGAGACGGGACGGGACGGGATTTTTCCCGCCCGTTTTCAACCCTAATCATATGTGTCTAATGTGATAAATTGTGCTTTATATATGTTCGCATGATGATGAGTCGAGGTCAGGTTTCAAATGGGTAGAACCTATATTAATGCATTACATTCCCTGTCTTAGATATTGACGATCCATATTCTTGTAACCAGGATTTATTTTAATGTTGTCTATTTCAAAGATTAACAGAGATGCTTAGCAATGCATAGGTTATCGGTAGAAAGTTGAGTGGTGAAATGTTCCATCGCTCGCGAGCTATAGGTTTAATTATTGTTCACTATGATAGTGTGGGTTATGATGTTGATGGTTGGATGAGTGGTGAGTATGAAACGAGATGTGAGCGGTGTTAGTGGTACTTTATGCCTTGGATGATGTCTCTAGGGTAGGTCGAGGAAGGAGCCCGCGTGTCGTAGACCACTTGCATTGTTTAAGCACCGTCCGTTAGTGCCGTTGACTTTAGCACTTTCCGTACTCACCACATGCCGATATAATAGTAAGACAAGCCGAATACCTCTGTAGCTGTGATCATTTGGGCCTGAACATTGACGGTGTGAGCGGGCGTGCTAGTAGAGACACTTGTGGTTGCTCCGGGAGTTAACCAAAGTGAGCTCCGCACTGAGCGATGCACGATCCAAACGGTTGGAGCTTATTGGGAAATGTTGACATGAGTACCTCTTGCACAGACCTGTGTGGTCATGTAAGCCATATGATCCTCAAGTCTTGTGGGTTCAAGAGTACCCTTACAGGGTGCAAAAATAATTCGAATTGTCACGCTCTCGGCTATGAGAATGCTTCTATCCATCCGCATTGGTCGTAGAGTTACGAATCTTGGGATGATATGGTGGACATGTCAAGATGGTTTCTTCACACATATGTTTACTATGGTTATTGTTACCGGTATGTTCATGTGGATGGTTCTAGAATAGAGTGATATTAATTTTGGTATGAGATAGGTGCTCACATGTTTATGTTATTTTTCTTTTGCATGTGATTTTTTGCTTAACTATGTGGTCATGTTCTTGACAATATCTAAATATATGATCCTTGGAATCGAGTTATTTTTATAAGTACCTATTATGGATTAAGCCTTGCGAGTAACTTCGTACTCAGCTGCTATATATGTTTTGCAGGTGAGTAATAGGTGGTGTTTGACTACTTCACGCATACCGAGGGTGCTGACGGGCATAAGTAGTACATCCTACTCTGTGGATGTGTTTTGAGGTGGAGCCTAAGGGCATACGGCTCCACCCATATTTTGTTGTTTAGCTTTTATTTCGGCTGCGTAGTTTCTCTTTTATCTAGGAATTGATCAGTTTTAGTCTCTTGCTAGCTATTTTGCTGTAAATTGTTGAACTTGCAAATGCTTAAAAACTTGTAATATGATGTTAATTACTTGCTCTTTCTTAAGTTGTGTTGTGATGCTACATGTTGTAAAGGTATGTGTTTTGATTTTGGGCATACAACACATGCCGGGATTACCGGAACGATATTCTGATTAATCATTGAAGTTGTGATTAGGTAAATGATCGACTTAATGATTAATTAGAATACTGTTTGGGCGGTTTTTTTTACAAAGACTAGAGGAATATGTGGCATCATCGTATAAGCTTACGTCGAGGCGAAGCCAAGTCATGAAGGCGTCGAGGCCGTCCGATGAATAGAAAATAAAATAGACCAAAATATCTTTGGTGGTAGGTATGAGTATTCTACAAGAGATGAGTATTTTGGGGAAAAGCTAGAAAACATAGAGGTCAAGTTTTCTAGGCTTATAAATAGAGGGGTAGAGCTATGAGAGAGGATGATCCAGCCATTTGAGCCCTTTACCACCCATATGAGATCATTGTACTAGGATTTTAGAGGAGATGAGGATAAATAATTAACCTATGTAATAGATAAGAGTTTTTAGAGAAAAATATTTATAATCTATCTAAAATAGGGCTGACCTCTTTGAATAATGAAGTTTATTTTGTTCCATATGCTTGAATTCCCCCTTCTAGTTTCTCTCTCTTGGTTGCCTTATTTTGTGTGCAAGTTTTTCTCTTTGGTATTGATTTTTGTTTTTCTTTTTGAGATAAATTTTTAACACCTTAGGAGTTTGTTCTTCTTGATGCTAAAGGTATAAAATCCACATATACATGCATATGTGATATAGTCTTGATTTTTCTTGCCTTTAGATCATTATCTTGGAAATCTTTTTCACTTGGTGTTTATCTCTTGATTCTTGAGTGATCTTTTCTCAAGATTCAACCTTTTGTGTAGGGATGAGTTATAAATTGGTTTGCTGTATAATCTAATGTTCGATTCTAACCATGAGACTCACTTTTTTGTTGAATATTCTAGTTTGTTTTTTTATTCTTTCTCCGGAGTTTATGGAATTTCTGAGTAGGTGTAGTTTTTCCGTTACATATTTGTGATTATCGTGTAGATGTGCGTTAGATGTTTGAAAAGAGAAGACCATTAATTTCGCAAGAAATTTGTGAAGACGTGTATTCACCTCTGTAGTTGTCACTCTCGATTTTATATAATCTGTTTTTCGCAGGATTCGAAGAGAATTATGCAGATGGAGCCAAAGCACAGGATTCTTCAGGAAGAGAATATCTCGAGCTGGAAAGCGATGCTGCCGCATCTCTGCCTCCTCCTAGATGGCGAGGGGAACAAATCTGAAGCATGCTTCGGTCAGTCTTTGGGCCAGAAGGAACGTTCGTACTTTTGGCTGCATCCGTCCATCCACGTGTAGCTAGCGAACAAAGCAATCCTACGTGCCCAGACCACACGCACGCCTTTCGTGATGACCTGACCCATGCAGGCAGGCCGTGCCGCGGTGCACAGCTTGGCCGGAATTCGTCAGTATCTGCGAGCAACTAGCAAGTTTTGGCGAGTCGTCACGGGACGAAGTACATGGGGTTGGGCACTTTGAACACGCGGTCCCCGACGCAGTCGCCCTGCAGGTCGCTCCACTGGTCGCCGACGTTGCCTCGGATCCGGTAGCCCTCCTCCACCAGCTGCTTCCGCACCGCCGACTTGAACGCCACCGAGCTCTGCCCACGGTAACCAGCACCTCTGCATCGCACACATGCAAAAGCACATCAGGATCATATGCTGCAGGTTAAACTTCGAATGCAATCCTTACATCTAACTACACTGATTATTCTGTCGTCAATACTACACTGATTTCCCTTTTCTTTTACAACCTCACGGTTGATTCGTCATGGTTTGAATCTCGTCGCTCACGTTCATGCACGTACTTGCGCACATTTGGGGGAAGTTTGTGCTCATGCTTCGTGTGGTCGTCAGCCTATACCTCCACAATTTTAGGTGTATGACATCAGTATGCATGCATCGATAGATAGCGTGTGTGCATTTGCATAAACTCTCGTCACCTCGGTCCAGAATTCTGGGTGTATGTCAGTTAGGCGTGTGCGCGCATCTGCATAAACTCTCGTCACCTCGAGATTTTTTTGGGCAGAACACAACCACAGTGAGTCGATGCTGCCATCTACCGATGGACAAGCGAGCAAGAGGCAAGAGCTACTCTACATATATACATATACCTGGTGATGAGCCGGTCGTAGCCCGAGAACCCGGCCGCGGCCAGATTGGCGGCCGTGCTCAAGCCCAAAGCTTCTTCATCCCTCCCCGTCACAAGGAAGACCCTGAACCCTCTGCCTTTGAGCGCCTGGAACAGCCACTGCATTGCAGGTATCCCCGGGCACATCCCTCTGCTCGCCCACATCTTAAACGCCGCCGGATCATACGCCCTGCAGGACCAAATACAGGTTATACCAATAGCATCCATCGTATCTTTTCGCTACTCTCCAACCATAATCAGCTTGCTATATACTGCATCATGCATGCACTTACCCGAACTGCTTTGCCTGGTAGTAGGGCAGATTGGACAGGCACGTGTCGTCGACGTCGAGGACCCACGCGTCCAGGCCGTCGGCGGCGGCGGGCGCGATCTGGGCGGCGTAGGCGGCGACCTGGTCCGCGACACCGCCCACGTCCCGGTAGTACTGGCCCCAGGCCATGTAGCCCCGGACGTAGCCGACGCACGGCGCAGGCACCGTGCGCCACCCCTTGGCGTTGTTGGCCTCCACCATCAACCGCCAGCTCAGGCAGTAGGGGTCGTCGCCGCCGCTCGGCGGCCACAGCCACGGCGTCCCCTCGGCCGCCTCAAACATGGAACCCAAACACGGCATGGCAGCAAGCAGGACCATGAGAGCCGCCATTTGAACTGCTTGCAGAAACTTTAATGCCCTCCGGTGCAGCGGCCGTCGAAGGCGACTGATGAGCGAAGCAGCAGCTGATGCATGGGTTTTATAGGCATGTACGCCATCGCTAGCAGCTCGATCCACAACCTTTTGGTCGACATTGTCCTGTGGAAAAGTAAGCTGCTGCATGCGTGTGGTGGATTAAAGCATGCATGAGATCTCAGCCATGAATTAGGAGGAAGATATCGTCCAAATGGAATCGCCTTTGGATTAGGTGTGGTGAATCCAGCTCAGCCAGTGCAATACGCGCCATCTGCACGCACCGTCGACGGCTCCGGTAATTTCTGTTCTCGATTGCTTTCTGCAAACGGAACAATTGTGGTATGACGCCGAGTGTCAGGAGTATATGTGCGGTGTTAGAAATAATAATTGAGTCACGAAACATCGATACAACGTTTCACTGTTTCAGTGAGACGAGATGGAGGATCAGAGGTTGCAGATGCATACGGCGCCACCGTTTTTCCAAAAGCAGTGTCAGTGAGTGGCAGAGTGGGCGTTGTTGGTGAACCTAGGCTAGCTCCTAGCCGAATGGTAAAATACAAAAATAGATAACATATGTCAGCGTATTTACGAAAATAGATAATATATCGGCGTATTTGTAAATCTAGCACCTGTATTCGGCACCTTAAAATCCGAAAACTCAATTTCGGTACTCAAACTCCGAAAATACGTCGGGCCCACTGATTTTGGCAACTGAAATACCAAATACGGCACTGTTCACCGTATTCAACACCTTAAATACCGAAAACGCAATATATTCGGCAAGTGAAAGTGTTGCGATCTACCGAGGAGTGACAAGGTTTGGTTGGGCACATTTTGCTTCCTTAGTGCAGACAACAAAGGTGCATGAAAAAACAATCTCAATATATTCATGTTGATTGCATCACATGAGAAGAATATTAGCACATCTCATCGTCAAATATGCTGGGTGAGCTTGAAATGATAAAAGATAATGTATGTGTTTATTTTTATTCAAATTGAATTAAAAAGAGAATATCACATGAAATGATAAGAATGCATATAAATGAGGATGTGAAACAGAGGGGATATTAGCACATCTCATCGTCAAATGTGCTGGATGAGTTTGAAATTATAAAATATTAGTACATGAAATGAAATGAATTAAAAAGAGAATGTCACATGAAATGAATTAAAAGAGAATATATGCGTTTATTTTTATTCAAATTGAATTAAAAAGATAATATGACATGAAATGATAAAAATACATATAAATAGATCATTACAAAGGAACTCATATTTTTACCAAATAACATAGGGTTAAAAATATTTTTATAAATTAGTACATCACATTAGAAGAATATTAGTGTTTTTTTCTAGATTTTTGAGAATTTATTTGAGCATTAAAAATTGCTAGAATTTATAAAAGTTAGCTTATTTAGAGAATTTTAATTAAATATTGGCTCATGCTTTTTGGATCAAACCAATTAAAACGGATTGCTAATGACCTCTATTTTGCTAATAAAAATGGTTAGAATTTTTAGACTATTTTTATACTCTCAAATAAAATCGTAAGTTAAATAAAAAAACATGAATTTTTAAACTACTTTCTTTCTTTTACTGTAGCTTGCTAGCTTCTCTGGAGCGCGCACGGCAGCCCGAATATGATTTTCGGCACCTCAGATGCCGAATGCATTACGTTTTCGGTGTTTGAGGTGTCAAATACGGTGAACAATTCTGTATTCGGTATTTTAATGCCGAAATTAGTGGGTCCGACGTATTTTTGGAGTTTGAGTACCGAAATTGAGTTTTTGGATTTTAAGATGCCGAATACAGATGTTAGATTTGTAAATATATCGATCTATTGTCTATTTTCGTAAATACGTCAGCGTATGTTGTCTATTTTTGTATTTTTTCCAATCATCAAGGGAGAAGCAGGAGCGAACCTAGTAGCAGTCGCCATGAACTATTTGCAAGTGGACACTGAAGAAGCTTCGTGCTACTGGAGTACTGAGAAAGAAGCAAAACTAAAGCAGAGGGCAAGTGTTGGGAACTAGCTAGCACTAACGCTAGTGCAGCAGGTACTAATGTTTTTCAGGCTTGTATTCCACATAAGAAGCCCAGGATAATGCACACCTACTGATTGTGTCTGATCCTGCTCGCTTCGGTTCGGCGGGCACAAACGAAAGGCAATGGAAATCTTCTGTTCGAGGTCAAATTGAACCAGAGTAAACTTCCACTCCCGGTCGGGTCGAGGAGCGAAAAAGATTTGGTGCTTATTGGACGTGTTACCACTGAGCAAAAGGAAAACTGATAAAAATTGGAACTCGAACACGGGAGGCCACTCGATCAGCCCTAGTGGCTGGAAGATGGCAATCGCATTTGAGTCTAATGCGCCAGAGCTAGCTATTATTAGATTTAGATACGTTACGATCTGAACATTGCATTGTGGATCATCCGAATCGCAAAAGCCCAGCGGAGGAGTCATGTGCAGCAAGAACATAGACGACAGACAGAGCACGCACTGATGAGGAGTCAGACGCCAATGCAAGTTGCTCGAAGGGAAGATCCATCGCACCGTCTATCCAATTACGTTGAGATTAGTGCTAAAGAGTTAGGTGGATCAACAGACGGATGAGAGAACTGAACGATCCAGATAGATGATGCGTGCGTGCATACGTAATACGTTGCAGAGTTGTATTTCTCCAAGTTGCTACAGCGACCTCGATGGAGCAGGGAAAAGGAGGAAAGAGACGAAGGCGCTGTACATTTCGCCAGGCCTAGTTAGTCCTGGGCTTTTTAGCCCAACTTGAAACATACCAATCGGACCGACCTGCTCTACCATTTTCTCAGTCCGATCCCATCTTGTTACCAGTTACGGGTATAGAACATATTTTACTAATAAAAATAAATGGATAAATTATGAGAGAAATTAGCGGATAATCATCTCCTCATTTTTCAAATCTAATCTAAAATCAAAACATGACATCGCTTCTAACGTATTCGTTCGACATGGCTCATATGGTACATCCACATCTTTATCTTGATTTTATGTTTGATATTACCACGCCCAACACTTGTATTTGTATTATAACATATGGATACTTAGCTAGTACTTAGTAACCATAAATATGTTACACTCACGTAGAATCAATAATATTGTGCCAGGAGCAAAAAAAATTCCTAGAAAAAATAATTTAAAAACAAAAAGCTAATGATATATCACTAAAGCTTCTGAAGATAGCGAATCAAAATCATTTTTACACATGTAAAGTAAATGACATAGTATGTAAAGGAAACGACAAAAAATAATAATGTATTAATACTTTATAATGCTGGTAGCATCTATTAATCATATATTTTTAAATTGGTTGGAGGTTTTTAAATAATTAAGAGGAAAGGAGACCAGATCAATTTTGACGGTAAACTATTTATTCATGTAAGATGTACTCACGCAAATTGTTCTATCTATCCTGACTCATGCATTTTATATGAAAAAAAAATAAAAAAGATAATTCGCAACTCGCAAGGATCCTCCGAGAAAACCCTAGCTGAAGCCCGCGCCGCCGTCTCTCTCTCTCTCTCTCTCTCTCTCTCTCGCGTGCGCGAGCTATCCACCCGTAAGAACTCCCAGAAGCATCTCGCGTCAATCGAACCAGCGCCGGGCGTTCGATCTGACCGGTCTCTCTCCGCTCGGTTCGTGCCGTTGCAGGAATCGGATCGCGCGGTTTCGGATCGGGAGGGGAGGAGGTGAAGGCGAACGCAGCCATGGCGGATGAGGAGCATATGGAGAGGAAGGAGGAGGCCTCGGAGGTGAGCGGCTCACTCGTTCTTCCTTTCTGCCCTGATCGATTAGGCGCTGTCTCTGTCCTGATCGATTAAGCGCTGTCTCTGTCGGTTTTGGTGTGGCTTGGCTTGCCTTGATGCGATGTTGTTCGAACTAGAGCTGAGCTTGCCAGTTGTTGTGGATTGGATTTGAGGGTGTGTTGAGCTTGCTGTCGCGCTAGATACCAGGATCTAGGCTGGATGTACTTGGAGTTCCCTTACAGTGTCATCGATGAGAGAGACTCGTAGGTGCAGCCTTTTGTTTGAAAAATGTGTAGAGTTAGAACAGTGTGACGCTGTATCAGGGGGCATTGTGATTGTTCAAGTACACAAGTTGTGATTCTATGTCTTGTGATATTAGCCTGCTCCCACTTTGAACAACAGCAATTTTACCCGAAATCATTCAGAGATGAAGTAGGCAAAGGTTTGGGATGTTAATTACAAATGGAATGACTACGATAGTTACTTGGTCTGAGGTGGTCAAGGATCGGATTTCATGTGGCTTATGGTTGTATTCAAGTTGTTTAAAAATTATGTACTAGATTTCACTACCCTCTTTCCAGTACCCCGCAAGTTAATTGATCGATGGCTTATGCTTTGTCTCGTTTTTATGACCTCGTGTTTTATTTTCATGTCCTACAGCTTGCTCCGTTTGATCCAACCAAGAAGAAGAAAAAGAAGAAGGTTCTTATCGAAGATCCTTCTGATGAGGTGGAAAAGCTGGCAGAGAAGACAGAAAGCTTGACAGGTATGCATTCCTGCAAAAATTATAACCCACTGGAATAACTTCATTATTTTGCTTCTTGTTATTCCTCAGTCACAGAACCAGCTGAGCTCAACTTCACTGGGATGAAGAAGAAGAAGAAGAAACATGTTAGTTTCTGGACACTTAAGACTATATTGTGCATGCTTGAGAACCAAAAGTTGAATTGAGGCTTAACATTTACTCATCCTGCAAAATTTAGGTGGATCTTGATTCATCTATTGATGATCTTGGAGATGGGGAGGACACTCTAGGTACTTCCACCTATATTATTAACTTAAAATGTATTTTGGTGACTACTGTTGCAATATATGAATCTCTGCTCTTTAGATGATCAAGCTGCAGAGGAGGAAGAAGGGAAAGGCATTGTGCTTGGTGGTGCCCCTAGATATACTTGGGAGGGGACTGACAGGGATTACAAATATGAAGAGGTGGTTAAATATTTTTTCTGCCAAAAATGTTTCCTTTGAAGCATGTGCATTAGTTACAGAAGGCACCTGATTATTCAATAGTTTTGGGGGGAAATGTTATGCAATTTTTCCAGAGCTTTACATCCATGTTAGATTTGTGGTTTCATGATATTACAACCACATTTTATTGTTCCACTTTATGACTTGCATGCTGTTGCCATTTGTTGCTTTTGGAGCATCAAAATGTGCATCACTCTGTTATTGATTTTGTTTACTTCTTTCCCCTGTGGGTCTCACATACAGTACTAGCCGGGAGAACCAAATCACTAGAGCGCCAGGTTACCCTTTTTTGTTTGTAAAATACTAAAACCTTGGGTATTCGTGTTGCAGCTTCTGGACAGAGTGTTCAACATTCTGCGTGAAAACAACCCAGATCTTGCTGGGGACAGGCGAAGAACTGTCATGAGGCCACCTCAGGTTCTTAGGGAGGGCACAAAGAAGACAGTTTTCGTGAATTTTATGGACTTGTGTAAAACGTGAGTTTTGATGTCATTTAGACTGCACATTATACCCGATACTTTCTCGAGTTCTTTTTCCAATGGATAAAGTTATGATGAACTCACTGTAAATTTTATCTCCAGGATGCATAGGCAACCTGAGCATGTGATGATGTTTTTGCTTGCTGAAATGGGAACAAGTGGATCACTTGATGGGCAGCAAAGGTTGGTGATCAAAGGAAGATTTGCTCCAAAGAACTTTGAAGCAATCCTGAGGAGATACATCAGTAAGTTATCCAATTCAATTGCGTTGATGTTTGAAGTTAACCTTGTTTGCACAGATGACCTTGCATTCTGTCCTTTTATAAGCATCTGCTGAACTGATTATAAGGAAAATGGTGGTGGTTTACTGTTTCTGTGACTGTGAGTTGCATTAAGTTCCTGAACTCTACATTTGTTTACACCTTTCAGATGAGTATGTCATCTGCAACGGATGCAAGAGTCCTGATACAATTCTATCAAAGGAAAACCGTCTGTTCTTCCTTCGCTGTGAACAGGTAAAATGTCAAACAAGACCGTGTCAGGGTGTGGACCCTGCATTATTGTATCTAACCTTTATTTTCTCTGGCTCTAGTTGCGCACATATTCAGTTACATCCTGTTTCATTTCAATTTCTACATGACTGTTCAGTGTTCAATGTCACTTGGTAAACATTTTTAATGGACACTATAATTCATCACACCATCACCTCCCTATGGTTCTGCACTTCTGCTGCCCCCGCCAATGATGAGTTGCAACTTTATTGCCTACATTGTTTGAACAATCTTCTGTGATAAGAAGTGCAATTACTGAGGCTTAAACAATGTCATAACTTTTGTGACATGTATTATCTGCATCAGTTTCACTATCAATTATTTTACATTTCTAGATATATTTGCATGTGATTTCCGTATTGTTTCTTGAGTTTTCCTTTACAAATGAAGCATTTGCTGTGCTGAAATTCTATACCTCATTTTTGTGTACCACTGCCCATTGTTTTAGCCTATGATGAGTTGCAGAATTATTTGCCTACATTGTTTGAGTGAAAGAGTGTGATAGTATCTGCAAAATTCTGAGGCTACCTTTCTTTTTTATCATATTGGAAAGGCTGAATGCTCTCTCACT
Source organism: Phragmites australis (assembly GCF_958298935.1). NCBI lineage: Eukaryota > Viridiplantae > Streptophyta > Magnoliopsida > Poales > Poaceae > Phragmites > Phragmites australis. The sequence goes on along the minus strand of NC_084934.1, from coordinate 30,001,448 downwards.
ATCAATTATTTTACATTTCTAGATATTTTTGTATGTGAATCCTGTATTGTTTCTTGAATTTTCTTTTACGAATGAAACATTTGCTTTGCTGTTCTGAAATTCGCCACCTTATTTTTGTGTACCACTGCCCATGCTTTTAGCCTATGATGAGTTGCATAATTATTTGCCTACATTGTTTGAGTGAAAGTGTGATAGTATCAGCAAAATTCTGAGGCTAGCTTTCTTTTTTTTTTTCCATTTTGGAAAGACCGAATCCTCTATCTTGTTAGTGTTGTTTCCTTTTTTCTCATCGTCTAAAATTCTGGGTGCAACTCTGAACGAGCCTCATCTTCTGCCGTGTAGTGTGGATCGTCAAGGTCTGTTGCTCCAATCAAGGCTGGATTTGTTGCTCAAGTTGGTCGTCGGAAGGCCTGAACACAAGCCAAAGTTTTGGATCGTTTATCCTGTGTGCTGCCATGTGGTGTAAGAATTGAATATGCGCTCCATTTGGTTACCAATTTTGCATAGTGCCCTTCTGTGGCCATGTGTGGCCTTTTTTGGGGTCATGTGAATGCAATGAGGTTTCAGTTTTGATTATCTATATATGTCTTGTTTTGTGGCCGTATTGCTGACTATGAACAAAGGTAGATGGTGGTTGGGCGTGTCATGGGCACAGGTGGTGAAACCGACCGCAGGTCGGCGTCGGCAGGCGAAGTGGCTGCCCGGGTGCGCTAGCCATTAGGTTATACTGGTGCTAGCAAGTTCTCAATGGCAAATCCCCGAAACTGCTTCAACACCCAAACCGGACCGTTACCATGTTTCGCCTTACGCGGATTTCCCAGCACTCCATTATACACCAACTATTTATTTTATTCCTAGACTGAGTGTTCCCATGCAAATGGTACACATTTGGTATACAACACGTTACATCTCTCTTGTAGAACAGCACTCTGCAGTCTGCACAGCTCGGCTAAAAAAACAAAAGAAAAAGGGTACAAGACTCTGCAGATACGACGCACATAATTATTAAGTACATGTCACAGTCGATCAAAATTGCACGCACATTTCCAATGCGCTAATCGTCCGAGTCCTCCAGCCTAGAGCTGGATGGATTGACCTCCTCAAGGATCGGCGCCGGCCTGACGTAGGTGAACCCCGCGAAGTTGCTGTGCCCGCCGGAGGCGGGGGTGGTCACCGGGGAGTCCAGCACGGGCGTCCTCGTCCAGCACTCATCGAAGTTGGCAATGCAGGTTAGGCCGGCGACGTTCGGCCGGAAGCTCGGCTGGATCTGCCGGGCCTCCAGCTTCCTCCAGTTGATCGGCTTCAACCACTTGTGGTTCTTTATCTCGTCGCTGCCGCTGGGGCCGCTGCCCAGCCGCTTGTTGGCTTCCTTGTGCAGAAGCTGGAAAATGGATTGGGTTAAGCACGTCAGCTGGAAACAATGCAATGCTTCTACCAACAATGAGATCAAGACAAACAAATGTAAAAAAACTTACGCCTTTCAAGAGGGAATGAGCTTCGCTAGACAAAAACGAAGGAAGCTTCAGTTTCTCTTTTACAATTTTCTGCCGAACTTTGTCCCTGTTCCCAACATATGGGGCCTGCAGCGGGTTGCAAAGAGCGGAATGATTAGCCATGAAAGTAAACGAGATGGCAACATTTGCCATGCAAGGCCTCTCTGATCAGAAGATTGCCGTCTCATGCAGCTCACCTTGCCCGTAAGCATTTCAAAGAGGAGGATTCCCACACTCCACCAGTCCGCAGCCTTATCATGCCCCCGACCAAGAATAATTTCCGGGGCCATATACTCGAGAGTACCACACATCGAGTTGGATCTGGTATCCTCACGGAACTCTTTTGCAAGGCCAAAGTCAGTGAGCATGGCCTAGAGAAAGCAAGGCGAAGGAAGATATATCAACCGATATTTGACGTGGCAAATGGAGATTATTGGTTTCCCGAAAAAGGATTATTACATGGCCATCAGCATCAAGAAGGATGTTTTCGGGCTTCAGATCTCTATGCATAATTCCGTTGGCATGAAGGTGGGAGACAGCAGATACAATTTCTGCAGTATAGATTCGTGCAAGTTCCTCCCTGTCAAGTAAAAACTGTTTAGCTTCAGGGCCAGGGTTACTGTCTTCAGACAAACAAAATTGCTAGCAAGGAATGGAAACAACCTAAATAATCCATGCTTGTAGAGCTGGAAGAAGAGATGCCCCCCGTTTATGAAGTCCAGGACAAGGTAAAGTCGATATTTTGTCTGCACAGGTAGAACATTGAATTTGACAATTTGTACTAGTATTTCACCAAACTCAATGGCATATCTAAATCCATTCTTCAGAACAGTGAATAAGAAGACGAGAGTGTGCACACAAACAGTTTACCTGAAATGAATACCTCAGTTGCACTATGAAAGGGTGGTCTACTTTTGTCAGTATCTCTCTCTCAGCTTTCATGTACTCGGCATGGTTATTTTCCAGGATTTTATCCTTCCTCATAACTTTCATTGCATATATCTCTGAAGTCCCTTTCTTTCTCACCTGAAATACTTTGCCGAATGCCCCTTGGCCAACAAGCTTCAAGATTTCGAAGTCATCAAGCCCAACACCCTCATTCTCTGCTGTAGCATTATCAAACTCTTCATCACTAAGCTGCCCTAGGTTCCTTTCCTTTTTTTCCGAGGGGCAGCTTACAAGTTCTGATGATCCCTCTGTTTTTTCTAGATTAAGCTTGCTTAGCCGCAAGGACAGGCTAACAAGTGATGTTGGACCAACAAGAGAATGGGATCGCTTGACGATGACAACAGGATCATTGTAAACCTCTTCATTGGACTCGACAAAAGCTGCAGGGCTGTCCGGATAAAGAACACAAAGGCCTGTTGGCGTCTGGACTGGAGTGGAACCAAAAACATCTGAGAAATCATACTCGACATTTTCAGTGGAGACGGCATCCAGGGGACCCATTGGGAGAAGTACTTTTACCGGGCAGAGGTTGGGGCCCTGCTCAAGGGTTGCAGTCAGAGAGGATGTTTGAGAAGGAACCATCTTTCAAAGGCCTAGGAAGGCAAATGTTGGTGGCTCCTAGGACAAGGTTCCGCACTAACTGAATCTAAAGACTTATGCTACAGTAAAGTTTAAAGTAGGTTCCCTCCACTGCGAATGGTGGCTCCTAGGACATCAAGTGGAAGTTTCCACCAGGAATTCCCAAGTATCCTGCGAAGAGGCAGAGCAAGAAGATGCTGCTGTTCCCTGTTGAATAAGATGATACCAGTGTTTTTTCGGAGCTCATGAAGCTGAAGTTGCCTAAGCTGCAGACAAAATGGATATTTTGTTAGTCTTCTCTCTTATGTGAAGAGGACTAAAAAGGAGAACAAATGTGTAAGGAAAAAAATCAGAAGGGGATACCCTAAGTGAAATTGGCTGTAACTCTGACCAAAATAATTCTTTTGCGGGAGAAGCTACAAGCACAAATTAAAAATCCTAGCTAGTTCTTGGAAATACTTTTCTTACGAGCATTTTAACATTCTCTCAAACTATACATTATGAATGATGCTAAAAAGTAAAAGCAGAAACAGGCATACTGTCTAGCAAAAAATGCTATAGGAAAATTCTCTGAAACCTCCAGAAAAAATGCTGGTCAGTTAGCCATTGCAACTTGTCACAGTTGAGAACGCAGGAGTCGGCACTGCTCACACAACACATCAAAACTCCAGTGCTCAGTCAACAAGCAAACGGGTTAACTATACAATTTTGCGGCTTGATTAAGGCACAAAATCAAGATTGCTCCCAGTGCCTCCCACAAACATTCTTGTCAGTCTGGTAATAGTGCTACAACGGCAAATCTGAAGCTTCGGAACAGAGCAACGAACCATCAATCCCCAAAATTTAGCTCCAAAATTTTAGAATAGACGCACAGACTCTGCTTTTATAGAAAGCAACAAATCATAAGAGTTCTTGCTTTCTAACAAAGCAGGACATATGCCTATAGTCAAAAAATTTACCTCGAATCAACCGTGTAACAGCCAGTATTCGTCCACAGTTCCAGATCCCGGCTGCCAACTACTCATAAAGTCCCAATTAAGCCAAAATCACATACTAGATACTAGCATGCGCAAACAATTGACACTTTGTCTGGGATAACCAATCAATTGGATTAAGAACTTGATCCAGAGTAGGATCCAATTCACATCCCATTGACCGGTAAGGCTAAAAAGCACAAACTCTTCTCCTCCGCTCAACCACATCGAAATCGTAACAGTGCAAGCAATCAACCACCCAAGAAACAAGAAGATTTACACTGGGAAACGAAAGAGCGAACCAATCGATCGAACGCGCCCGGATCAAGAAGCAGGGCCGGCCTGTTCTGTTTCCCCAACTGCTGCGCCTGTGAATTGTCACTTGAGAAAAAGGAAAGGTATAACAGAAAGAGAGCAGGGAGCTCTCGGAGAGACCTTTCTCCGAAGGAGTGATGGATAACGACGAGGCGCCGGCGTGCTCAGCTCCGTTCCTCCGGCGGCGGTGGCGAGGAGGAAAGGGAAAGCGGAAAGGAGATGGGTGTCATCTGGCTTGTGAATTGGCGCACGTTGGGGAAGGCGCCGCGTCCGTGATGGGTCCACGTCCAACTATCTACGCGGGCGGGGGAGGCCCACCGTCAGTAGGTGATGGGCCAGGCTTTGCCCAGCCGCCAGGTCGTTGCCATCTGGATTCTCGCGGGAAATCTTGTTGACCACCGCAGCCGCCGAGTTGTCACCGCACAGCTGTGCAGATGAAAATATTAGGATTTTTTTCTTTATATAATTTTTATTTTCAACATAGTAAAAATAGACTCTTTCCACTCGTTCAACGAGCAATCCATGAAAACCATGCTCCTAGTGGATCCAAGCAACGGATCCCTTATTAAGAGGGTGAGATTTAGAGGGAAAAAACTCTCTTTCAATAGGTGATCTATTGTGAGGAGCAATTTCTCGTCTATTTGAGACTGAGAAATGCATAGCTGCTATGATCAATGTGACTATTGTACTATCCAAACGTATAACTTTTAAGTATAACATGTTTACATCGCATGTTAGAATTCAATTCAATACTTAACTTCAAATCCAGAAGGAAATACAAATTTTATAATAAAAAAGCATCTGTTCTCGCCCACTCAAGAAGAACCTCTGCACAAGTATGTTGGTATGCCACATCATTTCTCATCCGTTCAACGGGTGACAAACAGCTATTTTATAAACTTTAAAAATAGATGTATATTTCTATTAATTTTAAAAAATATATATATATAAATAAAAAAGTTCAGATACCAGGATAGAGTAGGCGAAATCCGTCACTTCGGAGATGGACTACGAGTCCAAGTGGCCCAGCTGTGCTAGGCCATTTTCCAGCCCAGTTATATTGAACTTTTTGGTTCCTGAAACACGTGAGGCGTTGGCCTCTGGTGAACCTCTTGCACTTGCCGCGGACTGCAACTTGCTGAAGATTTGCATGGCATCACATTGCTAACAAGTCATCAATAACTTTGAGGAGATGCCACAATGTGTTTATATGATGATTCTCCAAGAGATCAAGGACAACATTAAATTGTTTTATTGTGCCACGTTTAGTAGGCACGAAAGTAGGAACTCCCAACTGGGAAGCTCACAATCTAGCAAAATTTGCTCACTCATTGTTACGAACAGCTAACATTCTAGGTTAAATCAAAGAATCCATATCAAATACGATTAATAAATAACTAAATTTAAAATTAAAATTATAAAAAATTAGCAGTTCGGTTTCTATACGGTTTGGGAAGCAAAATATCTAAATAAAGAGTTCAAATAAAATAAATAATAATTAAAATTAGGGTTAGAATAGAAAAAAAAGAAGGTTCCATATCAAATCAAATTATTATAAAAATCAAATACCTAAATAAAGAGTCTATGTAAAATACAATTAATAAAAAATTATCGTGATCAAATATTGCAAGGAGATTAGACACGTTATTAGCGTAGATCATCTTACTAGTTTTTTTAAAAAAAGAAAAAACTACATCGGACTGGCTGGTAACACAACCAGGTACATTTAGAACCACTACTATGAAAAAAGGTACATGTAGAACGGCATCTCATATAAATTTACTTTCAGAATGGCCATACGGAAGTGATGCTAATACATAGATCCACCAGCCGTAAAAAAAAAAGGTTTCATAGCGCTACATTTTATAGCCTTTTTATCTATGTACACCAAGCTAGAAAATTGTTATAAAATCGTATACTAGAATTGGTATACTGTAAATCATATCCATGTTGGAAACAACGTATATTTGTAAACAGGGTCGATAAAAACCATTCTTTCAACCGAAGGCCCGATACATACAGCATGGAGGGAACCCTGCCTTTCAACTTTCAATTGACTGTCGCAGCATTGAGCTATCCTTGACTTGCCGCCGAACGTACGTGCAGTGTTGCAGACTTGCAGGCGGCTGGGCCGGCAGGCACGGCACCGTCCGGCGGCGCCTGTGCGACTGCCGGCCGACGATCTCGCATCGTAGTCACTGGCGTCGCTGTCCCATGCTCTGACTTGTGCCACCGACGACGGGTACCAGCTGAGAAGCGCCTTTTCCGTTTCGAGGTCAGGCGGCGTCGCCTCATTTATTCGGCCGCCCCATCCTCACCGGCTATTGCGTCAGACCATGCGACCTTCTGATCAGCCATTGCCGCATGGGCAACAAATACAGTCGCGCCAAGCTAGAAAATTGTGGTCTGTACGCACGGTCTGGCTTCTACTAGCGTTGTACCGCGACGTCTCCTCTGCCTACCAGCGTCATGTGCTGCTTGCTTCTTTCCTTTTCTCGGGTGAGCAATGGTTGGGCAAACGCAACTCCATAACAGGCTGCGCACGTACACTCTATCTTAATCATTATTTATTCTCATTTATCTATTAATTTTCTTATATATTTATAATTTTTTAATCTAACTTTTCAATACGAATCTTAACATAAATATAAGACTGAGATAAAGAGTGTGTGGGTATCATGTTTAACTAAGCGCCGGCTGCCATCTTCTCTTCACTTTACGCCACGCTGCTCTCTGGACTAATCATGCTTCTGGCACACAACCATCTCAGATTTTCGGCCATGCTAGTTTGTAGTTTCGTGATTGCGTCGTGCGCAAGCATGCTTAATTGCTCTCAAACCCGACCTTTGAAATCGTACCAGTTTCCAACTGCGACGAGCCTACCTCCTTAAAGAAAGACGGCACCGCATCGGACCGCCAGCGAACGCGAAATGTTCACATGTCCTTGCGCATAGCTAGCTTATTATTGTTGTTTCAAAATATATTTTAGCAACTTTTTGATTAAATTGATATTGAATTTAAACATAATTATCAGAGCTTGACAGGCATAATGGAACGCCATAATCATGGCAATCATGGAACGCCATAATCATGAACGTGAGCATTTCAACACAATATAAAGCAGGTAAGATGCTACTCAAGTTCAAACAGATACGATGTATGGCAATCAATAAAATAAAGGTAGGATAACAAAAGAAATATATCAACATGCAACTAACAAATTTATAGTCTTGTTATCAAACAATTAAGCTATCAGTAATTAAGAGTGGTTCTAAACAGTCTAACAGAACAAATATAAAAGATTAATTGCCAATAGATAAACAAGAATATACACTAGAATATAAAATTCTACATAGCTAAACTCTAGAAGAACTGCTATATTGTCACACCAATCTACCTAGGCTTGTTATCATCATAGAGCAAACACCCACATTACTAACATGTAATTCTTCCCAATATCAACACATGGATAAACAAACACACGATATAGCAAATTGCAGGTTGAACTTTAAAAGGGCAACCAGAACTGTCTTATTTTTCAATGTAGAAGCCGAAGGCAAAGCACGCGAATGTGTATACCAAAAAACAGAATCACCCTCTCTGTACCAAGTTCAAGGAGTAAATGTTCTGAGTGATATAATCCCAAAGTGTCAATAATAGAGCACAATACGATCAATACTCGAGGAGCGGTACAACAGCTGTAATAGGGAGGGGCCTTGACACCGAGCCAGGGAGGAAGTTGTTGACCACCAAAGCGCACGACGTATCAAGGACAGAGCTCGGGCCGCACAGAGCATGAGCACAGTTAGAGAAGATGGCACATGCACCACACGCAACGAGCATGCGCACAACAAGGACACTGAGCATAGTAAGATCACTGACCGGGAGAAATAAAAGCCTAGATAGAATCTTCGCACAACGATACACACATCACACCACCGCATGCAAATCATGCACAAGAGCATGACTACACAAACCACCCAGGCAACAATAGTAATACCGCCAGTGGACACAGGTCGAGCAGCAAACCACCATGCAATCGGGCACCCCACGGACGAGAAGGCGTACGTCACGACATGGCCCAACCACAGGGACTAGGCTGTCAATCATCATGGGCACCACCTTATTGGAAAATCAAAGCGTAGAGGTCCAACGGCTCACCGAAGATTGGATCGTTGGAGAGCGGAAGAGATGGGGATCGAAAGACTCTATTGCGTGTAACCGAGAAGGAAAGAAGATGACCCACATATAACTTGACCCAAGCTAATCGAGGCGTCACCAACATCCTAACGTCCTCACCCATGATTCAGCCTTGGCCGGCTATGACGGAACCGGTGGTGCAAATGGGATGCTCAGATCAACTGGCCTTGAAGTAGCCTATTGGTCGACAATCTTCTTTTTTCTCTATTTCTTTTATTTTTTTTAATTCATTTAAATTCAATTTTGACTATATTTTAAATTCGAATTTAAAAGAGAAAACCTCTTGAAATTCCAACAATCATAACCATTTATTATACTAGCGCATCAACCAGTGTGACTGCACAAGCTAGAAATTTAGCTTACGACTAAATTGTAGATATTTGTGTTAATAATGGTTGTATGCTAAGATACATCAACTATTTATATTTAAATATTAGAATGTAAAATATAAATATAATTTTTGTTCATAATATTGGAATCATGTTTATTATTTGTGAATAGATCTAATTTATAATTTTCATTTTATGTGTTATGCAAATTGATTTTTATTTGTTTCTTGATTTTTTGAAATTATTATTATTTTTAATGCCGTCACCATATGTCATATTATTTTTTGGAAATACATTATAAAGTCTTTGATATTATTTTTGTGTGATAATCTGTAATATGTTTGCGTTCTGTTGTTTTAATTTTGTAATATTTGATTATAATTGATTTGAAAAAAAATGTTGATTACTAACGTAACTAAGTTGGACAAATGATATCTACAACAAAAAATGGAAGGAAAGGAAAGGCAAGAAGTAGTCTTGGACTGGACTCTATGATTTTTTTTAATCTTATTAGTCAATTAATTAATTTGATGGTTGGATGTTTTATTTTGTATAAAAAAATTTAGAATTTTTTTAAATTAACGTAAAGACATCAAAAAGAGCTACATAAGATTGACAAAACACGCGGCGCCAGCAACCACACGCACACAAGACACGGCTTCACCTCCACGGTGGCATCCAGGAGGCGTACGATTCCTACGTGGGCAGCAGCCGCGCGATGACGACGCGGTGGCAAGCGCGACTGGCCGCTGGCGTCGGCGACACGGTCTCGCCCTCCTCCTCCGCACGGGCGACCCGGCCCTCGCCCAAGCACTGGCCGTCGGTGTCGTTGAAGCGGTCGCCCGCACCCTTCCCCTTTCCCCCCTCCGCATATAAGTATTTCCCCAGCACGCGCCATCGTTTTACATGAGCTTGATGAGCTCGAACTCAGCTAGCCGTCTCTGCTTCTCTTCTCCCCCTTCCTTTTCTATTGCTCGCCCCGCAGGAGCCCTCTCCCTCGCTCCCTTGGCACTTCGCACGTGCCCGCGGAGGCGGAGCTGCCGCTCAGCTAAATTAAACCATTTGCCCGTGCAGTGCTCCCGCAACCACCGTGAGTTGGAGGCCGGGGAGGGATTGGATTTGGAGGGGCGGCAGCCTCCTCCTGCGACTGGGGACCAGGGAGACGGCGAGAGCAAGGAGAAGAAGCTTCTCAGGAAGGGGAAAGGTGAGGTGAGTGGCCGGCTCTGTTCCCATACTTGGCTTTCCTCTTCAGTTCTTTCTGCTGTGCCTTCTTCTGCCTGTTTTCGATTTCAGATAGCAATTTCCTTCTACAATGTTCCGGAGTTTTAGTTCCATCATGGGTAGATGCAGTATGTGGTAGTATTAGGTTTGGAAATTTTGGTTGAAATGCACAGGAATTTTGATGTCAAACACCTGGTTTCTTTGGCTTGGATGTTCTGTCCAAACAGAAGTTATTATGCAACTTTTCTCCTGGAATTCTGTACTGGCCTAGTGGCAGTTTTTTTTTCTCTTTCAAGTAGGCGTAGTGCCAGTTTTGAGTGCACTTATCATGTATTTATCTCAAAGAACAGTTCAAACGTTTCCTTAAAAAAAAGAACAGTTCAAATACAAGGGTCGCTTTTACATGCTTACCGTGCATTTTATGTCATCATTCGAACTCAAGTCAGACTTAGGCCCATATAAGTACAAAATTTCTTTCCGAGTTATAGCTCATAATATTCATTTGTTCTTCAGTTAGAAGGTGCAAATTAGATGAACAGAATGCTGATAAGTTTATCTGTTAACTTTTGCCGACACAGGAGCGTCTCTAACAATTGACAGCGCCCAAAATACCTGTGCTGCGAGTGATGTCCTGGGGCCTGTCGGCTCATGGCAAATTCGGACGCCAGAGGGGTTCGCCGTGTGAAATGTCCGAGGTGCAACAGCGTTCTTGAGGAACCCAATGCCCCAGTCTACCAATGCGGTGGATGCGGCGCTAGTCTTCGAGGTAAAAATTCAAGCTTCACTCTGAACCTCTGATTTCCAGTTCCAGAGCTTGCATTTGGATGACTGCTCAGTGCTTACAAGTATTAGTTTCTGATGGATCCTCTTGTGCTTGTGCAGCGAAAAACCGCTCCAGCGACACGCAAGACGTGGCCAGTGCTTCCCCTTCAAGGAGTGGACTGCCTCATCAGAGCGGACACTTGGGCTCCAGCGATGTCGCAAGCACCAGCAGGTCCAGCACCCCCACTCCTGATGCCACAAGTAGCAGGCGCCAAGCCACCGACACGACAGGCCGACACGAGTCCGGTGATCTCGTGTCGGCGAGGAACCATGGTTCCGGTGATGTTGCAAGCACCAGCAGCACTCCTGATGCCACAAGTAGCAGGCGCCAAAGCACTGGCGCGCCAAGCCGACGTGAAACCGGTGATCTCTTGTCTGCGAGGAATCGTGTTTCTGAGCCAGTGGAAGCGATCGAGAAGAGGGGACATGATCAGAGCGCTAATCAGGGAGTCTATGACAACTCTGAAGCTCACAGGCAAAGAAACACAGGAGATGCAGAGCGCAGTGTTACTTCTCCCAGCGTTATTGTCCCCTTCCCCGGAGGAAGCAAAGATGCTATTTCTGAATTGCAGGATGATACAGAGACGAGGAGAAAAGGCCAGGCTGAATTGCCTGATGCTGCAAGAAAGAAACATTCAGGTGAAGCAGCGCAACCGCGGCCCCGTGATCGCGAAGAACTTGCACCGAAATCAGCTCAAGCCGCAGCTGCGCAACCGGAACCTGCACGAGATGTTGTTGTGTCGCGACAGGAAGATGCTGCTGCTGCTGCTGCCGGGGGGAAGGCGCCGAGCCCTCCTTGCCATGAGTTCCAGCCAGAAAACTTGGCGCCCCTGCGGCAGAAGATTCTGAAGACGGTGGATGAGCTGAAAGGTGACCTCTCTGAGCTCTTCAGGAAATCTCCAGAGGTCAATCCAACGACGCGCGCGCGCCCTCCTCGTCTTCCCAAGCAAGAAGGCTACGTGTCTCGCGCGGCCATGGCCGCAAGCCTCCCTGCCAGAGCTCGTCATGCTGCTGCTGCCGCCGTCAACCACCCCCGCAGCGCAGCTCGTGCAGTCAAGCCCGGTCAGGTCGCTGTTGCTCCTCCCCGTGGTCTGCCGTCGCGACGCTACCGCCGGTGCAGAGCCGATCCATGCTGCGACAATGTGCAGCCAACATCGTGCCATCACGGTTGCTGCCGCCACCACGGCAAGCCGGAGTGCAGCAGCTGCCGTGGGCACTGCTGCAGGCCCAGAGCACAAGAGCCACCTGCGCTGCGGAAGCCACCGGCAGCCAAGGAGGCCAAGCGGCGGCTGCCACCCCGCCACCACTGCCGGCCAGTCCTAAAGGGCGCGCCGTTCATCATCTGCTCCAGCTGCTTCAAGCTGGTCCAGGTGCCCGCCGACTTCGCCGTCTCGACCAAGACGGTGCGGAAGCTGCGGTGCGGCTCCTGCTCTGCCGTCCTCTCCTACTCGTACAGGGATCCCGGCAGGAAGAAGCCTTATGAGGAATCCATTGATCAGTTCAGCACAGATGGTTCCGAGGTACACGGCGGCAAAGGCTACGCACAGCCGGACCCGTTCTCGCCGTTCGCCGATGTCTTCGGGCTGAGCAGCTACTCGACGGAGGACGAGCAGCCGCTGCACGTCTCAAGAAACACATCATTCGACACCGTCGACGCGACGAACAGAGTGGGCAGGCTGCACCGGCTGATGGGGTACGGGTCCGCGAGCGAGCTGCTCCGGCATTCCCCTGACCTGTACGAGAGCTTTAGCGAGCGGGCGACGCCTGACGCAGGACAGTATGACAGGAAAGGGAAATGTGTCTGTGTGGATGCTGACGTCGACATCGATGACGACTCGGACGAGGAAGACAGTTGTGCGCTGAAGAGATCGGCGGTGAGAGGGTCTGGTTGGCCACTACCAGGAATGCTCGGCGAGGGGATTCCTGCACCGGGAGGCATCAGGATCAAGTCCTAGCTGCGAAGACTCGTATATATTGCAGAGATATATAGATAGATTCAGGTGTTGGAGTTCTAATAGTATTTTCAGTCGTTAGAATCCTTATAGGTATAGTGAATTACCATTCATTTAGGTGCGATATTGGATTGATTGTCAGTTTTCCATCCATTTTTTATAATGTGATGCTGTATAACGAAATGTAAATATTCAGCATTGTGAATCTCAGAAAGGCGGGCATGCAGTCCCTGTTTGGGATCAAGGAAACCGAAAATGGGTGATTGAATTGAAGTGCCAAGGTGAAATAGTAGTGTTTTCCACCAACTAGGATACACTTAAGTCATGATCCATTGCAAGAAGATGGCAAAGCGTATGTCGAGGATAATGGGGAGTTGACTAGGCTTTTGAAGATGAGTTTTTTTTCGTCCTTGTAATAAAGGTACCAAATTATAACATTGGAGGTACCAATTTTCAACACCTCCTAAGTTATATACAATTAGTGGTGCCTTATGTTGTAATACTTGGACTTATTAGTGTTTATGATTTTGACTCGTGTGACTCACGAATTCTGATGTGATGAGTTTAGTATCATCTTGATAGTTTAGATAAGTTAAAGTCAACGTACAAGCATTCGTACTCCAAACATAGCATATCCGAGTTAACGTTTTTACATGAAGCGAGAGCGAAAGTGTACGAGATCTGCTATGCGTATATGGGTCCGCCTCACAGGTGGATTGAGTTGTAAGCAATTTTTGAATATGATGTGTTACAGATAGTATTCAGAGCCAACTCTCGCTGCACGAGTGTATATATGTTGGCCCGTGAAGGGGGACATGGCATGCCGTGACACTCGGCTCATTAGTATTTATGGTTTTAGCCCGTTTAGCCTAAGTGTTTTGGTGTGATGGGGTTTAATACTATCTCGATAGTTTAGATAGGTTGAAACCAACTTATAAGCCTTCGTACTCCAAATATAACACATATGAATTAATACTTTTACATAAAGTACGAATGAAATTATACAGTCTCACCCCACAAATAGGTTGAGCTGTAAGCATATTTTAAACGCTGAGGTATTGCATATGTGTACTCACTTCTCGGTAGTATTCTTCAAAGAATTTTGGCCATTGTTAAAAGAAGACAGAGGATGAAGAAATATATTCTGCGTGCATACATGTGAGACGAATTCTATGGCTTGGGGCCTCCGCTCACTGGCCGAACTCTGCACGCAGGCTGACTTGGGGCCTCCCGCCCTCACGTGCTGGGCCGCTGTTGGGCTGTCCGATGCCGAAGCTGATTTCGGACGCCTGAACATCTCGGGGTGTCCTTTCATTTACACAGATAATTTCGTCTTGGCCACATTATGTTGAGACCATCTTTTTCTTCCATGAAAATCTCCTGCAAGAGTGCTTTACCATATTCAATTTTCCGCCACCATTTACAAAAGAAAACTAGTATCAAACTTGTGGGATTTTGAATACCCAATTCACCTTCTTCAGCTGAGGGGGCCGTGGAGGACGTCAGCAGTAGCAAGGTCGACGGAGGATGGCCGATTTTTGTGGGCGTACGGTGGGGAGGCGGGATGAAACAACTCGCATCTAACGCACAGAAAGAAGGGATTTTATTGGCGCCCCTGTGATTCCTTTAATTTCCGACTACTTTAGCCCTTCTTATAACAAATCTCATGAAAATTATCTGGCTGATTCTGTATTTTTCTTCTCCAAAGGATCTACCTAGGGGCCTACGCACAGGGCCATGGGAGTTGAGGCGGCTGCCAGTGACCTCACCGAGGTGCGTCACGGCGATGACGACCAGCTCCCGCTCCCAGCCTCGTCGCCTTGCGCTCAGCGCGACACACCCACCAGGGCCCCGCATGTTCTTCCACGTCACTTCCTCTTTCGCCGTCGTCCTCGTCCTCCCTTCTATTTCCTCCCAACTTTCCACCGCGCACACCAATAAAAACCAGCTGCACCCTATCGATCGAAGACCCTATCTACCTATAGCTACTCTGCAGTCCGCGGCTCCGCAACTGCAGCTAGCAGCATGACGTCTTCTGGCGGCAGCCGCTCACCTGGGGCGGCTACGCCACGGGCGGTGGTCGACGACCTGATCGAGGTGCGCGAGTGCGCTGCGATGCTCCAGGCCATGCTTCAAGGGTCGAGCACGCCGCCGAGCGCGGCCGGGGAGCTGATGGAAGGGATGATGAGCAGCCTGTCGAACGCGCTGTCGGCGCTGAACACCGGCAGCGGCGGCGGCGGCATCGGAACGTCGTCGTCCGCGGGAGGCCGGGCATCGGGCGGAAGGAGAAGGAAAGAGGCGGTGGCCGGGCCCGGGCCGCACCGGCGGAGCAGCAGCTCCAGGACAAGGTGAAGAAAGTTAAAAACCCTTAATCAACTGTGTTACTAGCAGCTCACAACATGTATTAGGATATGACACTATGATTACCTTATGCTGCCTGCTTTTGCAATTTGGGGTATAGCCTAGTTAAGCAGTGGAGTGGGGCTTAACCTTATGTGCCATTGATAGGGGAAGAGGGTGAAGGTGAAGAAAGTTTATTACAAACCCTTAATCTACTGTGCAACTTGCTTTTTTTCTGACAAGATTGATCTCACCTGCCATATATATGTATTCCCTTTAAGATTTGGCTATATATGATGTGTTCTAAATTTTGCATGATTGTCCTACATCTACATGTTTATGATGACAGATCGAACAGCCCCTTCTTCAAGACTGTCACTGCTAATACGCTCGACGATGGCAACTCATGGAGAAAGTACGGGCAAAAACGTATACAGGACTCCCCTAACCCGAGGTGTGCATATATATATGCGTGCAATTTGTATATATTTATCAAATGGTACGTATTTATCCTAGCCTAGTAAAATGAAACTAAATTAAAGGCATGTATACCAAACACTTGCAACTGGTTAGCTAGTATATTAGAAAGCATTATAATTCATTGATAAACACTCGAGGGCAGCCGAACCCAGTGGTTCCTCGAGGCTGCTCTCAGGTGGGAGACCCGGGTTCGATCCCCGGCTCCCACCCCCGGAGACGCTGTGCAGCTCCTGTGCAGCTGCATAGCGTGGGTCTCTACTTTGAAAAAAAATAAAAAATAAAAAATTCATTGATAAACACATGCACATGGGTGCTTCTATACATAACATAGCTAGTTGTTGTTATATATTGCTCAAACTAACAACATGCTATACCTTAAAAACAATTAACAAGATACCACTCTTACACCTTCAGTAAGCCACGTGTCGTCATTCGAATAAGATCGAAGCAAGGTCTAAAGGGTTGATTGGTCTCATAGTTTTTTTTTACGTGCTTCCATTTATGCATGTGTGCACAGGAGCTATTACAGGTGCGCCTACAGGCCAGACCAAGGGTGCCGAGCCACACGGCAGGTCCAGGCCTCCGAGGCCAACCCGTCGGAGTACCTCATCAACTACTTCGGCGAGCACACCTGCCGGGACCCCTCCACGATCCCGCACGTCATCGAGGTAGCCGCTCCGCCGGACTGCGCAAACCTCATCAGCTTCGGATCGTCCACCATTGGCGCGACCACAAGCGCACACACTGTTCCTCAGGGGGGTTTCACGAGAGACCGGGCCGTTGATCCGATGATGCTTTCTCGCTTTGTCAGCTACAGCCGCTCACTGCCGGCACAGGAGTGCTGCGGCAGCGAGGAGGCCTTTAGCAGAAGCTCGCCGGCCGGGGAGCTGGCCGCCGTGGTGGGGTCAGCGGGGACGACCTCATCGGCCACCGTGGGGTCGGCGCCGGAGTACTGGCTGGGAGTGGCCAGCGACATGGCCGGTGTCAATGACACGGGCAGCTTCCCGTCGTCTCCTAGCAGCCTCGGATTCATGACCGGCTCGTTTGGATCCTTTGGGAACGGCTTGGATGACGACTTGTTTGGCTTCGATCCCTGACAAAGGCTGATGCATGCATAATTGCATATTTGCATAGCCAATAGCCAAATGACATGTTTGAAATTTGCATGCATGCATGCGTGCTCCTCTTGTATGTACGGATAGTACTGCTAGTGTACTAGTAGTGGCCTGTGGCCATGAATGGATATCCACATGGATGTATAGCAGTAGTAGTAAATAAATAAGGCTAGCTCTAGGTAATCTGAGCTGGCTATTGTGTAAAATATATGCATATTTGCTGGTGATCACTGTACTCTGTACATAAGGCCTTATTTTGTGCTTTTGTACATACATGATTATATATGATAATGGAAATAGTAATGAGATTTATGGTACCTAACCCTATTCTAATTAAGCAAAAGGTAACAATTTGATCGTTTAATTTAGAAATGAACTTCACAAATTAAGGACTCAATGCACGTTGAAAGTGGAATACATTGATCTCAATATAGACAATGACTTCAGTTGAAGATCTTTTGCCAATCAGTTGCAAACTTGTAATCAAACGCGTTCTAGTAAAGATGCATTTGTTATCTTATGAGAAGTACAGAAATTTCCAATCATCTTCATATTTAATTTGTTCAGCATGCTGCATATATATACATGTTCAGGTTTAGTACAAGAGGGATCTATGTAGCTATAACCTTTGGTACTCATGCAGATGCGCGAATCGAATCTTAAACGGAATCGAATTATGCCAATGGCAAAATCTTGGCAAGGATTCAGAATGTGTATACTTTAGTTAGCTGCATACACTGAACTGAATAATTAAGTAGGAGTACATTCATGGTTTGGTAGAGTCAGTCCGGTTTGTGGCTAGCTCTTTAACCTTTTTTAGTTAGTAGTGGAGTATATGGTTTTGTTTAGATGATGCCTGTCACTAGCCGGGTAACCACTAGGTTCTTTCTGCATCGGCGCTTGGTTGAACCAATGGATATCCACGTAGGCCCTGCCTCGTGACAACAGAAGTAGAAAAAGCTTTTCTTGGCAAAAGTTAGTGTCAATGCAGCTTCAATATTGGTCTTGTCCATTTCCAATTCCTTCACTACAAAGACTTTGACTAGCACATTATATAGTGCAGTTTTTTTTAATAGATAGTGTGTGTATATATATTATGCATATGGACTCAACTCTAGTTACTCTTTTGTCACCTTCAGTTACAATCTAAAAAATAGTAGAGTTAAAATCCACGAGACAGGGGTTACAACCGGATGTAAGTAAAAAAAAAAATTACAATTGTGTTATAGATGAACATAACTTCTAATAAATTCCTTGCATAATGATGTACAACCTAAGAAATACGATTGTAATCCTAGTACAATTTAAAATGTAATTCGTTAGTTTTTCATGTTGCAATTATATACTTCTGTATATGCGGTTGTAACTTATCTACCTAGCTGATTGTAACTGATAGTTTTTGAGTTGTAACTAGAGTGACGCAATAGCCGTATGTGTGTGTGTGTGTCTATATATATATATATATATATATATATATATATATATATATATATATATATATATATGAACGTCCTGACCCACTAAAATATCAAGATAGAGTATATGATGTAAGAACAGTTAATAAATCAATTTTTTTATCATTAAAAATTCTATGACGAACTAGACCATGGTTATTAGTATTCACGATTAGGCACAGATTAGAAAATTTTCAGTCGTCCAACAACTGCAGCTAACTGACTTTAGAGTTTAGCTAGAGACTCCGGTCAGCGGTTACTGGTTAACATTAATATGCTTGAGGTCGACTTTGTTGATCTATTTCAGATTGAGTTAGCTTAATTTGATCATTTCAACAACGAGTGCAAGGATGGGCCCTACGACAGATTAGTCGTTTCGCTAGATCTCACTACTCTATGCACATCTCGAGTGCTTAATAAAGATAATGAGCTCATTCTCTAGCTGTTAAGCATGAGAGAAAACCAAAGAAAGTTCATGGCAAAGTAGTGTGGTCTGCTGTTCCCAAACAATATATTTCTTATCGTACATAAACTTTATAACTAGTGTATGTATGTAAAAGTATATAGTGCTTTTTCCCTTGGCGTATCTACTCATTAAAAGGAAATAAATACATCTGTAGACCTTCCCACTGAAGACTAAAGTCTGATGAAGATAAGCTCTTTCGGTTAAAAGTTTCTGAAGAGGTTGAAACTATTCTGAACTGCTTCTATGCATAGTGCATTGCTAAGTAGTTCTAGCTACTTTACTTTAGTTTGGATCCTTTTGAGTCCTAGTGTATTAGTTTCTTAAGTTGAAGGCGCGCGTGCTCTAATAATAGCTCATGGACTTTGTATATAGTTAAGCAATGATATCAGTTGTTGTCTTTATGAACTTTCTTTCAGTGAATCCACATGTTTGGATATGTGAGACTGATGTGTTGCACTTGATTATTCACAAATGACAGCTGCTTTTTAGGTCCAAAGATTTTACGTGCGGATGCAAACCACCTGCCACGCATGTAAAAATCCCACTAGTGATTCAGTGTTGTTAGATCTGATTATTTTCAATTCACCAACTCCATCTAAAAGAACATTGGAAAAGTAAACCACAAAACATCATGTGGCATGGGTTCATTGGTGCAATAATTCTGAGCTTGATAGACATGGACACTAGTGGTTCTTGTCATTGTTCTTTTGGTCGTGCACAACTGAATGCTTAACTGATTCACTACAGCATATTTTGTCCGATACTATGTCAAGATGCTGAATGCTCAACTGACTTTATATTATCAAGCAATTCCATGTATTTTTTCCTTCTTTCATGTGTCACGCTCTCAAATGGTCGTGTTACGCTACTTTCAAGAGCGTGTTTGGACAGGGTGCTTCGGAACCAAATCCTCAAAATTCGATGTTTGAGTAAATTTTAAAAGTTATTGCCGAAACAATCCGCTCCAACCAGAAATAATTTTCTTTTTTATTTAAGTTCAAATCTCCAACCTGAGCTGATCGCTCACCCACTGATCAGGTCATATGTTAGTATGTTTACTGGTGCAACATCTGATCATGTATGTTATCGGCGATGCAACCGTGTTATAATTTTGGCACATTCTTGAACAACGTTCGGCCCAAACAATAAAACGTTAAACGGGCCAATTCTTATTACTCGGGCCAGACCATGTACCAAGTTAGGTTTATTTTGTTTCTATATTTTTTATTTAAAAAATTATAAAACTATGTGGTTGTTTTCGAATTTTGTATAATAGGCTCCTCCTTCCCATTCAGTAGACAAAAAATAAAAATCACCTACTAAATAGAGGAAGGTTAAAAAATCACTCTCTAATTAGGCGAGTTATCTTCTCACCCAATTAGAGAGCGAGAAGGCGGCACGATGGCATGCCACCATGGATTTTGTAAACCATATATATTACTGTCATCCTAAGCATTTAGGCAGGCTCCCTTGCAGCTACCCAGGCCACAACCTCTACCTACGAGTTAGGGTGGTCTGTGCCAGGTCCTTGAAACATGCACGCACATTGCATCTACATTCACTCGCTGCACCAATCTCGATCCCGCCCATTGAAAGGGTGGGAGACTGGTGTTACGGGGCGCGCCACATCCTACCTGATGGATAGGTAGAAGTTACTTCTCGCCCATTCAACAGGTAGAAAATGTCTCTGCTATCCTTGCTCTGTCCAGGCTAGTATCCACGTTAAACCTCCCGCCCGTTTAGTAGGAATACGCTCACGGAACAGGGGAAGGAGCTTATTTCTGCAAAAAATAAAAAATAGACGCATAGTTTTGTAATTTTTAAACTAAAAATACAGAAACAATAAAAAAAATCCTAAGTTAGATCAGTTGGGCCCCAATAGATAGGCGATCCGTTCGATTTCATGGGCCTCCCAAATTCTTCCCAATCATGCTCTTCCTTGTCTTTCGTAGGCCCACCTGCAGCCGTCCACAGAAAGGGGAACCGAGAAAGAGAGACGACGACGATACGAGAAGGGTGAAGCGCGATTAGCGGCGGCGATGGCTCTCCAGGCGTCGAGCTCCGGCCTCTTCCGCTTCCTCTCGCCCCGCAGCCGTCCCCAGTCCACTGACATCGCCGCCGCAGCCACCTGGGGCGTCTTCGCCGGCACCGCCGCCATCTACCTCGTCCAGGTCAGGATCGATCGGCTGCTCGTATCTCCTATCCGCCTTCAACTTCCACCGTTTTTTTACCTTTGCTTGGGTAGTTCCGCAGCTGTCGCTTGATCCGTGGATTCCTTTGCTGCGTCGTTGTTAGGGTTTGGTTGTTGTGGATTGGATCTGTGACGTTTTGGTTCTCGTTATTGGTCTGAATCTGCGATGTGTTAGATCGGTCCTAAGATCCGTGGCCTGAGGTCTGAGCGACGATTAAACGATATTTTGGGGTTCAGAGAGAATATCTAGATGCTAATTGCGTAGTCAAACTTGATCGCTGGATCTAAGGAATAAGGGATATAACGGGGATGAGCAGCCCATGGTTATGTGATGACCTAACTCACAAGTTTATCTATTGGAATTGGCGAATTGCTATGCCGATTGTCTTAGGACACTTGCCACTTAAATTTTGTAACACATATGGATAGCACAAAATTACAGTTAACCTAAGTGGTGGCATCATTTTGCATTCTCTTGATCCTGTTGTTTTTGCTGCCTGATGCCTTGATTTGCATCGCCCTTGCTGGTTCTTTTTATTGCAATACATATCCTGTGCCTATATGCTCCTGTCCGAGGAGCTTCTGTAAGCATCAAGGGAGTTCAAATTTTAGAGCAATAAGATCCTCTGTTCTCAGTGAAAAAAATATACTTCCATCGAATCAATTAGTTTTAGGAGCATCATTACTTCTGCATTGCACTCTACATGCTTCCCTGTACTAAGTTCTGATAATTTAATATTGTTATTAACTCAGACACTAAATGTGTCCTAAATTGCCTAAAAGTGTACTTGTGAGTCCCAACAATAGTTTTCTACTACCTTTGTTCTCAAATAGATGTCGTCCTAGAATAGGTGCGGTCAAATTTTAGAAACTTTGATCACTAATATACACAAAACTATTAGGTTTTGGCACATTTAAATGATAGTAGTAAATTTATCATGAAAAATACTTTGACATCATCTAATTTTTATCTACTTTTACCAATAGGTAGTTGTCAAAAGTAATAATTAAACGTGCTTATTGGAGACCTTGTTGATGTCCTAAACGACAAGTAAAAGAGAATGGAGATAGTAGTATTTGGTGACTCTCAAACCTGTACTCCTTATAGTACAAGTTTTTTATGGTCCATAGATCATCTAAGGTTGTAATGACAATAACAATGAAGCCTAACTGTGTAGCGGAAGTGGTGTTTCCTTTGGCTTAATCCTTAAGTCCGTGGTTTTGTCCTTTTGGTGAATCTAACTCTGTTCCTCTCACCATAGTGGCCCCTCATGATAAAATTCTGGAGACATCTGTATCTTTTATGAAACTCGCAATTAGGAAGTTTGGTGAACACATGTCATTCGTTATGTAACCATTTGGGGTTACTCTGTTTCACGCATTCCTTTAGTTACTTGATTAGTTATATTAGAGGTACTGTATCTTGATCTCCGGTGTTTGTTACAAATCTTAGTTTCTTTCATTGATGTATGTTCTTCTGCCTATTTTGCTGTGAACCATACTAGTAGGTTTAGTGCCTATTTCTCCAAGATTCTGAAAATCCTTTTGACTTCTTTTGCAGCCATTTGACTGGATTAAGAAAACTATCTTTGAGAAACCGGAACCAGAGGCATGAGTCACCAGGCATAAAAGGCTGCAAGTTTGATACACCACTTTTTTCGAGGATGATTTCTGAGTGAAGAAAACTTGGATAACTCAGCAAATAATATAAGGCCCTCATGTTTCCTTGTTTAATTTTATTCAGATGTAGGCGTTCCTCTTGCATGTAATCCTCGCGAGGGGAGTGGTCATGTGTCTTCTTTTTCATCACAGTGCAACTGTCTTGTGTTCAACTGTGTTATATGGTATTGATCTTTCAAAATTATTGGCCCAGGATGCATGTTTTCATATTTGGGAGCCTGATTATTGCAATATAAATTGACCCGTCAATATCCAGCTCATCGATATTGAACAGTTGAATTGTGATGTCATTTTCTCGTCATTATCATCCATAGATCTTATCACATAATGTAAGGATAGCATCTTCTCTTGGTTTCGTTTCATATCCTTATCGGTGCACGGTGCTCAACGATTCCATTATATCTGTAAGATAGGTGACTGATGTGCAGCTATCGTGCCCAGATTTTGTTTTTTCTTTAGAGTGACGTTGGTTAAACGGGGAGGTCTTGATTGGCGGCTACATGGAAGTGGACGGTGCGCGTCTCACCTCTTTTGCAAGGTATGTAAACAGTAAATTTTAGAAAACTACATATACTTTACCAAAATTATCTCTAAACTATAGATTTAAATAATAGTTTCACAAAACTATAGATTTAATGTTGATTTTATTGTAAAACTACAAATAATTTGAAAAAATTATCGCAAAACTACAGATTTAAGCAATAGTTTTACAAAATTACAGATTTAGTGCTGATTTTATCGTAAAACTATAGATATTTTGATAAAATTATTGCAAAACTACATGTTAAACAAAGTTTCATAAAGCTACAAATTTAGTGTCAATTTTATCGTAAAACTACATATTTTAGAGGAGCTATTCTCAGTCATATTACCATGATGATCGGATCATGTTTGCAGTCTTACAACAACTATCAGTTTATGAAATACACTATCCGGAAGCTCATGAAACTGCATATACTTTGATAAAATTATCGCAAAATATAAAGTTACAGATTTAAGCAATAATTTTACAATACTCCTCTACAATCTGTAGTTTTACAATAAAATCAACGCTAAATATGTAATTTTGTGAAATTGTTATTTAAATCTGTAGTTTTATGATAATTTTACTAATATCTGTAGTTTTGCTATAAAATCGACACTAAATCTGAAGTTTTGCGAAACTATTGTTTAAATATGTAGTTTTGCGAAATTATTGATTAAATATGTAGTTTTGTGATAATTTTGTCAAAATATTTGTAGTTTTGTGATAAAATTGATACTAAATCTGTAGTTTTATAAAAACTATTGTTTAAATATGTAATTTTATGATAATTTTATTAAAATATCTATAGTTTTACAAAATTTACTATTTTGCAAAAAATTGTTCTGTATGAATGCAGATGGACAAAAAGTGCAGCAAACCAACACTAACCAAATGAAGTCGCAAATGTGTCTTTCTTTGTTTAGCTTCGGTAGTAGTGCTTGGAGGGGTGTAGAATTACCGGAGGCAAACTACTCCCTTGATTAAAAATTAAGTGATGGTTTGGGCGGTAGTGAGTCCTTTTGAACTTGGTCTATCCACCATAAATCTACGAATATCTTTATTTATTATTGAGCATATAAAATGATATTTGTCAATATTGTAGTTTTACTAGATATTTACAGACCAAAATTAACAGAAGCCCGTGGTCCGAATTGCAGCGAGACAAAAGTAAAACTTGCATGTAATAGCTAAGTGCTTGTACGTTAAAAAAAATACAAATATTAGATACAATAGCATCAATCATACACTCAATTTTATAGAGATGTGGATGTATTATGGGAGCACCGTCGATGAATATCAGGAGCGTTTGATTTCAGATAAGATCAAAAAGGAGAAGATTAGCTGCTAATTTCACTCCTATTTTTTTATTTTTGCTAGTAAAACGAGTCATATATCTACGGCCGGTAACGATATGAGGAGGTTGGAGAATGATGATGAGTAACAAAAGTATGTAAATTATTCAAATTTTATAGAATTTTATTAGAAATGAAAGAAGTAGGAGATGATGTGATGCATGAACCACTAGTATTTTATATATTAGAGACTGTGCCTAACATGACAGTTTCAGAAGGACATGAAGAGGATAGCTATCGCGTAGGCGCCGAGCCCTGCAAGAAATGACACTTGGGAGCGATTGATACTGGTCGCTGCGGATGTCGACTGACCTGGCTGCTTGGGAGCGATTGGCTGGCCCTCGTCAAGAAAAAGAAACCCCGTTCACGGCGAGCCGTTGATCCGAGGAGAGAGCGCGCGCGGCCGGACGACGTAGACGTAGTAAAGGCGCCCGCGGTCGCCGAAACCCCACGTAACATCACACGACGTTGCGCTGCATGATCTCACCCGGCGGGAACCTTTCCTCGTCACGGCCACCGATACAAAAACCCGCGCAGAGCCAACGAGGAAGAGACCTGCAATTGCTTCCACGAATAAGCTTGCAGTCTGCAACTGCCGTGGAAGCGTTGCAACCCACGCGAGGACGACCCCTCTCTCCTGCGCTCTAGATCCGTCTCACCACTCACCAGCTGCGCTGCTCCCGGCTCAGTCAAATCAAACCCTTCGGGGACGGGGCAGGTTCCTTCGCTGTTGCTCTCGGCTCCCGCAAAAGCCTCGCCTTTCTTGCCAACAAGCCACCCAAGCCGCGAGAGAGACCCCCCAGGCTCTGACCCAAATCGCACGGAAAGCAAAGGCCGCGCCTTGATCGGTGTCTCGATCCAAGAACCGTTTCTTTTCTTCTTCTTCTTGTTCCTCTGCTGTTGTTTTTGTCGGGAAGGATATATCGATGGGGAGGCTGCCGCTGCCGGCGTGGTGGTGGGCGCTGCTGGTGATGGCGCTCACGGCGGGGGAGCAGGCGGCGGGGCGGTTCGTGGTGGAGAAGAACAGCCTGCGGGTGACGTCCCCGGCGCCGCTCCGGGGCGTCTACGAGTGCGCCATCGGCAACTTCGGCATGCCGCAGTACGGGGGCACCATGCACGGGGTGGTCGTCTACCCCAAGGCCAACAGGAAGGCCTGCAAGCCGTTCGACGACTTCGGCCTCTCCTTCAAGCCCAAGCCCGGCGGCCTCCCCGTCTTCCTGCTCGTTGATCGCGGAGGTGAGGGTTCTTCGGTTCTTGGAATCTCGAGAGGAAACAAAATTCCACTCGGCAATTTTTAAATGAGCGGTTATTTGTTCATTACATGTACTTTCTCGAGATGAATAATTTATGATACTGCACGAGTGCACGTTTTGGATATATATCCGCCAACTGCGTTTTCGAACTTGGAGGTTTAGGTACCTTTATATTATGACCCATTAAATCTTAAGTCATGATCTTGGGGCCCAAAACTTTGTCAAAAAGTCCCATTATCAGAGAGAGTTGCATAAAAATCAATAGTTCTCACATTTTTAGTTGGAAATATATGGTTAGTTTTGGATCTTTCCTTCCATTCGCCAATTGGTACTATTTGTGTTACTCGCTATTGGTATTTGGTCCCAATTAGCACTTGTTTGCTGCACCTGGTTCCTCCTGCTCCTTTCAGTGAACAGTACTGTGAGATTTCGTTTAAAAACAGTTACTGTCAGACGTAATTATGTAAGAGGTGATTGGAATTTTGAGCAAGTAGTCTGTTTTGAGAAAGGATTGGTTGTGGCTCCAGAAGATGTTATGTAAGAGGTGATTGGAATTATGTAAGAGGTGATTGGTTGTGGCTCCAGAAGATGTTTCTCTTTCTTGCAATACAACAAGTCTTGAGCGAGCTGTGTCGTCAAAATCTACAACTGATGATGTTGTACCTATTTCCTTTTTCGACCCTAAGACTTACTGAAACGTTACTTTGGCTCGATTATCAAAATTGAAATTGTACATGGAGGATGATGTAAGGCTGTATACGGGAGCTGAACATAGGTCATTGTATAGCGTAAATACCAGCAGAGTGGCGCGCTTCGTTACGCCCATTCATACTACAATGTAAATGGAGGTGTAGAGGGAAAAAAATACATGCATATGTAATTGAATAGTAGCACAACATACATATTTGTTGTCTAAAATTATTATTTCATGGGAAACAGGTTGCACAGTAATGATTAATATAAGTTCTAATTTGAGAAAATGAGGTCGCAAAGATTTTTTGGTCGGCGAATGAAGTTTTCAGAGGGAGGAATTGGGTTTCTATGGTACCACTTGTATGATGGAATAAATGAGTGATATATGGTGTTGTTTTTTTGAATGGAATAAATATCTCTTTAGTTTTTTAAATATCTAAGGGAACAGTAGCTACAGTGGTACACAGCGTTGGTACAGTAATACACTGTATTGATACAGTGATACTACGGTGACAGGCCCACGCATCAGGTACAGTAGCTACATGAGGGAGAGGGACTGGAGCTCGTCGATCCCCGGTCCTTTAGTATATAAGATATATATACGCGCATGGGTGAAGCTAAATAGGACGGAGGGGGTGCAGATGCACCCAGGCCTAAAGAAAATTTCAATGTTGTTCATCCTATATTCACCACATTGCATCCTTCTTGGCTCATTTCAATGCACCCACATGGCCAGAAAGCCAAGCCTGAATGGCCCAACTTAAAGTTGTGCACCCTATCTAGCTTCGCCACTATATACACGAACAAGTTAAGTGAGACCTAGTCTGAACATTAGGTTAGACTGGAGCCAGGAAGTTCTTATATAGTAGCTGTCCATAATTCATCATTTTTCAGGAAAGAGACAATACACTATTAGTACGCGCTGTGAAAATATATAATTGTGTCATTTGGATTTAGGTCCCATCTTCCTTATTCTATTTCTTAGATAACTTTCTCACTGGCAAGTTGTTTATAATCATTACATGAAAAGGGATCTTTAATCCTTTGTGATACGCAGACTGCTACTTCACAACCAAGGGATGGAATGCACAAAATGCTGGAGCTGCAGCGGTTCTTGTTGCCGACAGCAAAGTGGAGCCTTTGATCACAATGGATACTCCAGAATCAAGTGGCAAAGAGCACATAGAGGACATCACTATTCCTTCAGCACTTGTAACAAAGAGATTTGGGGATGACCTTAGGAAAGCACTGGAAAATGGAGATATGGTTAATGTCCTTCTGGACTGGAGGGAATCTCTACCCCATCCTGATGAGCGTGTGGAGTATGAATTCTGGACAAACAGCAATGATGAATGCGGTGCTAAATGCGACATGCAAATGAATTTTGTGAGGAGCTTCAGAGGAATAGCTCACGTGCTTGAGAAAAGGGGTTACACCCAGTTCACTCCTCATTATATTACGTGGTATTGTCCAGAAGCTTTTGTCCTGAGCAAACAATGCAAATCACAATGCATCAATCATGAGAGATACTGCGCACCAGATCCGGAGCAGGATTTCAACACTGGATATGATGGCAAAGATGTTGTGGTTCAGAACCTTATTCAAATTTGTGTGTTCAAAGTTGCCAATGAAAGTCAGAAGCCGTGGTTGTGGTGGGATTATGTGCACGACTTTGCAGTTAGGTGCCCAATGAAGGAGAAGAAATACACACGCGAATGTGCTAATGGTGTTATTAAGTCACTCGGTGGGTCTAGTTAACTTTATCCATGAGAGTTTCTTTGCTGCTTACATCGATGGTTGCTTCATTATACGACAAATGAAGACATACTTCTAGGACATTTATCCATCTGCCATTTTTACAGGATTGGAAATTGAGAAAATCAATAAGTGCGTTGGAGATCCTGAAGCCGATGAAGAAAATCCAGTCCTCAAAGCAGAACAGGGTGCTCAAGTACGATAAACCATTATATTTTCATTGTCTAGGGATGTCCATTCATATATTTTCGTTAGTTCATGGCTGGCTGATCTTTATTCTTTCTATCCTTCAGATCGGCCGTGGTTCTCGAGGCGATGTCACTATACTGCCTACTCTTGTCGTCAACAATAGACAATACAGAGGTGCGGACAGTGTCGTAGTTTACAGATTTTCTTATATAGCTCCAGCCAATGCTGTTTTTTTTTAAAGAAGAATCAATGATGTTTATGTTATCGTTTTAACCTTCCCTTTAGGTAAGCTGGAAAAAAGTGCTGTTCTAAAAGCAGTATGCTCGGGATTTGAGGAGACAACTGAACCTGATGTCTGCTTGCGAGAAGGTTTGTGATCTTTGCCCTTTCTGTTAAAGAAATGTACCTGGACTTCTTCTGATGCTGCATTCCTCTTTTGTGGGGTGGCTACTCTCTTTTCTAGATATTGAGACAAATGAATGTTTGGAGAACAATGGAGGTTGCTGGTTAGACAAGGCTACCAATGTTACTGCATGCAAGGTGCTGCAACTTTACTTGGGGGGGATGCTAATACTGTCGTTTAGCTTATTCATCATTGTTCTTGTCTGTGTGCACATTTCTAATCTGTTGGATGTTATATTCTAGGATACCTTCCGTGGTCGCGTTTGTGAATGCCCTATTGTCAATGGTGTGAAGTTCGTTGGTGACGGGTACACCCACTGTGAAGGTATATTTTCGCATTTTACTTCTTGAAGCTGTGTTGGCAGCATCTAGTCCCATAAGGGCCGTGCTCTCATGGACTTCTTTTTTTTCACTATTCTAATGAGCTTGCCTTTGGCAGCTTCTGGTGTCGGTAGGTGCCAAATCAACAACGGAGGCTGCTGGAAGGAAACTAGGAACGGGAAGACTGTTTCGGCCTGCTCAGTAAGATAACCTCTTTCAGAGTCTTCTAGCTTGCAGTTTGCTCGTGCCTGCTGTTTCAAGTATAAAACTAATTCTTGAACTATACAGAATGAAGAAGCTAACGGCTGCAAATGCCCACCAGGTTTTAAGGGTGATGGCATAAACAGTTGCGAAGGTATCACTCTTACGGAAAATTTTCTGCAACCTTGTGGGAGATATTATTCCATGTCAATATGATACGCTCATGCATCACTGTAGAATAGCATAATTTATATTCAAAACTATGCGGATTTTTTTAACTATATATATATATATATATATATATATATATATATATATATATATATATATTGCAACTTGCAAGGCTGGTATTTGTTCTTGCGCTGACAATTTTTGTTAATAAATTTCTCCAAGAAAAAGCTATTAGTTGAAAACTGATTGATGGCTCCGAGTTTTGCAATCGATAGAGCTTATTAAGTAATTGCTTTTGTGTAAAATCTTTCTGCTTGGCACTTGCAGATATTGATGAATGCAAAGAGAAGCTTTTCTGCCAGTGCAAGGATTGCGCTTGTGACAATACATGGGGAAGCTACGAGTGCAGCTGTGGTGCAAACAATATGTTATACATTAGAGAACATGACACCTGTATCAGTGAGTCGTCTAGCCTAATTTTTTTTGTAGTCTTGTGGTTCAATTATCTGCACATCTGCAGTCTGGGCCTCAATACTGCAACTTTTTGTTCTCTGCCATATTAGATAACAGAAGTAGCTTTATTTCCATTACGCTAAAATTAATGTGAAAAGAAGTGCAATCTTACTTCAAACAGTACTAGTAAAGTGATGCTTTTGTTTTCCTAATGCTGCAGGCAAAGAGTCTACTTCGTCAGTGGGTTGGGGCTTCCTATGGGTTATTTTCTTCGGCCTCGCCTTGGCTGGAGTTGGAGCATATGCCGTGTACAAATATAGGCTACGGGTAAAGCAACTCCTCCATCCGGACCTGCAAACTCTCACAAAATTGCTAGTTCTTTTGTAGATGTCGTGCACGCAATTTACAGCAGACTCATAATTTCCTATTATCGTGCCATTCCAGAGTTACATGGATTCAGAGATTCGTGCGATTATGGCTCAGTACATGCCCCTGGAGAACCAAGAAACTCCGAATCAACAGCGCCCCGTCGAGCACGCAGATATCTGAGACAGCATGGAGCAAGCATAAGACCTATTAACATCGCATCGGTGGTAGTCATCTCTGCAGAGACATCGGCTTGGAGCTGCCCTTTGTGCGCAGAATATTGATAGCCTATGATTCAAAAAGACAGGATAGCCTGTTGCACAGCCTCTCTTTTTTCCCCTGAAAATTACAGAGCAGACTAGGATCTCTCACTGCAGTTAGAATTCATTGGGCTCTAGTTACCTCTTGAGCTTGCGGTCGTGTTTTGCATTCCACAGTAAATGTTAACATCCTGTAAATACTGTTGTTGTTCAGACTTGAGACTTGTAAGGCTCGTTTGGTCGCTTCCCTTATCAAATTTGCCTGGCCTGAGCCTTTCTGAGAGCTCCTAAGTAGTGTTTGATTGGTGCCCTCATGTGCTGCCGGACTCGGGCAACGAGCTCGGGCTCAGGCGTCTGAAATCGAGCGTCTTAGCTCACGCCTCTCACTCGCGCTCGCGCCTGAGTCCTCTCTTTGTTCCACCAAACAGTTTTTGATCAGGCAAGCTTTTCATGCCTGAGCAGACAGCTATTTTACTCGGGCATCTCCACTAGAGCCGCAACCAGGCAGACTCGTAGTGTTTCGATGCCCTGAATAAAAGAGCCCAGAGAGAGCATGAGCCTACTATCCCAAAAGGCATCTGCATCCTTTAACTGTGTGACAAGATAGACTTTCTGCTCCGTTTTGTCATCGCTCCAGTAAGATTTGCTATTTAGAATCGCTGCATCAATAGTTTAGCGAGCTACGGCTCTGACAGGTTAAGAGGCTGGCCAAATGTGACAAGAACCATGATGCGTGTATGAAATGATATGGGCAAAATGATCCTCGCAATTGGAGCACTCCAGCAGTGCTTCAGTGGTGGGCCACAGGGGCACTCCAACGCAACCAGTAAGATTTGCAATGCCTGGGATTCGCTTTGCCTGCGTAGAGTAGCCAAGCTGCCCAAGCATGGCTAAAGAAGTTCAAAACTCCAGCTAGAGCAAGCTAACATAAACCACACAGAAAACAATCTAGTGGTAGAACATCCAGATCACAAGACAAGACAAAAGGAACAGTATATTTTGCATCAGGCGTCGTTCTGTGGTGGTTGGTCTTCCTTAGCACGGGCATCATCCGGTAAGAGCATCAGGTGATGATTAGGAGGGCTGCTGTTGCGCGTTCAGCGCCTGAAGTCACTGTCTGCAGAAGCCCTTGAGCCCCCGTAGTAACTCTTTCTTGCTCTGTGGTACAAGTACGGGACTGGATCACTAGACTAGACTAATCGTACTCATACGTAGTACACATGTCCAATCAGTTTAACCATGATCCCGTCCCTTGGAAACAAATGACCATCGGACGCGTAGGAGTAGCTTTGCTTTGGCGGACAAAATATTTTTTCCTCTTCCATGGACAATTTGGGATTAGACACCATCACACCACCACGACACCATTTGTCTGGTTTTACACAAGTGCTTTTCACACACTCGATCGACCTCTCGCGCACCGAAAGGCGGATTCCCAGACACTGTCATCGCCAATCCAGATCCCGACGTAGATTTCCCAACAACCCACTGAGGATTATTTCATATTATGAGGATTGTTGTGTATGTCGGTGTACAAGATTTTATCAATTACATTATGGTGCTAACTACTTTGTGGATGATTGATAAAACCGATTATATAAATATTTATTTTAAAAAAATAACTGGTTATTAACTATATTTATGGAAGAGGACACGAGATTTT
The DNA here is from genome assembly GCF_958298935.1 of Phragmites australis. Taxonomy (NCBI): domain Eukaryota; kingdom Viridiplantae; phylum Streptophyta; class Magnoliopsida; order Poales; family Poaceae; genus Phragmites; species Phragmites australis. The sequence continues at coordinate 29,969,284 of NC_084934.1, read as the reverse complement.
ATAGGCCTATATCCTATTTTATCTTGATTAATCTTATGAAAAGATAGTTATAATAAGAATATGTCTAGATCTAATTATACAGATCTTAGCGAGTTCTCACGTGTTCTAAATACTAAAATTATTGTCAGATGAATCTAATCATAGCTTAAATCTACTATTAATCTTAATAGATTATCTTTGCTTCTATCCAATTAGACCTGCCTCGTATTACTTGATTGGCTACTGACTTATCTTAGGCCTTTTGACTCTATCTCTTTTCCCCCTCCTCCTGGGCATAGCCCCTCCTTTTTATATAGTTAGTTATGGTATTTGATGGTAACCTTTTCAAATTGTGCTATTTTTAATATCTAGAGAATGTCGTAATCTAGGAAGGTTTGCGTGTGGAATATGCTAAACTGCTTGTAATATCAACACATGGTTTATTTACTTTATGGTGGTAATACAACCTATCGTATTGGAGTAATGGCACATGTGTAGTAGATATTCATCTCTAAGACATACCTTATTTCTAGTAAATTCTTTAATTATTAATTATCTCTTTGCTTTCAAGCCTACGTATGCAAGAGCGCACATCTTTTTTATTTTTTTATAGCTCAGTTACTTCTTTAGGAAGAGCTCTTGTACCATGTGATTAGGAAAATTCCTATATTTGCATCTCAACACGGTGAACTTCATGTAATATGCACACACATCTTATATATTTACCTTATGATGATTATTAAATCTACTGTATAGGAATATCCAAACATGTTTTGTATTTAACATTCTTGACTTTTTATGGCCTCTAAGACGTGACTTTGATCAATAAATACCCATAAAATTATACTTGTATGAAAGTGTTTACAAAGACAAATAGCTGATCTTGATAGTGTTTAACATATTAATAGTTGGGAACCACATCTTGGTAGGATGATGGAGGCGTACGGTACACTCCATCCACCAAAGTTCAGATCTAAATACTCACGATTTACACAGGCAAATATTTTCAATGGTATTATTCGTGGACTCTATAATAAAAGTGTTATGTCTATGTATGCATGACATCACTTGTAATCGCAGTACGGATTCAGGACGTAAAACAAAAAAGAATGAGGGAGTAGGTGCTACTCACATCAACTTAAGTAGTTGGAGTAGCACGTCGAATCAACATCGATCTGATGGCTGAAACGCATGATGTGCTGTAGCAAATTTATACGCCGTTTGATCTGCAATTTTTTTTTTCGCGAATGGATGGCCGGAATTTGCTATTGTGTCGCCGTAGGATGCCCACCGCAGGCGACCTCCTTCCCCCGCAGTTGTCGTTACAACCGAAAGCAGAGAGCATCGCGGTGCCCTTTTTTTGGCCTTCCATGCGGACGGCGGCCGTGCCGGCGTGCCCGACCGAGCTCCAAAAGCAACGCAGCGCTGGCGTCGGCATGCCCTGCAACCGCCACGGCGCCCAATCGGCGGCCTCCGTCGTGCCCTCCCGCGTCTCTCACACGCACACGACCTACTGCAATGCAGGCAGGCTATAGCTAATAGCGAGGCCGAGTGAGCAGTACAATGAAATATATTCGTCCATTCCTCTGTCCCCTTCAACGCCGCTCATCATTCCTCCCCCCTCCACTCGTTCCACCAACGCCGGCCGCCTCGTGACCTCACTTCCACGCCGGCCCGGAGACCCGTACGCCCCGAGCTGTCATTGTCCGCGATGGATACGCATGTCGGGTGCACGTAACCTCTCCTCGTGGCCCGACGATGGCTCGTGGGTCCCGCGGCGCACCGTTCCGGCGGGACCCGGAAGCCGGTGGGTGTGGATAGGTCCGGCGAGTGACGGCAGCGCACGCAAACGCAGGTCAGGGCAGGGCAGGGCGGGCAGCTTCACGCCGAGACTTCCGGGGGCACGACGTAAGCAAACCGCGACGTGAAGGCGGGAAAGGAAGAGCGAGGGCCCCGCCGCCGGTTGCGGTGTCCACGTCGCCGGAGCCACACCCACCCGGAGGTGGCCTCACCGCCCTCTCGCTCGCGACACGAGGCCGCAGCAGCTGACGACGAACTGCGCTGCACTTTTTGTTTGTTTGTTTGGCACTGGATCGATTTTCCATTCACCCAATAATTCCTCTGAATATAGGCAAAAAAAAAGCCTGGAGCGCAGCGCGGCCGGCTCGAGTCCCGCGGCTCGGGTTCCCACTTGAAGGCGACGTTACGATACGTGGGAGCAGAGCCCGGCGGCTTCGATGGCGCCGGCGCAGGGACCGTGCTGTTGGCTGCTGTGTATTGGCACGCCACATCTTGGTTTCTTACCGGATAACACACGCAAACTGAGAAAACTCTGCTCAGCAATGTTTGTATTTTGCGGAGCGGGATCTACCCGCAGAATTTGAAGCCGTACTAGACTGATTGGCGCCTCCATTGTATCCACAGATTTCTTTTTTGTTTCCCCATCAATCAGGCAGGCCATGACGATGCTACAGGCACGGCAGACAGCAAAGTACCACGCCTGCGGCACAGGCACCTGCAGTCCAGGCCGGCCGGCCGGCCGGCAAAGTCGTGGAGGGGAGCAACACAGCACAAGACTAGCTCATGCATGCTCATCTCTCAACAGCCAGCGCAGCAGGAAGAAATACAAAAGGCCGCAGAGCAGAGCAGAGCATGTCGTGCGTGCGTGCATCCCAAAAAAAGGCCCCGACACTTTGCTATCTGCCTGTGGTCTCTACTCTGCTTTCCTGCCATTTTTTTTTTCTTCATGGAAAAAGAATTCCTCCACCTCCTCCTCTTCTCTCCTCCGCGAGTGAGCAAGCACAGAGCACTGCTATATTTTAGTCGCTAACAACTAGAACAGCTCAGGAGGGGAGCTGGGGAGGGGGTTAGTTTGCTGCTACCACGGCTTCTCCCATCTCGTATTCCTTGCCTTCCCCGCGTCCGCATGCACCAATCGGCCGCAACCTGCAGCAGCGGTCGTTGCTCCCTCCACATCTGCCGGAAAACTACGCCTCCCCCACCGCCTGTGTGTGTGTGTGTGCGCGCGCGTGTGTGTGCGCGTGTATCCCTCTCTCCCCGTTTCTCTCTGGGGGTGATGAGGTGAGGTGAGGTGAGGTTTCATCAGAGGAGTGAGTGGGCTCGCCGCGGCGGCCGGCGGCCATGGCGGGTGTGGTTGGTGCGGCGGCGAAGGGGTGCATGAACGCGGCCTGCGGCGTGACGGCGGCCGCGCTGGGAGGGGGAGGGGAGTGGAGGAAGGGGTGGCCGCTGCGATCCGGCGGCTTCGCCCTGCTCTGCGACAAGTGCGGGTACGGCTCCTCTGTCCACTGTGCTTGTCCTTTGCGCCGTGCGTCGGGTTCATGACTTCGTGTGTTCCGAATGGAGTGGTTGGATGGATGAATTAGTTGATGCCGCCTTCTTCTTCTCTTTGCGTTTTGATGCTTTGCCATTTTGTCCCCTTTTTTTTAAAAAAGGAGAATTTTACCCCTTAAAAGTGCGGCGATTTGTGGATGATTCTTTGCAGTGAATCCACTAAAGATGCCCAAGTGGGCTGATTTGTGCGGAAACCGCGCCGAGGCGAGGTGGAGTGTGTAGAAATTTTAGAAATTTGCGTTGAATCTGTTGTGTCTCGAGTCTCGACTGCTGCTTGCGTGGGTATCAGTTAGATAGAGCAATTTGGTGGCAATAGATCGAGGAGAGTTCGCCCACGTTCAAGCTCATTTGAGATTTCGGTTAACGTCCAGTTACAAAGAGCTCTACAGCGTATCACCGAAAATCTGAAGTACAGTGACATGAGCAAATGTGCAGGTCACATCGGAAATTGCCTCAATGAGCTCTGACCGGATTGATGTCAGGGATGATTGGATCAAATCGCTGCACAGTAAAAGTGTGTGTTTGCCAAATCTCTATGTGCTATATGATTGAATCAAAATTGCTGCTTGGTAGTGAAAGTTTAGCTTTAATGATAAACTGGTTTTGAGCATCAGCCAGGGTGTTTCTCGAGTTTGGATTTGAGGATGGGGAGTGCATGTTTAGTTGAATAATAAGAATCCATCTCTTCCGGGAGTGGAGGTTACTTTAGCCCGGTGTTACCATTTTGCTTGATTAATTTTCTTCTCATGAAGGCTTTACTGTTTAGTTTCCTAGGTTGATCTGTTTCTGATTTTGATTATATGGTTTCTGGTGCACCTAGGTTGGCACATGAGCAGCTTGTATTTTGTGATATATTTCACCAAAAGGAATCAGGCTGGAGAGACTGCTCATTTTGTGGGAAGGTGAGGTGATGATACAGGTCGCGACTTGTATCCAATTTCTTGTGCTAAGCTGTATTGCAACAGTACTCTGATGAATTTTTTACTATTTCAGCGTCTCCATTGTGGATGTATTGCTTCGAAGAACTCTTATGATCTACTTGACAGCGGAGGAGTTCAATGTGTCACTTGCATGAAAAATTCAGCAGCTCAATCTGTAAGTTCCTTTGTCGTATGATCCACCTTTGTTTTCCAAATAATATGACTGTACTTTTTACAGGCTTCCAGTCAAATGGTTCCAAAGCTTTTTCCATGTCAAAATAATCTGCGAATTTTTGGTAAAAGCGACGAGTTATTATCAGGTAGAAAATTCGAGCAACCACCCTCCTTTATGGTGGATTCCAGAAATGATGATATTGCTATTATAAATAAGAGCAATCACCCGTTCATGGTGAAAACCATAGAGGCTGGACAAAGCAGTAGCGCTTTGAGGCAGAAAGAGATAGAGAATGGTTCTAGGCAGATTAAATGGGAACATCCAACCCTTAGTATTGGGGACATGGGAAGGATGCCTTTCTTAACCAGGACTCAAAGTGCATTAGAGTCTCCTCAATGTGCTCGAAGAGATGACAATAAAGATCCAACTACAAATAGCACACCAAATGAATCACTTTCTGAGGCATGTCTCAGCATGAGCTTGGGTATTGCTAATAATGGAAACAAGATGGAGGCTACTTCAACAGTAGAAAGACCTATGCTATCACCAACGAGAGCCATCACTGAAGGAAGAGAACTTGCCACTACGCTATCTCCCTTTCAGCATGCACAAAGGGCTCGGCATTTTCTGACCAGATCACCAAGGGTTGGTGAAGGTGCTGTTTTTGATCCAACAAAAGATGCTTTTCCACATCTTCGTGTTGCGAGACCACCTGCTGAGGGAAGGGGCCGCAATCAATTACTTCCTCGGTATTGGCCAAGAATAACGGACCAAGAGCTGCAACAAATATCTGGAGAGTATCCTTTGCAAATGTATCAACTTTCTGGTGACACTAATAATTAACATTAAGTACTTGTAAATACCATGCTCCATAATAGTTCAGTTAGGCTGGTAAACTTCTATAATATGCTGCATACATTCCGTTTATTGTGGATGATATTGTTTTGTCCTCCTTGACTAAATTTTTCATGAAGTTCGAACTCCACCATTGTTCCGTTGTTTGAGAAGGTTCTGAGTGCAAGTGATGCAGGCCGCATTGGGCGCCTTGTTCTTCCAAAAGCCTGTGCGGAGGTACTTTTCACAAATTTTAGTATGCTGACATTGTTTACCTACAAAATAATATTTTTTTATAAAGATGGAAGATCAGAAGCATACCATCGTCCTCTAATTGTCATTTCAGTTTTGAGTCTTGTGAAACCATGTTAGATCTTAGGGAAACAAAGGTACTATTCTCTAACCAATAAGGTATATATGCATCGTTCATTTATGATAGACTGTATAGAAAAGGAACCCTGGTCCTGTTACATTACATACATATTAACACAAACTGATCGATATAGCATCTTGTCCATATCGTTCAACCTATATGCATCCTAATGGTGAAACACCATTGTTTGTGGTACTTGCATTTGATGTTACTTGGGTTTCTATGTGGCCATGGATACTCTTGTGTGAATGATTAAGTCAAACCTTTTCAATGTTATGATTTTTTGCATGCAATCACAAAATCCTAGTGGGGAGAGCTGCTTGGGGCTATACTATGCTTTCTTTTCATTGTTCCTGTCATCTGAGTTCTTGAGGTGATTTATGTAGGCATATTTCCCTCCAATTTCTCAACCAGAAGGTCGTCCTTTGACAATTCAAGATGCAAGAGGCAAAGAATGGCAGTTTCAGTTTAGGTTCTGGCCAAATAATAACAGCAGAATGTATGTCTTGGAGGGTGTTACACCATGCATACAATCCTTGCAATTACAAGCTGGCGATACAGGTGATTAACAACTCATTTCCTTGGACATGATAGTAAGCATCACTACTATTTGCATCATGCACATCACTTCTTTCTTGATTGAGGTCTGGTTTTAGATGCTACATATATTTTTATATAGCTTCTTATCATTTCTCACATGGGTTTCCATGCTACAGCACATGTTAAAATGGTAGACAAAACTACATCATGTATACCTTGTTCTCTGATCGTGATTTTTTTGGGAAGGCTTTTGTAATTATTGATGGTTCTTGTTTTCTGCAGTGACTTTTAGTCGGATAGAACCTGGAGGAAAACTTATTATGGGCTTCCGGAAGGCCACAAATACTGTCAGTTTGCCAGTAAGTTAGATTTTCCTACCAATCTCGCTGCTAATCTGTTGTTATTGCAAGTGCTTGTTTTTTCCCTTTTATCTTCTTTCTCCAGTTTCACTTAATGTTTGTATATTACTTTTACACAGGACTCACAGATTTCAGCTATTGCAAATGGTTCCCTTCTCAGTGAGACACTCTTTTCTAGTACAAATGAGAACCTAGCAGTAGTAAGTGGTTACTCCGGATTTCTTCAGTCAATAAAGGGAGCCGCAGATCTCCATCCAAGCTCTCTATATGATCATCATATGAACTCAGCTGACGGGGATGTTAGTTGGCTTAAGACAGATAAATTTGGCGGCAGGCCAGATGAGGGATCTTTGCAGTTTTTACAAAAAAGAAGTCGCAATATTGGTTCCAAAAGCAGGAGACTCGTAATGGATGCTGAAGATGCCTTAGAACTAAAGCTTACTTGGGAGGAGGCCCAAGAGTTGTTGCGTCCTGCTCCCACTGCAAAACCAACTGTTGTGATGATTGAGGATTACGAATTTGAAGAATATGATGTAAGCTTGCTACTCATTTCTTTCTTTGTGTTCTGAACTATGGAGCATCCTCTCTGGCTGACACAAAAGGCAGATCTTCATTCTCAGCAAAAGACTTGAATTATCTCTACCTAATCTGTGTTACATACATGCAGGAACCCCCAGTCTTTGCAAAGAGATCAATTTTCGCCATCCGTGCAACAGGGTAAGATACATTAGACAAAGATATCATATGACTTACTCTAACTTACTTTTGGGTAATTCTGAAATAAGTGTCTTTATATTCCACAATGCCATGATGAGTCGCCATTTTCATAACATACTTTTAGAGACTTCTCCGATAACATAAACAATTGGAAATGCCTTGAGTGCTAAGATTCTGCCTCATCAACCTCAGTGAGTGAGATGCATGTAGTTCCAGCGTAGTTTTATCTTCTAGCTACTGAAGATATTGGGGTTTGACATATTAACCATGTCCATGTATACCTTCCGTGTAAAAGACATGACAGTTTCACCTTAAGAGGTGAGAATTAAAAGAACAACAATTGAAAAGTGGTGACTGGATTCAATCAACTTTAACTGTAAAAGAGTTGTCATACAATTTAAGGGTTTCTACTCTGAATGAACATGTTTATATACTTGGTGTTAGTGTGCTAGTTTTTGCAAATTTCTGATTATGCATCTGTAGGGAACATGATCAATGGATTCAATGTGATGATTGCTCAAAATGGCGCCGTTTGCCTCTTAGTGTTATTGTTGCCTCCAAATGGACTTGTGCCGATAATTCATGGGACCCAAAAAGGTAATGCTATTTTGATTTTGTGTTCTCTGTTGATATGTTGGATTCTCTGTGATCAAATCTATCTTTTGGATAATCTTGAAATTCTGAATGCTTGGTATGATTATCACTTTGGTGTGCAACAATGCATTGCATAAGAAAGAGTGCTTTTACTGGATTGACACTTTTAGGCTCGACTTCTTTCCCAAAATCTTCTTTTGATTTGCCTGATTTAATGTTCTTATATGATTCATATCCCTTTGGTTCGTAGCTGGTCTTGGCTGATCCACAGCCTTAGCTGATCAAGAATTTTTGCTACAATCCTTTGCTTTGTAATTGAACACTTTATCCTGGATTTTTTAGATTTATCCCTGTATTTTAAATGGTCTGATCATTTTCTCTCTTGTGTTGAATCTGTCAATAAAGTCTGTATGTTGAAAAACTTACTAGTATTAGCATGTAATGCTGTCCCTAGCCAGACTGTTCTAGCCTCATTTTTGTTACTTTTATCATTAATATTTTCCCCATTTCCACAATACTTTGCTTTCAACTCGGTGACTTGAACTTTATCTATCGTATCATATTTGCAGCTGTTCCTGCTCCACGCCTGAAGAGTTGACCCCAAAAGAGTTGCAAAGTGTTCTGCAGCAGTATGAAGGTATGCTTCGCTATATATTCACTGACCCTGATAACAAAATTACAAGATGCCGAGGACATGCCATGTGAGGAAGGACATTGGGATAGCCTCTCTGACCTTTTTTAAGGAACTTTGTGCATAATATATAATTTCTACCATTGTTGTAAATTGATAATAGTGGGGAAGCGAGACACGTATATTCTAGTGATCTTTTGCACAAGTGAACTTTATCAGCAGTTTGTAGAGAGGTCATACTGTATCTTTTGCTAGTTACAAAATCATAATGGAACTGAATATCAACAAGTTAACTGTTACTGTAGAAATGAGGAGGCGAAAGTGCAGCTACGGTCTGAAGCTGACTGTCCCAGAAATGGTCGCATCCGGCATTGATGCCTTGGCCACAGCCGCGGTATTTGGTGAGGTCGGAAACCAGGGCACCACTTCAGTCGCCGCAACCACGAAGCACCCCCGGCACCGGCCTGGCTGCACATGCATTGTGTGCATCCAGCCACCCAGCGGCAAAGGCCCGAAGCACAACCCTGCGTGCACCTGCAACGTCTGCATGACGGTCAGGCGCCGCTTCAAGACACTGATGATGAGGAAGAAGCAACGGCAGTCCGAGCGAGAGGAAGCCGAGACGAGCAAGATCGCGTGGATGAACAGAGACGAGCCCGAGGGGAGCAACCTATCAAGATCGCCACAGACACTGGACACCACTCGAGAGAGTGACGTGACCATGTTCGACAAGGTGGCCGACGTGAACAAGGGGCATATTGACCTCAACTTCCACCCGTCCGTCCGTGACGATCAGGAGCAGCACGGCACGCAGCCCCGGCCGATGAGCATGATGGGCCTCCTCGAAGTCGCGAGCCGCCCCCTGGATAACTACGTCAAGCAGAACGGCATCACGAGCCTGGCGGGAGAGCAAGGGGCCAGCTCCAGCACGGCCACGGTCCCGCCGGCTCCGGTGGAGAGCGAGGAGCGGACGTCCAAGGAGGGCCGTGTCGTGTCGGTGGAGCGGGAGCGAGAACCGGATGGCATGGCCGTCGACGAGGCCGGCGAGAACCAGCAGGACAAGGCTGCCGACGATGCTGCTGCTTCTTGACCACCGTGCGCGTGCATGGGCGTACGTGTGTGTGTGTGTGTGTGTTGACGTGCCTCTTATCGGCTCCCCATTGTTTTTTCAGGAACAGCTGGTGAGTTTTGATGTGAAAATTTACAATAGGTTTCATCGTGTTGCTTCTTTCTGTAACTAGTACGTGTACTTACAAGGCTGTGCAGCCCAGATTAGCAGATTGTATGTTGCAAGTCTGTAACCTCGATATGGAAAAGGCAGTTGCCTGTGTGGCTGGCTGGTGTTGTATGTAACGCTTTAACAGTGGCTTCAGCAACTCACAGATTCATTCGTGTTGGAGAGTCGGAAGCTGAGGTAGTAGGTGACGGTTTAAATCTTAAGACATTTCCATGGTAAGGATAGTACGTGCGGTGGCCTGTACAAATCTTCCACAGAAATTAAGACCACCTCTCCGAATAGCAATATCATAGCTGACAAATTCTACCGGCCCACATGTACACTTTCGGCCCAATCCATTGTAAAGGCCAAGTGATTTTTTATTTTATATTTTTAAATAAAAAACTGCAAATATATGCTCATGTTTTTAAATTTTGCAATTATATACTCATGTCGTCTGTTGGAAGGACGATAGGTCTACATGGTCTGCCACTGTGGACAAGCCTTGGTACCTGTCGCCATGTCGCCCAATGAAAGCGTAACAGGTAAATGTCGCTCTTCCAACGGATGACAGGTAGTTGAATTTATTTATTTTTTAAATAAAACTAGGAATGATTATGAAATAGTAATTTTTGAATTCTTTTTAAATTGTTGTGAATCCATTCTAGATATATTTTTAAAAGTGGATTAATCGGGCGAGTAGAGTAGAAACTATCAATTTGATTCGCAAAGGTAAACATATACGATTAATACAAAGTTCATGGTATATGGTTGTAAATATTACAATGACAGGGATAGAACATGGATTCTACTGCATGGAGGGATGTTTTCCCCTTCTCTCATGTGCTGCTCTGCCTCTTTTTACTGGCAACATAGGAGACCTTAACGCCTATCAAGTAGTTTCTCACGTTTTTGAAGTTCGGCCTCCTTCCTCCTTAAAATATCCTCCTAGGGGTGGTATTCCTCCTCCTACCTTTGAAGCTCCTCAGCCTGTTGTTTGCGTGGATCCATCCCCCATCATACGACAGCCTCCCCATGTCGATCCATTGCTTGAAGCCACAATGCTATGGTTGATAAACCCGGAGTCAGCAGTGTAGTTCAGAATATGGAATTGACCGGCTCAAAAGAGTGGGAATGAGGAACACGCCATGAAATCAGAGTCAATCTCAGGACACATGAAGAGCCTCCTACCAGAGGTCTTCACATCGAAAGACGACAACATTTGAGCTTTGTTACCACAGGAGCACAACAGACGCTAATGCCAATGTGGCACTCCGAGGGGGTGGTTCTCCAGGAATCCATGGCACCTTGTAAGATGTAACATCATAATTTTTTACATTAGTAAATAATTTTAACAATTATGGTTTGCAAAATAAGAATTAAATGAGACAAAAACTTACAATAAGTTAATAATAAATTTACATCATCATTTCCACATTATTTATTACAACATGACAACAATATGTCACACAGCTCCATAATGTGTGGATGAAGTAGATAAACGATGAGGTCGTGGACGTCTCCCATTAGAAGCCGAGCAAGAAGGACCTGCTTCATCATCGTTACCACCTGACGGACCTTTGGTGCACCTCTTAAAAGTGTGTCTAGTTTCATTACACTTGCTATACAATTTCACACGACGCCTAACTTCGGATTCGTCCATGTCATTACGAATGTGTGTGGTCTTACAACATTCCTTAATTTGCTTCGTGGTGTCGAGATCGGAGACACACATTTTGTTAGGTCCAACAAACCCACTATCCCGATTCCCGAACCTATATAGCTCCTGGTTCCACTTTTCAAAGAGAGCTTCCTTCATAAAGTACTTGGAGACCTACACTACGTTAGAATAGTTTATTAGTGAAGGGTGATAGCCCTCATTAGTGACAGATAAAATTCTCATCATTCTGAATGTGTCACTAATGTGGACACATTAGTGATGCGTCCGCACTCGTCACTAATGACATATATCAACGACATATTTGGATCCAGACTCGTTACCAATGGCTATACATCAGTGACAGGTCATGTCATATTAGTGACGGATCTGCACCCATCACTAATGAAATATATCAGCGACGGGTCTGCAGCTATCACTAATGACATATATCAGTGATGGGTCTGGATCCAAACCCGTCACTAATGGATATACATCAGTGACGAGTCGGGTCCAGACTTGTCACTGATGACTATACATCAGTAACGGGTCGGGTCTAAACCCATCACTAATAAACACTTGAAAACCAAAAAAGAGAGGAAATGGCCCATTTTTTTCCCTTCTGCACTTAATAAGCAAAGATATGAACACCAATCATGTACTAATTTGAACATCTATAATTTATTTTCCATCTAATCCTGTACATATTATTTACATATGTATATGATCATGAACATCTATAATTATCTCTCATATGTATATGATCACTCATCAATAATTCTAAACTGCAATGCAATGACTAGTTACAACACCTGGTTTGAACAAATATGAGAGATCACCATCTCTTAATCTGTTTAAACAGATAACTGATGAGAAATACTACTTAATTACTTTGCTCGTGTTATCAAGCGGACCATTCAAGCTCTGAGAAGCTTTTGTATCTTCAAGCCGTGCATGCTGCAAAATGCAACAATATTAATGAACAACCGAGCACCAAAAAAGGCAATGGAAGAGTTTCATCGGAAGAACTTACCTGAATAAAACCATAACCTTTGCACAGCCCCGCCAGTGGAATCAGACTGTTCTAGATTGCTGACTGACATCAGAATTAAGATTGCAGTTAGACACTTGTAAGTTTGCAAGGGTGTAATATTTTTAAACAAGTGGTTCCACTTGATATCACACAAATTAAGTCCCAAATCGTTAAGTTTCTAGTAGTAAAGTTCATTTCACTTAAAAAAAATTACCTAACTATCTGTCTTCATAGAGGAAAGATACGAAACAAATGACAATAACTGTACCAATAAATTTAGCTAACTAGCAAACGATCTAATGAAACAAGGAAACATTTTATAACAAGAAAGTAGCATGTGATTAGTATGCTCTCACCTTCCCAGCCCTTGATAAGAATGCATAAACATCTTGTTCGTCTGCCTTCAAGGATAGCTGCTGTGATGTTTAGAAATGTTATCTTACTGTATAAAATAACAAAAGTAGAACATGTTACTTAAAATCAACCTAGAAGGCGAAGACATTTCTCTGGTCCCTTTCTGGGCCAACTTATGGTTCTATATCGTCATCTTTCTTATGTATGGGACAACTCTAGTGTATCATATCTGCGCATTCCCATATTAAGGTTCAATATTCAAGTTTAACAATCCTAGATGATAATAACAGCAAGCTACAATGATCTTTAGGGCTATAGATGAACTTGGGACAATGACACACACTATATCGTGTAATGGTAACACTTTGGTCCTCAAAAGCTTAACTACAAAATGACAAATATTAAAGATAAAATTTCAGCATGACAAAGAGATTGTTAGACAAGTAAAATACCCAAGTTGAAAAGAATCATAAGTCCAATGAAACAATTTATGATCAGAGAATTAAAGATACGCATGTTAAAACTCGTGAAAGATATACAAAGAGATGAAGTTTCCAAACCGAAGAGGAGCACGCGGTGGTGCGGTGGTTGACCACAGAGGAGCACGCGTCAGCATAGCGACGAGGAGAGGCCGGGGTGGCAGCCGGGCGGGGAAACCCTAACCGTGGCCGGGCATGGAAACCCTTTTATCTGTGTGCGGGTGCACCCCTCTTTCATACCGGCTCAAAGGCCGCAGTGGTCCAGGCCCAAGTTTTCATCCGTCGACGCGTTAGGACATTAATGACGCATAATGAGCACCCGTCACTAATGCCGTGTCACCTTTGTTGGTTTCTTACGCAGTGATACCACCGATGGCTCAAGTCAGTCTTAGCACAAGCAGCAATAATGTGGGAGCACAGCTTGTGCAGTGGCCTTGTCTTGTAGCATCTACAATTGTATCTTTCACTAGTACGCACACACTCATGAATAACTCTTTCATGATTACCCCCTCCAACTTTTGTCCTTACACAGAATTTTAAATCGATGCTGCATAGACCCCATGGGCTTCACCTGGTCCATCTGTGCCTTCTTCGTCGTATCAACCATGTATTAAGTCAACTTGTACCCATATATCAACTGACTTTCATTCATTACCATTGACACTATTGCAAACTGTCCATGAAGCATTTGCAGGTCTCGAGTAGAATGAATCCCACAATTTCGACTCTCACACCACACATGACCTAGTTGTAGACCTCAGCTAAGTTTGTCATATAATTCCATACCTTGCCTCGTTGGTGTCATACAACAGAGCCCACTTCTCATTCGGCTAATTCTCAATCCACTCGGAGAACGTCTTAACAGATAACCTGATCATCCTCCTTAATTGTAGAGGATCCAATGGGAGGCTACCTAGAGCAACGGTGATGTCCTCATATCCCCTCACTGGGCTCTGTGGATGCTCTTTTGTTTGCTTCATGGTTAGCTTATCTAGTCTTTTTTCATAGGGTGTCACGCTACCGTTGTTGATTCTAACTACACAACCTTTTAAAAAAGGTTCATCAAGTTTTTATTCTTGAACTGTCTAAAGAAGTTAGCATCCAAATACCTCATGCACCACCGACTCTTTTAATCTTGCCAAATGGGTCCGACTTGGCGTTCAACTGAATAATTCTGCAGGTTGAGGATTGCCTTCAAAATCTCTGCATACTAGTCATGTATAAGGTAAATATTTGGTCGATCCCCCACAACAAAAATCCTGATACGCTCTAGGAACCAATACTAGATGTCTGAGTTCTCACTCTCGATAAAGGCGAAGACCACTAATAATACTTGCTTGTTTCTATCAACTATAATTGCAGTGAGTATATGATTTTTGCACTTACTTGTAAGGAATGCCTTGTCGATGCAAATGATAGGGTGACAATGTTGAAAATTTCAAATACATACTCTGAAGGCAAAGCATGTGCACTGCAGGACCAACCTACCATGTTCCTTCACCGACGGGTAGTGCGCGATATCAGTGTAAGTTCCAGGGTTCCTATGAACAATGGTGCGAAACAACCGTGAGAGATTATCAAACATACTTTATACGTCTCGAACCTCTCCTTCACCATAGATGGATTCCGATAGAACTTCACCGCTTTCCTCTCCTTCTCCCCTCTCCTCTCATTCTCAATCAGTTTGGTGGAGGAAAAAATGAGCAATATGCTCAGTGGGAGGGCGATACACTCCTTAAATAAGAAAAAACTGTCATCAGTTGACACCTCCTGTCCAAAGAACGACCTCGTGAGTATAGAATTGCAAAAATTTGAAAACAACACATATATTTGTAATTTTTGGATTAAGAAAATATAAAAATAAAAGCCTCAAGGTCAAGCCACCGCCCCCGTGGGCGATCACATGGTCTCCCATCAGTGATCGATCAGTCACCCTCCCCACAGGGCCCACCTGGTTCCTTTCCAGATCCCGCACTGCACTCTCTCTCAACGGAAAGCAACCCAACCATAGCCGAGCTGAAGCTCTGAACCGAACACGCCACACGCAAGCACACACCGCTGACTACTCTAGTGCAGTAGCCGCGTACACTCCCTGACCCAAGAGCAATGGCGATGCCGCCGAAGCCCGGCGACCCGCCCCAGTGCTCGCCGGCGCGGAGCCCCAACCTCAACCTCCCCTGCCCGCTCCCTCCCATCCCAGGCGGGGCGCAGCAGCCTGGAGGCCCGGGAGCGCCCCCGCCGCGCGCAAGCCACCACCGCCGCGCCAGATCTGAGGTCGCCTTCCGCTTCCCGGACGACCTGGGCCGCGGGGGCGGGGGCAGCTTCGACGAGATCGTCTCCGAGGACGACCTCTTCTCCACCTTCATGGACATGGACAAGATCGCCGGCGCCGACCGCGACCGCGCCGCCGAGACTTCCTCGCCGCCGCGCCCTGCCAAGCATCGCCACAGCGCATCCTTTGACGGCTTCGCTATGGGGCCCGGGAAGCAGCAGGACGGCGGCGGAGGGGTGTTCGGCGAGGTGTTGGAGGCCAAGAAGGCCATGTCTTCCGAGCAGCTCGCCGAGCTCGCCGCCATCGACCCGAAGCGCGCCAAAAGGTGACACATTTTCTTCCATTTCCACCATCCTCGCATTCTGAGACTACTACCTAGCACTCGAGTTGGTGGTTGGTTGGTAGGTAGGATTGCAGATGATACGGCTCTTACTTTTTGTGATCTACTGATGGGAATGGGGTTTAAGGTCTTCTGAGAATTGGTGTGTAGAAAATGAAAGCTTTGCCATCTGTGAGTCATGCCAAATCTTTGAGACTAGTGGTATAGAATCATCATGAGTATTTTTTTTTCTCGAACATGAAGGAGAGCTGCACGCCTTTGTATTATAGATAGAAGAAAAAAACCGGTCCCATTACAAAGCCCCCAAAAAAACAGAACAAACGAACACGAAAAAAACAGCAAAACAAAAACAAAAACTAAAACCGAAAACAAGACACAGCTACATAAACACCAACCGGCCAAGAATAAAAACCAGAGTCTAGACAAGCCAAAGAGCCTCCAGCCCCCTCGCCCCCACCGAGATCCATAGGCGAGCCTCCACGGATAGTTCTTGTAGAACGACCTCCACTCTTGGGGCAGCGCCGTTGAAAACGCGCAATCATTCCGAAGCTTCCATAACCATCAAGCTGTAAGGATGATCAAGGTGTTGAGTCCTTTCTGCTTGTCCTTGCTTGCCCTCCGTTGTGCTCGGCGCCACCAATCAGCAAAATTATCATTGGCATTAGATGGTGCGAGCTGCTGCAATCCAACTCGGCTGAGAAGTCTGTACCACAATTCTCGAGCAAAATAAAAGAACAAAAGATGTGCTGAACCATCTCATCCTCTTGGTCGCAGAGGGGACAGTTCTCCAGATGAGGCATACCACGGCGAGCCAAGCGATCCACGGTCCAGCAACGATTGATGATCGCGAACCAGATAAAGAACTTGCAGCGGCGCGGCGCCCGAATTTCCATAGCCTTTTCCATGGTTCGAAGCGCGTACTACCAATGAAAAAGGATAGATAGGCCGACCGTGTGCTGAAATGAACTGAGGGATCCTGCAGCCATGTGTGAAGATCGACCTCTCCAGGATGCAGCACAAAATGCTAGAGAACATCCCATAGCTGCAGGTACTGAGACAGCCACTGTAGATAAGCCTCCTCTTATATCACGTACCCAGCTGCGATCATCCAAAGCATGAGAGACCGTCCGCTGAGATTGAATCCGTCTCGGTACGAAAGCAACAAGAGCCGGAGCCAAGTCTTGGATAGAGTTACCATGAATCCAACGATCGGTCCAAAACAAAGTGGTGGTGCCGTCACCAACCATTGTTGTGATAGAGATCTCAAAGAGGGCCTTGGCATTGGCATTCACCGGAAGGTCAGGCCCGCCCATGGTCGTTTTGGCTCAGACTTCTTTAACCAAAGCCATCTCATCCATAGAGCCCAGCCCAATGTTTGCAAGTCATGAATGCCGAGACCGCCCAACACCAAAGGGTGACACACTCGCTGCCATGCAACCAGATAATTGCCCCCATTAGCTTCTTTTCTTCCCTTCCTGATAAAACCACGACACATCTTGTCTATTGCCTTTATCGTCCATTTAGGAATGCCCAAGGCGATCAGATGGTAAATGGGGATGGCAGTTAAAACCTCACTGACCAAGGTTGCGCGTCCCGCCTTCGTCATAAGATCAGCTTTCCAGGCCGGAATGCTATCCGCAATTCTGTTCAGCAGTGGGAGGAGGTCGGCCTTAGTTAGCTTCTTAACCGAAAGGGGAAGTCCAAGGTATCGGCAGGGGAGGGGAGTGACCGAGCAAGGCACAGATGCTGCAACTTCTTCAATGTCATGGTCTTGGCATTGGATGGGGATCACTGAACTCTTCTACACATTAGTCCGCAGCCCTGATGCCTCACCAAATTTGTCAAGAATACTCATCATAACATCAAGTTCAGCTGCTGTCGGTCTGAGAAACAGCACGACATCATCGGCATACATCGACACCCGATGGCTAAGGGGACGGGACGCCAGAGGCTGCAAGAAGCCTTCATCACTAGCCTTGACAATCACAGCATTTAGAACATCCATAGCGATGATGAATAACATAGAAGAGAGTGGATCCCCTTGCTGTAATCCTCGGCGATGTTCAATTACTTCTCCGGGCACTCCATTGACTAGCACTCAAGTACTTGTGCAAGGATTGCAGACTTGCAGCAGGCTGACCAACTGAACTGGATATTGCTAGTTCTCACCTTCCTAGCTGAAGTAGGTTTCTTTCGAAGTGAAAACACTTGTAAAAGTTTTTTGTTTGGTAAGTTGTTGTCTTGGTCCATAAAAGGTGCTTTGTGTTGGACTGTCGGTTAGTTCTTAAATTAGTGAAGGGCGTGAGATGAAAGAGGCGGGAAAGGGTATCAATTTGATTCTATGGCATTTTATCTCCACTGAGCACACTTTTACTTCATTCTCTAATGTTCTCCAAGATGTTTAATAAAGATATCATGCACACTTTTTTAATTAAATCTTCTTATTCAAAATTACCTTTTTAAAGCTTACCATATCTCCTTTTGTTTGGTTTATGTTAAGTTGCACTGGGGATTAGTCAGTTTTCTTTTCGCAAAATTTTGTACCACGACAAAGTTATACAATACCTATATTTATGATGTAGGATTCTCCCCGTGGCAATTGGTTCAATTGTTCTTCACATTTTCACTCATTCACTTTGATAACATTTCTCAATAATATCCTTCTGTACGGTAATCTTTGATATAATAATGATACTTTGGGTAAATAAGAATGATAACAGGACCAGTTATTCGCTCAAATGTCAATTTGCTTCGTATGGTAAGTTGCTATTTTAGTCATAAAAGCTGCCTCATGCCGTTTGGTTGTTGGATAAGCTTTTAAATAAGCAAAGAGTGCAGGAAGAAAGAGGCGGGAAATGACAAACATTTGTGGCATATTGCTTAGGCATTCACTGTTTATGGTATTTTCTCCCTGTTGGCAAGGCCTTTTTTTTACGTCATGTCCTAATACCCTAATTATAGGCCTTAGTAAGTTATGCACTTCAAAATTATAGGCCTAAACCTTTTCCTGTTCCACTTGAACACTTAAAATACACAACATATTAGTATTTTCCCCAAGAATTTGTACTACAAGAAAGCTATGTAATACCAAGATTTATGATTTAGGGTTTTGTTAGTGCTAGATGTACAATTTTCTCAATTGCAACCACATGTTGACTTTGATAATATTCTCTACACTTATCTAATATCAGGTGGTCTTCAGTGTAATAGTGTTAACATGCTATGCTAAACAACAATTATATCACAGTGTAGTCATTCCCGGTATGACGTTTTACTAAATGGCAACTACTTCTGCATAATAACTAAGGTTGCCGCAGCTGCATACAACTGATGTAAAAAAACTTCAATTGAGAGTCTGCTGTTTTTCCTTTTCAGTATGTGCCTCTTGGATCTTGTTGAAGCTGTTATGTTTTTATTTGGAAATTAGTAATTTTTTGCTTGCTTCTGTAGAATGATAATCTTTTCCTAAGTCTACAGTTGCTTTCATTTTTTTCATTTCAGAAACTTGTATACCTTAACCGTTTGTGATGACAGACAGAAGAATTTACAGAGAGAAGATCCTGTTAACTCTATTGTAGGCAAACTGTTGTCCATATTGTTTCATGATTTTTGTATTCATAATCATTATATTCGTAATTAGCTTTTGTGGGTCCAAATAAAGTGTTTGAACTTTTATCATGCTGCCAAAATCATTTTAACAAGTTCACTGCATTTGCTACCTGCATATTCATGAGTGTCTATTGACTTATCGAGATCGGTTTGGCGCAGAATTTTAGCAAACAGACAATCTGCAGCTCGGTCCAAGGAAAGAAAGGCTCGCTATATAACAGAATTAGAGCGGAAGGTTCAAACTCTTCAGACGGAGGCTACTACTCTATCAGCACAGCTGGCACTATTTCAGGTAACTTCTATCCATCTGTTTGTCTCATGGATTGTGGTACGGTGTTTAGTTCTTATATTTTCAGTGCGGAAACACACTATGCATAGTAACCCTCCATTTTGATCTTACTGAGCAGCCAGTTGCACCCCCATACTTATAACCTGTATCAGCCAAACTGGAAGTGCTTTGCAAATCACCAGTCAGCATAATATTTTCTTTTCACTGATGCACATGCCATGAGAACTATAACACATGTTAGGATAAGTTATGCTTCCATGTTGACTAATGCACATGGAGTGATAAGGCCAACACATTTCTTGGGATTAGACTATATGGTTATATGAACCATTTGGAAGTTGAATTGTGAAACTCTGCATGTGGCAATAAAAAATATATTCCCTGGTTCTCCGTTGATCAGGACTGTCAGGTTGTAACACTGGGCATTTTTTATTATGTAAAAAGAATCATCCATTCTACCCCATCCCCACCTCTCCACTACCCTCCTAATGCCCCCCCCCCCCCCCCCCCCGCAAGCAGGTTGGATGTTTTTTGGGCTGGTTTTGGCTGCTACACTATCCCATTGATCCTCTGTGCGCACGCGCAATGTACTGCTGTACTACTTATTAGTTGGTTAATCTTACGCAAACAACCTGGAAATAATTGAAAAAAAACCCGGTAGGTAAAGTCCAGTAGAATTTTACTGGACAGTACTGTTTTGAATCCCTGACCAGGACTGCTAGTTTTTAAGTTATGCTTATGCATTGTGTTAAATTGTTTGATATACTTTAAGCCACGCCACTATGTTTTACTGGGCAGAGGGACACAACTGGACTTTCTGCAGAAAATGCAGAGCTCAAGATAAGGTTGCAGGCCATGGAACAACAGGCTCAACTGCGTGATGGTGAGCATTTATTTGCATTTTTTCCAATAAGTTTGTGTGGGAAGGTGACTCAATGTGGTCTATCTCTGCATAGTGTTGAAAACTTTTATACAATGGATGGAAGTTCTTTGTTAACATTTGTAATTTTTCATTTTTTTACGTAAAGCAGATTGGTGTTGTCATACTGTGATAGGATAATTGGAGATCTCAAAGCTTTTTTAATGTGTTTTCCTTAACTTCTTCATTTGTTGGAGCTCCAACACCTGATTACCCTTGATCATTGATAAGCATGTTTCTGCATTTCTTTTCACTAACTGTAGGTTTATGTCCTCAAACATGATAGTATCCTCTTAATTGTTCACTTTTAAGTTTGAATTTATGCTCAAAGTAATGTCAGAATGGCCATTTGATACTGCCGTTTTTATGTAAAATAGACTTCTAGCAAAAGCTAAACCATGTCAGGTCATTTTCACACATCTCAAGCTGGTCGTGTTAACATGCCTGAACAATATGTAGACATCTGCAACCATTTCATGGGTTCTGAGATGGCTTTGTGTTATCTGCTAACAGAAATACCACTACTTTTTTGCAGCTCTGAATGACACACTGAAGCAGGAAGTGGAGAGGCTGAAGATTGCTACCGGTGAGATGACGAAGTCCAATGAAGCGTATAATATGGGAATGCAGCACGTCACGTACAGCCCTTCATTCTTCCAGCTCTCTGAGCAACACGCAGTCCAACACCATGGAAATATTCAGCTGCCACCTCATTTCCAACCACCTCCTCACAATGTTCCGAACCACCAGATGCTCTCCCATCCCAATGCCCTCTCTGATGTGATGCAGCAAGACTCTCTTGGGCGGCTCCAGGGGTTGGACATTGGCAAAGGGTCAGTGGCTGTGAAGTCAGAGGCAGAGGTGGTGGTGAAGTCGGAGGGCAGCTCCATATCTGCAGGTGAAAGCAATAGCACCTTCTAGTTACATCTGCCTGCCAACAAGTGTTCAGTTCGTTTAGATTTCTTTGTTCATAGTCTGACATCCTTGAACTGCTCCCCAATTCCTGTTAGGCTTATTTTTTTATTCAATTCTTTATATCCAGTTAACATTGTTTGGTTGTCGACCATTGTCATCGGGTGGTTGTTTCTGTAGAGACATATATATGTTTTGGGTTCAACTCTTGTGTGTTGTGGGTTGTTTCGAGTTAGGGGTTGAGCGGGCAGTGAGTGGTTCACCAGAGGTTTTTCTTTATCCGTTTTAGTTATGTCGTAGACTTAACAATCATGGATATTCCTTTTGAATTTTTGTACATTTTGTGTTATGCTAATTCTCAACGTTCTCTCTTTCGAGGAATCCAACAGTATCAAATCGTGAGAACATCGTGTGTTGTATAAGCAGCATCTGAAGAGAATGGCTGGAACACTTTTGTTTTGAAAATAATGTTTTACACACATTTTAGCGAGGGAGTGGTAACTGTGGAATGAAAATGCACAGCAAAAAGTTTAGAGTCAAGAGAGAGATCTTGAATTAATATGACACCGCAGAGGTGTTTTCTTGTTTGGGTTTGCAAGAAAAGCTGCTGGAGTTCAATGCTCCATTTCAACAGGACATCACCTATGTCATGTTTCAAATCCAACAACACTCTTCTGGACACTCTGGTGTAATAAAAGAAAAACACTATTCTCTCGCACTTTCATCTCTGTAAGCACACTCCGGTTTGCTAAACTTCAGTTGGCACTTGAGGCGTAGTTGCCAGCCATGTGACAGTCGGCGCGCACAAACCCTCTCTAAGTCTCTATTGAGGAGCCCAACAATATCGAATTGTCAGCTGTGTGTTGTTTCAGCAGTATATCTGAAGAGAAATGGCTTGCACAATTCTTTTTTTTTTTGGGAAACAGAAATGGCTAACACACTTTTGTATTGCAGAAAATGATTTACACACATTTTAGCTAGCGAATGCTAACCGTAGAAATGAAAATGTACGGCACAGTTTAGAATCGAGCAGATATCTTAAACTAATATGAAAACAGTCTTTTTTTTGTTTGCAAGAAAAACTCACTCTTACCTCCACGAGTCCACGCAGAACTGCTGACACACACAGGTTGGGGCTGTCTGGGGTGATGCCAAAATGACCTCATTAAGTATTACCAAAATTTCGTCACTAATTTGACGTCACATGTTTTTTTCCCAAACATTGGCAAGAAAAAAAAGGAATTCTGCAAAAGTTTGATAACAAAATAAATGCTCACCAAATCTGTTCAAGTTACCGAATATTGATAATGGCAAGATTTGGCATAAGATCATCTTCAACAGCTATCTCAAATTTTCATCCTCAAAACACTATTACAGCATCCCCTATCACTATTACAGCATCCCTTATTTTTTCTACTGTAGCAGCACTGCAGCACTGGATACAAGGTCTGTTGAAGATGAATTTTCAGTGCTACAGTAGACCGCAAAACACTGTAGCACTGGAAAAGGGAGATTTGAGGACTCTCTCGGAGATGGCCTAAGGCTGTTAGTTTTTGCGCTGGCCTCTCTTTCGGTCACTTATGTGTTATCTTTACTTTGGAGCTTTAGTCATAAAGACAGGGGCCTCCGTGTCCCCGCACAATCTTCTTGCCATCGCTTCACACCAAGTCGGAGGATCAACAAGTTACTGGCGAGTCACCAAGACTCTAAGACGCCGGCGTACCTCTCGGTGCATGATTGGATCACTTCTTAATACACTTTCTAGGTTGGAGCACCTAGCAACACTTCTCTCTAGGCCTATAAGTACTAATCTCTCTAATGGTGTGCTTAATTTTCTTGGATGAACTCTTTAAGCACTTTGATAACTTGGATGTCTTGTCAAGTGTATATGAGGTTCTCTAGTCTCCAGCACCTTCAAATGATCAAGTGGGTGGGTATATATAGACTCAAACCCGTCAATTAGTCATTGCTCCAACAGCTCAACTTTACTATGAACACCGGATGATCCGGTGACAACAGTGGTACAAATACCAGACCATCCGGTGTGTACATCAGTGGATACTAGCCATTGGAACCCCACTCAAATACATTCTAAACACCGGATTGTTCGGTGTATCTTTCACCGGACTATTAGTGTGTTGTCTTGCACCAAGCTGAGTCACTTCTTCTTTGTGCAATTAGTCCGATGCGTAAACTTTCATCTGCTTCGACATCTTCCTAGAGCTGAGGGTCTGAGGGGCCGTCTGGAGCCCCGCGGCGATAGCCAAAAGCGGAGTCAATGGCGGGGCTGAGGGTCATTGCGATGATGATGAGACCCCAGAGATAACACATTCTTGAGTCCTATTTAAGTTTATCTGGATCTCAGCCCTTACATTGTTCCTGTAATTGTCTTAAAAATAATATATTTTGACAGAGTCAAAAAAATCCTACAATTTTGCATGGTCAGCCAAGCCACTTTCAAGAATTGAAGGTGGCGATCTGTTACTGGCTAGCTCTATCCGCATCTTATGTGCCGCATGCGTCACGCGACGCGTCATCCCCCCTCACGTCTTCTGGTCGTGAGCGAGCTGAGGGCGCTTTTCTTAGGACTGGATTGACTATAAGGTATACCGTCAAGTGTCGTTTTTGCACTTATTATATGTTAATAAGACTGTGATGTGATGTGCTAGCTTCATTTCCCTTCTCGCATTTTATTTTTTTCTTGTACGTATGCTACGGAAGCTTCCCCTTTCCCGGCCCCTTTGCATGGTGCAGCTTCTAGCGGCCGAAGGGTGCGACTGTAGGGACCCTTAGGTGCAATTAGAGTGACGATGAAACACAGTCGTGATTTCATTGTGAGGTCCCTGGTCCGAGGTGGTGGAGGATTTTGCGCTCGATGCGACAGAGGCATACGACCTTCGAGGTGGTGGAGGATTAGACACTCAACACGACGGAGGCATACAACCTTCGAGGTGATGGAGGATTAGACACTCGACGCAACAGAGTCATACGGCCTTCGAGGTGGCGGAGGATTTGAAGCTCGACATGACGGAGGCATACGACCTTTGAGATGGAGTATTAGATGCTTGACGCAACAGAGGCATATGACCTTCGAGGTGGCAAAGCTAGTGCCATTGTGATGAGCTTATGCCATCGTCGTGGGCTTTTGCTAAGGTATGGGACCGTCGAGGTAGTGTGTCATGCGACCAAGGCCTATGGCCTACGAGGTACGGAGCTAGTGTCATTGTGAAGGGTTTATTCCATCGTTGTGAGCTTTTGTCGAGGCACAGGGTCGTCGAGGCAATATGTCACACGACTGAGACCTATGGTCTACGAGGTGTTGAGCTGGTGCCACTATGATGGGCTTATGCCATCGTCATGGGCTTTTGCTGAGCATGAGGCCATCAGGGCAGTGCATCATGCGATCGAGCTCTATGTTCTAAGAGGTGTGGAACTAGTGCCACTATGATGGGCTTATGCCATTATTATAGGCTTTTGCGGAGCAGAGTTTGGGTTTGAGGTATGTAACTTAAATGGCACTGTTAGCCCGGAGCAATCACTCAGAGCTTCACATGGGTGCTGGAAAAACTAGACACTCCTTAGTACTGGTAATACTAAGTACTACTAGCTAGATAATTTAATTAGCAGGCAATAGGCAGTGTGTCGAGGTCTACGACCTTTTGAAGCTATTATTTATTTGTTGATCGGTGGGTCATATGGGAATTCATAGCATTATGAGGTAGACGTAGATAGAAGACAACATGTAAACATACCAATTTAATGCCTGAGAGATATTAATGCAGAGATCTTCAATTGGCTACAAGTAGCCTGTTACCTCGTGTGCTCGGGCCCAGAGCCGTGCTCACAAGGCCGCCGCAACAGTCCGCGCTAGGAGCTATGTGTTGATGAGGCTAGTCCGTGCACGCATAAGTGACCGGAAGAGAGGTTAGTGGTGAAACCTTGTCTTGATGGTTCATCGTATTTGAGATCTTGTCTTGGTGATTTGATATCTCAAGCGTCGTGATCGGAAGATACCAGCGACCGAGAGCATATCTTTTGTAGAGCTCTAACATAGACTAGGGGTGACTTATGTGCCACCGATACCACGAGATAAAAATTCTTTGTGCCGAGTTTATCTCTCTAACTTATTTACGTTTCCGTATTTACATATTTACAATTTACCTTGCTAGAGTAGATTGGAATCCTCTTGAGCGGTAGAGTAGACACACTAGATAAACCTAGAGCATATTTAGATATAAATTGAGATAGGTTTATCTTGTGAAGTTTTTGAAGCTATTAGTTTCTAAACGTCCTAATTTACCCCTCTTAAGATGTCACTGTTCTTCACAACCTCCCACTCGTTGATCCGCGCGATGACCGGTAGCAGCGAGTGCGCGGGGGGCATGAAGACGATAGATAGCGAGTCGGCACGCACAGAGTCATCTCCTCTCATGGTGGCCTGCTTGCACATGAGGTAGCGAGCTGGCGGCCTCCCACTCGTGAAGCCGTGCGACAGCAACCGACAACGAATGCACGCGTAGAGCCATCTCCTATCACGTCATGCTTTAGCCTTCCTTCTTTACGCAACTTTTTGTGTCAAGATCCCCACAGACGAGGCCACCTGTTGGAGCATGAAAATGTACCCCAACCAAAACATGGCGAGAGCCCCTCTCACAGGGGAGGCTCAAGCTTGAAGAAAAATAGTGAGCCGAAAACAGATAGAGAGTCAGTGTAATGGGGAAAGTTGGAGTCCCCCTCTCCTACCTTTTGAGGACTTATTTTACAGAGAAAAAGGGCAGAGAAAATTACACACTGCTCATAAGATATTATATTACAATTATGTGTATAGGAGAATATTTGAATCTTTTTCTATTTGCATAACACGTGGTATCTAAGATACTATAATCGTTATAATAATACTACACTACATCATCTAAGTATTTTAGTACTAAGGTGTTTTCCCTAACAGTGACAGTACGTGTCTCTGTCTCCATCTCTGTGAAAAGATGGCTTAATCTTTCGATGCAGTATTCCATGGCAACATGGATGCAAGCTCCATGGAGAGAAAGGATGCGAAATAGGTGACCAGTGACCCAGAGCTCTGTGCGACGGTGGTTGGTTGGTTTTCTGATGAAGTAGCAAATCTGCGTAGGATATCCAACATGTGCTAAAGATATAGTGTTAACAGCTTATTCGACTCCTAGGTGACTTTCGTGTCGATCCTATGCATGAGTACAATCCTATATTCCGTACGGGCATTATGCTACAACATGGAAGATATGTGGCTCAATGTCCCAGCTTATACAAGTCAACGCGTACACTCGACTGTACCCATATCTTAATTTTGGAACAATTATCAGCTTTCCCGATTTGATTTCGGTTACGATCCTGATAATACTTTGGTTTTGTAAGTGACGGATTTTAAAAATTTATATCTAGTTTTGTGACCATAGGACATGTACGGAGATTTTGGTACGTACATCACTTGGCTAGATGCTGACTCGATTGATAAAAAGAATAACTCACCTTGCAAATAGACACCCCCTTGTTTAAAAGCATAGCCGCTAGTTGGGCAAGGATGACGCCACGTTATAATTTGAGGGTGCACAAGCATCTCCTCCTATTCAAAATTACTACTGAAAACAGCTATAATAAACAGTAATTTTTAAATTTTATATGTTTTCAATGATAATAGACTCTTTTTATTTAGATTATAGGTTCGTCCCTGCAGTTGGGGTGGAAGCCACTTCCAAACATGACTATGCACCACTACAGTGCCAAAATACGACCTAAGTATCACCGGACAAGTGGCTAGCCGAGTCTTATCATGGTATGGTTGATAATAAAATGTTTATAACCTTTTCTTATTTTTTAACACCATCCGTCACGTGATAACACCATGAGATGCATGGACGACTACGACCTACGAGCGACACATTGCGCGATAACTTTAATTGGATTCATGCATTGCAATAACTTTAATTGGATGCAAAACAATATAGTGAACCGCGCATTCACGTGAAATGTGCCTTGGTTAGCTTTCGATATGGCTAACTTGTTGGACCATATCCGCACTATATCCATATTTAGATTAATAACATCTGACCAAAAAAAACATAAAATTCCATAAAAATAGGGAAGTTAACCAACAAATATCCAACAATAAAAAACATGCTTGGACATTGGTACCCGTTATTTGTCGTGATTCGTGCCCATCAAAAGACATACTCTTTTCGTCTCAAAATAGATGACGTTTTAGCCTTTTCTATAATATTTAAAATACATAATATTTTACAATTTTGAGATAATTTTAGTCCAAATTTTTCAGTCTTATCCATCTATTAAATATCTTTCTTTCCAATGCAAATATTATTTTTCATGCAATAAATGGTATTAAAATAGGGTAAGATAGTTATTTTATCTTTTAACTTAATACTTGTACTCAACTCTAAAACGTCATCTATTTTAAGATAGAGTGAGTATACATTAATTCTTCTGCCAATCAACCACCACATTTTGTCGTGATGGTTCAGTTATATTCTCCAACCCTAGTGACACATGTCGGTGCGACTTATCCAATTGTTCCACAACATCAAACCTTTTCATTTTACCTTTTGTTGCCTTTTTTTATCACTACCAGTCCCCCTTAGCGGCAAGAGATATTTATGCTAGAAGCTCACTTCTTTTGTTTCGCAGACTAAAACACTTCTTTTAGGAACTGTTTGGATGGGAGAAATGTTTTGGATTCTGGCCAAAATCAGTGGAATTCCTACCAAACGGTGCTTTTGTCAACTAAGTTGAATCTGAAATGTGAGAAACATTTCTCTTTTTTACACCGAGAAGGAGAAATAGATAAAAGGTGGTTTCTTTTGTTTCTGAATCACTTCCTTCTCATTTATAATTGTCATCCTCTCTCTACAATTACAATCTATCCTGAGAGCGAGATAATTCACACGTAATAGTTGAATTATATTACTCAGAGGTATGCATTACAATAAATAGCCTAGACCGAGAGATACAGCGGTAGGTTGTGCGTGAAGAACGCATACACGTGAGGGCCGCTCTAGACATGCAACGCAGGTGCAGGAGCGGCATGCATGCAAGGCAAGAGTGGCATGCATGGCAGGCCGGTCCAGCATGCAAGGCAGGAGCGGCATGCAAGGCATGGACGGGCTGCCATGCAAGGCAGGTCCATGCGAGGAAAGGATCCGCAGGAGCTAGCTGAAATATTCGCTAACACCCCCCGCAGTCGGTACGTCAGCATGGCAGACGTTCAGACTGGAGCGAAACTCGGTGAAGACGGATGTCGGCAGCCCTTTGGTGAAGATGTCGGCGAACTGAGACGTAGTCGGCACATGGAGAACCCAGACATCACTGACGGCGACCCGCTCGCGGACGAAGTGGAGATCAATCTCCACATGCTTGGTACGTTGGTGCTGGACGGGGTTTGTCGACAGGTACATGGCGCTGACGTTGTCGCAGTAAACCAGCGTAGCCCGAGGAAGAGGGTTGTGGAGCTCCTGAAGAAGCTGATGGAGCCAGGTGGCCTCGGCGACGCCATTGACCACGGCACGGTACTCGACCTCCGCGCTGGACCGAGAGACAGTCTGCTGCCGTTTCGACGACCACGAGACTAGGTTGGCCCCCAAGAAGACAGCGTAGCCCGAAGTGGACTTGCGTGTATCGGGGCAGCCGGCCCAGTCGACGTCGGAGTAGACAACGAGCTCGTCAGGTGCGGAGCGGTGGAGAAGAAGGCCGTGGTCGACGGTCCCGCGAAGGTAGCGCAAAATGCGCTTGACAGCAGCGGGATGATGCTCCCGAGGATCATGCATATATAGGCATACTTGCTGAACAGCGTAGGAGATGTCTGGGCGAGTGAAAGTTAGATACTGCAAAGCGCCTGCCAAGCTGCGATAGTGAGTCGGATCACTGACAGGAGACCCGTCGGTACCAGACATCTTAGGCTGAGTATCAACTGGCGTGGTGCAAGGCTTGCAGTCAGTCATGCCTGCATGCTCCAAGATATCCAAAGCATACTGCCGCTGAGAGAGGAACAAGCCGGCCGAACACTTGTGGACGGAGATCCCCAAAAAGTGATGTAGAGCTCCCAGGTCCTTCATGGCAAACTCGCGCTGAAGAGCCGTGATGGTCTGACGTAGCAGAGCCGGGGAGGAGGCTGTTAGCACGATGTCATCGACATAAAGCAGGAGGTACACAGTCTTGGTGCCGCGATGAAAAATGAAAAGGGAGGTGTCTGACTTGGCCTCCATGAAACCCAAGCTGAGTAGATAGGTGGCAAAGCAACTGTACCAGGCACGCAGGGCCTGCTTGAGACCGTAGAGGGACTTGTTGAGACGACAGACCCAGTCAGGATGCGACGAATCGGCGAAACATGTCGGCTGGGAGCAGTATACCATCTCGGAGAGGGTGCCGTGAAGGAAGGCATTCTTGACGTCGAGCTGATGGATGGGCCAGTCGCGAGACAGGGTGAGAGACAGCACGGTGCAGACAGTCATCGGCTTCACAACAGGACTGAAGGTCTCGTCATAGTCGACGCCAGGACGCCGGGTGAAGCCACGGAGAACCCAGGGAGCCTTGTGTCGATCAAAGGAGCCATCTTCACGGAACTTGTGCTTGAAAACCCATTTGCCGGTCACGATGTTGACACCGGAAGGCCGAGGAACAAGGTCCCAGGTGTGATTTGCTTGGAGGGCGTCGAACTCCTCGGTCATCGCAGCGCGCCAGTTGACGTCGGCGAGCGCGCTACGGTAAGTCTTCGGCAGTGGTGACTAGGGTTGAAAACGGACGGGAACGGTCGGGAAAATTCTCTAACCGTTTTCACTTTCACATTTTATCTCGAAAACGGAATCGAAAACGGGAAAGTCGGAAACGGGTACGAACTCGGGAATGTCGGGATGTCGAAAACGAATTAATCCGAACGGAAACACGTCGGTATCGGTCGGGAACCGATAATTCAAACCGGACATAACCGATCAATTTTCATACACTAGATGTTTGAATACTGTCACACTAGTACACCACATTCAACCGTGTTCGTTCACATAATGACATATGAGTCATAAATAGATAAATTCACATACCGATACAACATAGTCACAATAATAGCCTAATAGGAATATAGGATAGCAAAAGTGCAAAACACATAGGCAAATATTTTTTCACGTAGCCGACAGCCCATCACTCATCAGCATCATTCATCATATCCATCTCTTGATATTTAGATTAATTCAACTGAACTAATTAAAAAGAAAAATCAACACCACCAACGCAAAGAGCAAGGTTTGCAGTCTTGCCGAAGCCAGTAAGCACACTGGATTCATAAGAGTTTCTGCCAATGGGATCATATACAAGTAGGCACAGATATGCTATTAGCATAATGAATAAGATATCCTTTTCTCTTAATAAAAGAAAAGAGGATTGTTAGGCATGTGTGCTTCAGCTTGCAATGCCTGAATCTGAACAACATAGCTGAGTCCTTAAGACCTTAAGTCAGAAAACAATGTGATGATAACACTCCATCTGTTTTAGTACATGTACATTTTCTTGGGGATTATCCTTTTGCAATGCAAGTCCACTACGAAATAAAGAGTAGCCATTGCATTTTTTCCAACCACAGGCCATGCTTCCAAGGCTGTGTGAGAGAGAATGAGTGGTTAACCATTAAAGTATCTATTAATAAGGGTAAACATGACCCAATTATTAATCATTTTCTAGTTACTTCACCTAATTGATTTGTTAGCAAAAGGTTACCAGATATATACTGTGAAACAGAGAAGTTAAATAAAACAATAGGTAAATAAGAATATCTTGCCTTGCTTCTTTCCAGCTAACAGGCCGTCAGCACATGGGCCTTAGTGGGCTAGGATTGATGTATTCAGGCTTTATCCCGCGAAGGAAAAACGGGAGGAAAACGGGAATATCCCGTATAAAAACGGGAAAATAACAAAACGGACGAAAATAGCTCAAACCGTTTTCGGTACCGTTTTCGCCAGACCTATACCGTTTTCATCCCGTTTTCGAATAAGAACCGAAAATACGAAAACGGTCGGGAAAAAATGGGATACGGTACCGGAACGGGACGGGATTTTCCCGTTCCGTTTTCATCCCTAGTGGTGACATGGTGACCGCGTGAAGCAGAAGCGGATCAGATGCCACCCGAAACACTGCCTTCCCGTGTGTAACCATGCTGTGTGCATTGGCGACGGGAGGAACAGTGGTGGCGGAGCGAAGGCCGGTGCGTGTCGCAACAAGTCAGGGCGGCGTCACTGGGTGTGACGCACTGCTAGGACGGGGCGTGTCAGCCGCGCGTGGTGCGCTGGCTGGAGATGCCGAGGCCGCCTGTGGTGTGCCGGCTGAAGATGTCGAGGCCACGTGTGGCGCGCTAGTGGGAGACATCACGACCGCATGTGGCGCGGTGACTGGAGTCGACGTGGCCGCGCGTCGCGCGCAGGCTGGGAACACCGGGGCCGCGCGTGGCGCGCATGCTAAAAACGAAGGGACCGCCATTCCAAGAGGTGAAGAGACAGCCGTGGCGCACGGTGTGGGCGCGGTGTGGGGAGCCGCGGTGTTCACGGTGGTCGCGGCGTCAGTCGTCGCGGGCATAGAGCGGTGAGGTCCTGCAGAAAGTAACGGTCGAGGCGGGCCAATAGGCGTCGACTGATCCGCAAAGTCAGATAAAAAATCGAGGTCGCTGGGAAGCGATTTGTGGGCGCCCGAAAGGGGAAACTGTGTCTCGTCAAAGACAACATGCCTAGAGATGATGACTGATGAGTATCCCAGGAAAACGCACAGAGAGGAGCGGGGTGCGAGTTTGTGGGGTGTGGTGGAGGAGAGATTGGGGTAGCAAGCACAGCCGAAAACCCGAAGATGTGCGTAGAAGGGGTGGGTGCCTTGTACGGCGAAGAAGGGAGTGCCGGAGTGGAGGGTCTTGGTGGGGAGGCGGTTGAATAAGTAGGTGGCTGTGTGGAGACCCTCGACCCAGTAGGAAGGAGGAAGTGAAGCCTGGAACAGAAGTGAGCGCACCATGTTGTTGAGAGAGCGAAGAGTGCATTCAGCTTTACCGTTCTGCTGGGAAGTATAGGGGCAGGACATGCGAAGGGCAACGCCATGCGTGAGGAAGAAGCTGCGGACTGACGAATTGTCAAATTCGCTGCCGTTGTCGCATTGGACACTCTTGATTGTGTAGGAGAACTAGGTAGCCACATAGGATAAAAAGTTAGCCAAGATGGAAAAAGTATCAGACTTGAGGCGTAAAGGAAACGTCCAAGCAAAGTGCGAGTAATCATCAAGAATGACCAAATAATACTTGTAACCGGACATGCTCAGAACAGGAGAGGTCCACAAGTCACAATGAATAAGATCAAAAATCTTGAGAGCTCGAGAGACGGAGCGAGCGAATGGCAAACGTATGTGGCGACCAAGTTGACATGCATGGCAAATAGTGTCACTAGTAATTTTATTACATGAAATAGAGGAAACACTAGCAAGGCTGGAGAGCGCCTCGTGGTCGGGATGTTCGAGATGACGATGCCAGATGGTGGAGGAGACACCGACGAGGAGGGCGTGAGGCTGCGGGCGCGACACGGGCAGATGCAAGGAGTAAAGCGGACCAGAGCTATTGCACCTGGCGATCACGTTCCTGGAACGAAGATCCTTTACAGAGAGGCCAAACGGGCCAAACTCAACAGAACAGTGATTGTCAGTGGTAAACTGGCGCACAGAAATAAGAGACTTAATAATGTTTGGGGTGACAAGAACATTATTAAGGTAAAAGGGGCCAGGTAGGACTGTGTGGCCAGTGTGCGTGACAGGTAAAGTAGACCCGTTGCCAACGATGACGAAGGAAGGAAAGGACGAACACGGCTGGTGAAACAAGGAGATGTTACCGGTGTCGGGAGTCATATGTGAGGAGGCGCCAGAGTCCATGATCCACTCGCCAGTGGAGGGCGGGTTGACGGTCATGGTGCTGAAAGCGTTGGCCAGCGCCTGCTGGTCCCAGGAGACTCCAGCCCAAGGAGTCCATGGTGACGACGTCGAGGGCAGCTAGATGGTCGGGGCGCCGAGAGCTGAAGGGGGCAGTCCAGGCTGCTGCAGAGGCGCTAGAGGGTAGCCGAAGGGCCCCAGCGTGGCAGGAACCAGAGCCTGCGGTGGCTGGAAGGCCGTTGGCGCGGGCGGGTGAGGGCGATGCTGCGACCCGCCTGAGGGACCCTGCCGACCGGGCCACATTTGAATTGTGCTGGTCCACGGGTTGTAGAAGGATGGCCATGGCGCACCTACCTTGCTGGAGTTGGACTGGCCGGTGCCCTTCCCGTCGTTGTCGCTGCCCCGGCGGCGGCGGTGACCGGAGCCAGAGCCAGATGTCGAGCTGGGCTACACGGGGGGACGCAACTGGGAGCCTGAGGAGGCACCCTTCGGAGCTGGAGGAACAGGAGCACCGTTGGTGCCTTTAGGGTTGCCGGGCGTCGTGGCGATCAGGACGGTCGACGGAGTAGACGAGGTAGCCAATGCCGTGAGTTCCTCGAGAAGGAGATCGTCGTGCACCTCGCTGAAGATCGGGAAGGGGTGTTGCCGCTTGAAGTGTGGAATCATGTAGGCGAACTTGCCGCTCAACCCACGAGGGACATTCAAGACCAAAGTGCGGTCGGAAATGTACTCCCCGAGGTCAGCGAGCACATCCGCCATACTCTTCATCTTGCGGCAGTAGTCCGTGATGGAGAGATCGCCTTGCGCGAAGGTACGGAACTTGGCATCGAGGTGAAGGGCTCGGGTCTCGCGGTTGCCGAGGAACTGGTGCTCGATGCCAAGCCAAGCTATACGCGTGGTGTTCCCACGAATACAGACGACGTCCATGAGCTCGGGGGAGACAGTGCCGTAGATCCAGGACAACACGACGCAGTCCATGCGGTGCCATGCCGGATTGTCGGGGAAGATGGAGTCAGATGTCACATGGTCGGCGAGCGAGTAGCGGCCGAGGGTGAGGAGAACGAGATCACGCCACTTGTTGTAGTGAGATGAAGACGGATCCAGAACCACCGGCACCAGGGCGTGGATGTTCTGAACACCGGCGGCCTGTCCCTCGAAGCCACCAAAAGTGCCAACAGTATTGGCCGATGATAGGGACTTAAAGATCGGTGCTTATGGTTGATGAGGATTTCCCTGGCCTGAGATCTTCTAAGCGGGCCTGCTATGCATCGTGGAGGCACGACCAACACCTCTCGAAGTGCCAGGTAGAGGATCTTCTCCACGTCCGGCCATGAGCACCTCAGCGTAAGACATTCGAGATTTGCTTAGCTCACAACAATGGGAGGGAAACAATGGCGTAGATCCTTCCGAGGGGAGGGTGGGAACTTGATTGATCCTCTGACGTTCCCAGATGGCACCAAAAACATCGATCCTACCTATTTCTTCTGTACGTTGTCTTGTGTGACCCCTCAAAGGAGGAAACAGCCGAACCACTAATTTCGCCCTGATTGAAAACCATATCTTCACATGAATTGCAAGCTGATTTTACACCAAAGCTTTCCTTGTTTGGATGATTGGATTTCTCCTCAGACATCAGTACAGGCTATAGGAAATCTCCAAAGGCAACCACAAGAGGCCTCACCTTTGGCAAGAGACCTTTCCAAGGCCGCATAAGCCATCCATGGCTTCTCCCACGACAACCAAGATCCTAGGAAACCTTCGATGGACGGACTGAAGATGTGTCATCCTTCAAAGCAGCAATAGTGGCCCCATCAGGGATCGCTCTATTGGCGATGAGCTAGTTGGCCACAACCTCAACACTACAAGAGGCCAGCGAGGCATCGTCACCATCATTAACCAGTCTGCTTGGATGATCTCATCATCTGAGAAGCCAGCCAGATGAACTGCCTGTAAGAACTCAGATGCTGATGGAGAATGTCCGCCGAGAGTCCACACAGACCTATCCGAGGTCGGGGATCCCCCATCCATCACTCCCAGATCAGGAGCAGCAACCTCGGTCCATTGTCAAATGGAAAGGAGGGACCTCAACGGACAGCAAGGCCAGCGGCGAGCGGCCAGAGGAGCCGCACCGACGCAGGCGATGGATTGGGAAACACAAATGAGATCGCCTCCGGAATATCCAGAATATGAAATTGGTCTAGAGTTTAACAAGAAGTTTCAGGAGATAAACATGAGGAAAAGATCCACATATGCAGAAATTCCATTGAATAGTTGTGCAGGTATGAAACAAGAACGGTTCCTGAAACATACACACAAACATACGCATGCTCTTTAGGTATATATTGTTGATTTCTATTCCTGCTGAAGGTCAATAAAGAATTAAATCTTTGTAGCTAAAGAACAAGGTTCGCATACCCTTTTTGTGGAAAGGTGAAATAATACAAAAGTTGATTAGGTTGTTTTTTAAACAAAAAATTGATTAGGTTGTTCTACATTAAGTAGGATTTGGTGAAATTAATTATATTATACAAAGTTCGGAGACCATGAAGATACTGGATCCTTGAGAAAAAAAAAGAAGATCAACTAACATAAAACAAAAGTATGCATCAGTAGGTGCACTACATGCCAAAGTCTCATCACACTTCACTGTCAGCGAATGTATCTCTACAAACGTAAGTCGAAATCTATGTCAGCACATGCTAAACTAGAAAAAACTAATATGCATCTCGTACACTCTGCATCCCTTTGTTCAGCCTCAACTAATAAATCACATAAATTGTCACAAGAAAAAAAAGACTACTTATAATCCTTTTCACTAAGGTGAAGCATGATTATGGAACCAAGCGTTTCAGAAAAGTTAGCCAGCCCTGCCGGATGTGACTGTTGTTGGGTGTACACGGGACAGGGTGCGCGCAGCGAAAAGAAGCCACCGAACTCTCTCGCGCGCGCTTTATGTGACTGACAACAAAGACCCGTGGCGGCCGGAGGGCAGAAGCCTCTGCTGCTCCGGGACCTGCAACCCAAACACCGGACAGGCCCACCCGGGTGCTGACCTGTCCCTTTGACTTTTTGGACAGAGAGAGAATACAGATGAACTCTGCAGTCCTCTGGCCGAAGCATGCCTTTGAGATTTGGATGCTCCTCTATTAATCAACGCATACGTATTCCAGCTAGCCTGACGATGTGATCTGCATGCCTTGGCATCAAACGTGTGTCGCTCATTGATCATGTCATATATATCTCTTTTTTTGTTTATTTAATTTTAGCCAAAGTTAGCCAGTAATATTATCAACTGAATCCAAAACGATTTGCAGCAGTGAATTACAAAATTATGTAGTAAGAGTTTTTAGCAGAGTTTATGACCGCTGCTGAGACGATACGATGGCACGTACATAGCATATATCTTATCAACTAATTCAAAAGAAATAAGTTTATACCAGTGTATATATCTTCCATTTGTACCCTGCAATATACACATCCAGCAGAGAGAAATACAGAAATTCAAGGGGAATGAATTCAGATGATAAACATACGATCTTGCACCATATTTCTCTTCAATATAATTAATGTGTGCTCGGATCTCCGCTCATGATACACTAGCAGGAATTGAATGGGAATCCAGACTCCTTCTAGGAGATGGAGATCTGAGATGTAGTGGCCTCTGCATGCACCTCGTCCGTTTCCAGTTTTTCTTCAGTAGATGCCGCCCATTTCTGCTCGGAGTTCATGCACGCCGGAACAAAAGTGCTGAACAACCCGCGTCTTCCGCGGCGGTGCATGCACTCCGTTTTCAACTTCGGTTCCTGTCGCCATTTATTTTTCACCTTTGAATTCTATCACCATTCTTGGTATGGGTTTGTATGCATGGCAACGCTGCAATATGCAGGCCACTCCCGTTTTTCTAGATCGACCTACTGGCTCTTGTACATCTTAAGCTAGTAGACATTAAATAGTTGCTAAGCGATTTCCAGGGACGGGTTTAAATACCTGCACAGTGCATGATATGCAGTACAAATTATAGTGTTGTGGCTAAAAATGAAGACTGTAAGTTTTAGTACTCCCTCCGTCCAATTCTCTAAGGCGTATTCCCCTTCGTCGCCTGTACCAAGACGCCGCGCGCGAATACGCGCGAGGACAATTCTGCCCTCATTTAAATACGCGCAGTTCCCTTGCTAGCACGCGCTCGCTGAGCCAGGACCCCTCGCTCGCCGAGCCACGACGCCTCGCTCCCTGCATGCGTATAGCTCGCTCCCTGCGCGCGCGTTTGCTTGCATGCTCGCTCAAATTTAGCCCGCATCCCGTTTTGCATGCGTCGCGCGTCCGCATGTTTACCTCGCTCCCTGCGCGCGCGTCCCGTTTTGCATGCATCGAGCGTTTGCAAATACAGCTAGCTCCCTGCGCGCGCGTCCCGTTTTGCATGCGTCGCGCGTTTGCAAATATAGCTAGCTCCCTGCGCGCGCGTCCCGTTTTGCATGCGTCGCGCGTTTGCAAATATAGCTAGCTCCCTGCGCGCGCGTCCCGTTTTGCATGCATCTTGCGTTTGCAAATATAGCTAGCTCCCTGCGCGCGCGTCCCTTTTTGCATGCGTTGTGCGTTTGCAAATATAGCTAGCTCCCTGCGCGCGCGTCCCTTTTTGCATGTGTCGTGCGTTTGCAAATTTCGCCCGCTCAAATTTCGCTCGAAGTCTGGCGCGAGGAGAGTCCGAAGTGCTGCTAATCTTGAGCTATAAATGACCATTGCCCATATGCCATTCGTGAGATCCCTCTTCAGTCTCGTACAACTATACGAGATCTAGCAGGTGCATTGAACATGCCGAAGAGCACAGTATTCAAGCGTTTGAAGGAAGGTAAAATAAGGCGTCATACTAATGACATAAAACCCTCATTGACGGATGAAAACAAGAGAGCTCGCGTGCGGTTTTGCATTTCAATGCTACAAAGCCGTAGCATACCCCATGAACCAACATTTAAAGAAAACTTTAACGTTGTGCATATAGATGAGAAATGGTTCTACAGAACAAAGAAAACTACGAAATATTACTTGGCGCCAGATGAAGGTAGACCACAGCGTAGCATCAGAAACAAGAACTTCATTGAAAAGGTCATGTTTCTAGGCGCAGTAAGTCGACCTAGGTACGATGAATATGGTAACGTCACATTCTCAGGGAAGATAGGAATTTTCCCTTTCATCCAAAAAGAGCCAGCAAAGAGGTCTAGTGCTAACAGGCCTGCAGGGACCATGATTATGAAAGCGATGACATCGGTAACAAAGGACATTAGTAGAGAGTTTCTTGTTAACAAGGTCTTACCGGCCATCAAAGAGAAATGGCCAGCTGAGGAAAGAGGCAGCCCGATCTTTATTCAACAAGACAACGCTAAAACACACATTGCCATCGACGACGAAGAGTTTTGTAGAGTTGCACAAGAAGATGGTTTCGACATCCGTTTGATGTGTCAACCGCCTAATTCTCCCGACACAAATGTCTTAGACCTTGGCTTTTTTTCAGCTATTCAAGCATTGTTTCATAAGGGCTCTCCTAGCAATATTGAAGACATTGTGACCAAGGTTGTGAATGCATACAATGATTACCCGATTGATAAGTCTAACCGAGTATTTCTCACTCAACAAGGCTGCTTGATAGAAATCATGAAAGATAAAGGGGGCAATCAGTATGGTATTCCTCATATGAAAAAGCAAACATTGGAGAGACTCGGGGAGCTTCCAAGGACATTGCGTTGTGAGACGAAGATCGTGCAAGAAGCCCTAGATTTCCTAAATTAGTTCATTCTGTATGCAATGATCATTTTGTAATTAGCTACTGAACCAAAGGATTAGACGAGTATCTTTTTATCGAAACAAATGCATATCTTCATCGATCATGTTTCAAAGGATTACTGAACCAAAACATCCAAACCATAATTAACAATAAACTCAAAAGAAACGAGGGAACATAATTTTCAGCATCACGTCTCGGATCTCAGCCTCCGCCATTTCAGCTTCCCGTTCAGTGTCGTCTGCAAGGGAGTAAGGGATGCAAGTTTCACCTGCGAGAGAATCTTGCACGTATGCCATTTCGTTAGAGTCAGGATTGCTGGCGTTAGCTTGATCTACACAGTCGATGGAGTCCAGCAAGTACACCATGCCCGGCGAGCTTGGCGCCCTCCTGGCGAGCTCCGTGCTTGCCGCGAGAACGACATCCATACCGGCCTCGTCGCCGCTCCCATCCTCGGAGTCCGGCACCATCATGTTGTAGCCCACCGCCGTCATCCTATCCTCATCCACTGCGACATCCACGCCCAGCGAGCTCCGGCGAGCTCCGCGTTCGTGCCCGACCAGCGAGCTTCGCGCCTTCCCGACGAGCTTTGTGCCCGGCGCGAGAACAACATCCATACCGGCCTCGTCGCCGCTCCCATCCTCGGAGTCCGGCACCATCATGTTGTAGCCCACCGCCGTCATCCTATCCTCATCCACTGCGACATCCACGCCCAGCGAGCTCCGGCGAGCTCCGCGTTCGTGCCCGACCAGCGAGCTTCGCGCCTTCCTGACGAGCTCTGTGCCCGGCGCGAGAACGTCGTCCATGCTGGCCTCGTCGCTGCTTCCATCCTCCGGCAACCAGCGAGCTCCGCGCCCGTTCCTGCCCGGCGAGCTCCGTGCCCTCCCGGTGAGCTCCATGCGGCTTGCTATGTGTTTATTCGAGGAGGGAGAAGGAAGGATGCAAAATACTCCCTCCGTCCAATTCTCTAAGTGTCTGTTTATTTTCCACAGCTGTTGCATTCAATGAGGAAGGCGCATTCAATAAAGGGGTACGACGGGAAGGAAATGGAGAGGCGCCTTGTTGTTCTGGACAAATCGAAAAAAAAGATACGCCTTAGAGAATTGGACGGAGGGAGTATGATTGAAACCACCGCTGTAATATATATTGAGAACCTTGAGTTATCAAAAAATAAGAATAGAGAATAAACAAAATGAATGTCTATTTGGATTTCTTTTTCTCGTGGATATGTTGTATGATGTGCTGGCATAATTTACACTTTTCATTATTCAATGTTAGGCCCGGGAGGATTGACTGGGAAATTTGCAATCCTCGAAGCCTAGATATTCATACAATTACTACGGTCACGTCTGAACAAATTAATCTGATAATAACTCATAATAGGCGTCATGGATATCCCAATTACGTCGATGTTATTTTAGATACCCTAGTTAGGAAGGGGATGTGTAGTGTATATACCCCCAAAAAATCCTTAATAAAAAGAAAATTGCAACCTGTGCTATAGTGATTTGGGTTGATGTATCTTATTCTGCGTTGTTCATGAAATTTTCTCGTAGTTTGGTTAAACTTTAATTGATCGCTACAAAGTTATTGATCGAGAGCAGCTAATATATTTAACCCTACCTTTTATGTGTATTTTATTTTTTGCACCAGTATGTATGAAGACTGAAGAGACAATAGGCGTACCAATTATATTTCAATAAAATCTAAGTGTGCGCCACTTGTCAAAGAATAAAACTCTATATTTGACGATAAGGTTTTAGTTCGTTATCTATGCGACATATTGACATGTTTAAATTGACCTGGACCAACGTGTAAATACAAAACGACTAAACAGAGCTGGACGTACTGGACAATAAATTTAGCGACGGAGCGATAACCGACCCACGAGACGTGCATTTGGATATGCTTATCTTATTATACCTTATCTAGAGTTTCCATATCAGAGTTACTGATACTCCTTGACAAAAAAACACGACGTGTTCCCGCCAAAAAGCGTTGCACCAAATCCTTTTGCAAGCTACCTTCCAAATTTGGTCGTGATCACACTCGATCCAACTTCGAAACCCTAGCTAGTAACGCCAGCATGATCTAACGCACTGTCGCGTAACTCCACGCATATTAAATATATATCTTCTGAATAGCTTTACGTCACGAAACTGTTTTTTAGCCCTAAGAAATCTAGCTCATAATTTTTTTTTCTTCTTCTTATGAACGTTCTTTACCAGAGCTGGTCTACAGTGCCGCTTTTGTGCAGCCTCCATTGCTCCATCTCATGACACATGAACATATATAAAACCGGATCAAAATGTTCATATATATATATATATATATATATATATATCGGTATGTATACGGACAATAGAAGGGTATATGTATATACCCTTTTTTATCCATATACGTACTAAGATATTATATAAACAGAAAAGGAAATGAAACAAAAGGATGGAGATAAATCAAGCCAAAGCCAAAGCAGGCACGCATCTGGTCCCTCTATATATAAGCTGAGGCAGGCCCAACCCAGAAGAGCTGTTCATCTCTAACCTCGGACAACAGAGGCTAGGCCAGCCGGAACCCAACAAACCAAGCCAACTCGATCCACCCGGAACCCAGAGCAGAACAGACCCGACCCCAGAGGAAAGGGGGAAACCCCTTGGATTCCGCCAGCGCTGCGCTTTCCTTTCCATTCCACCCCGATTCCACCGCCGCGCCGCGAAGGAGCGAGGCAGCAGCTGCCGATTCTTATTCGAGTCCAATGGCGCACTGCGGTCGGGGTGGGTGGTGCGGGGCCGGCCCCGACGGGGGGAGGGGCGATGGCGGGAGCGGGGCGAGGGCGACGCTGGCGGCGGTGATGGCGACCAGGGCGCCGCCGCCGTCGATGATCTGGCGGGACGCGATGCGCGCGGCGGAGGCGGCCGCGCGCGAGGTGGTGCTGCGCGTGCACCCCACTCAGGAGGCGGAGCGGCGCCGTCAGGACGTCATCGGCTACCTCAAGAGCGTCATCGGCGCCGCGTTCGGCAGCGAGGTGCGTGCTCCTCCGCCCACCCCACACGGAACCCTCGCGCGCGCTTTGCTTGCTTGTCCGTGCCTTGGCTAGTCCGGCCGCGGTTCGCGTCGTGTTTCGCTTTGGGAGAAAAAGGCCGGGGGTTTAGCTTTTTGTTCGTTTGGTGCGGCTGCTTCCATTCCATTCCCGGAAGCCCCTCGTGATTGGCCGCCACTCCCTATCGCCGCGTACCGCACGGCTGCTCCCGTCGCTTTCACCTAGGGAATAGGGATTAGGCTTTGGGTGATTAGACTAATCGCCCCGGCTAATCTGTTAATTAATCCTTAATTACTCTATGCTTTTATATGCTGGTCTTTTTTTTCTGATTAATTCCCTTCTGACTATATAATCAGTCAGATTCGGTCCTTGTGTATTCTATGCTTGTGCTTGGAATCCTTGTCCCAGGTGTACATCTTGTCGTGAGCAGCATTTTCCTCTCTTTTTTACTGTAGGGTTCGGTTAGATCTGTTGGTTTCTCTTTCTTCTACCACTGTCGCAAGCGTGAGCAACAACAGGCGATTAGGACGTTTCTAGGAACACTTGAAAGATTTCTCTTCTGTTTTGCTGTGATGGACCCTTGTTGCTGCAGCTTTCCCCGTGTCTTTACAGAAAGGGCACGATCCGTCCATGGCTTTGGCTTCATGCGACTAGTTTCTACCAACAACAAAAAAAAGTTGATTCCAGGTAGCATTCGTGTCTGGAACTCTGGATTGGTGTTTCATGATCATCATCGTACGTGCATGGTTGGGTATCATGCGCAACGAGCAGGCATCGGCAGCTTATGTATGCCGTGGTGCCATCTGCTCTGCCTCTGCAATGCATGCTGCGGCCACACGCCTACTACGCCGGGAGGTCAAGATTTTAGGCCGATGCAGCATAGGCCGTGTCTGCCATCGTCTTGCATTCAGTTGTGGTGCACGCTTGCGACGTGGACACTTCTGTTCATCCGCATTTAACATGAATGGGACGTATCATGTTGCTGTTTATAGAAGTCGTCGTTTGTCCTCGCTGTAGAGTGTAGGCTGTACCCACCACTATCTATACATCAGGAAATGTGGCCATTGCTGCTGTTTTGCTCATCATATATATTCGGCTTCGTAAAAACTGGAATTTAGTAGGAAGTTTGTGTCCGGTCATATGCATGAGAGGAACCGCTTCCTGTCATCAAT
Organism: Phragmites australis; assembly: GCF_958298935.1. Taxonomy (NCBI): domain Eukaryota; kingdom Viridiplantae; phylum Streptophyta; class Magnoliopsida; order Poales; family Poaceae; genus Phragmites; species Phragmites australis. The sequence continues at coordinate 29,925,824 of NC_084934.1, read as the reverse complement.
CACGTCACGGTTCGACTACGTGAGAGGAACCGCTTCCTGTCCACCCACTGATCTAGCCACGCTGCACCCGTACACGACCAACCGGCAGCCGCCAAGCCACCTTAATTGGCGCACCGCCGTCAACCCTAATCGGAAGCCGCTACCTCCTTTCAGTCATCGACTGCCACCGAAACAAGGATCCCAGCAGCCAAGGACCATGCCTGACTGACGTCAGCATGGCGCGCGCCAAATCCACCGGTGGTGAACTCTGAGGTCTAGCACCGTACCCGCTGAGCCCGCCGAGGAGATCCGCCTGACGCAGAACCACCGGGACGCCGGGTGCCAGATCTGTCGATCGCTGAGACCCCCCTCCTCCCAGATCCACCGGGAGCAGCCGAGGGAACAAGAATCCGCCGCCGCCTCGGCCCTAATGGCGTCAATTATTGGGATCCGCCCGTGCCGAATTATTGGGATCATGTTTCCTTGCACACGTCGACAATTGTTTAGTTCTTTATTTGGTTTTTGCTGGAAATGCTCTTATTAAATTCGTATAATTTGATGCCGTTTTGGGATGATTTGTTGTTCCGTTGGTACATCCTTATATGGTGAAATGCCAAAAGGATACTTAAAACTGAACCAAAATGGGGAAGATCCCTACGAGGGAAGCGGCGAAATGGCTTTTCCACTTTCTTAGTTGATTTTTCTATTAGTGTGCAGCACATTTTCTCTTTTCTTTCGAGCAAGCGTAGCACATTTTTCTGAAATGACGCTTCTTTTGTATTTTCATAATACAGGTCTTTGCATTTGGATCAGTTCCTTTGAAGACCTACCTCCCTGATGGCGACGTCGATATAACTGTACTGGGGAACACATGGTTGAACAGTACGTTCATGGATGATGTTTGCCTTGTACTCGAGTCAGAGCAGAATTGTGATGCCGAGTTCGAACTGAAGGACTTGCATTTCGTCAACGCTGATGTGTGTATTCCTACTTCTGCATCTTATGTTTAGCCCATTTGTTTGTTCAAAGTAGTTGAGGCACATTCTTTTTCTTTTTCATTTTGAGATGGAAGTTGAGGCATATTCTGATATTACCCTAACTTTTATTTGATCTTTCAACCAGGTTAAGCTCATAAAATGCGTCGTCGAGAATATTGTTGTCGACATCTCTTTCAACCAAATTGGTGGGGTGTCCACATTCTGTTTCCTCGAGCTGGTATGCAAGTGTTATTTTGAATTGCTTGCTCCACTTGAAGTCTTTCATTTTGAAAGGCACTCAATTTCTTGAATAAATAGAATTCTTAAGATTGAAACCTGACATGAATAATTACTGCTTCAGGTCGACCGTCAAGTCGGGAAAAATCATTTGTTCAAAAGGAGCATTATGTTAATCAAGGCTTGGTGTTATCATGAAAGTCGCATACTAGGAGCTCATCATGGACTGATATCTACTTATGCCTTGGAAACACTTGTTCTTTACATATTCAATTTATTCCATAAATCTATGCATGGTCCTCTGGAGGTAATTCTTGGAAGCCAGAGCTTCTTTAGGACTTTTTACTATCTATTTAGGCAATGCGTGAACTAAATCTTATGCATGTATTATTTAACAGGTCTTGTATAGGTTTTTGGAATATTTTAGCAAGTTTGAATGGGACAAGTATGGCATCAGTTTAAATGGTCCTGTCGATCTGTCGTCGTTGCCCAACTTATCTGGTGAGTTATATCTCTTGTATTACTTTATTTTGTTGATGAATCACCAGCTTTGTGATCGTTGGTCTAATTATTAAAATATGTGACTTGCAGTTGAACCTACAGCCACACAAGATGAACTATTGCTTGGCAAGGAGTTCCTTCAAGGCCCATTGGATAGGCTTGTTGTAATTCCAAATGGTTCTGATGGATGCGACACAAACTTTCGCCTGAAGCATCTCAACATAATCGATCCACTCAAGGGGAATAATAATCTTGGCAGAAGTGTCAGCAAAGGTTAGAATAACCAAGGCGCTTTACCATTTTATTCTCTTTATTTTGCACCGCATCCTCTCACTTGCTATGTTTTACCAAATACCAAGTTGTATACAGTACACATGCATGTATGTGTGTTCAGTCTTTTCTATACAAAAGAAAAATGTATGTGTGTTCAGTCATGTAGCATGTAGTTATGTTCTTTCCTGCTTTGCATGGGGAGAAAAGGGAATTTTTCCACTTTTCCCGCTGTACGCGTATAAGAGACCCTTTTAATGGATGGTTCTTATTATATATAAGTGTTACTAACATATTCTAATTTTCTGCAGCAAACTTTTATCGCATACGGAGTGCATTCTCATTCGGTGCACAAAAGCTTGGTCAAATTCTCATGTTACCCTCCGAGATTATTCCTCGTGAAATTTGTGGATTTTTTGAAAACACGCTGAAGAGACATGGAAAGGGAGAAAGACCAGACCTTGGCCGTAGTTCATTCCAATCCTTGCTCGGTCTTGAGGCGAATGCTTCTAGTGAAGAATCAAGCTTGAAAATGTCTTGCATGAATGAGGGTGAAAACAGAAGTTCGTGCCATTCATCAAAACTGCCTGACAAGGAGTTGAAAGTGGCAGATATACATAATAGATTTCTGCCGGGCAATGTTCATGATCTTCCTTGGAACAAAATTTGGTTCATGGAATTTGCATCTGATTTCAGAGCAAATTCATCATATTTAGCCAGTTTCAGGAGCAACTCATCCTTCTCTCAAGAGAATGGTAAGGGCAACAGTGAACAGTGCTTTATGAATTGTGCAACAGAGGATTTACACCTCAGTAGATTACCTATGCCGCAACAGGTTTATGGAAACCATCCAATGCATATACTTACTAATTGTACTTGTGCAAATACTTTGGATGTTTCCAATTCTTGTTCTGTTGACGAGTCAGATTGTACTGGTCTCCATGCAGAAAAAGAGTCACTTCCACAGTTCTCACAATCAGATATGCTGGATCTATCAGGCAATCTGGATTTGCACTTGGAATGCCTTCGCAAAGTTCAGTACCACCTGGAGCACTTGCTTGATGAACTCCTGCAGGCAGTTCAAGAAGCATGTTTAGCTGGTGTGCTAGATGAGGATTCTTTCGAGATTCCAACTGCGAGCTTTGTGACTAGTTCCCAAAGCCAATTAGCTTCGTCTACTGATACCGAGAGAAGGAAATTATCTCCAATTTATTGTTCTCATAGCACAGGAGATGTTTCTCAGCAATCACATGCCGAGGACCAAGTGGATGTGATTTGGCAACAGAATGTGCCATTGTCCTCCAACGGGTTGTCATTATCTTCATCTCCTGTAACTAAGTCAGATAATTATCTTGTTTCTTGGTTTTGTGTCTCTCCTAATTCGCATGGAACCGGCACATACATTCCCAAAATGGTAAGAACTCTTTGCACATGATCTTATTTGCTTGTGCTCCATGGTTAGAAATTAGTTATGCTTTCAGTAAATTGACTCAGTTATTGCTTGTTTCCTTATGCAAAGTATTATTGAGAAAAAAAAATGTTAGGTTACAGGCACAACTTTGATATAAACTATGAAGCTTGTGTTTTAATGTTTCTCTCTAAAAACTGTTAGTAGCTATTCATTTCAACTCTATTCATGTGTTTATTTCCAGAGTTATGGTATGTACAAGGAACGCATGACAGCTGAAAGAAGATTCATGCCAAGAAAGCAGAGACAAAGGCTACCTGTTCAGCAGCACTACTCACTTGAACAGGGATGTTCTGGTTCAAGAAATGAGCATGCTACATTTCAAAGCGCGACAAATCAGTTACAGATGAAGCAAAAGAGTTCACGACAGGATGTTTATTCAAGCAAGAGCGTGGTTCCAAAAGGAGGTTTTCCTGCTTTCAGGGAGCAATTAGCAACATGGTGTGGAACCAACCAGGTAGCAACAAACCTGTCGAAGGTTCAGAGCAGTCAAGACATTTCCTCCTCACTTGCCATTGACAACTCGAGCAAAGAATCTGTTGAGAAGGGAAGACAGACAAAACCACCATCATCAGGGATAGTACTTCCTCATCATGGTCAAGGAAATTCCTCAGTATCTAATACCTGTCAGCCCTCCTCACCTGCCACAGAGGGTTATCGTCAATTGAAGGCACAAGTGGGGGAGAAAGTTGAGTTGGGATCCATGGGACCTTTCTCGTTGGGACTTCTCTCAGCGCAGTTTCAGGAAGCATTCCCCCCTCTCCCTACTAGTAAGAAACCTGCAGAAGTCCCTGCCTCAACGGTGAAGAGCCCTGAGCCTTTTGATACCCAAAGCAGGTAGTCATTTCTATTTCGTAGACGATGTTTACCTCAAAATTATTTGTTGCCCATACTGAACTGCTGTTGTGCAAGGAAACAGAAAGAGGTAGTTGCTGGTTGTAACACGAAGCCCGTGTTTTTGCAGTTCGTAACACTATTATGCTACTGCAATTTTATTATAGAAAACATTTCAGTCAAGAAAATCTCATTACTGTATTTGAACGAAAATGTGCAGGCCACAAGAGGTGTACCAACTGAGAGATGAAGCTGACTTCCCTCCTCTCCAAGCTGGCTGCCGCTGAGACTTGCAAGACATGGAGATGATACAGCTAATCATAGATGCAGGAAGTGAGAGGGGAAGCATACAGGATGAGGGATAGGCGCCCCAGCAAGATTTTCGTTCGATAGCATAGCAAGTTTGGATGCTATTGCCCGTCGTAGTAGCTAGCATGTGTGGTGCCATGTAAAATAATAATAATCTCGCCTCTCCTTTCTTTGTTTTTTTAGATTTAGATGAATCCCTGTCTCCTTGGTAGGTTGCCGCTAGAAGAAGGCTCTAGTATAAACAGTAGTTTCGCCTTCAGCTTAGACCCCCCCCCCCACCAAAAAAAAAAAAGAAGAGGAGGGAAACGCTGAAACAAAAAGGAACTATGCCTATGTATGTCCGTAGTTTTAGCTTCTGGAAGAAGAGAAATGAAAGAAAAGGGATTTATGTGTAACACCTTTTGTTCTGCGTTTTCTCGTGTTTTTGTGGTGTCTGTATCATGATATGCTCTGTATAGCAACTCAGTCTTATGGAATGCAGGCGTCTTTTGTTGTAGAGCAGAGAGACGATCCCTCTTGCCTTTCCAGTTCCACAAATGCGAAGGAGAAATGATTTTTCAAGTATGCCAGCGACACCTTGCGGCTTGCTATGTTGGGCATGGTAGTAGGAGGCCAGGAGCATCATCGTTGCATTGGCTGCACCATTGCAATCGGTGCCATGGAGAATGCAATGCGTGAACATCAGTTGTAAGAAAGAAGAAAAATATAGAGCTGAGATAAGTGCAACGCGAGATGACTGGGGTACTCTCTCAGAAGCAAGCTATAGTATAGCCTTGCCGTTGGCCGTACGGGGGAGCAGAAGCGGCCCCGCCTCCACCAACGCATGCCCGCACGCGCACTTGCTCGGTACCATGTCGATCTCACTCCTATCCGTCGTCTCCGGCAGCACCCGCCCTCACGCTCCCGGACGGCGGACCTGCCGCCACCACCTGGCTCGTCCACGCCGACGGCATTTATGGCGTATGTCGTTTCCGCCATTGGCTATAATAAGGATATGGCTCCTTCTATATAATCAATACTATTAATAATTTTTAAATTATACAATGATCAATTATAAAAATACGTACGTGATAATTAAATTATTAAGTGAACTCGTTTCTTGCTGTTTATGTTTTTTTAATAGATTAGTATTAAATTCTCATGATGTTTTAATGTTTAAAAATATGAGAGAAGTATCACAAGCTTATCTGGACGTTATCACTTAAGTGCAAAATCTACTCGAACAACAAGTCGAGTTCAAGTTGGACTCTAAATTCGGTTCGGAGTCTCAGAACAAAATATCAGTAAAATAAACATAATTCTCGCATACGAAGTCCGATTGAGACAACGTTGAACTTGCTGGAAAGCTTAAGACGAGTTATTTTCAATGCATCGGGAGAGGGAGCATCGGGAGAGGGAGAGACTTGTCGACGGTTAGGATCGAATGACGGAGTACACGTGTCGACATCGAAGTGCTTGTTTAAGGTATAAGAAAGGCGGCGAGACACGCTTTGAGAAATGTGCTGACAGTTTCGCGGTTTGATCTCAAAACTGTGGGAGGCTGGAGTAGTACGTGACATCATCGCGAAGCTTGCATCGAGGCAAGCTAAGTCGTAAATGCGCCGTGACCATCCGATAAATAGAAAAGAAAATTGACTAAAATACTCTCGGTGGTAGGTATGAGTGTACTACAAGAGAGAGGTATTTTGAAAAAAAGTTAAGAAACTTAGGAGTCAAATTTTCTATGCCTATAAATAGAGATTTAGGGTTATGAGAGAGTTTAAACCAGCCGTTTGAAACCTCTTGTGCCACCTATTTGAGAGCTTAGAGATTGGGTTTTAGAGTAAAGAAGTATGAGTGATTAGCCTATGTAATAGGTGAGAGTTTTTTGAGATAAATCTTTGCAATCCGTCTAAAATAAAGCTAACCTCTTTGAATAATGAAGTTTATATTTTTGCATATGCTTGATTTTCCCTCCTTCTAGTTTCACTCTATTGGTTCACTTGCAAGTTTACAAGTTTTTATTTTCGATTTTGATATTTTGTTTTGGTTTTTAGGTTGAAATTTTAGCATCTTGTGAAGTCATTCTTCTTATTACTAGAGTCATAAAATTCACATACACACTCTTGTATAATGAGATCTTGAATTTCCTTACCTCTAGATAATTAATTTGGAGAGTTTCGTTGCTCAGTGTTCATTTTTTTCTTGTTTCGTTGCAAGTTGTGATCTTTCAAGTGTTAATACATATGGATTGATCTTAAATGTAACCTATGATTCATATACCATATGTGGAGTCATGTTGCCTCAATTTTCTCTAATTAAAATTTCTCTTTATTTTTACTTTCGCTTGAATTTTGAGGTGAGTTGAGTGATCCAAATAGGAGAACGCCATCTATTTCAAAAAAATTTGTTGAGACGCTTATTCATCCTGCTCTAGTCGTTAATTTCGTTCCTACACTTTATTATTATTTTTTCATCCTTGATACGTAGATATTAGAAATAAATTTTTATATAGTTATATCATCTTGATATAACGATGAGTGTTAATAAAAATTTTTATTTTAAAAAAGCAGAGAGAACAAAGACGCAAAGGTTGCTCGATGAAAAGTTGGCTGACGCGCCACTGCAGGCTGCACATCGTTACAACAAAGGCCCAACATTGAAGTAACGAAACCCGAATTCAGCCCGCATTTTCTGGGAGGCACAAACTGAAAAATGGGCCAAATGTAACCACAAGTGCATCACCTGGTGGCACAAAGAAGAACATTGATTTGAATTACCCATCTCTGTACCTTGTTTTGCAGATCCTTGAAAGCGATAGATTCTTTGCTGGGCAGCTTACCATAATCTCCCGTGTCTGGCCATCAGAATCCATGCTCTACACACTTCACCGTCACGAGGGGAGACTGCAGAAATCTCAGTGCTGCGAAATCTGACGGCCCTAAGCGAGATGAGGTAGAGAAATCTTTGTACGTTGCGCTTGTTCTCTTCTCCCCCATGTGTATCTCTGCCTGTCCGCGTCTCCATCTCTGTCAGTAGACTTCCAGAGTCTGAGATGCTAAACTTTAGTTGATGAGCTTAACTCTGAAGGAAAGAGTTGCATACTGCACCGAGAGAATGCAAGTCCCCACAGTGAACTTCTGAATCATGTTATCCTTTGATAGTCCATTGAACTTGAGGACTAGGTGCTTGCTTGTCGTTTGCTCTGCACTTTCTTCCACTCACTGTAGGCTCCATCCATGGCTGCATCATTTTTAAGCAACTCCTTTCTCCATTGATGCTCCATGCTCGCAACCTTTCTGAAAAGTGCATCTCCCTAAAGATCAGCTCTGCTCATTGCTGCCACCATCCACAAGAAAGAGGGGTCCAGTCCTGCACAGCACCCCTGCCGAACTGCCCATTGGCATTGCAGGCCAGGATGGTAGTATCCATCCTTTCTCCTTTCCGCAGCACGGCTCAGATCAGATGCCCCCACACGTACGTCCATGCAGTTAGGCCTGTGCGGGTGTGCCCTGGAAAACTGACAGCTCAATCTTGCAACGTGACAGGAAGGTTTTCTGGGCGTCTGTTTCTTCAGTTGGTGACATCCTCCGCGTCGCCTGATGATCAAGTACAGGCAGCAGATGCGGCAAGCCGAGCAGACGGGTGCTCGCGTTTGTTGCATTTGCATTTGCTGTGGAGTGGAATGGAGCGTGGCACGGGTGAAACTGAACAGTGTGCTATGGAGTGGTGCAGCAGGGCTACTCTCGAGGAGGAGCAGGCTGACGAGTGGATAACTGAACACACACAGACACGTCCATTTCACTTTCACCTGAGGGAGCATGGGAGCTGAGAACGACGTGTCCTGTTGGATTCTCTCTTTACTTCAGTGCGTATCCTGGTTAGCATGGACCGAGTTTCTCTTCCATTTATTCTCTTTTCTGAGTGTTGAGTTTCTTTAAAGAACTTAATGTAACTTCACTTGTTGTTTACTGAACTGTAACTTATTGAGATCAGTCAGTAGCATAGCAGTAGTAGAAATGACATCAGTTATTGCAGCACTTCCGAACTTGTGAGCTTATTTCATCTCCAAGTAGAGCATTAGTCATCTCCAAGTAGTAGAAATGACACTAGAATTTCCCCGATTCTTAAGGAGTTGGGTTGTTTAAGTTAAATCGTACAAAATTTCTGTGTTCCAAATCAGCCCTTGATTTCTTGAGGGAGGAACTGAAAAGGAAGAAAACCTGGAAACTGATGCTCCAAACCACACGTAAGAATCGAGACGTGACGTGTGTCTGCTACTCTCAAGTAAGGCTGACTCCAGCAGAGTCTCCAAATACCAGCCGCATCACTTTACCAGCATATTTGCCGTCCATGCCCATGCTCTCCCGTATCACGCTCTAGCGTTGCAGCTCTCTCAAGTTTGCTGACTCTATTTTTTAAGTAGTTGTTGGAAATAAAAAAATAAATAATATTATAAAAAAATAAAATTTTAACGTATCTATGGTCTAACCAAAATATAAATCTGAATACTGTCATCCATTAATCATCCTATAGCATCGATCCATAAGAATAGAAGAAAAAAAGAAAAAGAAAAGATGAGTCCTTCCATTTTTTTTCAGAAGCAAGTTGGGCTACCCTGATCTGTAAAGACGGCACACGATCGATGATACCCTTGTGAGAAAAACACTGAAACTAAAGCACGATACCCCCGTGACGCACAACGGCACAAGCATGCAGCATCGATCGATCCTTCAGCTTTGCGGCGGCGGCGGCAGCAGCAACAGCAACAAGCAAACAAGAGCGAAGTGCCACACACGAACAGCGAATCAACTGGTCTTGTGATCTGTGCAAGAACTGTGATAACCTCCGTACCTCACCATAATTCACATGGACGCGCGAGCGCGCGCGCCCCGGATCACACACACTGTACAGGCACGTCGCAATCTTGCGTTTGCACGCGGCGGTCGGAGGACCAACTAGCTAATCAATCATGCATGCAACGTTCCCTCGGCGGCGGCGGCGGCACGCAGTGCAACCACGCACGCCGGAACGCGGCGACGATGGCGTGGTGGTGATCGGCGGCGTTGAGCGCGAGGTAGCACGCGAGCAGATCCTCGAGGCCCCGCGGCGACCGCACGTCGTTCGCGGCGATCATCTCCGCCATGCTCTCTAGGAAGTCCTCCTCGGGCTCCGTCGACTCCTTCACCACGACCAGGCTCTCGTACAGCCACCGCTGCGTGGCGCGCCTCCGCCTCCGCCTGCAGGTATCCGCCGGCAGCGTGGCCACCTTCCGCCTGCCGCTCGGCGCCCTCGCGTGGAACCGCCGCACCCTGGCCGTGGGCGACGCGGCCGCGCTGCTGTCAGAGGCCTCGGCCCCGTTGGCCCTGGCCGCGGGCTTGGTGAGGATGGGACGCAGCTTGAGCTCGGGCATCACCTTATCCATCCGGTCGGCGCGGCGGGCGACGACGTCGAAGACGATGTCGCTGTGCTGCGGGCTGCGCGGGAAGTGGGTGTCCCGGAGCTTGGGGTTGTCCGTGACGAGGCGCGGCGGGAGGACGCGGTCTTTGCTCGGGAAGTAGTAGGACGCCCTGTTCGGGGAGCAGGGCGGCGGCGCCGTCGCCATGGGTTTCGTGAACCCCGCGCTCGCGTAGTCGGCCTCGACTCTCTTGCGCCGCAGCTTGTAGAACAAGGAGTTCATGGTGCCCGTGCCTGCGTCTGTTGCACTCGCAGCTGGGGAGTGTGGACTACTACCAGTGAGCTGCCGTGACATGCCGTGCGTGCACTTTTTATCGCGAAAAAGTTTGCCGCGGGCCGAAGCCGGGGGAAGTCGCGGTGGAAAAGCGTGAGCGGCATCTTATCAGAATCCGTCACGCACCTGTGTGTGTGCGTGTAAAATGTATTTCTTCCTCATCCGAAACAATGTGGTTGTTCCTTATGCATGGAGTTTGTCGTTCCAAACAGACATTGCCAGGTGCCGTAAGATGCGGATTTAGGTTCGTTCTGCAGCAAAATTCAAATTCATCTGTGAAACCTAGCCTTAATTTGTTTGGACAATGGATCCAACATACGGCATGCGACATGGCACGAAGTCATGTTTGAAATGTAATATAGGATCAAAATCATCTGACTTTACGATAAAAATAAAGAAAAATAGTATAATACAAGATGATAAATAGTTTTGTAACTTCAAATACCGTAGCAAAAGCCCTATAGCAACGAGACTATAGCATATCATCCAACCCATCTACCTATCATCCAACGGTCACTGAGTTCCCGATCACACTGAAATACCCGGGAGATGGAAAGGAAGACTGGGTGAGGATGCAGACCGCACAGTGATTCAGGGGACAGCTTTTTTACCGGACGATTTCAGACAGTACACTCATTGTCTCTGTGATGTCCCAAGCTCAATTTGGTCACCTCTGCGGGTAAACAAGGATGACTTTGTTTGCAGTGTGAACCAAGCCATTTTTCTTTAGGCACGCATGCAGCTTTTGGACGGCGCAAATGCAGGGGGATATGATTCGTGAACATTTCAGATAGTGATTAGTGTTTGGTTGAAAAATGAGGTAGAATGAAATGATTATATTTATATATTTGAGAATTAGATGATTTTATTTATATATAAATGTTTGTTTGATTGATGAGATGATGAAACAAGTGGGATGGTTGCGTTTACTGTTTTTTTAACGGCTCTATCTCGAATCTTTAAAAAATATTCTCTGATTTCGAACTATTTCACCACGCTACTCTCTATCCAAACAATTTAAAAATAAGATGAATCAAAAAAACCTTATCCCATTTCACAAACCAAACACTACTTAAGGGCCTGTTTGGCAGAGCTTCTCCTGATTCAAATTCTCTAAAAAAATTGATTCTCTGATGAAGTGATTCTGTGGCTGAAAGTGATTCTTAATGATTCTCTAGGATAAACTCTATGAATCAGGAGAATCAGCGTGGTCAGCTCCTCAGGAGAAGCTACTTTTTTCAGCTCCTCAGCTTCGAGTTCATTTCAGTGAATCAGGAGAAGTGATTCACTCAGGGAGCTAAAGCCAAATTCTGCCGTTTGGCAGAGCTCCTCCAGATTCAGCTCAGAAGCTGAATCTGGAGCTCTGCCAAACGGGCCCTAAACCTTAGCCCACCACGCACACAAACTGTATTCAAAGCAGACGGGATTTGCTTTGATCCTCAAGCGGGGCAACGCGATTGCACACAAGCCTATGCTACTCGGTTGTAGATTCCAATTTCATAGTGCAGTGCAGTCGGCACATTAGCATTGCGATATCTCACTACCAATACACTATGCTTCCGGGAAGAGTGATTATTATCGGAGGATTAGTTGAAAAAAAAAGTATGAGACACGTAACAGAATCAACAGATGGATGATGAATGGATAGTCGAGATAGACGGTATGTAGGTAATATGTTCTGTATGCTTCAGCGGCTGAGAGCGATTGATAGTCGAGTAAAGAAACAAGTGAACCTATGGCTAGGGTTCTTATAGTGGAATATGTTTACTCAGGTTCGAGTTCTAGATTCGACGCGGATACTTATATTTTCTTAAGATTAAATTTTGAGATGGATAGTACATACATATGCGGGTGTATTAAGGGTCTGATTGGTTGCCCGTATGAGAGTAATCTGGCTCGGTGTAATCTCAGAAAGAAACGTGTTTAGTTGTCTACATACACTGTTCTAACATGATTCAGTGGATGCAAATATACATCTGTAGACTGATCCAAGAGGGAAGCTCGATTCAAGCTTCTTTCCACTACCTGACGGATCCACTTTTCAATATCATAAAATTATCTTCATACTAGCAACCAATCACAATTTCAACTATTATATCCACTCATATGATGTTAGATTCGGTTAACCAAATAGAAACTCAATTCAGCTTGTCTAGACAGGTAAACTAACAAAATACCATTTTTTTCAATAAATATGACTCAGCTCAATTTGTTTTTCTAGCTGTATAAATAATGTATGTGTGCAACCAGTCACACTTTAAATAATCAAAATACGTGCACACAATACATAAGATTATATCTTAAATCTTATTTAAATATATGCTAGAATATACCTACATGAGTGTGTTAATATAAGCGTGGTTTTTTTTTGCACAACCTATACTTAAACAAGAAACGGGTGAACTTTTTTCATCGATTCGAGGAACTTGAACAGCAGTTCTACAGTTTGTTGCCACTTTCCAGGGTTACAGTATTGCAGTACAAAGGAGTGGTGATCAGATAGATATTCGGATAAGTCTCTCTGCACCGCAATCACAAGCCCGTTTTTAGTTTTTACTGCAGGCCGGGGCCAGCTTCTATGACGAACCGGCAGTACAATTCACTCTCTCCAATTTGAAGTGATCGATGAGTCAACCTGTACTGCGTGCGTCCTAATCCTTTCTTTTGCTCGGATCATTTTCTTCAGCAAAGAAATTCTGAATTCTGATCCGACCAGGTCAGGAGCTGCCTTCGATTTGCGAGGGCGACACGAGCGGAGGAATCATTGTTCCGGGCTTCCGGCTCGCGTTTCCCCGAGCAGATATCATCGCGCTGAGCCAATGATTTGCGGACGACGAGCCTGACGGGATCATTTCTGCCAGCGGTTTTGGGAACACTACTACACTAGGGACCGAGGACTCGAGGAGCGCTCGTCCGGCGATCAAGTTTGCAGGGCGCAACCACCGGCCTAGCTAGCTACCCCTACCAGCTGCCTACCTGCGACAGCTCTGGTAGCTCAACAGTCGGTGGTCTAGACGTATATCTATATATTTAACCAACCGGGCTATGCTCAGCTGCTGATGTGAGCGATTAGTTAAGCTGCATGTTGTGTTCATGCATGTTATTAGGTGCCAAGAAAATTATATATATATTGGTTAAGATCCACGCCATGATTGCAGCTTTGCAAATCCTGCTCGAGTGCCATCATTCTGCTCTAGTGCACAAATTGACAGGCCTTGGAAACTTGGGATGTGGGCCTTTGTAACTTAAAGTGATCCGAAGGCTAGATAAAAAATAATATAAGTGAAGAACTGTTTATTGATATTAAGATCATCTATACCGATTGTTACAGTGACACTCTATTTATAGGTCGTATTCGATCACTCTCTATTACAGTTTACAAGATTATCTCTTCAACTGTCACATGCTCGACATATTCGAGGATATTAAGGTGCTTTCCTAAATACATCTAGATTATTTACAATCTTGCTCTTTATGTTCTTCGATCGCCACCTATGGTCCACCCTTCGACCATGCCTTCACCCTTCGCTCCATCTTCGTGTTAGACTTATTCGCTTGGATTTCCGAGGGTCTCCGCTCGGTCGCACCTTTGGTGTCCCTCCGAGCGACTCCCTTGTGGCATCAAGTGAAGCCCTTCAGCTATGCTCCCAAGGTCCGACGAAAATTTCGCTCGTTATAATTGCTGGAATCGTCTCTATGACACGTAGAGTCCAAAAGGGTTTCTTTGACTTACCAAAGGTTTCCTACAACACAGATCTATAGTAAATGTAAGTCTTGTTAGTTCACAGCATCCATAAAGGTTTTTGACATGATGGCTGAAGAGGCATGTGAGATCATTCCTCAACAACAGTTCTTTATGGGCAAGGTTTCTCCTCGACGGGTCAAACCTGTAAATTAGATGGTATCATTGAACGTCGTTCTCTTCGGCTCGGTTGGGGACACGTAGGAGGGAGGCTGGCTCGACCGGGTACGCGCAGGGAAGGAAGCATGGCTCGATCGGCCGGTCAGCCAGTGTGCAGCCAAGGTCTATTTTGCACGTATATCTATATATATATATATATATATACATATACATATATATATATATATACACACATATATGTATATATATACACACATATATGTATATATATACACACATATATGTATATACATATATATATATATATACACGGAAGTGCACGTACTATAAAGTCAAGCACGCATTATATGTAGGTGCCGTGTCAGTTGCGTGCGCTCACATAGTCACATCACATGCATGCATGATCGCGGGAGAAGAGAATAGGAGAGGAGAGATCAAGCGAGGCATCGCGTGTGTTTGCTCGATGCTTCTGCATGATTCTAACGCCGACGGCCGGTACGTCGCTCCCCGGCTTTAGCCGGACAGTTGGGTGCCGGACCACACCCACGGCTTTAAAGCTGCTATTTTCGATCGATCGATCGATCGAGCCGTGGCCGCGGGCCGCGCGCGGTGAAGACGTCGTTGCCGCGAAATGGCCTTTCCGCTGTCCGTGCCGAGATTCGGCCAGGCAGCGTCGACAGGTGCATGCGCTGATTTTGGTTAGAGACGAGACAACAGGGAAAGGAGGTTAGGCAGGCTGACATACATAGCAGATGCCTGCAAAACTACTCCAGTAGTGTACGCCTCTGTGTCCAACTTGGCAACAATTAAGCATCTGCCTTATTTCTCTGGATCACCCGAGCTCGATCTTTCAATTCTATGCATGACATCTCCGATCGAGCTCAGTAAGTCGTGAGCATTTCACATCTCGGTATGTCTTTCTGCATGGCATCGATCGTCAGCGACATATATGATGTCCGTCTGCAACGCTTGCATGCAGTGCCGAAAATTGTCTGATTTCTCGACTGATGCTGCCTACAGTGGGCTGGACGGAAGAGCCTGTTGTTTGGGCTTTGGACTGCTCAATAGCAGGGTCGAATCTCCTAAAAAAACTAGAAGGCCTAGATGGCAACCTCGCCACTTTGGGTTGGGCTATGTCTTCTTTGTTTTTCAGATCTGCACCCATGATGCGAAGTGGTGAACTTGCAATGTTTGGGAGGTATAAATGATTTTTTTTCTTGTGATTCCAGTTTACAACCTTTATTTGAAGGAAATGAACACAACGCACCTTTGAACTTGTCTGCAAACGTGACTCTAGTGCTGTGCACGTATGTAGATGTGCACAGATCTACAAAGATCAATTGATACAACCATTTAAGCCCTTGGAGATTCTCACGCACGCACTCGTGCAAGCGACTGCACGCAGCCTCTCTCAGATTGACATAGCTCGTCTACTGAATCACAATGTCTGAATCCCTCAGTTCGTTCAGATCATAGACTGGCTAATGGGTCGGTTTGTCATGCGAACTCCAAACATTTTGCTCCATTAATTGCCATTTCCCATGTATTTTCCTCACCTCCTTCATTGCTACAAAATATTATTATTTGGCGAAAACACATTAGTATACTTTACAGCAACAGGAAATGACATTGACATGCATATTCCATCTCATTCATAGTTAGCTCACCACTTTGCCGATCGTGTCCTCCCATCGATGATCTACGTGAACACCACCCACCGATGATCGATCATGGCCCTCTCGTCATCATCAGCACCCATAAGAATCATATCCCACTTAAATTGCATCCAAATCAACAACCAAATCCTCAAAGCTCTCGCAACCAACAATCCATCAATAGCTCGCCAGCCTACGCACTACAAGGAACACCAAGAAAAACAAAGGAGACGCAACACAAGAACTAATTAAGTACAGGGTTGCGCACATACCCCAGACATCATTGCACTGCAGGTAAGGATGCAAGTTTTGTCATTTTAAGTCATTGGATCGATCCAAAATTAAAAAAAAAAAGAACTAGAGACTCACTCTCATCTAATTAAGTTAAGAAAAAAATAAACTAAGAGTCTGTTTTAACCGGAGATCATGAAAAATAACATGTAGATTTTAGATTGTAAGAAGCCGAATTGTAAAATTTGTATAAGCTGGTGGAACCTAAATTGCTGAATTATTATAATATGAAGACTGAATTGTTACAAATTAAATTATAATAAAAATATATTTATTTAAACTTACAGATTATAAATCACAATCTATAATCCCTAACTAACATAAACAGACACCCAAAACTAGATACCCACCTACATGCCTAGCTGCACTACACTCGATCGATCCCCATTCCCGTCTGGGCAATGCCGTCCTGTTGCTTGGAGTGCAAGCCATGCAACGGCATGCCCGCGCTCTTCAAGAGCCGGCACCCGACGCTCCAGCTTCGCCGTGCGTTAGGCAAGATGAAGAAGGGCGCCAGCCGCCGCCGCGCCGGCAGCTCCGTCCGCGCGGTCTTCTGGCCGCTCATGTCCATTCGCTCCGACGTCGACGTCCGCAACGACGTCGCGGTCGACCGGCCGCCGAGCTCCTCCACCGATGGCAGCGGCAGTGGCGCGCGCGTTCCGTCGCCGTCCCTCGATAACGACACCCCCGGCGCGGCGTCCACGACGGCCGCGCGGGTGCTCACGCTGCATGCCCGGCTAGGCGAAACCGCGGCGCCGCTGACGACGTTGGTGTCCAAGGCGAGCAGCATCAGCGTGGCAGAACATGAGCACGCCAGCGTCGTCGGCGCTCGCGACGTCGACGACGTGGAGGAGGCGTGCAGGAGCTTCGAGAAGCACCTGATAGATATGCTGGTGGAGGAGCGGAAGGTGATGGACCTCACGGACGTGGAGGAGCTGCTCTGCTGCTGGGAGAAGCTCAGGTGCCCGGCGTTCGTGCAGCTCGTTGGCCGCTTCTACGGCGAGCTCTGCATGGACCTCTTCTCCGGCGTGTCATCTGAATCAGAAGATTTTACCATTTGACTTCGCTGCTAGGCCTTTCTGCCATGACAGGTGGGCCCGGCGTCGGATATTGAGCGCTCGATGTTTTGCCATTGCATTTTGCCATGGCTCTAGCTTGCATGCGTACAGATTCTGGATACAATCAAACGCATGCAGCTAGCTGTCCTGTACTTTTTTTTTCTTTTGGTGTGTAATGTTTCTTTCTGTATGTAAATCTGACTGTTTTTCGTGTTTGAAATGTTTGGGTGATCGAAATTCGAAACCTTTCTGCAATTTGTAACAGCACTCCAGCAGCCTCTCCTTCCAAAAAAGAAAGAAAGAAAGAGAACACACACAGAAAGCAGCTCATGCAAAAGGCTTTAACAATTGATATGTCAGCCACTATATCTACCCGAGAGCCAACCATATCGTTATTTTCAGTCTAAACTTCGATGTCATTATCCTGATTCGTAAAAAGAGTAATATGCTAAAGATTCAATAATATCCTCTGATATGCCTCTTAATGCCAGTTTTAAAATTTTCACAAAAATTACCACTAATTGAATTGGTATAGATGCTAAAAAGGTAATTATCCCTACTCAAATTGCATTTATGTTTGGTTGAAACGTAATAGGAGTGATAATACTCTATGAATCATTCATGAGTTGCATAAGAAAAAATAAAATCGTGTGATTGTGAAAATTGATTTCAAGAAAGCATATTACAAGGTTAAATGACCCTTTCTCCAGCAAGCATTGAGAATAAAAGGGTTTCAGTATAATGATGTGATTGGATCCAAAGCTTTTTATCTGTGGGTTATGTAGGAATTAAGGTCAATGATGAATTAGGACCTTATTTTCAAACACAAAAAGGACTGAGACCAGAGATCACTTATCACCTATTCTCTTCAATATTGTTGCAGATGTGCTTGTGGTTTTAATATTTAGAGCAAAAAAAAGGATGGGTAAATCATTAGAGTTGTTCCACATCTGGTAGATGATAGATTATCTATTCTGTAATATGCAGATGACACCATTATTTTTATGGATCATAACCTCAAGCAAGCAAAAAATACAGAACTCTTGCTTTATGTGTTTGAACAATGTGAAGACCAGTACATATAATTATTTGGATGTGATATTAGATCTTTGTCCTTCAGATATCTTGGCATTCTAATGATTTGCAGGAAGCTAAGAAATAGTGATTAGAAGGGATCAAAGAAAAGTTTGAAAGAAAACTAACCGGTTGGAAGTGGAAACTTATGTCTGCTGGAGGCCGATTAGTATTTCTAAACTCAGTACTAAGTTGTCTCCCCATTTTCATAATGACCTTCTTTGAAGTCCCCCGAGGTATGCTTAAAAGACTGAATTATCTTCGGTCTAGGTTTTTTTTGGCAATGGTAACCTTAAAGAAATATCGGCTTGCTCGACGGGACATTGTATGCTAGCCAAAAGATCATGGTGGATTAGGTATTACTAATCTCTTGGTTATATATATTTGCCTCCTCAGCAAGTGACTTTTTTGGTTGCTTAATGAGTATGGCGTATGGCAACAACTGCTCAGAAATAAATACCTAGACGGTAAATCTCTCACACAAGTAGAGGGAAATCAGGAGATTCTCACTTTTGATCTAGATTAATGAAAGTGAAACTTGATTTACTCAGATGGGGATCTTTTCAGGTTAAGGATGGATGTCAGACTAGATTCTGAAATGATACTTGGTTGGGAGATTCCACTTTAGGTGAACAGTATCTATCAATGTATAATGTGGTTAGAAGAAAGCAAATCACAATGACGGAATTCATGAGTTCCTTACCGCTAAATCTCTCTTTCCGTAGACCTATTATTGGGATAAACTAATTGTTTAGCATAATATGGTGTCTAAATTATTACATGTTCAATTATTCAATGGATGAGACATCTTTAAATAGGGTTGCATGTGAATGGAAAATATTTAGTTCATTCCATGTACGAACAAATGATAACACAACCCATATTTGTCCCAACAAAACATCTATGGAAGCTTAAGCTCCCACTCAAGATCAAGATTTTCTTGTGGTACTTATGTAGATGTGTTATTTTGACAAATGATAATTTAGCAAAAAAAAAAAGGAAGGGTAGCTTAAAATGTTGCTTTTGCAACCACAACGAAAGCACTCAATGTCTGTTTTTCTTACTGTCATTTTGCTAGATCCATTTAGCATATAATCACTATTTCTTTGGGAATTCAAAAACCTAAATTTATGGGTCATATAATGGGAAATTGGTTAAGAACAAGGGGAGCTACTAATAAATCAGGACTTCTAGTAGGAGTGGCTACTATTTTTTAGTTCATATGACTCTATTGTAATGATATTGTCTTTAATAAAAAAAAACTACTATGACTTTGATGTAGGGAATTTTTAAGGGAATCTTTTGGTTGCGTTTCTGAAGGCTGATACAAACGGAATCAGAAAGGGAAGATATTATGAAGGCCTGCCACTGTATGAAGGTGGTGGCTATGTAAATCTTTGTCAAGAATGGGTGGCTGTATAATCATAAGCTATGTGGTTAATGTTTTTTATCTTTTATTTCCTTCATGTTGAAATGATGTAAAATAAATTTAGGTTGTATGTAATGAGAACTCTTTTCTTTATTAAAAAAATATTGTTAACACAAACCTAAAAACCTTGATCTCGTTGATTTATATGAATCCATATTCTTAGTTCTTCAATAAGCCGACGATACAATCATTTTATGAAACATGACATTTGAGTAACTATCTAGCCTAAAAATATTTTTTCATAAAATAAATGGTTTTGTTACAGTGAAGCTAATAATTTTGAGGAGGATTATTCACAAATATTTGGATGTGAGAAGGGAAACTACCTTTTTAGATATTTAAGAATTCCTATGCATCATACAAAAATAAGTAATAAGGATTGGAAGGAGGTGGAGGAAAGATTTCAAAGAAAACTAAGTAACTGAAAAGGAAAATTATTGTCTGTTGGTGAAAATACCCCAGCTATGGATACCCGATGATGTACGACGGTATACTATAATGACTATAATTTTCAAATTGATATAGCCATATCAAAAAAAAAATGACAAAAATAACATCAT
Source organism: Phragmites australis (assembly GCF_958298935.1). Taxonomy (NCBI): domain Eukaryota; kingdom Viridiplantae; phylum Streptophyta; class Magnoliopsida; order Poales; family Poaceae; genus Phragmites; species Phragmites australis. The sequence continues at coordinate 29,905,610 of NC_084934.1, read as the reverse complement.
ATGTATATGATTGTACATAATCTTAAAGGTAGGATGTTAATTTTCACTACCCATTCTCTTTATAAAACGAGCCCCCAAGGAGCATGCAGGGGTGCAACTCATTCACTATTATTTTTTAACAAACTCTCTCTCTCTCTCTTCTGTGGCCATGGGTTCACCGATCATCTTTAAGCTTAAGCCCTCATTGAAGGAGGCTCTCGCCGCTCTGTTCGAGACTCGTTTCGTGCCACAACACTTTCTGTTGGAGGCAGGCTGTCCTTATTAGTTCAGTGCTTAACAGCCTAGCAATGTTCATGAACTCTTAAAGAGCAATACCTATAATATTATTAGAAAGGAAAGTGCGACCGTAACAGAGGTGGTCAGTTCGAATCCTCTCAATGTTTCTTTCCGAAGAGCACGGGTAGGAAATAAATTAGTTGCTTGACATGAGCTTCTAGCTAGAACAGCGAATGTACAGCTCAATATGATCAACAAGCAATCTTTAGATGGTCTCTACATCAGTATGGGTGTTTCTCTGTCCAATGTACTACTTAGTGACCGCTGTTTTTGGAATCTAATATTGTAATAATCATGTTATTTTGATTCCCACTAAATGTATATTAAATTTTGTTTTTTATGTTAATAAAACAATAAAATATTTATTTTTTATTGTCAATTTGCTAGATTTATATGGAGAGCAATTCAAATAGTGTTTGGTTTTCCACCACCAGCTAGTGTTTCTGATTTGTTTGGAATGTGGCTATACGAGGTAAAACAAAAACTAAGGAATCAAATTCTGGTTGGAGCAAGTGCTATATATTCGGTTATGTGGTTAACCCGTAATGATGTCGTTTTTTGATAAAGCAAATTTTGGTTCTCCTATTCAGGTAATTTTTAGGGGCACTCTTTGGACACCCTTTTGAATGTTGTTGCAGAAGGAGAAGTGCCACCATATGAGAGTGGCATGCGGTCTTTGGAGACTAATTTAATAGAATTCTTTGTCAAGTATAAATGAAAATTTAGTAATAAAATTTGTACTTAAGAGTTACCTTTTCATTATTGGGTTTCTATTGGACTATTTGTTGCAATATGGTGTGGTAGTTTATGGCTACAATTTTATAATAATGTATGGCTATATGCATCATATGATACAGAGGCTAGGATAATTCTATTTCTTTATAAAAAAAAATAGTAGCTCAGTTCTTTCTTGTTGTCTGAATCATTATCTTTGGTTATCCCGTGGAAAAGTTGCAGCATTATCCTCTTATCCGATACTACTTTCAGCATCGCTGCCCGAGGCAGGTCACAGCAGTTAACCACTGTTTCTTGCAGAATGTACAACCCCTGTAGAATCTAGTGATCAATTCACTACGTCCTTCCGCTCCGTTTACCAATTTTTAAGCTTTGGTTGGACTGTGGACTCGTCTAACATCAGAAGGTTGTTGTTCCATTGGCCTTTTAGGTCTTGGGCCTTCCTAGATTGTGGAAAGATGATCAAAGACGTCGCAGCCTTGCCAAGCTCGTACCAATGCGAGACTTGTTGAAAGTTTTGGTGCAGGGCGACCAGCTTCTGCTTCCGGAAAGAAATTGAAAGGACGAATTCTTCAGAAAAGAAAAGAGAAGATGGAGTTCATTAGGACGCAGGGTTGGCATCTTGAGACGCCACTTATGGACCTGAGCATTCCCAGCACAGTTAGTTGATTGGTGGATGCCGTTGAGCCGCATGGAGGCTACCGTACCTAACGATTGGCAGGGAAAAGAAAGGTCGTTTGTTTGTCTGAATTTCTCATGCGGAAAATCACCGAAGATGCAGGGAATGGATGTCTTGGATCATACTTTGGCTGCCATCGATGGAAGATTGCACGAAAACAAGCGGCAGCCATCACACAAATAGCTCGTGCAGGAATCTAAGCCCGTCGGGGTTAGAAGCCCCGGCGTCGCACACCGTCGTTAAAAATAGCCTTTAATAAATACTTCGGATTAGGGATCCGGTTTAAAAAAATAAAAAACCATAAAACTTGAACAGCACAGTAGACATGGAACATAGATTGAGCACTTGCACGTGAACGTCGCTCCCTGTCCACTACGGCCATGACATGTACAAGCAAGGTTACTGAACCATACCTGTGCGCGTCATCTCTACACGTGGTAGGCCAAACCAAACTCAAACCCAAACCCCAACACGCGTACGATCGATATCGCTCGGGACCTCGGAATCCCATCAGCCGCTGCAACCGGAGCATGCATGCAGCCAGAGACCAGAGCGCCGAAAGTGGCATTCTTCTTTCTGATCGTGCATAGCACATGTTCGCTCCTGTTCAACCATGTGAGCATTAGTGCACATGCACGACAAGACAACCATCAACGACAACAACAGCGAACGATCAACTTTCATGTGATAGGATTTGTGGTGCCGATCCTTATCGTGAACGCCGGCCGCCGACAGCCGCAATGTGAGCTTGGAAAACACGGCGACGACAAAGATGTTATCGTAGGCGGCATGCAGCCGGCGGCCGGCCACATGCATACAGGCGCCACCGGTTAATCCTCTCCCCTCCCCTCCCCTCCCACACAGGTCACAGGTAGCAGAAGACCGGGCGCTCCACGTTGGTCCGCCTGACCGCGATCTGCGCCACGCGGTGGTGGGATGCAGTGGCGTGAGCGCGCGGCCGATCCACCCATCTGTGATGATGCGGATCGGAGACAAGCGCGGCGATGCGGCTGATGCGAACGCTCCATGGCCCGTGCATACGGATTGCCGCCTCCGTTGGAGAAGGCATCACAATTTTTGGTTTTTTGGAGCCGCGTCTCGCGATTCACAAAGAAGTATTTTGATTGGACGGACCCATGGACTGGACAAATCCTATTCCTCGAGAGCGACGGACACCACCAACATTACGTTCACGTCCGGCTGGCACTAGTATATACTAGCAGACTAGAAGTATGGGAGAGCAGGATACGATTCCGATTCGCTTATCTTCTTCTTCTTCTCAGCACTCTTCATGTGGTGACGATGCATTGGGACTTGCGAGATCCACGGGGAGATAAATAGCCCATGTGCTCCTGGTGATTGGTATGTCCTCGCCCTGCCGTTTAATTCCATTCTGTTGCGTCAAGGGTTCGGTTTTATCGTTTCCTGATCAAATTCGTTGTCGGTCGGCAAGCCTGAAGATTTCATGTGTGCAGTGCTGGACTGCTGGAGTGCACTGACCAGTGACCATCTTTCCAACGCCTTAATTACTTGGGATTGACAGATCCTGATTTGCTAAGAATAATTCTAGTACTACCACTGTATTAGCGCTGACATGGGCTGGAGTCTTTTCTGTCCTGAGCTGGTCCCTGCTTCCTTGCACTCTTGATTCTTCAGAGGCTTCACGCATCGCATTACCTAGAGGCTAGAGGTGCTGAAACAAGGTCAGATTTTTGCACTGAATCTATTGGGTATGGATGGTGCTGTTGCCTGTCGCTGTTCCCTTGCTCATCCTTTCAAGTTTCAGGACGAAAACAAAACGAATCCCTTTTATTCGGTTGAGTCTCCAAGGTTGAAAAATCATAGCTCAAAGTAAAAATGAAAATCAATAAGAAACTCATAATCGAAAAAGTAAAATTTAAAAAAATCAATAAAGAGAGACTAGAAAAAGAAAAATTCAAGCATATGCAAAAATATAAACTTCATTACTCAAGAATGTCAGCCTTATTTTAAACAGATTATAAGTATTTTTCTCTAAAAAACTCTCACTTATTACATAGACTAAACACTCATCTTCTTTTCCTCTAGAACTCTAACACTAGGCTCTCAAATGGGTAACACAAGAGGCTCAAGTGGTTGGTTCCAACTCTTCCATAGCCACACCCCTCTATTCATAAGCCTAGAAAATTTTATAGTTAAGTTTCCTAACTTGTTATCGAAATACCTCTCTCTTATAATATACTCCTACTTACCACCGATGATATTTTAGTTTATTTCTTGTTCCGTCTATCGAAAGGCCGCGACACTTTTACGACTTAGCTTCGCTTGAACGCAAGCTTCACGATAGTGCCACGTACTCCTATAATCCTCTCACGATTTTGAGATCCAACTATGAAACCCTCTGTACATTTCTCAAAGCTGACTCGTTACTCTCTTATATCTTAAGTAAACACTCTGATATCGACATATGTACTCCGTCTTATGATCTTGATCGCCGGCAAGTCTCTTTCGCTCTAGATCACTCAAAACGTCTTGTTATTTACACCGGTATTCCTTTCATTTGACTTTATCAACACACCATCTTTATTGTCTGTTTCATGCTTTGCTTAACCTCCACGTGTACAGTTAAGATCACCTTTGACTCCACATAGCCTCATTAATCGTTTGACACTAAGCACCCGTTTAGCCTTGAGATCACCTACCATCTACCGCTAAATTGTATCCGTCACATACACACTATGAGATAAACAAACATATTTCTCTAACTCTAACTCTAGCTAGTCCAAAATCAAAATACTAAAACCAAACCCAAACAATTCAAACCCCGACAAATCAAATTGATAAATTTATCAATCATTTATTATATATAAATTAAAATATATTTTAACTTAGTTTGTGAGAGTCCTTGCTTTTCATCATCCAGTCATCCTTGTTCGGATTGTTACCGATTCGTTATCAGCAGCCAGTTTCTAGCCGACTTTGACTTATCCTCCTGCCCAACTCTGAACACACAAACTCTGTATACACAAACTCTGAACAAGTGACTGAAAAGGTTGGATCTTTTTCAAGCGTCACTAGCTTCTTGCACTGGTCAGTAAACAAAGAGAGAAATGATAAGATTCTATTTAGGCACCACTACGAGTCACACCGCGACACAGTAGGACCCAGGGGAGGTTTTCCTGGCCTGCATTCCGAAAGTTACCAATAAAACTTTCAGAGTTTCGTTTCAACAAATAAAATAAAATAAAATAAAGCTTTCAGAGTTGGCACGCCGCCGTGCTGCGAGAATGTGAGATCACATGCCTTCGTCGGTGGCCTCACATAGCCGGCTCTTTTTTAGCCTCAACACTGATATAAACTCACGTTTAAACACATATCACATTCTATATATATAAACTTACATATTTTAAGATATACGTTAGATTTATAATATATAAGTACATGCCTATCGAAAAGAATCACAATTCGGACTCCGCAATGCAACCTATACATAAACTGCTATTATGATCTACAGAACGCTCGAGACCGTTTGAAAAAAATCTATTTACGGGACAACTCAGGAACGGAACTTGCGACCGGTCGTTCTCCCACCGACGCTCTACGAGCGCGTTCGCCACATAGCCTGCTCTGCTCCTCCGCCTTGCTGCATTCGGTGATTGAATGGTGACACTCCCAATAATAACCAAAAGCTGCTTCATCCTTGTCTGCACAATGCAACCCATGGATTTTTATGTGCAAACAGTGATGTCACTCGGTAAAGATGCACCTGTCCGGTCTGAATTATATCATTTCATCTCATCTTTCTGTCATGCCAATCTTATCTCTCTGCTTCTGAACATGTTAGCCTGTAGGCGTGTGCTGATCCCCACCACACGTGCCCATTGGCCATTGCTTCCATTATCAAATAGCGATCCCGTGGGGCTCCAGCTCCGCTCCGCTCCGCTCCGCTCCCAACTTTTCGCCCTGGATATGTACGCCTGCCTTCCCTCCTCGCGCTTTCCCCTCCTCGTGTTTGTATTTTATTCTCCGCTCCCGATTCCCTAGCGCGAGCCTCACATTTTCAGTTCTCTCTTGTTTCGAGGTCTGTGTTCGTTTGTCTAGCTTTCGTGTTCCACTTCCTGGCAAACTTAAATCCGTTCAGTTGATGACATTGTTCTTTGTACAGACTGCTGATGCGTTTCTTGGCGCAGAGGCGTAGATTGATGGTCAGACTCTAGCTGGTTTCTTGATTTCGCAGGCATGGATCCCGAGCTTGGCGTCGGCATGGCACCCCGGAAGGTAAGCCAACTGCGGTAGCATCGATGAGCTGCTCGAATCACAGCTAGATCGAGTTGCAAGAGTGAGTGGTTTGGCGTGCTGGTTGCAGAGGGAGTCATGGCGGACGACGCTGCTGCTGGCGTACCAGAGCCTGGGGGTGGTGTACGGCGACCTGGGCATCTCCCCGCTGTACGTGTACAAGAGCACCTTCGCCGAGGACATCACGCACTCGGAGACCAACGAGGAGATCTTCGGCGCTCTCTCCTTCATCTTCTGGACGCTCACCCTCATCCCCCTCCTCAAGTACGTCTCCATCGTCCTGCGCGCCGACGACAACGGCGAGGGTGAGCAACCATATTCAACAACCACTGCAGAATTCTTATTTCTGACCTGCGCTTGTGTTCATGTGATTTCTGGATTTGACAGGAGGCACGTTCGCGCTGTACTCTCTGATCTGCCGGCACGCCAATGTGAGCCTCCTGCCCAACAGGCAGGTCGCTGACGAGGAGCTCTCCACCTACAAGCTGGAGTGCCCACCTGAGGTCGCCGACAGGTCACGCGTCAAGGAGTGGCTGGAGAAGCACAAGAAGCTGCACACCGCGCTGCTGGTCATGGTGATGATAGGCACCTGCATGGTGATCGGGGACGGCGTTCTCACCCCAGCGATTTCTGGTATGTACCTTTCAGTCCATACATGGCTTCCAGCTTAATTTGATACAATGGTGGTTCGTCAAAAGCTGATGGTTCAGTTGCTGACCCATGGCTTCGTGCTGTGTTGTTCTGCCTGTTGCAGTGTTCTCAGCTGTTTCAGGGCTCGAGCTCTCCTTGTCCAGGGATCAGCATGAGTGTAAGTTTACAATCCACTGTACACGATATTTCGTTGAAGTTTTAACAGGCCTTGTAGTTGAGTCCAACTGACTATAGAGGACTACAATCTACAGAATGTTTTAATCGTTGGGAAGGTCTTTCTTGTTGAGTTCAACAAGCCATGCTGCAAAACTGTGAGCCTAGCAAAATGGTAGTTTAATACACAGTAAACCTGTGGCTTTCAAAAAATACACAGCAAAACTGTGAGAGTTCAGTTGAACATAATAGAATCAGTTACCAAAATAGGAAGAACCTATCAAGCAGAGCTATATATCATAACTATCTAGATCTGATCATCTGAACTTTAGCAAGTTTTGTCATAAACTGTATCTGAAAGGGAAATAGGATATATATGGGGCTAGTTAGTTTTTTTTTTTTTAAAAAAAACTGTCTTGCTGTGCTCATTTCTGTTTTTCACATGCAGATGCCGTCATTCCGATAACCTGCGCCATACTAGTATTCCTGTTTGCGCTCCAACATTATGGCACGCATCGTGTAGGATTTCTCTTTGCCCCAATAGTTCTAGTCTGGCTACTCTGCATGAGCGCAATCGGCCTGTATAACATCATCTACTGGAACCCTCAAGTTTACCAGGCTCTCAATCCCTATCACATGCTCAAATTCCTGAAGAAGACTAGGAAGTCTGGCTGGATGTCCCTGGGAGGAATTTTGCTATGCATGACAGGTACATCACTGTATACTGATTCCATTTCTTCCATTTGCAATTTGCAAGAGCTGTGGCACAGGGTGATAAATAAGTTAACACGATTGTAACATGTTTGCCATTCAGGGTCTGAAGCTATGTTTGCGGATCTTGGTCACTTCTCTTACAGTGCAATCCAGGCAATTCCACTGATCCTGCGCTTCAAATACCTCTATAAATATTTACATGTAACATTTCATTTTTTACTCTTTGGTGTGTAAGTCTGAAGTGAAGTCTGGTCCTTGTTTTTGCAGCTTGCTTTCACTACTTTAGTGTACCCTTCATTGATTTTGGGATACATGGGTCAAGCTGCTTATTTGTCCAAACACCATAACCTTGACGCAAGCTACCAAATTGGATTCTACATCGCAGTTCCAGGTATACTGGATTGTAAATTCTTATGGTACCCTTCTACATATTCAGAGTTTCAGACATTTACAGCATTTTGCCTGTGCGATTGCAGAGAGTGTCAGGTGGCCTGTGCTTGTGCTGGCAATATTGGCGTCAGTGGTCGGAAGCCAAGCAATCATCAGTGGAACATTCTCCATTATCAACCAGAGCCAGTCCCTGAGCTGCTTCCCCAGGGTGAAAGTTGTGCACACATCTGACAAGATTCATGGACAGATATACATCCCTGAGATCAACTGGTTGCTCATGATCCTCTGTATTGCTGTAACTGTCGGTTTTCGCGATACGAAGCACATGGGAAATGCATCTGGTAAGTATCTTACATCCTGCCAGTGATTATAATGCGTATGAACTGGTGAAACCATGTACCCGAACTTGTTGCTTCTTAAGAAAAAAAAAGTACCTGAACTTTTTTCTGAAATGCGTATGCTGATGTTCATGCAGAGAATACGTTAGACTATCAATTGTTCATGCCGCTTACCTTCTGAACTCTTGTGCAGGCTTGGCAGTGATCACGGTGATGCTTGTGACGACATGCCTCACATCCCTGGTGATCATGCTGTGCTGGCACCGGTCGCCTTTGCTGGCCCTGATGTTCTTCCTCTTCTTCGGCTCGATCGAGGCGCTCTACTTCTCAGCGTCATTGATCAAATTCCTGGAAGGCGCGTGGATGCCGATCCTCCTGGCCCTGATCCTTGTCGCCGTCATGTTCGTGTGGCACCACACGACCATCAAGAAGTACGAGTTCGACCTGCAAAACAAGGTGACCCTAGAGTGGTTGCTCGCCCTCGGCGACAAGCTCGGCATGGTGCGCGTCCCGGGCATCGGCCTCGTCTACACCGACCTCACCTCCGGCGTGCCCGCCAACTTCTCCCGCTTCGTGACCAACCTCCCGGCGTTCCACCGGGTGCTCGTCTTCGTCTGCGTCAAGTCCGTGCCGGTGCCGCACGTGCTCCCCGCCGAGCGCTACCTCGTCGGCCGCGTCGGCCCGCCGGGCCACCGGTCCTACCGGTGCATCGTGCGGTACGGCTACCGCGACGTGCACCAGGACGTGGACTCCTTCGAGACGGAGCTCGTCGAGAGCCTCGCCACCTTCATCAAGCTCGACGCGCTGTTCCGGTGCAGCGACGCCGCCGCGTGCAGCGAGCCGCGGGACAGCAGCTACTACGAGCGCGAGAACGCGCTCACGGTCATCGGGAGCAACCCGCTGCGGCGGCACCTACACTACGACGACTCCCACGAGATGAGCGCGGGCACATGCAGCCCGAACGGGATAGAGCTCGCCGCGCCGGCGCCGGCGATCAAGAAGCATGTGAGGTTCGCGGTGGAGTGCAGACCCAGGAGCCCCGGCGTGGACGAGCGCGTGCTGGAGGAGCTGCGCGAGCTGTGCGAGGCGCGGGAGGCCGGCACGGCTTTCATATTGGGGCACTCGCACGTGCAGACGAAGCCCGGTTCGTCGCTGCTGAAGAAGCTGGCTGTCGGCGTCGGGTACAACTTTATGCGGCGGAACTGCCGCGGCCCGGACGTGGCGCTGCGCGTGCCGCCGGCGTCCCTGCTCGAGGTCGGCATGGTGTACGTGCTGTGAGAATGCGGGCTTGTTTGGAGGAGTTATTCTGAACTAAATTATCTGTGGTAAGTGATTATCTAGAAGAAATAACTTTTTAGATAAAATATATAGAGAAAATGATTATGTGAGGGAAGCGAATCATGAGAAACTAATTTTTTTCCGCTACTAATATATTTAGTTTAGTTTTGAGAAACATTTTTATAGAATCATTTTGGAAGCTAAAATTTGTAAATTATTGTTTGACAAAACTCTTATTGATTTCACTCTAGGACCTTTACCAATCGGATCCTGAGGTGACAAGCAGTTTCCACGGCTTAAACTATGGATCTCTCTGGTTGTGCAGTACGCAGATGTTAACCTGCTGATGTAAATTGTAATGCGATGCAATGATATTTCCCAGTGGCACTAGATACGCAACAGCTATATTGATTCATACACGATAACAAAGCAAATGCATGCCTTGGGAGAAAACTGATCCTGCACGGTCGCATTGCATATTTGCATCCCATCTCATGATTTTGGATGAATGTTTATGCAACTACAACGAATTTCTCGGTTAAATTTGATATAGACTATTTCAAAACATTTTCTGGAACAAATCATTTCAAAACATTGCATCTGGGAAAATGCCACTTTTTTATGGGAGGAAAATGCCACTGAATCTTGTGAACTTTGGAACAAGCCTTAGAAAACAGGAAACGAGACAAAACAAGAGATGCTCTAATGGTGGCTCGGCCCACTTAACCCCAATCTTCGCAGCCCATCATACGATCTTCCTGCAAAACAGATACCATTCCCTACTAAAAAAAACAGATACTATTCCCGTCCCATCTCACCATCTTCTCGAACGAAAATCCTGTTTAGAAGACGCGTGGCCCATGACAGCCTAAGTCACGCGTCCAAGTAAGATGGCTCATATTCTTGTTAATTTTTTCTCAAAATTTGAGCTAAACTTTTTCTAAAAGTTTGAGCTAAACTTTCTCTCGGTTTTTTTTTAAAAATTCAAAAATAGAAGGACACGGAGAAAAAAAGTTAAAAAATAAGAGGAGGCTTTTGGAAGGGGGCGAGTCGAGCTTCTCGCACCGTCGCACGCGAATTAGCAGCATCTCCATGAGAATCCTAACGTCCCCCATGGCGACGTGGACCTATCTGCCCTCCGTCTCTTGGCAGTCCCTTACAGTCGTCTCCGGCGCTGTCAGAGCCTCAGAGGAGGCCCTGCAAAACTCTGGAGCCCGTCGGGAAGGTGCGAGTGATGTCTGGTCTCTGATGAGGTAACTGAGAAGCATGCTCCGTGTCACTGTTTGCTGTGTCTTGGCGATTGATTGACTATATTCTTTCCGAAAGGTTCCTGTGTAGCACCGTGCTCAATATTCCTTTTCCTCTCTGAATGATCCATTGTTTTCAAGATTCCGAGGGCATGGTTGGCCCTGCTAAAGCATCTCTTAGCTTAATCAATGATCATTGCAGCAAATAAATTGAATTAATAGCGTAATTATGTTGCTTAAGAGTTTAGCATAGTAGCATGCTATAGCTGATTGTAAATTTTGACATGCCCAACATGGTTTGTTTTAGTACCCTTCTAGTGGTAGTTATATTTCATTGTATTGGTAGCCCCGTTGGCCAGTGGGAGAGGGGGGAAAACTTGGAAAACAAGCTTAGTAAATTGTGAAATACAACATCTCAGGAAAATTTCTGCAAGATAGTTTGTATTGGTATTGACTTGATTTTGCTCCTACAACAAGAAAAGGGAGTAAATTTTTAGTTCCCTTGTTTGGTCTACTGTTATGTGTTTTGAAGAATCTTCTACATGTATGACAAAAGGTCAGGCATCATAGAGAGATGTATGATTGGTGATGGAACATACCAGTGGAAGCCTGCTCCAGTTAGTAGTTGCTTCATCTCAAACTCATACGACAAGCCGACAAGGGGACATTATACAACAGCAATTATGCGGGTAGGAGTGCCAAAACAGAGTTGTGTTTTGCTCGATCACACTATTCTGCATGTCCAGGAGGGAGGTAAGAGATTCTTGTTTTGGTAGGAGACCAATTCCTTTTCCTTTTCATATTTTAATCAAATCCAGAGCCACCGCCCAATCCCCTAGATCAAGGCAGTCCTGGGGTTGGTGCCCTCGGCCCTGACGAGGCCGGCGTCCTGAATCAGGGCGGCCTCGGGGTGGCGCGCTCGGCCTTGATGCGCCACCTGACTCCCCTACTCTATCGTCAAACGATCCAGGAGCCGCACTGGCTGTTGGCAATAGTGGCGCCACAGCAGTGGAGCCTCTAGCCTCGGTCGGCCCCCAGATGGTGTGGACTTCTCTATGCTCGTTCGTGGCCACTGCACCCCAGACCTGGATCGCACCCGGTGTGAACCGGCCATGGCCGTGCTCTCGCAGCGCCCCTTCCCCCGCCAGATTAGCATCCAGGCGCTGACCTCGATGGGGAATGTCCACATCATCCTCCTCAGCCCAAACGACGAGGCGGCCTTCTTCAAGTGCCTTGACTTGCTCAAGCTCCGACCTCGACCAGGCCTTATGGCATTCCAATGGTGAACCTGTTCTCCATCTCTGTTGGGGTCATTCTGAATGTGGCCATGGCTCCAAGCTGCCCTCAGGAGATCTCCTGCAAGGTCCTCGCTGAGCCTAAGCTACACGCTCCCGACTTCGTGTTCAGCATGGCGGCCTCGTGCGTCCTCAGCTACCTAGCCCCAGAGCGCCTGGTTGGAGCTCCCATGCGGGACTCCGCCGAGGAGGTCCCGGTCTGCCTAGGCCCTAACACTACTGCTGCTAGACCGACGGGGGCCCTCCCAACACCGGCGCCTCAGGAGGCTTCACCGCCCCCTACGCGCTGCAAGCGTCGTGCCTTCCCACTAGCATGACGCATGAGCATGAGGCTCAAACAGAAGGCCAGCCATGAGTTCAAATCAATGATCGCAAAGGCTTCGGAGCTCAAAGCCAAGCAGCTCGGGGACACACCCACCTTTTTACCACCTCTGTACACCGCCCAGCAACTGCAGGTCCTAGATATCAATTGCAGGCTGGACAAGAAACAACTTCTCCAGCTTTCTGCTACCTCCACCTTGGCGCTTGCACTTACACCATGAAGCCGGCTCTTCAGGCTATCCTCGTCGCGGGTAGTAGCGCTCGGTGCATCCCTCTCTGTGGTGTTGTTTGGCTAAGGGATGTAGAAACACCCCATTTTGGTTGTGCATATGTAAATAGTTTGGCTACTTGCACTATATCCTGTTACCCCCCTGGCTGCCCACCACCTTCATCCATAACTGCCTTGGCTCTGGTTGCGCGCTAGCATTGATCTCTTTGGTGCTTGTAACATGTACAATGGAGCCTGCTAGTATGAAAAAAACTAAATATATGCAGCTGGAATGTTAGAGGGTTAGGTGATGTAGACAAGTGCCAAGATGTGAAAGCTGATCTCTTGGATCATCGATACCTCTACCTTATCTGTCAGCAAGAAACCAAACTTGCAGACGTACCCACCTTGAAGGCCGCCACTTTCCTCTCTACTGGGTTCTCTTCCTTTAGATATAAAAGTTTGGCTGGTGCTTCCGGGGGTTTGCTCATAGCTTGGCCGCAACACACTATCCGCGACACCACACCTTGAAGTCAACTACACCTTATCCTCGTCCTTTGAGTCAGTTGTGGATGACCGCCGCTTCACATACACCAATGTCTATGGTCCTTGCTAGGATGCCCATCGAGATTGTTTCCTATCTGAACTACAACATCTGAGCTCTATCATCACTGGCCCATGGATGCTTTTTGGAGACTTCAATATCGTCAGATTCCTTGAGGATAGAAATAATGACAACTTCTCTGTTACCAATGCTGACTCCTTCAATGTCGTTGTCAATGAGCTTCTCCTTCATGATTTACCTTTGCTAGACTGAAGGTTTACTTGGTCTAATAATCGGGAAAATCCAACTCTTGTTCATTTGGATCGGGCTTTCATCAACACCCAATGGGGTTAGCTACTTTTCAACTCTACCTTGAGCTCTATGGTTCGGACCACCTTCGACCATGTCCCCCTATTGGTGACGGCCACCTCCACTACCCTTGTCTCTCAAGTCTTCAGGTATGAGCATATCTGGTCTGCGAATGGAGACTACAAGGAATTGGTGCACCAAGTCTAGGGTGCAGAGGTCAACCAAATCCCATGTGCCCCCCAACACCTCTCCAAAAAGCTCAAATGGGTCCGAGCTGGATCCAAAAAGTGGGCTAGATGTTGTAAACACCTTGGTGACATCGTCTGCGCTTGCAAACAAGTAATCACCCTTCTAGATGTGGTGAAAGAATTGCGGCCCCTCAGCCAGGCTGAATCGCTCCTCATGGATATGGTCAAAGAACAATTGTCAACATAGAACAAGAATGTCTCCATCTACTGGCGTCAACACTATCACCTCAAGCTTTGCAAGTTTGGCGATGACAGTATAGGCTTTTTCATGCCAATGCCTCGGGTTGAATGCAGAAAAACCAGATCAAAGTTATCCATGACTAGGGTGTGTTGTTCTATAGCCATTCCGGGAAGGAAAAGATCCTAGGCGACTTTTACTCTTCGCTTCTGGGGACCTCATCGGAAACCCACTAGGACTTCAGCCTCTCCGAGCTTTATCGAGAAATTAGCTCCCTCGCCCATCTTCATGCCCCTTTCTCAGACGACAAAATCTCACAAGCCTTGTGGCATATGCGGGTGGACAACAGTCCCGGCCCGAATGGCTTCAGCCCTGGTTTTTACAAATCCTTTTGGAACTAGTCATGGATAACATCAGGCACATGTTCGATGAATTCCATGTAGGGATCGCCAATCTAGAAAGCGTCAATCAGTCTTACATTGTTATCCTTCTGAAGAAAGATGACGTGACCACTACCAATGGAATTTGTCCTATCTCACTGTAGAACTTTGCCCCAAAGCTTCTGAGTAAGGCTCTCACGACTCGCCTCCAATTAGCAATCACGTCCTTCCTACCTGACTCCCAGACCAGATTTATCAAGGGACGCAATATCACTGAGAGCTTCATCCTTACCGCAGAGCTTGTCCAATGTTGTCAGAAGCGAAAGGTACCCACCGTAGCCCTCAAGCTGGATTTCAGAAAGGCCTTTGACCCCATCGAATGGTATGCGCTTGATATGATCCTCAAAACTCGTGGCTTTAATGACCAATGGTGCTGGTGGGTTCGTCACCTGTTGGAAATAGGTCGAACTATTGTCCTCTTTAATGGTGTACCTGGGAGGTGGATCCAATGCAAACAGGGGCTACAATAGCGACCCTCTTTCTCCATACCTCTTTCTCATTGTCACTGATGTGTTGCATCAACTGATCACAATAAATGGCTCCATTCGGCACCCTATCCTGCCCAACCACCCTTGCCCCATCATCCAATATGCGGATGACAATCTGATTCTGCTTCCAGCTGACCTTGAGCAAATGCAAACCCTAAAGACGAGTTTGACCTGCTTCAGTGTAGCCACTAGACTGCAGATAAACTACCAAAAGAGTACCTATGTTCCGATACATGTACTAGAAGATGAGGCTGCGAGACTTGCTGCTATTCTTGAACACACTGTATCTAGCTTCCCACAAACCTACCTCTAAGAAGAAACTGCCTGTTGTGGCCCTTGACTACCTGGCTGTCGAGGTACAACGTTAGATCCCTGCATGGCGCACGTAATTTCTAACGTTTAGGGGGGGGGGGGGCAGTTGACCTTGACAGAAGCTGTCCTCTGAGCCCTTCCTACCTATGATATGGCTATCTTCGAGCATGCTAAATCAACTGTGGAGAAGATTGATCAACCGTGCCGGGCTATGTTCTGGAAGGGAGCAAGTGAATGCAATGGTACTGATTGCCAAGTGGCTTGGGCCACAGCTTGTTGCCCAAAAGAAGACAACGGCTTGAGCCTCAAGGATTTACACTCTCAAAACCTTAGTTTGCTGCTCAAGTTCCTACATAAGCTCTCCACCAAGGAAAACACGCCTTGGACTCAGTGGGTCAACCAACACTACAAGCCTTTCCAAGCTAGGTTCCACACGTCGCCGACATACATGTCTAGTTGGAACACCCTTGCGCACCTCATGCCTCTCTAAATGGTAGTCACTTCTGTGGAGGTAGGGGACAGCAAAACCACCTTCTTCTGGTACGATGATTGGACCTCCCTAGGACCCCTCCATCGGGCCCTTCCGGCTGCCTTGCCACACTGCACTGCTAAAGACATCATGGTAGCTGAGGCACTGGCGGACGGTACTCTCAACCTAGAACTCTAGCCATGCCTCACGATCTTTGTCAGAGCGAACCTTGAAATGCTAAATGGTAATTTGGCCGCCCTATCTTTAAGAGACAACCCTGATGTCAGATGGATGAGAGGTGCAGGAGCACCAAGTTTCAAGACAGCCCTTACCTAAAAGATGATCTGTCGCCCCCCGGACAAGACACGTGCCTCCAGGAGTATAATTAGAACAACTTCACCCCCAAGAAGGTCCAAATCTTTTTCTGGATTCTGCGACATGGTAATACCCGAACCATGGCTTTCCTCCACTCGGTTGGTGTCGTCCCGAGTCCTTATTACCCTTACTGCCCCTCTATCCCAGAAACAATTGACCACCTCTTCGTTTCCTACCCTAGGATTACTGAACTGTGGAGCCACGTGATACCTGGTGCTGGGCCCGTAAGCTCACTAGACGCCCTCTGCCCACTGGTGTACTCCGCCTTCAATCAATGGCTTGTGCCTCTCCGCAACACGGTCATCCTGCTGCTGCTCTGGGTCACTTGGAAACGACGGAATCGCATGATCTTTGATGGGATCAACATGAACCTAGTGAACACCATGCAGCTACTTCGAGACCATCGCCGCCTCTGGGTCATTCGGGCTCTTCTTCGGTTAACATAGAGGCTGCGTTGGATTGGTGTGCTAACTTGATAGATGTAGTCAAATAAGGAAGCATCGCACCCCCCCCCCTTCTGTCCCTGTTGTAACTCCACCCACCTTGTGGTGGTACTTTTGTATTATATATGTCTCTGCCATTTTTGCAATGAGAAAAATTCAGATGGTTAACCCTAACGTTGTTTTTCCTAAAAAATCAAACTTCTGTGACTCTCAGTTCTCTGATATATATATATATATATATGTATGTATGTATGTATGTATGTATGTATGTATGTATGTATGTATGTATGTATATGTATATGTATATGTATGTGTGTGTGTCTGTTTTCATGTTTTTATTTTATTTTCAGCCTAGTTGGTTACTTGAGGTGAAAGCGCCAGGAAGGGACTGCTTTTGGCTGCTGGTTATGGAGATAAAACAACTAGGTTAGGTGCATTCTTCTCTAATTTGCAGTGCAGTTTCCAAGTCAAATTTCATCTCAATTTTTTCTTAAATTAATGAAACAATATGGTATGGCATATTCGCTACCGTTTCTAGTTTTGGTCAAATTGGATGGCTACTGTGATGCAGAAATGTTCTTAATAGACGAATGACAAAAAAAAAAATCAAATTGCCATGCTTATCTGTACCTCATTTGTTCTTGCAAGTCCAGAACAACTCCGTTCTATATAGATTCAGCACTGTGTCATCATCTGAGAACAGTTTTGTTTGCATCATGGTGAAAGCTTAGTTGCTTGTCTTTTTTGGACTGAATGATGTAGTACCCATGCCTGAAATATAAAGTAGAGCAGATATTTTCCAGTGCAATAGGTAATTGCCGACTGATTCGGACGGTTAACATTTGAGAAAGAAAGTCAAACATTTGCGAACATGGTTAGGATCCAATTGATTCCAATTGTCTCTAATAGTTGTCATTGATAAACAATTTAGTCTAAGCTGCTGAAAATGACTTGGTCTCTGCCACTTCATGACAATATGACATCATGGAAGGGAATGGCCACCAATGTGCAGAAACTTCTGAGAAAGGTTGCACATAGGTATTTGAGGTCATTTATCCTGCCTTTTTTTTTTATCAAAACGGACAACCAGAGGATTGCCGATCTTATATTAAAAAGAATAAAAGATAAGAGGAAATAAAAAGTCACAGTTTTGTGGCTGACACCATGAAAACAAAGAGAAAGCAACACGGCATAGCTGCCTGATCGTGCCTTTTTTTCTGTTCATTATTTTGTCTGACAAAACAGAGAGCACGCTTTCTCGAGAGGAAATTTTTTTGCAAGAGGAACCGGTGCTCTGAACTGGTCTTGTATGTACCTGTTCAAATTTTTCAGAGCCATTTAGCTTAGTAATTTTTTTTTCCCTGGAGGAGCCATTTAACCTGATTAGGTGATGCTCGACTCATCAAATTGTATTTTTTTAGGCCTTGATGTGATGACATGAGGCTTGATGGTGAGCAGTGGAAGGTCAGTCTCTGATGGATACCCAAGGGTCCAGGTGTCGAGCTGCCATTGGAGCCTAGCCTGCAGTATCAGGAAGGGAAAGGACAGTGTTGCCACCTGGATGCATGAGGCTCCCACAGTTCTATGGGAGCAAAGCCAAGATCATATGGTGTGGCTAGCATTCGTTGGCGTTCCTGTTCACAGCGAAAGCGTCTGGGGATCTGTCTACGGCGTAGAGTATCAGTTTATGAGCTTTGACAGCTACTACCATTCGATTGTGCAGCCCACAATTTGTGTGGTCTACAATTTGAGTGAAACATACTTGACCCAGGATCATCTGCATATGGGGCAGCTACTGCAACACCAATATGATACATGCGGTCCTTGCTGAGTTGCCGGTGATTCAGTTTGGAAGGCAGAAGATAGATTAAAGCAGCAACTGCAAGAGTTGCAGTTGCTAAGAAATATATCAGAATAGCAGTATTGCAATTTGGTTCGATGGATAGATGAAATCAGTCAACTCCGTGAATACTAATCACAACCACAGCAAGATGTGCACATGGTGCAACGCAAACAGATCGAAATGTTCAGTTCAGCCATGACGGTCTAAAAAAACCCGAAATGTTCAGAGAGACGCAGGCAGGACAGGACTGGTAAAAAAGAATCCCATGTTTCTGAATCCAGATCCAACGTCGTGTATCTCTAATGGCAGTTTGCACCACACTAGTTTAGAATGGCCTTGTTTGGAATGCCGCTGCTACTACACTGTCAGAGACGAGGACTGCATCCGGGACCGGGGGACCAAATTCGGCGAGCCATCGCAGCAGCGGCTTGTGGAGCGCCACCGGAGCAGGCCCGCGACAGGTGAAGAGGCACCCTCTTTTCCTGAGATTGCCAGGTTTCACAGAGCTCTGGTAGTGACGAAGAGGTCGACGTGCCATGTCCCAACAAATTGCATAGGCCCCAGTGGCTCCGTTTTCTCTGAGAAAAAAAAAAAATCTCCTTTCAGGATCTTGATTTTGAGTGACAGCCACAGGAAATTTGGTGGATTCTTGACTAAAGCGAGAATATTTATCTTTTGAATCAGAAAATCAAGGAATATCATCTGAAATCTGACCCAATTATTCATGCTCTTCATTACACTTAACAACAGTTTTGGATCAAAAACTTATCAACAGTAAAGCTATAGCTGGGATGGATTCTGCCCTCTCTCTAAGGGAAATTGTAATGCGCTCCCCTGCCACCGCGTCGCTCGTAAGGGCGGCTCGGGCGGCTCCATGCCCTTGGCGTCTCACCCCTGCCCTCCTCACCCCCTCACTGTTTTGACCGCCCAGGAAGTGGCTCGGGACAAGGCCATCTCATTCGTTGACGTTATTGTGCGTCCGGTTAAGTGGGTAGGTGCCCCTAGCCTTGAGCCATAACATGATGCAAAGCGGGCAGTACTCATGCTCACACGACGTGACGGGAGCGCTTGCCCCAGGCTTTAGCTCATCCATGCACACGGCGTTGTTGCGCCCCGTGTCGCGGTCCGTGATGGCGGGCAGGGGTGCAGGGGAGCCGCGGAGCCCGACCGCCGGGTGGCAAGTGTCGAGGAGCATGCTGGCGTCCACGAAGTCAACGATGGCCTCGAGTGTGGTGGTGGGGGTGCCACAGCAAGCGCAGTCGGCGGCAGGTTCCACCTACGTGAGAGGTCTGCGGAGGTGACTACTTGCGTTTGCACTTGAAAGATGCCTCCATGCCGTTGTTGCCTTGGCCGTTGTTGGGTTTCCGGCTGCTGGCCTTGCCGTGGACACGGTGCAGAGTTCGGCTTCGCAGGGGCGGCCGGTGGACGCGATGGCGATGATGGCTCTCCCAGCGGCGTTCCGGTTCAAGCGGGACCTCACCACGAGTTCATCGTGTGCTGGCCATTTGTTTGTGGTGCTGTGTTGTGTGCATGTTTGAGTGCGTCCCATTTTGCAGGTGGAAGGACGATGTCATTCTCAGCGCTGTGTGTGCAGTTCATGGTTGCTGAACCCCATTTACTGTCATCGGAGTTCCATCCCGTCTTGTGTCGCTGCCGGGTTCCTCCCTTGCTTGATCTCTCTACTCTCTCAGATTTGGCTTGCGGGGAGCCTGGTGGCACAGTGGTTTCAGGGACGGGGTAGGTACGAGGCATTGTGCGGCTGCTGCCAAAAGCTAGGTGGGATGGGGAGACGTAGGGGAAAGCTTTGCCCGCCTTTTTGCCAGTGCTAACGATAGCAACGTCCTTGGGCGCCGCTCTCCTCCCTTGAGGCGTTGTCGTGACTTTCTCCCTTGTCCCACCCGTGGGGATTCTCCAGGTGAAAGCCCTATCCGTGCTTTCGGACGTGGCAACGACTGCACTTAAACATCGTGTCCTCCTCGAAGACATCACATTGGAAATCTATCACAATTTTTGGTGGCTGCCGGCCTCTTGGTGCAACTTTGGTCAATTTGGTGATGGCTTTGGTCGTGGTCTGCTTTGGAAATCGGAGCTGTTGTGTCCTTTGAGATGAGCTGGGCAACGATGACCAGCGCCAGACCCCACTATTGTACAGCTGTGTTGAGTGGTTGAACCTGTAGTTGATCAGTTGTATGATTTTCGAGTCCGGTTTCCCTCATAAACTGTATCAATTCTCTTCTTCTAATATAAAATCAGCAATGCTCGTGCCGTCCTTTCAAAGAAAAAAAAGCTATAGTTGGGATAGAAATCAAGAGGAGGCTTGTCACTCGTTCACTAGGACGTGATTGGTTGCACACAAATACTGTTGCCCGTATGAACCGTATACGCAGGCTGAGGGAAAGCAGACTGAGTGGAGTAATATTAGTTGAAAAGAAGAATACTTGGTTGGTTGTATTTGTCTGTACATGCTAAATTGGGTTTTTATTTGATTGACTAAATCTGAGGTCACATGAGCGGATACAAAATCTAATATTCTGATTGGTTGTTCGTATGAATGTGATTTTGTAACATAGACAAGTGAATCCACCTGTATGAGCGGTGCATCCACCGGGCTAAGCTGCGGACGTACATTTGCATTCACCCGACCAAACTAAAATAATACATACAGACAACTAAACGTATTTTTCTCTAAAATTATACACATTCACTAAACCTGAATATATTCGTACCGATAACCAATCATCCCTAACAGCTCAAGGAACAAGCCACTGCCTACATTAGGTCAGGGTGGGTGGGAGTCATTTACAAGCTGACATCACGTTCGTCTCTAGAGAATCCAAGCGGCGATGAAGGGTCCATGCTGAACGCGGCATAGGATGGTCCCTCTCTGGCTTCATTTTCCGTGGAGTCACATTCTTCGCTCTTCAGTGGTGTGCACATCTCCGGTAAAAGAGTGAGAATCAGATCTTGGTCACCTAGGGAAAGGCTGTCCATTCATTCATTCGCAAACCAAAGCAACCTCGGTGCAACACCATTCCCTTCTTCTTTTGCAGAAAAAAAAAAGCATCTGAAAACTGCATCTCTCTCTAATAAGTATCTACTACTTGCGATCGCAAATTTATTCGTACCTCTCTTGCAAGAAGATCTTGATCTAATTGGCTTAATGATGCTAGATCAAGGCGAGCGATGCTGTGCCTGGAACAGAATGAAACTCATGGACATGCCATCGACATTGCAGCCTCCGATGGAGCGGCACAACCGAGAGTGAGCAAGAAATTGACGAGTAAAGCACATCAGGTTAGGCTGCATCCTCCGGTGACCTAACGATTAACTGTTTTTAGCGGACGCGTGGTACAGTGCACACACCCTGCACTGCACGTCACAGCAACACTTATAGGGTCCGTCATTGGCCCTAGAAAAGGAGGAGCTGACCGGCAGAAGCAAGGTATCCTAGCATGTCCGGGCCCAAATAATGGCTTATAATATAGTAGTTTTTCCCTCTAATCTTAATAATTCATGTCAAGATACTATTATGGAATTATGTGAACCCACGTAACTACTACTCCCTCCGGTAAAAATGTTTTACGTTTTGGACATGATACGATATTTGATGTGTACTTTTGATCACTATTTTTTTAAATATATTTATAAAATCTAATAAATTTATGATATTATGAAAGTATTTTTCAAAAAAAATCTACACATATAATTTTTACATTAAATATTTTGAAAATTATTGATAGTCAATTTTTAAGAATTCAACCAAACTTTATCAAAACGTCAAATATTCATGATTGGAGGAAGTATATTTTTTTGTGAATTGCGAGAAGCACCTTAGCTGTAGAGTATAGTGAAATAAATAGAGTAGTACTCCCTCCGGTCATACGCTCTGGTCATAAATACTTATCGTTTTTATTTTTTCACGATCAAAACAATTTTAACCATTATTTTTTATTAAAATATTATATATATCTAATAAAAATATAATATTATGAAAATATTTTTAAGATAAATCTACCAGTGTTATTTTTATATTTCAAAACTAAATATTTTAAAATTTATTGACTGTCAAAGTTTTAAAAATTTAATCAGATATTAATCAAAGTGAAAATTATTTATAATTGGAGGGCGTAATGTCATCGTTCTTCTAGAACGATAGCAAGCTGCAGTCCTGGCCTGAACATGGCATGTTTCTAATCGAAGCCTGGTTGTGAAGCCACACTGATTGCTAACGGCGAGTAGTCACGTGAGGCAGGCAGGAAGGCAACAATAATTAGGACAGGCCGCGGGAGGTATCTCAAAGGAATATCCCCGGTCCCGGCGTATAAAACCGGCGGCCCCGAACGCTCTGCCTTCTGCCGCACAACACACTACCGACCGAGCTCGAGCCAGCCCACCCATCATCACCAAAGGCAAAGCCGGTCACTTCCGGCGAACGCATCTCCTCGCCCTCCTCGATCCGTCTACCATCTCCTGGGCTTCTTCTCGGAGCGAGGGATCAGCTGCCCCGGCTCCGGTCCTCTTCGCGTCCTCAGCCGTCGGGGTTGATTTGGTACTACTCTTCTACTCTCTCTCTCTCTCTCTCTCTCTCTCTCTCTCTCTGATGATGATGATGATGATGATGTTTTTCATTTGATCCGCTGTGATGTTCGTGATTCGTCTGTGCACGCAAAACTCGATCTTTAGGGGTCACGGTTTTAAGGATTCAGTGTGCTTAGGAACAGAGAATTTTTTTTGAAGAAAAGGGAACAGTGACATTTAAAAATAATAATTGTTCATGTTACTTGCCCCGTTTATAGCCTGGGAGTTGGTTAGATGTGTGTCTCTAGATTTCGTCTATTCCTTGTGCTCTTGGTTCTGAACGCGATGTAATTTAATAGGTGATGCAAATCTGAATGATGTTCAATATTAGAAATAAAATATCGATTTTTTACGGAACGGATGCATCCCGTGGGATCTGTCTTTCCCGCCGCGCAAAGATTCGATTAGTCATGCTAAAACATTTCGTTTCACGGCTCTGTCTTTCTACAGCTGTGGACTTGTCGGAGTGAACTTTTAGATATTGCAAACCTAGTATCCTGTATCCTCCCGTAGTGTATGTGGAGAATTTTTGCATCACCTAGCTGTTTTAGAAAAATTGGACATTTGCTTCTGTTTGAAGTTTTTGAGTTAACACCCTTCATAGTCTGGTTAGGAAGAGAAGAATTACCTTTTCTTGATCATGCTTGTCGGAAGTATCCATTCTTTTGCTTAAAACTTTGTAATTTGAGTTGGATTTCTTTGACTGCCAAGTAGTTCTATGAGGTTTTGACTGACCTGTCATGCCTTCTCTCTTTTGGCAGTACTGGGCTTTCCATAAGAAGGAAACACCTTAGGGAATGCAGAAAGATGTGCTTGCATGTTAGAGAGCTACCGTGCGAGGAAATAGGCAGGGTAGCCGCCCATATTTCTTCTTTGGCAGCTCTTGATGACATTGGGGCACAAGAATATACGCAGCTCTTGCTCCTTGTGCTTTCGCACAATGGGGTTCGACGTGGCATCTCAGCCATCATCTTAGATCACCATCTTGGCGGAGACGGTTGAAGTTTTCTAACACCTGCAGGCTCCTTGGTAGCCCACAGCAAGTCTTTGGGTCGGTGCCTTTTGTGTACATAGCATACATCTGGTACGATGACCGAGCACAAAGGAAATGTTTTGATGCAAAGGTATGAGATGGGGAAATTGCTTGGGCAAGGGACTTTTGCCAAGGTTTATCATGCTCGTAACACTGAGACTTCAGAAAGTGTTGCAATCAAGGTGATTGACAAGGATAAGGTTATGAAAGTTGGGCTCATCGATCAGATCAAGCGAGAGATTTCTGTGATGAAGTTGGTGAGGCATCCAAATATTGTGCAGTTATATGAGGTCATGGCTACCAAAACCAAGATATACTTTGTGTTGGAGCATGTGAGAGGCGGAGAGTTGTTCAACAAAGTTCAGCGAGGAAGGCTCAAGGAAGATGCTGCTCGAAAGTACTTCCAACAGCTGATTTGCGCGGTGGACTTCTGCCACAGCAGGGGTGTTTACCACCGTGATTTGAAGCCAGAAAATCTTCTTCTTGATGAGAATAGCAATTTGAAGGTTTCAGATTTCGGTCTAAGCGCACTTGCTGAATGCAAAAGACAAGATGGCCTGCTCCACACAACCTGTGGCACACCTGCTTATGTTGCTCCAGAAGTGATCAATAGAAAAGGTTATGATGGTGCAAAGGCTGACATATGGTCTTGTGGGGTGATCCTCTTTGTGCTATTGGCTGGATATCTCCCGTTCCATGATAAAAATTTGATGAATATGTACAAGAAGATTGGGAAAGCAGAATTCAAATGTCCGAGATGGTTTTCTACAGATGTTCGAAGGCTTTTGCTGCGGATTCTTGAACCTAACCCAAGTACAAGGATCTCAATGGAACAAATCATGGAGAATCCATGGTTTAGGAAAGGTCTAGATGCAAAGCTACTCAGCCATCATTTACAAACAAAGGACGCTCCTCCCGTGGACATGAATGCAAATTTGGATTTCTTGAGTACCGACGTAATAACAGAGAGCAAGCAACAAGAGGCAAGGAAGCCCACCAACTTGAATGCATTTGATATAATTTCTCTATCAACTGGATTGGACCTCTCCGGTATGTTTGAAGAATCTGACAAGAGAGAGTCCAAATTCACGTCCACCAGCACAGCCTCGACGATCGTATCGAAGATTGAGGATATTGCGAAAAGCTTGCGGTTGAAGCTCACAAAGAAGGATGGTGGTTTGTTTAAGATGGAAGGTTCCAAGCTTGGAAGGAAAGGGGTGATGGGTATTGATGCTGAGATATTCGAGGTTACCCCGAACTTCCATCTTGTGGAGTTAAAGAAGACAAATGGTGATACTCTGGAGTACCAGAAGGTATTGAACCAAGAGATGAGGCCAGCGCTGAAGGACATAGTATGGGCTTGGCAAGGCGAGCAACCCAAGCAGCAACAGCAGCAGTCCTATTAAAAACTGAGACAACATTTTGTATCTTGATGCAATTTCCGATCGTTCATGTATTTATGTAGTTTTTACTCATTCTTTCGTTTTTGTTCCCCTTGTATTATCAATATAATTTCCTGTGTTATGTGAGGAAGATTTTATTTGAAGGCATGATTGTGTATATGGAGGATCGAGAATGACGATTATAGGGGTAAATAGGTGTTTTATATTTTTTTTATGAAATAGATAATTTATTTCATTCTTTATGTCTTTGTGCATAAGTAAAAAGATAGTCACTGAAAGAAGTAACTTTTTAAGTTGATGATCTAGAGGTAAGAGGATTCAAGATTCTTTTAAATATATGAGTATATGAATGTTTATGCTTCTAGCGATCAGAAGAATAACTTTTTAAAGTTAAAAAATCACAACTTAAAGGTAAAAATGAAAAATTAATAAGAAAAAAAAACTTGTAAATTTTTAAGGGAATCATTAGAGAGACTTAGTAGGTGAGGAATTCAAGCATATACAAAAATATAAACTTCATTACTTAAAGAGGTTAAACCTATTTTAAGCGGATTACAATAATTTTCTTTCAAAAATTCTCACATATTACATAAGCTAAGCACTCATCTTCTTCTCCTCTAAAACTTTAGCACTAGGCTCTCTAATAGGTGACACAAGAGGTTCAAGTAGCTGATTCAAGTCCTTCTATACCCTATCCTTCTATTTATAGGTCTAAAAAATTTGATCCATAAGTTTCCTATTTTTTTTCCAAAATATCACTCTCTTGTAGTACACTATTACCTACCATTCGAGTGTATTTTATTCTATTTTCTTCTCCATTCATCGGACACTTGTTGCGCTTTCACGACTTAGTTCCGTCTCGATGCAAGCTTCGTGATGGTGCTATGTACTCGTTCAGTCCCTCCATAGTTTTAAGGCCAAACAACGAAACCCTAGCATGCTTCTTAAAGTGTGACTAGTCGTCACTTTCTTCCACCTGAAATGAGCGCTCCGATGATGACGTGTGTCCTCTGTTTTGCAATCTTTACCGTCAACAAGTCTCTCCCACTCCCAATCCCTCGAACCGCCTTGTCACTTACACCGGCATCCCCTTTACTTGATTTTGTCAACACATTAGTCTTTATCCTCCGTTTCATACTTTGATTGACCTCCACGTGTACAGCTAGGATCATCCTCGACTCCGTCCGGCCTTCTTGATCGTCCGGCACCAAGCCTCCCGCTTAACCTCAATCCTCCCGCCATCAACCGCTAAGTTGCATCCATCACATGTACATCATGAGACAAGCAAACATATTTTTCCAACTCCAAACCAAGTTAGTTCAAAACCAAAATTACAAATCCTCCGTTCAAAATACATTGTACTGAAAATATGAACACTGGATGATCCGACGTGTTTTGCCTTTGAACACCGGATCATCCGGTGAGTGTAGCACTATCTATTCCAGAAAAAAAGTGTTTTCTACAAGAAAAGGTCTGGTGAAAGCTTCAGGTGATCTTATGCTCATCATCGAATAATCTGACGTGTGCAAATCCACCGAGCCACCCTTCTGCAACCTCTCCGCAACAAAATGTTTGGTAGAAGTTTCCGGTGATCTCATGTCCATCACTGAATAATCCAGTGTGTGCAAATCCACCGAAACACCCTTCTGCAACCTCTCTGCAACATAAGGTCCGGCGATATCCTCTGATGCTCACACTGAAACGCCGAACTATCCAGTGTTTGCTCCCTTTTCTTCTTCAGTACTGAAAAATGCTCCGATGCTCACTTTATTGTACCATCGAATTATCCAGTGTAGTCAAGAACTAACACACCAGATGTTTTGGTAAAGCGTTTTTCTGGACTCTGAAACAATTTGTTCAAATTCAAACTTTAATTAGCCATAAACAAGAACACGTACAAACAAGCTCATGCCGACCAAAACCATCTCAAATTTAACTTGTTAGTGACTCATCATATGCAAAACAATACACATTTCAACTTGGTATCTCAGTATACGTTACTAATTTTATGCTGTGGCAAATTTAAAGCTTACATATACTACCCTATTTATTTATTGTGATTCAAAACTGAGCGATGATTTCAACCAGAAACAATATATACTTCCGGAAATTGCTTGAATCTCCTTTCTCTGGGGCATAGTTTCAAACGGGTACAGGTTTGAGAGTGAGCTTTGCAGGATCTAGTTCTCTGAGTTGGAAAATGAATTCCTAATAATAGCTTGAGGTACCCCCTCAAAGGTTTTTTTACATTCATGAGTACACACTTCCAGCATAATTACTCCGTTTGAAGTTTTCCATGGAGGATGCTTTTGTGCCCGTGAAACTTGTTCACAATTTGTTTTGCTTAACAGTTGGTGTTCACCATGATTAAATCCATCCATCTTTTAATTTTTTTAAACTCCGGATGATATTGTTAAAAATGTTATCTTGGTGCATGGTTGTTTTGTATAAAACTAAGAAGATGTGCCTTTTATTTTAGATAAGTTTTCTTTAGTGGGTGAGTATACAGGAAAGTTGTGCTGCCATGGCCCATAGATAACTGGAAGCTTTGTCCACTCTGCACAGTTTTTCTGTTTAGGCACTACTGTTTGTCTTAATTCAAGCGATAGGTCAGAAGTTGCAGATGGCTTGTTGAGTAGACTTATTTGTTGCTGTAGTTATATGATTAGCAAGAAGCTAGTAAAAAAGATGCATATACTATAGGCAGGTACAGTTTATTTTGCGGCGCAAGCGCACCTGAGGCTAGATTCATGCATTCCTGTGGTTGTTTTTTTGTGATAATTCATGACTCCACCTACCTGGCAGTACTATTGAAATAATTGATAGATGTGATGAATCTGGACCATTATGCAAGTTGTTCATTTGCATTTGTCATGCTTTAGAACTTGTGGTTGAAGGCCAACTGTAAGTTTACTTGTTAGATAGTTCAGACAATTGGTAAAGTCTGTGTTCCTTGGAAATAAAGAAAAAGAGATGCCGAGTACCGGTAGCTTTCTTTCTCAGATGAGCACGCTATTTACAAGTCTATGTTTGATCTGAAAAATGTTACCAAAAGCATATGCCATATGGGGCGAAGTTAATTTACAGTGACCAAGGAAAGAAATTGTCGTTTGTCAAGTGATCAGAACATAGCACACATGTATAACAATTTTCTTTTCTTTTTTCTATTGTTTTGAAACGACTGTATATCCATTTTCAATTATTGATTATTTGATTGCTGATCGGTTCCATGATTTGCTTGCTCCTTTGCTTTCTTGTGAGCAGGACACCTTTTCCAACCTAACACAGAAAACAATTCCAGAGCTCTCTTTCGAACCAAACTGATAGCTCGGTACTTATTTAGCAACTTGGCAATGCTTTGTCCTCAAGCACCCTGGCCAGCAAATGAAGGCTCAAGTGGAGGCGAAGAAGGTTCATTATTCAACCGTTCAGGAGCGCACTTGGTTTTCATTTCTTTCATGGCCGTCCCGTTTCCTGCGTCTTGGTCGAGTCTGATGGTACCGGATGGAAGAGTTGAGGCCCTCGCCTCCACCATCGTCAAGATCCGACGTTTCTCATCGCTTCAAGTTTTGGTTGTTGGACTGCTCAATTCAACGAACATTTACCAAACTTCCAAAACGGTACTGTTCGACTTGGGCTCTTTCGAGACAGCCGCAGTTATCCTCGACCGGTAAAAACGAGGAGTGGAATCAAAATGAGTGAAGCTTGGCTCGCAGCCAATGACCTGCAGTGCCGTTCAGGCATGCCCGATTGGCCTGAAAACTTGCCGGGTTGCTGCCACTGGAGCTGGAAAAACGAGTGTTTACCTCACCGTCACCAGGTACACGACGGCTGGCGGGGTGTTGCATTCAGTGGGCTGGTGAACCTCGCTTCCTGAAACCACTTCCCTCCCTGCTCCGATTGTTTTGTTGCAATGATTGCAGGTTCTGTTGCTTTCAGCGGTTCAGACGACGAGAGACAGTGGGCGTGCATGATGATGCATCAGATCAGGGTGATGGGGGATGAACAGGGCGGTAGGTCGGCAGATCTGTGTAACTGCGCTGGAAGAGGCTGCAAGACAAGGTGATTGATTGAGGAATATACGAGAATCAGTACAATTAGTTGCTCAGGAATCCTGAAAAAAAAAATCATGTATTCAAAGTCCAAACGAGGCCTAAACAGTTTACTCTTTGTACCAACTTTAGATGCGTAAATTCCGGGCAGCGATCAATTTTGTCCTCCCTTGCTGTAAATACTTGTGCGTAGAGCAAATTTTCACGGCTGTTGACGTGCGAAGGCTGGAGCAGCTCGGGGCGCTCCGCCATGGGTCCAGGCCGCTTCTCCACCCCGCGCAGGCCGCAAGCACAGGGCACGAGGTTGCCTGCAAGCAAGACCGGGGGACGCCCCCCGCCGCCAACGCCTCGTCTCCACGGCCTGCCTCTCCAATTCATGCGAGCTGCGCCGCGCCGCCCACGCGTTAGTTTTCCAGGGGCACAACGCCGGGCCGTCATCTGCGGTTTGGGCTGAACGTGAAGTAGGAGGCCGCCGCGAGCGACCCGATTCTGCTAGTGCTACGAGGCCGGCACACCGCCCGCGGCAGCCTCCACGGGCTGGCAAACCTAAGGCCGATCCTTTTGCGTCTTTTTTATTTTATATTTCCTAAAACAAAAAATTATAAAAATAGGCATCTATTTGGAAAAATCACACATCTAATTTCTTGTCGCCCGTTACAAGGGTGACAAAGACATGTCGTCTTTCCAACAAATAACAGGTCGACATAGCTTGCCAGGTGAACAGGCCTCGCTACTCGTTGCCTGTTGGAAGATTGACATGACGTGTCACCCATTAAAAGTGTGGCAAGTTCATATCATCCATCAAAGACGACATGTACCTGTATTTGATTTTTTTAAATAGAAATTTATGATTTTTGAAAAAATGTGTTTAGATATTTTAAAAATTGGATTACTTGGACGAGGATAGTAAAAGCCAGTAATTTGATTCATACAAAGTTTGCGATACATAGCTGTAAATATACAAGGCCAGAGATTGAAAATGGATTCTACTGCGTGGAGCGGGGATATTCCCCCCTTCTCTCACGTGCTGCTTCGTGCTTCTCTTCTTTCTGGTGATACAAGAGAGGTTGTCGTCTCTGAAGTTCAGCCTCATGCCTCCTTAAAATGACCTCCTAGAGGCGGCATTCCTCCTCCCTCTTTTGAAGCTCCTCAGCCTATCGCTTGTGTTCCTATTCTTACCGCTGACATCCCGCTCACATCGCAGGATAGAAGCTGAAAAAATAAATCAGGTGTACGATATTAACATAGTAGAATAAGATAGGCACAATATCTAATAGTAGCAACGTACTCCATAAACTAATCCCTAAACCCCAATTGTATCCCCATCTCGGGATGATCCCCTATACACATATGGCCTTGACACCTTGTGACCTCGCGCTCTTACGTGTCTGCTAAGTATGTGAGCGGGTCCGACAGGATAACTGTTTGCAAATGCCGGCTGCTGGGAGTTGATGGCGCGTAGTCCTCTTGGGTTTGCTTTTGTGCCTACGGGATGTGTGCCGTCGAAATAGGAGGGCTCGATCGTCCTGCATCAGGCCGAAGATGTACTGAAACCAAGCACGTTGTACAAGAACCCTCAATGATGATCCGCTCCATGTACTCTGTTGTCGCTTGCACATCCTCAAAATCTTCGATCTCTACATGTAGTTTATAGAGAAAAACATGTTAGCACCAATTGCGAATAAGAAATTTATAAATTATATAATGTATTCTTAGTTGAGGTACCTGGATCTCTAGTAGGGACATGAGATGAGGACGCACCGACATCTATGAAAGACGGCATGGAGGAGATGCCACTGTAGTGCTCACCTGTGCCGATATAAGACGGCTTGGAAGAGCTACCACCGTAGTGCCCACCAGTGCCGATGTAACACAGTCTTGAGGAGCTACCGCCTTAGTGCTCAGCATACATCAGATGTAGTCGCAGGTGAGGCAAAGCCGTTAACATCGCTGAGGGGCGAGGAGGCCAAACAAGAGGCATCTGAGCCATCCGAGCAATGGGGGTCCGTTGAGCAATGTCCGTAGTGGACCTACAAGTAAACTTCCTCATGATCTTCTATGGCTTCTCATAGATCCTATCAAATGCGCCACGTAACTTAGAGGCAGGGACATCTATCCCACTATCTGGTTGCTCACGGTTAGACCTGGACTCCACCACTATCTGGTGAAGTAGGTCCCTTTACAAATAATTGTTACGTAGGTTGACACAAGTGATTTGTAAGTTAAATTTAGGGTACAACTATTTTTGGTGTTGAAGATACATACTGCCAACGACTATTTCTGGTCTCTATGCACCGGGTATGCATCCCGCATGTGCGTTGCATGAGTCGGCACCTCGGACGGTGTGTATGTGACCCAGGTCCATGTTCGAGACAGAAACCAGGCCAAATACTCTGCAGATGACTCATCAAAGTGCGTACGATCCTCATCAATGATGTCATCTAGGGCCTCGTCCCAACGCTGCATCCACAACTAATATGTAGCGCCCACTGCCTTTTCATGACATCCTGCAAGGCGAGTTATTACAAGAGGTATGGTGCATGAATGAAGATTGAAAACAATGAATCGACTTGGGAAACAAATGAACTTGGGCGATTGAGCAGGGAGCATGGCGCAATGCTAGGAAAAGTCGTCACTCATTGGAAGATCGACAACTTTTCCATTAGGAGTCGTCTGCGTAGACGATCATGTCGCTGGTTAAAAGGGTGAAAGATGGGTGGCATCCAACGTGGATTCCATCGTGATAGATCACTGGAAGAGGGAATATGCCTGTTGGAAAGTGGGGGGCACATCTTGTCGCCTGTTGGAAGAGCGACATGTCACTATTGCATTTCTAGCGGGCGACTGTAGCCTAGATGTGTGATTTTAATTCGTGTTTAAAAATATATAAATAAAAAATTCCTCACCAAACGCGAAGCCATAACACCATGATTGCTTTCAATATGCGAAAACCTGAGCCACGGTGATGACCTTGACCTTGATCAGCAAGGTATCATATCACCCGGTTGGTCCCCATCCTGAGCTACCTGCCCTCGCACTTGATGAAGCATTCGTTTCAGGACAGTCATCAAGGCAATAAACCACAATTCGCCAACCTCGCAACATATTAACGAGAAGAGAACCAACAGAGATCATCCTATGGCATCTCGGGTTACCGCATAAACCTAGTGATGGGCAGGGAGACCAGCAACAATATACAAATGACAAACCAAGTTGAAATGTTCCTTAGTTTACTTGTGATGAGTGATTGATATTGATATTTATTTAGTTTGATGATATTCGGTTTTGCATGAGCTTTGACGTGATTTCAATGATTTGGGATTTCATTTGAGCATCTTGATTATGGATTAACTGGAATTAAAATTGGAGATATGTGTTTGCTTGTCTCATGGTGTGCAGTTGATGGATGCAACCTGATGGTCGACGGCGGTATGATCGGGGCCAAGCGGAGTGCTTGGTGCTAGACGATCAAGAAGGTCGAGCGGAGTCAAGGGTGATTCTAACTGAACATGTGGAGGTCAAATAAAGCATGAAAGACGGATAGAGATGGCGTGTTGATAAAGTTAAGCGAATGGGATACCGATACAAGTGACAAGGTGGCTCGAGGGATCGAGAGTGGGAGAGACTTACCGGCGATCAGGATCGTAAGACGGAGTACACGCGTCAACATCAGAGCGCTTGCTTAAGGTGTAAGCAAGTGGGAGTCATGCTTTGAGAAGCGTGCTATGGTTTTGCGGTTTGGCCTCAAAACTGTGGGAGGACTGGAGGAGTACGTGGCACCACCACGAAACTTGCGTTGAGGCGAAGCTAAGTCGTGAAGGTGCCGCGACCATCCGATGAATCGAGAAGAAAATGAACCAAAATACTCTTGGTCGTAGAGAAGTTATTTTAGGAAAAAAACTAGTAAACTTAGGGGTCAAATTTTCTATACTTATAAATAGAGGGATATGGGCTATGAGAGTAGATTAATCAGCCATTTTGAGTCTCTTATGTCATCCATATGAAAGCTTTATACTAGGATTTTAGAGGAGAGTAAGAGACGTGCTCAGCTTATGTATTAGGTGAGAGCTTTGTGAGAATTTTTTTTTGTAATCTGCCTAAAATAGACTCGATCTCTGCTGCAATGAAGTTTATTTTTCTTTATATTATTGTGCTTATCTCCTTCTGGTTTCTCTCTATTGGTTCCCTTGCAAGTTCGTAAGTTTTTCGGTTTTCAGATTTTATTTTCATTTTGATTTTTAGGCTAAAATTTTAGCACCTTGTGAGGTCATTCTTCTTGTTGCTATAGGTATAAAATTCATATACACACGTTTATGTGATGGAGACTTGAATTCTCTTGCCTTTAGATAATAGATTTGGAGAGTTTCGTTACTTGGTGTTTATCT
The DNA here is from genome assembly GCF_958298935.1 of Phragmites australis. Taxonomy (NCBI): domain Eukaryota; kingdom Viridiplantae; phylum Streptophyta; class Magnoliopsida; order Poales; family Poaceae; genus Phragmites; species Phragmites australis. The sequence goes on along the minus strand of NC_084934.1, from coordinate 29,871,950 downwards.
TTTCTTGTTTCTTTACAAGTTGTGATGTTTTGAGTGCTTAGACACATAAATTAATCTTAAATGTAATATATGGTTCGTGTTGTCTCGATTTTCTCTTATTAAAATTTATCTCTATTTTTGCTTTTGTTTGAGTTTTGATGTGTGTTGAGTGATCCAAATAGAAAAAGATCATCGATTTCATAAGAAATTTGTTGTGGCTACAATCTCATTTACCTCCTCTAATTACCAATCCCATTCTTACAACAGACTACAAGTGCAAGGAAGACCTATTACTGGAACAAGGTGTCTACTGCTAGGCTTCAACGCATCTATCGATGGTAGGCACCAATATATGATTGATCTATCTCTTGTAGAACTAATAATACGTATATGCATCTTAGAAAAAACTAAGTGTTACGTTGTACATGATGGCAGCTACACATGGAAGATTTACGCCCCTAGATTACTGAGCATGGTATCAATGAAGAACTCTGAACAAAATCAACAAATATCGCACTTTCCCTCAGCAGTCCTCATCTTTCTGATTTGTTTCACTTGCCTCTGTCAGTCCAGGCCTACTCTCAGCTACAGTCTCTGCATTCTATAATTGGCAGGCTGCAGCTCTCTACATCTTCAGGCACTTGGAAATATATTTGGGGTAATTCACCTTATTCTTAAAAAAAAAAGGCTTATAATTTTCTCATGGGACATATCCCAACTCACTCAGCATTCAAATGGATATAGAAATCTGCTTGCCAAAAAAAACATAAAGTTTTGTTTTGGTTGATCCTCAAAGATAGACTCAACTCTAGAGGCATGTTAAGAAGGAGAAACATGTTCTTGGATGACTATAGTTGTGAACTCTGCATTTGGCAAACGGAGGTGACTACTACTCATTTGTTTCTGAATTGTAACTTCGCAAGAGCTTGCTCGTCAGCTATTGGCATTTCTCTACCTTCTCGCATACATGTTGACCGAGTTTGGGCTCACCTTAAGCATAACATTAATGAATCTTTTTTTCATGGAAATTATATGTGTGGAAGTATTTGGAGAGTTCGAAATGACTGGCTATTCAATTAGATCGACCCAACTATTACAAGATGCAAGACTAGATTTGTTCATGAGTTAAGTTTAGTAACTCATAGGGTGAAAAGAAACTGACTGAACAGCTTTCTCAATGGATAGATTTTAAATTTTTTTTACAGCCGGGTTCCCTTCCTGAGGCATATATTGAAGGTTTTAAATGGGGGTGCACGTCCGGAGTCGAACCCCGGACCAACAAAATCACGCCCTTGCGTCTTACCAGTGAGCCATTCGCTCGTATGCATAGATTTCAAATTATAACCACTTGGCTGGTGTGTGTGTCATGTTACACCTGGTCAGATGGAGCTTATTACCACTCATAAACATTTGGACATTATATTGCAGGAAGTACTAATGAAGCCAAACAAGAAATTTTTAGCTTGGACCGCCGAAATGGACTCATCTATATATGATACATATAAAATTAGTTCAACGTTGTTTGATTTGTCGACACTAATGGTTGTTTTAAAAAAGAATATTAAGTTCAGCTGGCTGCAGACTTGTTTTTCCTACTCCTTAAAGCTAGCGTGACAGCCTCTTTTAGCCTGAAAAAAGGAAAGAGGACAACACGCCAGCTTTGCACATCTCAGCAAATCACTGGAGTTTGTATATATACAACCATTAAAGTGGCCCGTCACCGTGAATTGAACTGATCAGCTGTAATCAAACGCACTCATTAGCTACAAGTAATGACAATTCAAAGAGTTCGTTAGTCACTAACTAGCTTGAAAATAAGAATAAAATTTGAATCTGGACCCTTATCTCCCGGATTAAACATTGGCCAATCATGACTAAGGGTAGCTGACGAGTTACATCCTATATTCCTATGGCACATGGATCCCAAGCAGCCAAGCTCGAACGCTACACTTTCCAAAAGGAAGGAATCCCCGATGCGTCAGCACCAATGTAGCAGCATCACTCGATCACCTCATTGTTTTATCAGTTCATCTGTCTGTTCATATGCACGCGAGCCTGGTAGTCCGCTGATAGATAACTCGAATGATACGGCCGCCGCACTATCAGAGAACGTCCATCCGTACACTAGCCCTCTCTGATGCTTGCTTGCTTGCCTCTTCTCCGGTGGCTCATCGGCTTCCACACGACCACACCCTGCTGGCCTGCTGTCGGAGCCGAGGGATTCGATCGGGTATTTGGCAGACCAATAGTTTTCATGGTGTACACGAAGGCAAGAGATTTCATCAGGTGCTTGCTGTGTTCGAATTCGCATCCGGCTCTGTTGCCCGCACGAAATGTTCTCTTAGTTAGAGCATCTCAAGAGTCCTTCTATTCCATTCTTTATCCCCTCCTTCATCCATTTTCTTCAAAAAAGAGTCTCTAAGAGACCCTCTATCCAGCACTCTGTTTTACCGGACACCCCATTTACACGGTCACACACGCCAGATGTGGCGTGCGTTCTCCCCCCGCCATCCTCCTGTAGAGAGACAGAGAGAAGCAGGTAGCTTTTGCTTCAAAACTTTATTTCTTCTCTTCTCTTTCAAAAATTCAAAAAATGATTTTATTGAACTCCTAAAATCACACCAATTTTTATACTAATAAAATAAATAACAAAGAACCCATTTTAACTGGTTCCCACTAAAAACCTCTTACAAATTTTAAATAAAAATTCTCTAAATCTGAGTATTTTTGTACTTTCCTTGAATTTTTAGGGCATAAATTTAATTCCCAAAAATTACAAAATTTTTATGAATATTCATATAAACTAATGTACTAATTTCTAAAATTATTGTCAGTTATAGAATACTATTAAAAAATAGAAGAGAGAATATAGAAGATGAAATATGGATGTGCTCTTGGAGTGATGGAGTAATATGGAGGAGGAATCTTTATAGATGGTAATCTATATGGAGATATAGATGGTGTATTATAGATGATCTGTTGGAGTTGCTTTTACGGGCAGCTCTGCATGCCTCTTTTCCCTGTGTAAATTTGCATCTGGAACTTATCTGAATTCGCAAAAAAAATGCAGGGCTACCGGCTACTGATCGGCTTTTGGGAGCATCAGCTAGCTTGTACTCTCTAATCTGTATGAGGCAAGATGGAGACCGGAGACGTGTTACCCCTGACAACCTGTAAGTACACCGCATTTTTGGCTAGTGTCATGTTTGGAGCAAGTTTTATTAACATGGGATATTTGTAGCATTTTTGGAGGAAGTGCTAGCGAGCAAGACATTTGTAGCATTTTCTGACGACACAAGAAATTTTTAGCATTTTCTAACCCCTAAAATGGATTCATTTACGAACCTGTTTTTTGCTCTGTTAAGTTGTCCTTCACATTTTCTTACTAACATTAAGATGGCTTTGGACTTGTATACCTACTCCATAAACTAAGGCTCGATAGCTTTTTAGTTTTTTTAAAAAGAGCTGGACATGACGCCGGCACACATTTCAGCAAACCATTGTTTCTCTTATGCAACCATTGTTTCTCTTATGCAACCATTGGCCGATCTCCATCAGTTGTTGAGGTAATCAAACGCACTCATTAGTTTTTAGTAGTGGCCAAGGGTACTTTAGTCACATGGATCCGGCCACATGGATCACATGGTGGCCAGTACTATACTCACAAGCTCGAGTTGTACACTGCCCAGCTCACTGCGTTCTGAAGCATCGATCCAAAACAAGGAATCCCTTCCCCGATGCGTCAGCAGCATGAATCAGTTCATCACCACATCTTTTCATCTTCTCGTGCATGTGGCCATGGAACGAGACACCAACATCCCCAATAATTGAAGAAGAAAGAAACACAGGCCACCAGACTCTCGACCGGTCGTCCCTACATATCGATCATGAGAGGCGAGGTGGCGGATTGATAAGGAATAATGGTTATAGGACACTACAATAATGGACCCGTGAAGTTGGCTGCAAGTAAAGCAAAGCAGTGTGCGTGTTGTACCAATGGCTAACTGGCCATGGCTTCGTGTCCACTTCTAGTGATCGCTAGCTCTCTGCTCGTTGTTCTGAAAGAGACGCCGGTTTTGTGCTCAGAATACGTAGCATAATTGCATTCTGTCCGGCGGGGAGCGAGCCTGCGTCGGGCGGCGGTTGAAGAAGCGAGTGCAGCGGGCGGAGATTGAAGAAAGACTATGAGCCGTAAGATGCACATTCAACATCTCACAAGTCATCACTGAAAAACAAAAAAGAAAAAGAAAATAGACGTCTACAAAAAGCGATCGACGCCTTTTTTAAGAATATTAATTTTGGATTAGTTAAAGAATAGACAGAGTTGCTTGGACATGCATTAGAAAGCTGGACAAAGTTTGGCCACCAAACATCTGGTCAACAATTAGTCAATGAACTACTAATTTCCTACCATTATCGACGTGCTTTCATCATTTTCGCTTCCAAAATGTTGAGCTCGATAGCTGAGGTCAGACCATCTCCAATCGGCTCCCTAAACCTCATTATATATAAAGCATTTTTAAAAAATTCTCTTTTTATTTCTCTACGCACCCCAATCAACTCTATCTCACACTATAAATTTTCCTCACCTATATTTTATTAATATTCTCCGCTCTTTCTCTGCTCCTCACTCTACATGCAAGAGAGTATCTCCCACAACCCCAACTCGAGCCGTTGTTGTTGTGCCCCTCCCTCGCCACCGTCACCACTTAGCTGAAAGAGCCGCCACCGGGAGGCTCCTTTCCTAATTGGTATTCCTCCCTAGGCCGACCTCCCTTGTGAGGAACCATCCAAATATATTCTAATTAATCATCAAGAGGATCGTTATTCGTAATCATAACCTCAATGATTAACCAGAATAACATCTGGTTAGTCCTGTCACGTGTTTTGTTTCTAAGATCGGAACACATACTTTTTCAATATATAACATCGCAATAAGGCTTAAGAAAGAGCGAGCAATTAGCCTTATATTACAAGTTCTTAAGCATTTAACTATTTACAATAGTTTATATAAAAGATTAGATCAACCACACGGTGGAAACAAAACTATAAGCACAAAAGAAGATTGAAGCCACATACCCTTAGGCTCCACTCTAAAAGCTTCGTCACTCGAGGGCAGTTGCCTACTCAGATCCGCCACCAATATTTTCCTAAGTATCCCTTATCTTCACTCTCCACCTTTTTTTTACGTATTTGTGCTTCTCTAAAATACTTTAAACCATCTCTAAAGTACCTGGAACACATTTCAACTTAACTTGACAAACAAATACGTATAATTATATGTGATAATAATCATGCATATTTAATTACGTAATTAGTATTTTGAGACGTGACATTCCTCCCCCCCATGCCGAGCTCGTTTGCGATTGCTCGACTTGGTGAGCGAGGGAAAGGGGATGGTGAGCCAATGAAAATAGCGAGGGGTAGGAAGCAGGAGCTCATTTTTTATGCACGAATCGCTACATCTAGATATGCCGAGCTAGATATAAACTCGGCCGGAATGCTCTTAAAATGTACCAATCCGTAGTTCATTGACCAACTGTCCCTAGTGATTATCCAACTATCCATAGCAAGGATAGCAAAAGGAAAAAGTTATATACATGGCCGCCTGCATGTCCTTTTCCTTATCTTGTTTCTCCATTATGGTTAGAAGTTACAACACCTCGTCCTGTGATCTCTCTTCCTCGACCCTCGATTGCGAAATCAGTGAAAGAAACAAATGAGAAAACCAGTCACTTCGTCAACCTGCCTGCTGCCAGTCTCCATGACGGTTATCCGGATCACCGGCAATGTACCGTTTGAACTTCTCAGCTCGCCGATCGCGGTCAGGCCCGGAGTACACGGCACCACGCTCTGATCCCGACGGCCGGGCCACACTAAAAGCGCGGAAGCATCGCATCGCCGTCCAGCTTGGACGCTGCCTGCCTGCGCCGTTGTTTTCTACTTGTCACGTCCCGCCCGCATCGCTTCCGAGAATGGGCTCCGGCAAGCATGCACCGTCAGATCGGCCGGTGTGTGCAAGAAACAAACCCACATGGCGTTGGTACTGATCAGCGCCCAGAGCACGCGCAGCCATCAACCATGAAACCCACGAAAGCAAATTATATAATATCTTGTCCTATAAAAAAATTCTCTTCTCTAAATAACACGTATTCACTATCTCTACTCTTCAGTCTAGTCATTAGATTACAAGATAAATAATATAAATAAAGTATCATAATGATCTTTTTAAACAGTGTCTTATAGAATTTGCTTCTGAAGACTCACTTGTACATACATGCCTCCCTCGTGCTATCAAGAAAAAAAATCCAAAAATAGGTAACACACGCTACCATATTTGCTAAAATAGAAAATATATCGGTGTATTTACAAATCTACCATCTATATTCAGCATCTCAAACACCAAAAAATTAATTTCGATACCTGAGGTACCGAAAACTCCTATATTTGGCACATGAGCTGCCGAATACAGTAAACAGTGTCGTATTTGGAACCTCAGGTGCTGAATACAGGCCGGTCCCGCTCACGTCGCGTCGGGTCAGTGCTTTTGGTGCGTCTGGTCGCGTTATTTCACTTTTGTCGCTTTTTTGAACCCATGTGCTGTTGTATTTCGATATAAAATGCGAGCTGGCTGGTTTTGTAGCATAATTTAGTTTTATCAGGTCACATGCGAATAAATAAAGAAAAGATCTGGATGAGTGAGTGTGTGTAAATTTGTTTCAACGTAATTTTATTGATATTTTATTATTTATTTAATATATTTGTGTAGATAACTTTTTAAGAGGTAACATCGGATGGATACAAAATCTAATTTGTCGAACAATAATAGTTATAAAGTACGATTATCATATAATCTGATATAGATATTATATACGTTGATAAATATTACATGCGATATAGAGTTTTTTGTCGTTGCGTGAATGGATCATAAACATAAAGAGATGATGACAACAAACGTTGGCACGCATAGTACACCTAAAGACTAACTTAATAGTGTACCGTTGCTAAACCAAACATACTTTAGCGATGAAAATAGACCGGGTTACAATAGATGCTCTCTATTGAGTGCACCTATGATATTTACCCTTTCACAGGGCATCAGGGCACTCTGCTTTAGTGTGACGGACCCTCTCTCGCTTCCTTTCCCTCGGTGCTTTGCGTGCCTTAGCCGTGGTGCGCCCCTTAGCTGCCTTCCTCATACGCCCCTCCTCCTGACGCTTGAGTCGTAATTCCTCCTGTTATTGCTCGTACTCCCGACGTTCGTACACTTTGCTCCTCCACCGCATGCTCATGTTGACCTATCACTTCTGGTGCATTGCAAGAAAATTTAAGGAATAGATTACTACCATTGAAAAATTGAAGGAATAGATTACCAGCATTACCACGGTCTCAATTCATAGCACCATTACCACCATTGAAGAATTGAAGGAATAGATTAGAGAATTGCAACAAAATTGGACCTAGGGGATGATAGTCATAGATGGTTTTTCGTGAAGAATCGTCTGAGGTCACTATCCACAGACGATTTTTAATGGAAACCTTCTGCAAAGTTTACACAAGACGGTGGTTTGTGCTTGACATCACAAATGGTTTTAAAAACCATCTGTGTGCCTCTAAAACCGTCTGAGGCACACAAATGGTTTTGTTTCAAAACCGTCTGTGGTATTGAGGTCCACAGACGGCTTCCTCTAAAACCATCTAAGACACACCGACAGCTTTGTTTCAAAACCATATGTGGTGTTGAGGCCCACAGACAGTTTTCTCAAAAAATTGTTTGTGTCTAGCGCACAGAAGACACATCCTAAAGCATACCTGTAGATGGTTTTTGCTTAAAAACCGTATGTGGCATTTCATGTTACAGACGGATTTCTCCCGTCTGTGGTATCTTGATACCCACATACACTTTTTTATAGACGGCTCAAAAACCTGTCTGTAACAGGGGTTTAAAATCGTCTGTAAGGGGCACTTATGTAGTAGTCTTACAAGAAGACTTCGGAGAAGGTAATTCCTATCTCCTTGATCATTTTAAACCCATATTTTCAATAATTTAATTGATCAACTTAAAACTTGACTTATTATCACATGTGCTATGCATTGTGCTATTTCAATTACTTGCAGTAGTTAAATCCTATCAAACAATTGCCATGCTTTAAACTTCATTATCTAGAATACATATCACCATAATATTTACCTATCATTATGTAAATTAACATCGGAAGACACCTTGTTATCTAGGATGCTTATGTTGAAATACATCTCTTCAGAGATATCGCTATAGAATATATCTCTTCGTAGATGTCGCTTCATTAAGTGTAAATTCAACTCATATGCCATGAATCTTTGATGATTGCAGAATCCTTGATATAGTGTGGGATATGACGGGTGAAGTGCAAAATAGTTGAAAACTGTTTTGGTGAAGGCAAGTAGAGTAGTTCTTCGATGGAGGATGCTCTTGGAGGTTTAAGTTATCTTTGTGGTATTCATTGCCAGCTGAAAATATCTGCCCCAACCGTACAAGTATCGAATCATTGCATTGTTATGCTAAGTCACCCTAGTGCAACCATGCGTCCTATATGGATACGACTTGACTTTTTTTCTCCCTACCAAACTGAACATTCTATTAGGAGGATGGTGAGCAACAATGACACAATTGACTATTCGGCTCTCTACTTGGGTGTTGCAGGACCGGCAAAAAGCCAAAAGGGATTTGGCATCGGGTACGAGCATGGTTCATGTTACCGGCCGGAGCTCGGTTACCGAGCTCCGGTGGTAACCGAAAATATACGGTTACCGCGGTAACCGGTCAAAAATTTAGACAAAATTCATTTGGCAAAATTTGAAATTTGGGGAAAAAATCGTGATTTTAGTCGTCGATAACCGGTCAGTTTGGACCGGTTACAGAGCGATTTTTGTGATTTATCGAGCGATTTTCTCGAATTTTCCGTATTCTCGGTAACCGCTCACTTTTCTCGATTTATCGAGCAGTTTTCTCGATTTTCAGTGAAGTTCAACAAAAAAACCCAAAAATTATCTAAATCTTGTAAAATCAATAACTAATTCATCTGAGCTTCAAATCAAGTGAAATTTTTTTGTTGGTTTCCTTGTAACATGATCTACATGATAAAAGTATTTATACTCATAAAAAAAGTTCAAAATTTTCTGTGAGAAAATGTATTTGTTAAACCAAGTTAAATGCATAGTTTACTCTTTGCTGATCAAAAATCATGAAACTAATTTTGTTAGTCTTCTTACATGATCCTATGTCTTTTAAAAATACATGAACTCATGAATTAGTTATTGTAACATGAATGATTGTGTAAATGTGTTTTGACTAGATTAATTCATAACTTACCCATCACACCTCAAAAATTAGTGAAACCACTTTTATTAGTTTATTTATACTACTATTTACATAGGAAAAATAACAGTAGACATGAAAAAGTTAATTACAGTACTGTTTCCTAACATATTCACTTTATACTTGTGAACTTTGTAAAAATCATAGAGAAATTAATAAAACTCTAAATGAAGTGAAATCAATTTTAAAGATCTTCTTAAGATACGTTTTACACAAGAAAAATATGTTTTTGCATGTTAAACTTTTCCTTAACATGAGTTAATAACTGAGCCGCACGCTTCAATTTTTTTATTTTTTTCAAACTTCCCCCCTATAGAATATGATGCAAACGAAAAAAAAAATCACAGAAGGTCTTAGAATTGTATCTAGTTTTTTTAAAGATTTTTTTGACTTTCTTTATTATTTTTTCGAATTTTTTGAATTCAAATTCGGTTATCGTTCGGTTTCTGAAACCGAACCGGATCGAGATGGTCGGTTATCGCAATTTTTGCTCGGTTACCGTCAGTTTTTTGAACCCTGGGTACGAGGCCTCTGGTACTTGACGTGTCTTGAAATAGTTGTTCAGCAAGGGAAGGTGATTGAAGTGTCTCAGTATTATTCGCTCCTCCGCTCGTAACAGTTAGAGGCTGAGAATATCATGTGGGTACAATGTACAACATATGTAGAATGTAAATCTATTCGTATAGTCGTGTCCACGGTCATAGACATGTAAAGCAATAGCCTCACTTGGTTAGACTCAGGGCGTGTGTATCTTTGATAACTGAGTGTGTTGACTATATGTCCGTGTGATAAGGTTATTGGCTCTATTTGCCAGGAGATGTGTGGTACTAGAGGTACACAATGGTAAGGATTGTGGAGCAAAGTGTAGCCCCTCCCAGGACCAAAAACCCCCTAGATATATCTTGTTTACATTGCTTTTGAAATTAATAGTAGAGAATATAGCTGGATAACTGCATAATCTGCTTTACGCTTAAAATTAAAACCGTAAGGCCTTATCCTTGTCATCCCTTATGCATCTATAAACCCCTTGCAATAGTTTAGGGTTTTTTTTATTACCTTCCGTATTCATTCTTGCTATCATTCAGATGAAAAGGCAAATATAGACTTCGCTGGAGACAAAGGCGCGGATGAAGAGTAGATTAGTGGTCGCGTTTACACCCTAGCTGTTTGTGGCTTTGGGTTGTTGTTCCACTGTGCTTTCAATGGCTTATTAGTTAGGCTTATAATATACTATATGGTTTAAAACCTTTGTATTATTGTAACCTTAATACTTATATATTCAATGTTTGACTGTGATGTCATGATTGTTGTATTATACGTATCAGCAGTTTGATCTAGGGACTAATACAAGAGGTATAGGAGATCTTGGAAATGGGGTCTTACAGTCTTCGGCGAGACCGTCGCCTGGCCGAGGAGCACCTCCTCAGATCCGCCCTTCCCGTCGCTGCCGCCCCACTTGTGCCACTGTCCAACCAGTTGCTCGGTGGAAGGAGTCGCCGGCAGGAGGCCCCTTCCTCGACTGGTATTCCTCTTCAAGCTGACCCCCCCCCCCCGCGAAAATGGTCCTATTAGGTCATGATTATAATTTTAGTGATTAATGACAACATAGTCATTGAAACTAATATGTTTGTCAAGAATATATGTTAGTAAGTCTCATAGATGCAATACATGAAGAAGCCACCGAAGCCGGGATAAAGTTTGGTTGAATTGAAAAAATCTCAGGAGAAATGACTTCACCGAATGGTTCGGTGTTCACATGGTTGAACGCATCGCAGCATTGTGTCCAGAGGCATTTGACCTCACTGGATGATCCAGTGCTCAGAGGAGTATATACACCGAAGCATTTCCACCAGAAAAGGTTGTAGCTGTTGAAAATCGAAGGTCAACACACCGGAAGGTCTGGTGATGAAGAAAAGTGCACAGGATAATACACCGGACAATGAACAGTGCAAAGATGATGAAGAAGAAGACCCCATCATATAGTATGACGATTGATTTGAACACACCGAAAGAATACACCAGAGCATTGTTGACAAATGGGAGAATACAGTGACCTCACCAGAAGGTCCGATGCTCTGAAGATTCGTACACTGGAGCATATTTTTCAGAGAGGGTTGTATTGGCTCGGTTGGCTGAGGATTACGCACCGGATGGTCCGGTGATGAAGTTGATGTGCACCGGAGCAATTTACACAGAGAAGATGTTGGCTCGGATGGCTAAGATATACTCATCAGAAAGTCCGGTGATGAAGATAGAGTATACACCGTAATATCCGATGTTCACAGAGGTTTGAGTGGGGTTCCAATTGCTAGTTTATGAGTGTACTCATTGGAGGATCCGATGTTAGTACTATTGTTCTCACCAGATCATCCGGTGTTAACAGCTTTTTAGAGGCATTGGGTTAACGGTTAGTGCGCGAGTTTGAGGCTATAAATACCCCTTCACTCAGTCATTTGAGTGTGCTGGAGTGCAGAGAAGTTCATATGCAAATGAGAAGACATCTAAGCCACTAAAGTGCTTAAAGTGATCATCCAAGGTGATTAAGTACAAGATTAGTGAGTGATTAGTGTTTATAGGCCTAGAGAGTGAGTTGCTAGGTGATTACTGCCTAGAGAGTGGATCAAGGAGTGACCCAACAATATACCTTTTGGTATGCCGACACCTTGGAGTCTTGGTGACTCGCTGGCAAGCTTGTTGACCCTCCGACTTGGTGTGGAGCGGAGGCAAGACGATTGTGCGGGGACGCGGAGACCCTTGACTTTATGGCTCAAGCTCCGAAGTGATCACGACGGTGAGGACCAGAAGAGAGGCTATCGGTGAGATCTTGCCTTGGTGGGTTGATGGCTCATTCGGGTGGAGGCTTTGTCTTTATGACTTGGTAGCTCAAAGACCGTGACCAGTTACCGACCGGGAGCATATCCTTTGTGGAGCTCCAACGTGGACTAAGGGTGGCATTCATGCCATCAATACTACGGAAAAAATTCTTGTGCCAAGTTTGTTCTCTCTACCTTATTTATGTTTTCGTATTTACTTATTTACAATTTACTTTTTTAATAGTTTGCAAGTATTTTGATCGGTAAAGTAGACACACTAGATAAATATAGAGCACATTTAGATAGAAATTGATATAGATTTTATCTTGTGTTATTTTTTTAGCCGAAATAATTTTAAATATTCTAATTTATCATCTCTTAAAACGTTATTGATATCTCACACCCCCTCTCTCTTTCTCAACAAGCCAAGCTCGTTTAGGGTCGCTCGACTTGGTAAGTGACGAGAAGGGGATGATGATCCGATGAAAATAACGAGAGGTAAGGAGCCGGTTGCAACTATCTTTTTGGCACGAATCACTGCATCTAGCTATGACGAGCTAGATAGAAGACTGGAGATGCTCTTAACAGTTCATTGACCAATTGTCCCTAGCGATTATCCAACTATCCCTAGCAACGATAGCAATAGGAAAAAGTTGCATGGCCGCCTGCATGTCCTTTTCCTTATCTTGTTTCTCCATTATGGTTAGAAGTTACAACACCTCGTCCTGTGATCTCTCTTCCTCGACCCTCGATTGCGAAATCAGTGAAAGAAACAAATGAGAAAACCAGTCACTTCGTCAACCTGCCTGCTGCCTGTCTCCATGACGGTTCCCGATCACCGGCAATGTACCGTTTGAACTTCTCAGCTCGCCGATCGCGGTCAGGCCCGGAGTACACGGCACCACGCTCTGATCCCGACGGCCGGGCCACAGTAAAAGCGCGGAAGCATCGCATCGCCGTCCAGCTTGGACGCTTCCTGCCTGTGCCGTTGTTTTCTACTTGTCAGGTCCCGCCCGCATCGCGTCCGAGAATGGGCTCCGGCAAGCATGCACCGTCAGATCGGCCGGTGTGTGCAAGAAACAAACGCACATGGCGTTGGTACTGATCAGCGTCCAGAGCACGCGCAGCCATCAACCATGGGGACTCCGGACTCACTTATACGTACAGGCCTCCCTCATGCTATCATCATTCATCAAGTCAGATTTTCAGATCTGAGAGCTAGCCTGCCTAGAATGTATTCCCCGGTGCTCTTATCACCTGCTACGGCTAGCTGCTAGTGTGCGCAGTTGCAGCATATGCGATGGCATATTGGCATCTGGTAGCAGCAATGAGTGACAAGGCAACAACGAAGAAGGTCGCGCCAAACCGCTCTTGTCCGGCTTCTCTGCCCGGGGAATCTCGGGTCGGTGCCGCCGATGCCGCGTGACGGCAGATAATGTGCGTGCGCTGGCCTCCGTGTTGATAGCTGGGACGGCAGATCGGCGACCCACCGCAGTTGACCCCCGGTGGTTTCCACCGTCCATCCGGCTAGAGAGGCTTGTCCATGTGCGACGACGGACGGATCCTCTGTTTATCCGGCTAGTGGAGGAAAGTTTAAGATCGATGGCCGGGCTGTTGACCTGTAATTCTGAGACCTTTTTTCCATGGTGTTTCATAATCAAGCGTCATGCTACTCCTGGCAGCAGGATTCGTCAATCCAAAGCGACCTCATCTGAGCCCGACGAAGACAGTTTTGTCTCAACATCACAAGGATTCTTGCTTCTTATTATACAGATGATTTCGGCGACCAGGCACGAAATCGTGCTTAGTGCGCTTCAGTCACAGAGTGCGACAGGCACCATAAAACACATGAACACGGGCTAAAGAACCAAAAGAATCACAAGTAAAACATCACTCGCGCTGAAACGAATCCCAGCAAGCGCCGGCAGGAGTAGCGCGACGGCGCCCCCAAAGTGCCCGGCTTCACCCTCGGCAGCTCAGCTCAATGCTGGGGGCTTCACGGCCGGCTCGAGCCGGTCCGTCCAGAACAGGGCGGCCTCGGCGCCGTCGCCCTTCACGACCTCGACCACCGACACTGTGTCGGCGAGCTTGAAGACGCTGACTTTTGCGACGATGCCACCGCTCTCCCCCTCCACGTAGACCGGCCCGTTGCCTCTCTTCCCTTCCCTCCTCACACCGTACCCTTCCTTCCTCCCGGCCTCCTCGACGCGGCTTAGCACGGTGGCTGCGGGCTCGCTCACAAACACCCGTTCCTTGCCCGGCCCGGCGCCGAACAGCCCGGAGAGGTCGGAGCCGGGAGAGAAGGACAGTATGTCGAACGCGGTCATGTCCCGTGCCATGTCCTCCTTGAACTCGGGCTTGAACCGGGCCTCCTCCTCGTGGCCACGCATGAAGCGGGCCAGCTCGTCGTCGCTGGCGCCGTCGCAGAACCATGGATGGCTCAGGATGCTGTCCGTGTTAATGCGGGTGTCCGGGTTGGGGTTTAGGATGCGGCGCATCAGGTCGCGGAGCGCCGGCGAGAACCAGCTCGGGCACCGGAACTTGCCGGCGTAGATCTTGCGGTACATGTTGGCGAGGCTGGCGTCGTTGAAGGGGAGGTACCCTGCGGCGAGCACGAACAGCACCACGCCGCAGGACCAGATGTCCACCATGGCCGGGTCGTACCCCTTCCTCGAGAGGATCTCCGGAGCGACGTACGCGGGGGTGCCGCAGAGTGTGTGGCGGAGGTTGCCGTCAGCGACAGCGCCGAGCCCAAAGTCCGCGACTTTTAAGTCGCCGGCCTCGTCGAGGAGGAGGTTCTCCGGCTTGATGTCGCGGTGGTAGACGCCACGGGTGTGGCAGTACCGGACGGCGGAAATGAGCTGCCGGAAGTAGTGGCGGGCGTGGGCCTCCGTCATACGGCCGGAGGCGTCGACGAGGGAGAATAGCTCTCCCCCGGAGGCAAGGTCAAGAACGAAATGGACCTTCTTGCGCGTCGCTAGGATCTCGTGGAGGCGCACCACGTGGCGGTGGCGCAGCCGGGGGAGAATGGCTGCCTCCCGCTCAATGGCCACCGGACGACGACCGTCCTCGCAGCCCCCGGCGCGGGGGTTGGGGAACGACTTGATGGCGACGGAGCGGCCGGTGAGGAGATCGCGCGCGAGGTACACCTTGGCGGACGCGCCGCGGCCAAGCAGGCCGCCGAGCTCGTACCTTCCAAGAAGCACCATCCCGGCGGCAACCTCCTCTCCCGCTCCCGCCGCGGATGGGACGGAGCCGGTGGCGGTCGGCATCGTGGCGGCGGCGTCTGCTCGGCCGGAGCCGTCGTAGTGAGCGGGCGCGACGGGGAAATTTTCTTTTTTGTCTAGCCGGCGATCGTGCCGGAGCGGGAGCTGCTGCTGGAAACCCGGGTCAGGCAGTTTGAGTTGGGACTTCGGTGCGCGCCCGTGCCGGTATTTATGTATGGCGCGGTGCCAGCGGCCAGGGGAGGCGACGCAACGCGATGGGATGCCGGCAGCGGTTAGGAAAAAACGGGAGTGGGAGGAGGGAGGAGCCCAGTGGTTTCGGTGTGACAGTCAGGACCCGCGAAACTTCGCATTATCTAACGCCGATGATGTCGAATTATTTCTCTTTTTCATAATACTTCTCCCGGAATCTGCACGCTTTTTCTTTTGCATAATGTTGGCCGTACATACTGATTGAGTAATTTACACCAGTACGTCTGATCTGTTTTTTTTTAGAGTACATCTGATGTGTTAGCGTAAGTGTCAGATGGGAGGCTAAATGGCACGCATTGGGTGCAAACCAAACTTTGTTGCGCCACTCTATGGAAGACTTGACCAAATACGGTTATTGTTTAGTGCTAACGTATGCCACTTGCTACCTCGTCAAATTTGTTTCTCTCTTTAGTCTTTACTACTCATTTTGTATTTTTCTGAGGAACATTTACTACTCATCGTGACCAAAAAAAACGAAATTAAACAGTTTTTTTTCAAAACAGTGCAGTAGTGTTATCATCTATTAAAGATGCAATTTTTTTTCACATTAATAGAACAACTATCGGGAGAAATCGGTAGGAAATAATAGCTAAAAAGAGAACTATGAATAACTACCAACAGGAGAAATTAACACGGAAGGAATTAAACAGAATGAGCTCTGTAAACTACAAGATGCAATAAACGTAAAATGTGAAACATGCACCTTAATTAGGAAAAGTGTAGCAGCGACTCTTTTAAAATGAAATAGAAAACAGTTTATAGCACCAAATACGAATTAACAGAGAAAATAGCGATTTTTGTCATAGATTAACTAAAGCAAGTAGACAATGATAGGCTGACTTTTGTGCACTTTTGCTACTAGCTCCAAAGCTGGAAAAATACAACTAAAAAAAAATATTATCACTACCAGTATGTTGCTGCTTGTGTAAGTGCGAATGTCCATATTAGGAAAGAGTTCTTTAAATAAGAAACATATAATATGATATCTCTAATGCTAAGAGCAAGAGATACTGGTCGTAGCTGTTCTCCAACTGCTAGTAGCTAGGGTACTTTAGTGGAACAAGTACACGGTGTACTGCCACTAAAATATTCTTAAAACATGACGAGCAAACGGAGTTACGAGATTACGCATGACGAATTCACTTAATTCCCAGCTCTAAACGTGGTGGCACATCATTTGTTCAAAGATTACAGATATCCGGAGAAGAGCCACATAAAATTTTGAAATCTAGTCCTAGATATGCAGATGCAGGTGCTCTATGTCAGTGTCGCACCGATGGATCCATCCAAATTCCATTCTTGATATCCGCGTCGCAGACGAACCAGTGGAGGAACGCGACGCGACGCATTAGCGCGTGATTCACGTGTGCTTGCCACAAAAGATTTCCTCTTTCCTTCGCTCTGTATGCACTTAGGGATGCAAGTTTTATGTTCTTTTATCATTGGATTGATTTAAAACTTAAAAATAAACTAAAGATTTACTTATATCTAATCAAATTAAGAACAAATAAATTAAGTGATAACTAAAAAATAAATTAAGTGATAACGCAGTTTCGTCGCGATTGCACTGTTCCTAATCAATCACTGGTTTGTTCTAGCCCGTCTCTGACACTTTCACCGTACGTTCTTGTGACCACGTGCGATGTGTGCTGCAATTGCAAGTCCAACAGGGCCGTGCAAGTGTTGAGCTTGAAGAGCCTGGGGTGAGGTGGTTTCGTCAAACAAGATGAGCCAGAGTGCAGTGCACTTGGCTGCCTTTGTTTGAACAGTACTACTGTAGGTTACAGTTGTTGTTGCGAGAATTGAACAGGCTTGTCGAAACAATACTTCATCCCTCCGTTATTAAATGTTTATAGTTTTAGCTCTTCAAAAATATTCTTTTTTTTCTGTTATAGGATTTTAAGAAAGAACGGATAATCACCAAGGTGGTAGAGTAGGTGGATAGATCTTTTCTTCATATAATCATATTATTATGTGCACATAGTTTAACTTTGTTCGTAAGGATGTTTAGCCTGCTTCTCCTCCTCTATAGCCCTTATCTCGCTCCTCTAGAGCAACTCGAGAGTGACTGTAACTCTACCGCCTCTCGACCTCGTTTGCACGAGCGGTGCGGCCGCCACCATCACTGCCAGCCGGTGGTGATAGTGATGGCCAGCGACGGAGCCAAGCAGTTTCTGTTGCGGCTCCTCTATTCCCTTCCTTTCCCTCCCTCCCCTCTTTCTTGTTTCTCTTCCTTTTGGTGGTTCCGGTGGTTGGCTCGATGTCGGGTGGTCAGATCCTTGCGTCTCTAGCGAGATCCGCTCATGGGCGTGCCTATGGTGGTCGGATCTGCTTGCAGCAAGCGCCTGCTACGTACTGGGCTCCACGTGGCTGCGTGGGCGGGCGAGCAAGTTCTATGTGCCGCAATCCGGATCCGCGTGGCGGTCACGATGTGGCGTCCGGATCCGCCCCCCCCCCCCCTCGGTGGTGCGGCGCGTCAGTCGAGAGGCGTGTCTACGTAGAGGTGTGGCACGTCTGCGCGGAGGCAAGGCACGTAGTGACAGCATGGTGTGACTGTCTGGTAGCCCGGTGGTTTGGCGGAGCGTGTGGCACGCGCGGCGACATAGTGCTCGTGGTGGTGACGGCACGGCACGGCACAACACTAGGCGGTGGTCATGCTGGCAGGGTGGCGTTTGCAGCCTGCAAGCCTCTCCAATGGCGGTTGGCACTTTTGCCATGCAGAAGCGAGACGCAAGAAGGGCCACAACTTAGGTCGCCATGGCAGAGGGCCATGTGGGTGGTGGCGCAGTGTCCTATCACCATGAGGCGTGTGCAGTTCGGTTGCGCGGGGTTCGCTCCTCATTGCTTGTGGGGTGTCGGGTGCTAGGCGAAGGCATTTCTCAGCTTGTTGCTGATGCCGGTGCCGACAACGGTGCCGCCTTAGGGCGCCACTCCCTTCGTTGAAGGCATCGTTGTAATGCTTTTTTCCCTTGCCGCTCTTGGGGGATAACATGGGTGAAAACTCGGTTCAATCTTCTGGATGGGTGACAGTGGCATCCCTAACATCGTGCCCTCTTTGGAGGCGTCGCCTTGGCGATCCTTCTCCACATTTTGGTAGCTTTTCGGGTTTGTGCATGGCGTTTCTTGATCGACGTAGGTCTTGCCCACATAGACCTAGTTTAGCTAGGTGGTATGTTGATGCTATGTTCCATCAGGTCTCGGTGTTGCTTTTCGGGCCTAGTTTTAGGTAGGTGGCTTTGGCAACCGTGGTGAAGTCAGAGCTGATGTGTTTGCTCTGGCAACGAGTTTGGCAACGATGACATGCGGTGAGATACGTTAGCGTCTTGGTGCATAATGCGGTGATGTCGTTTTGCGGCTTGTGCTGTTTTCCAACCGACCATTTTAGATATCATTGTTTAGCTTCTTTTTCTTTTTCTTAGTCCATCGATGAGTTTTTTTTCTTGTTTGTGATGTTGTAAGAACAACTGCTTCTTCTTCTAATATAACCATCCACTTCGTGACTTTTGAAAAAATATTGTGTGCACAAAGCTAAAACCAAAAAAAAAGAAGGGAGGGAGTAACTCTTCTTCTTCCGTCCTGGCTGATATGATACGTCACTCTAGTCAAGTTACGGAGATGTGTCTCCTCTACCGGTGGCTTGGATTGTTCCAGCTCCAGCCGCTTCCCCACTGCGCACGCCTTGCCTTTCCATGTGCACTGTGGTCATGAGAAACCAAGTAGAGAACTACCTTGGTTTGCATGTGATAACAGTTGATTTGTCTTGAACTTAATTAGTATGTGTTCGTGGATTTTGTTCTTGTTCATGACTAACTCGAGTTGGCGGTGTTTTGAATTAGTGAATTCTTGTCTGTATGTAGAAAAATTACACACACCGAAAGTTTCAGTATGAACATTGGATTCAGGTGTTCACCGGAAGTTTCGGTGTGGGCAGTGTATACTCACCGGACTATTTTTTGCAGAGAGTATTTTTTTTTGTGAGTGTGGTGGCTACACCGGAGGGTATCATCAAAGCATTTTTAGTTATTAAGCAGGAATAAAAGTAAACATCGGATGGTCCGGTGATGGACTTTGAGAGCGTCGGAGTATTTTCTGCAGAGAAGAGATTTTTGACGTTAAGTTTAATTATGTACGTCGGATAGTCTGGTGCTGAGATTGTGAACACTGAAGAAAGCACCGGATCTTTTGTTACAGAGAGGTTGCAGAAGGATGGTTCGGTGAATTGGCACACACCGGATTATCCAGTGATGGACATGAGATCATCAGAAACTTTCACCAAACCTTTTCTTTTAGAGAGCAAAAATTTCCTGAAACAGATAGTGTTACACTCACCGGATGGTCCGGTGTTCAGGAGTAGAACACATCGGAACATCTGATGTTCACATTTTCTGTAGGATGTGCTCTGAGTTGAAGTTTTTGATTTTGCGCTAAACTGGAGATGTTTTTAAGTGTGCAGAAATTTGTTTGCTTGTTTTAAAGTGTACAAGTGACGGATGTAACTTGGCGGTCGACGGCGGGTTATCGGGGCTAAGCGGTTGCTTGGTGTTGGAAGATCAAGGAGGTCTGAACAGAGTCAAGGGTGATCCTAACTGTACACATGAAGGTTAAGCAAAGTATGAAACGAACGATGAAGATAATATGTTGACAAAGTTAAGCGAATGGGATGCCAATGCAAGTGACAAAGCGGTTCGAGAGATCGGGAGCAGAAGAGACTTACCGGTGGTCAATATCGCAAAACAGAGGTCATGCGTTATCATCAAAGCGCTTGCTTCAGGTGGAAGTAAGTAACGACTAGTCACGCTTTGAGAAATGTGCTAGGGTTTCACAATTTGATCTCAAAATCGTGGAAGGATTAGAGGAGTACATGACACCATCGCGAAACTTGCGTCGAGGTGAAGCTAAGTCATAAAGGCGTTGCGGCTGTCCGATGAATGGAGAGGAAAATTGACTAAAATACCATTGGTGGTAGGTATAAGTGTACTATAAAAGAGGGGTATTTTAGGAAAAAACTAGGAAATTTAGGGATCAAGTTTCCTAAACCTACAAATAGAGGGGTAGGACTATAGGAGATAATGAACCAGTCATTTAAGGTACTTGTGTCACCTATATGAGAGTATTGTATTAGGGTTTTAGAGGAGAGGAAGATGAGTTCTTAGCCTATGTAATAGGTGAGAGTTTTGAGAGAAAAATCTTTATAATCCGTCTAAAATAAGACTAAAATCTTTGAGTAATGAAGTTTATTTTGTTTCATATGCTTAAATTTTGCTCATTCTAGTTTCTGTCTCTTAGTTCTCTTACGTGGTGCGTAAGTTTTTCTTCTTAAGTATTGATTTTCCTTTTTTAGCTGAAATTTTAACACCTTGGAAGGTCGTTTTCTTGATACCAAAAATATAATATTCATATACACATCATGTGATAGGGTCTTGAATTCTATTAACTTTAGACCATCATCTTGTAGATTTTCTTCACCCGGTGTTTATCTCGTGTTCCTTGAGTGATATTTTCTCAAGATTCAACTTTTATGTGGGGATAAGTAATAGATTGGTTTGCTGTGAAACTTAGTGTTCGATTCTAACTATGAGACATACTTTTTATTAAATCTTCTAGTTTGGTTTTTGATCTTTCTTCGGAGTTTCCAAAATTTCTGGACAGTTGTAGTTTTTCTGCTGTGTATTTATATTGTGTTTTGTTATGATTCTCTTGTAAAGGTACGTTAGGTGTTCGAATAGAAGAAAACCATTAATTTTAAAAAAATTATTAAGACGTTAATTCACCTCCTCTATCCACTATTCTAGATCCTACGTGTCGTTGCGGTAGAGTTACGGCGAGGTGCGTAGTAGAGTATTGAAATGCGCTGTTCTGCCATTTCCCCATTGCAGAAGCAGCGAAACACTTGTACCTTGTCATTATTTTGCGATTAGGGGTACTTTTTAATTAGTGTATGAAATGAGTAATTAAGACTGTGCCCAAAACGAAAAAGTGTCAAATGAGTAATTAAGATTCTTCCTTTGGTTGTTCAGATAAGATAAACTGCAGTAGAAAATACAGTCAGTCCCCCCTGTATTACATACAAGCGGCAGTGAGATTCTTGGTGCACGTTGTACACGTTTATTTTATATTTTATTTATTGGGCTGCTGCATGAAGCCAAACCTGACCCAAGTCCTTAATTTGGAATGGGATGCGGCTGCTCAACAGTACTGTAGTAGAATTACCCGGCTATGCATCATTTTCACCGATCTTTCTTGGCGGTTTCCCCTGATATTATTTCAGCTCCCGTATTTCGTACGATTTATCGTATCCAGTACTGATCAATCACCTGGAAAATGACGGCAAAGGAAAACGGTGGAACCAGTCGTCCATTTCGCAAATTTTGGTGAAAACGATCGAGGGCGCACATAATATATTCGCATATGTTAAAGCATGCCATGCGTTGCATTGTACTGTAGTTCAAAAGAGGAGGAAGAAGAAGAAGCATGGCATGCGTCACCATAGGCCTGGTTTCAACGTCAGTGGCATACACACTTGCCAATCCAAGCATTAGGGTACTCACCAAAATGTAGGTGCGACCTCGGCCGTGCACCGCGTCACGTTCGCGTGTGAGCCTTTGGCACGGCGCAGGAGGCCACGTCTCGCCGCCACAGAAAAGGCTAATTGCCTCTTGCCAGCTGCAGTCGAGTTCTTACGATACGCAAAACAGAATGTAAAGTTGAAGAGCAGATTAACGATATGATCGTTTTGTAGCTAATAGCCTGCCTGCGCTAGCTAATCAGGGTCGGATGCACGACAGAGAGGCCCGGGAAATGTGAAACACGGTGCACCGCGACATGTGGCCGATGATCTACCTACTCATGCTCTGTAGCCACTCCATTTTTGTGTGATCTACGTATTTCTAGCTAGCTTACTACACGCGCAGACTTAAACTCCGACCTCCAAACTGATAGTAGTACTACTTGCCGCATTTCCCTGTCAGGAAGAGAAATTTTCAAGCATGACTTATCATTATTATCAATTTGTGTTAAGATTTATGTTGAAAAAGTACTTTAAAAAATTATGAGAAGAATATTATATAAGAGGAATACACGGACGAGATTAAACGTGCATGCATAAGTGGACATAGAGCTATATTTTCCTGCCAAAGCGTGATGCGTCAATGCGAAAACGTCGCACTTTACTCAGCCTTTCCCCCCTAGTTTCTATCCTTGAATTATTTCTGATTCGTTTGGGCGGTTGCTGTCACCTTTTATGGGCGCGCAAAGCAAATGGTTGGCAGCACAAATCGTTCCTTATTACAATCTTATGGGTTACTCCACTTAACTGGATATTGTGTACATCATTACGTGCAAGCAGCATATCGTGTACATCATTACATCATTAAGTCTTAATTAAGAAGATTATTAACTCTAATATCAAATATCATCTTAAGCGAAAGCGTATGAATATGTACCTACGTTTGGTGACGTTATTAGCGCTTAGCGGTGAGGTCAAAGAGCGTCAGTGTAGATGTGAATACTGTCGATGGTGACGACGGCGGCGGTCTTCATCTTGTTGACTGCGTGCTTTTAGGATCGGATAGATTAAGATATGTGGAGTAAGATTTAGCTTAACGTGAGAATTATGATCACATGTCGTATGAGACTTCTCCCTTTTAGTTTATATATATTGTAGCATAAGTGAAATCGTAACCATTTGTTGGTTAAAACTCCCGATCAGAACGTTGGAAGAAAACAAATTCTTCCTTCTTTCTTGATCATGTTAGAGATAAGATCAAGATCAATTCCAACATATCGTGCAAACAGCTAGTCTTTCTCTGGCGCCGGTAAGCAACGGGCTGGACATGGGGAGCCCCGGCGAACGAGGGGCGCGGCGCGGAGGCAGCATCGCGGAGGGCAGCCGCGTCGCCAACGACGACAAATTACCTGACCTGTTCCTGTGCGCATGGATGGGGAGAGAGCGATGGGGATAATCCTGCGCCGGGAGAAGCAGTGGAAATTGAACGGGCTGATGGATGCATGCATCGAGCCTGCCTGGACGGCCGCCGGCCGATTCGGTTTCGGTCCGCGCCCACAGCACGACCCATGTTCCTGACGGCGACGGCGCGCTGCCTTCCCGTTCCTTTCCCTCGTCGGCGTTGAGAGGAAGCTGCAGCATCCAAATCCGAGCATACAACGTCGACTGAAAGCAAAAGTTCTCTCGTCGTGCACGTGTGATTAAGTAAATAAAAAATAGTGCTTTTTTGAGGCTTTGAACACAATTCTCAGGTGCGTTTTAGGTTTTGTTTGGTTGGGTCCAGACTTTTTTAAACTATTTTTAAAAGTCATTGTTAAAATGCTGCTTAATTATTTTTGAATTAATTTTTATACAAATGAAATACACAATATATATAATACCTCTTGAAACATCATCTCTTCTACAAAACTTCCTTCGGATCAACCTCTAGCTTCTATTAATAATAACAGCTTTTGCTTCTCAACAGCCACACAAACGGACTATGTGATGCAGCTTTACTTCTGAGTAACAAAAACATCAGAAAATGAACCAAATATATCGTTAGTACGTGTATTCGCAATCCTTTGTGGCTCTCTGTTTATCCGATACAGAAAAAGTAAAAGGCGTAAATGAAAATGACAAATTGAGAAGTACTGAGGAATGAGGCCGAAGATGACAAAAATTAAAAGAATGCGTCGACAGCAGGGTTCGAACCTGCGCGGGCGAAGCCCAACAGATTTCAAGTCTGTCTCCTTAACCACTCGGACATATCGACGACTTGAAACCAAACCGTAGCTTAACAACTTGACCTATGAACTCGCGAATAAAAAACCGAAAGGATTGTTATTATCGATTAATATCCCAGTGACTGCATTGGGACCTTACATGTTCACAGGTTACATAGTATGACCATATGTATCTTCTCTCAACCAAGAGAACACCAAACCAAGGGTTTTTTGCAAAAAAGAAAAGATAAATCACCATCTCAAAACCTCAAAAGAGAGAGAGAGAGAGAGAGAGAGAGAGAGAGAGAGAGAGAGAGAGAGAGAGAGAGATCAGAACAGCACCTTTTGTGAGCATCGATACCTCACATGTTCGAGATGTACATGATATGAACTACTAACCATATGATACATTTCATGTTCACACAGTACATGATATAACTTGGGCATTTAGCAACCCCTAATCAGCAATATCAGTTATCAGCAGCTAGCCTGCTACGGATTACATGGAGCCACTGAGTGATCAATGATCTAGGCATCCACAAACAGAGACTAGAAACAATACTAGATTACAAGAACATGGACTAGGGTCAAGTTAACAACGTACTAGCTGCTGCTATTCATTACTACTAGATTACAAGAATCTTTCCCGCCCAAGTTGACTTCGGTTCTAATATGATCTTTTTTTCTTCTTGCTCTTGGCTTGTTTTGCCAAGAAAACTGAGAGTCCTGTAAAGGCAAATTTCTTCCTCTTTCCAGATAATTTCTTGTGAGCAGTTGCATCACTACTATACACAACTGCACGCCTTCTGTTCAGAATCTGGCCAAGTGAGACATTAGAAGTTTCACTTGTATCGTCCCGAACACTTTTGTCATACCCATCTGGTCCCATTAGCTTCATACTCAATATCTGCCCGATGGATAATGTTGGCTTCAAGGAAGCCTTTGAAATGTCAACGATGTCCATATTAAGAGAATCTTTGTAATGGTGTGCTGCATTTTTGAACTTGGGAGGGTCATGGAATGAACGCCTCTTGTGCCCAGTCGCAGATCGACATCTATGAAGAGCCGCTTCTACTGCGAGCTTCCCCTGGTTGGCAGCACCCACCCTTTTCAGGGCCTCCTGCAGTGCCATCTTACATTCCTGAACTTGTAATTTAGCTTCCTCCAGCTTTCTAAGCGAGTCAGACTCTGACTGGGTGGCTTCATCCACCTGGAACGTTGCAGCTTCAACTTTCTTCCTCGAGCTTTCATCAGCCTCTTGAGCTTTCGCAGCAAGCTCCAAATACTCTTCTACTGAGAGGCTCACACCATCTCTGCGCTGGAGATCTTCAGCTGAGGCTTCATTGCTTAGTAGGACCTTGATTTCAGTGAGTGCAAGAGCTTCTGCTGCTCTCGCTGCCTCTTCCATCTTCTTGGCTGCAAGACACCTCACCTCAGCTGTGCCGATGCTAGCTTTTATCTGCTCAATTTCAGCAGCCAACAAAATAGCTTCCGATTTCGACGCATTGGACGCGTTCCTGAGCTGCTCTAGCTCAGATGCCATCTTCTTGATCTCGATGAAAATGTCCGAGGGATCTTCACACCTTCTCTGCAGGTCCCTCAGTGTCTGCAGCTTCTGTGTAGTCCGGTCCAGCTCATCCTCCAATGAAGAAATCTGTGCGGTATTGGAGCACACCTTCTCTCGGCTTCTCTCCACCAAGACCTTCTCTTTTTCTATGTCATTCCTCAGCGACTCGACGGAGGCTCTTATAGCAGCAAGATCGCTCGTGGTCCTGTTTAAGTTAGCTTTTGCCTGCTCAAGCTCCTTTAGCACTGAAGAACCAGGAGTCCGCTGCAGCAGCTGTTCATCCAGGCTACCCATATCCACATCAGTTTCAGCATTTTCAGGCTGCTTTTCTTCAGGTTGTGCAATGGGCCCTTTGGCTTGGCCCGTCTCCTCACTGAGGAAAAATGTGCCAGCTCCTTCGTTCTGAATCTTCAGCCTTAAATCTGCAATGACCTTCTTGGTGGACTCCAATTCTTTCAGCATATCAAGCGTCTCCCTTTCTTTGATGCTTAGCTCCTTCTCTAGCTGCGAGGTCTGCTCCTCTAGATTGGTCAATTCTCCAACACCCTCATGTTTCTGCAGCAAATGAAGAAAGAAAAATAAATATGATGCCCAATTTCCCAGCCGCATTTTCCACAAATCCACGCACCGCAGACAACTAATCGAGTGACGAATTAATTAACCAAAAGTACAATACGATACACTGCGACGGTAAACCATATACACAAGCAGAGCTCGTTGCACCGCAAGATTCTACAGCCAAGGCAAGAACTCCAAATTTGAGCCGCGCAATGAAGAGGTGAGTGAGGTTGGTCTTTCACCTCTGGGGGCGCGAACATGCGCTTGGTAAGGTGGGAACACCAGGCGGCGCTGCCGCCGAAGCGGTCGACGGCCTCGCGCACGGACTTGAAGGGTGACGAGGTGTCGACCTCCGCCCGGCCCTCCAGGCTAACGCCGCCGCCGGGCGGAGCTAGGTCTTGCGCCTCGCCGGTCATGGGGACTCGTGCGGAGAGTAAAGACGATGTTTCTTCTCTTTCTTGGATTCTGTGGGGTGACGAGAGAAGAGGAGAGAGGAGAGGAGAGAGCCAAAGGAATCGAAGAGAGTGGAAGCGGAGTGGGTTTGGGTTGACCCAGTGGCAGTGGTACTGGTAAATACTGCTACTAGCCGTTTGCGTTTGGTAGCCGTTGGCCCGTTGCTCTGTGTACTCGCAGGCTTTCTTCAGCTTTCGCTGGACAGCAAGCTGACAAGCGAGAAATGAAGTTTAGAATCCACATCAGTTTTTGCATTAGGTCACTGCGAAAAGGGGTCGAAAGCAAAAAATGTGATCTTAAATCTGACTTTATACATTACAAGAAGGAATCCATATTATTATGACTGGTTTTTAAGTTTGGGGTCTTGCCTCAAGTAATAAAGTATTGTTTCTATATTGATTTTTGTCTCTCCTTCACCACCTGTCAAGAAGAATTTTTTTATGTTCGAGTGGAGCCTATCTTAGAGTTTGATTTAGATCTCAAATATAATATAAATAGATCTTAAACAAAACTAGTATACGTGAGACCCATATTAAAGCTTATTGAGAACTTAAACACTAGTGATGTGCATCAGTAATGAATACATACCAACAATGATGCCCTTAGCGCTTTTACTATTTCAATTGCTATAATATAGTGGGTATAAGGTCATGTTTGTTTCAGTTTATACTAGGTTTTGCTCCTCAGAAATAGAAAGCTGAACCAACACTACTGGAACTCAATATTTTCCCTACCGTTTTTTCTTTGACCCTAGGAAATTTTTACCCGTATACTTTCCCTACAAGGCGAATTAAAACCTTAAGGAAAGGGGAACATTCCCTATGAATTAGTTTTGTTCCTAGGGAAGACTAGGGGAGCACGCCACGGAGGCGCCAACTTAACCTGTTATCCCTAGGTATATTAGATTTCATAGGGAAATAAGCCAAAAAAAAAATTGCACGCCAAGACTGACAACGTTCAAACTCCGAATTATTCGTGCGTTGTAGGGCCAGCTCGACAAACTCTCCGGGCCTTGTCAATTTACTTCCTCCGTATTTTTATTTTAAAAAGTCGAGGTTTGTAAGGTTTAATCAATAATTAGTCAAATTATATATATTTAGTTTATAAAGTTGTATCAATAAATTTGTATTTTATAGTGTTTTAATATGATTATAATTTTGTAGCAATTGATAATATATCGTAAGAGAAATTGAATATCAAAATGTACTTTTGAACACTTTTTCATTGTGAAATATGCCTTACATAGGTGGATAGAGTGAGTAGTATCATGCATTTTTTAATCCCCACTAGGGATTATATAAGTTAGAAAAAGAGGTTACAGGTACAAGGTTTACATTATATAAATTTAGTATCATGCATGATTTGGTGCTTTGGTTAAAGCTGACTTGGAGTGGAAATAGGGTCATCGGTGGTCATCAAAGGCATGCGGCAAATACTGACAGAATGCATTATGTGTTACCGCATATCGCTACGAGGATATAGTTGTGGGAACTGAAGACATCTGTACTCAATAATTGTTTGACGAAGAGCTCGGTTTGATAAATGACAGTACGAGAAGGACATAATCGGAAGAGGCGTAATGCTTCCCTTCCATGCAAAATAATGATTTGGCTTCATGCATGTGGTTCTTCAAATGGGGCTGAACTGCCAAAACGGTTAGCATCGCAGGTTGAAAAAAAAAAGAGCTGCACTACAATCCCTCCATGGAGAAGAAGGTGAACATCCAATCCAGAAATTAGCCCTGTTCATGGGTTGGGCCAAACCGGCAACCCACCTGGACCCAACCCATATGGAACTGTCAACGTGGAGCTCCAGGCAAGTTGGGCCGGGTTAGATGAGAGCCTAGACAAGACATGCACGGGTTGGCCAGTTTGTAGGTTGAACCTGAGGAAACCGCTGAGCTCGGTGTCTGTAGGAGTTCCAAACGATAACCACAAAGATGATGTTCCACGACAGTAGTGCTCGCGGCCTTGAGGTGGCGTGGGAGCTTTGGGAGGATGACACCTCTCTTGCCACGCACGGTGGTGCTCCACGCTGTCATCCGACGCCTTCAAGGGTCTCTCTCCACTCTTGACCTCTGAAACACCGATACTTCAAGAAGGCACCTTATCTGTATTGAATACCATATATAATACCGATATGCGCCGGATATGTATCCGAAAAGTATATAAAATAATAATAATTATTCAATTCCAGATACTTAATTGGATACTTCTATGATACTTCAGGGATACAGCCTAGCCCATTTGCACACGTATGACCTAACAAGTCACTCACAGTCCTGCACGCCTCCTTCTCGTAGAGCCGCCCGTACTCCAGCTCTCGCCTGCCATCCACACACTATCATCCCAGCCGCATCCAGCGGTGGCAGTGAGTTCCTCTCTGGATCTCCCATTTTTAGGTTAATTGGTTAACAAAATTGACCGATGGTTATAATTCATATGGAATAGAAAATAATTTTGTATGTTGTGAAAATGACAAAGTAAATTAGTGTTAATACTGCATAATTTGAACTGCCTTTTGTCATCTTATATGTAAATTACTGATGAGTTAAATCTACCATATATCTAGTTTGATAAGATATGTTGGTAACAGTAGCCTTTGAGTGATTTAGATAATATAAGCCTGTCTTGCAAACTTATTACTTAAAAAAACATATTCATGTATTGGGTTTCTTAGAAAAATAATATCAATTTGATACGTTGCTACCTAGCCCTCGACCCCTCAACCTTCAACAAGGTCGCCATCTATCTCTTTCTCCCTCTCCCCGGTCTCGATTCTATCTCGTTCATAGTTCAGATCCTGATCAGGGGTGGTTCCATGGGGGATTGGCTAGAAGTGGTAGAATAGCTTGTGGTCATGCATGGCCTCTTGGGCGTTCATTCACTGAGAGCGAAGTCGCTGTCCTTCGGTAGGCAACAGTGCTAGTATTTGCCAAGGCAGCAAATCTATGATCAAACTGTTCGTGGAGTATGATGGACAGGGTTGTGATCCATTTGATGATTCGAATCCTTTGCTATTGTCAGGTGAGCTTCAGGTCTGCATTCACCAACACATGCAATGCATGCACAAACTTTATCGGAAGGTTATCCAGGAACAATTTCACTGTCAGACCAAAGCTATCTAGAGTCTAGTTTAGCCATGACCCAGGGAATTCAGTCCTGTTGTACTGAAATTCTTTCTGTATGAATAAAACAAGGATGTTTCTTTTTTTTTATATAACGTAAATCGGGATGTTTCTTCAAAGGAAATGATCCTGCAATGTAATTCTGAAATGCATTGGACGTGATGACGTGTCCTGAATAATTAGGATTGGAGGCAGTGGTAAGTTGCTTAGATAATCAAATCCAACACGAAGAGGATAAATCACCAGATCAATCCATAAATGAGCTGCATTTGTTGCTAAGGTCATGTTGACTGCATGTACGTAGTAACTATTCAGCATTCTCTTGCGGCTTTTAGATGCTCCATTCATTGTCCTGGAAATGTAAGTAGAAAATTATAGTTCATTACTGAAGCAACGAAAAAGTTATCCAGGCAATAGAATGTTTCTGTAAGTTATGACCCTCTGTCCAAACTTGCAGATTAGACTTGACGCAACACCACGTCGTTTTGAGCAATGGAGTGCTCTCAGTTGGGCTCAGAACACTGGATACAGACCAAGGCCCAAGATTCAAGGCGAGCACCCAGCAGGCCAGCAGTCCGCAGCCCACCTCGGGCCCCTAGAGCAACTTTAAAAACCGTTGGATATATAATTTCATTTAGCAGAACAATATATAATTTAGCAGAACAATAATACTATACTACTAATAGCGAGCATTAGGATATGGATGTCATTTTCGTTAGCTAGCTAAACATCAACTGCAGACCCTATCATGAATATCTCTCGTTTGGAACTTCTGTACTAGCGGACGATTTGACAGTACTAATTAAGCATCCACGTAGGTCGGCATTCGTCCAAAACAATTCCATCTTGCTCTGACCGTTGTTAAGTCATTTTCCAACGGACGAAAGCTTTCCAGTTAGCCTTGACATGATTAAACGATGTTGACGAGTTTCCCTTTTAACTTGCCTGTCAACAGTTTGTCACCACTTGCCTGTCAACGGACGAAATCATTAATAAAGTGGATTGGTATCGGACTACATTTTGAGTCTTTTGTGCGATGATACTTTAAAATACGTGGTAACGTGAATATTATAATACGATATTAGCATGAGAGTGCTCGCTAATCAGGTACACTTCCGTGTATTTTTTTTTAAATTTAATCTTTTTTATTAAAGTTTTTGAAGAAGAAAATAGGATGATACCTCCCCTCCTTGGCCGACTGGCCGAATCTCACCTTGACGAGCTCACCGGCATGCCCCGAGCCACCGCCAACGTTGGTGGGTAGCCATGGGAAGCGGTTGCACGTCCCTCCCTAGTGTGACATTCATCACCGCCGCTCTCGCCTTAGCGAGGCAGCCGGCTGGCTACGCTGAAGGCAGGTTGACGCCACCTCCATCAACCACCTCTTGGAGGGATAAAAGGCTAGCGCCGCCGCCAGCAATGCCACCGACCCACCATGGTAGATTAGGGCATTGCCGATGGCTGGCAACCGCCACCGGACCACCGCATCGCACCACACCATCGTGCCGCCATCACACTGCGTCCGGGTGGGCGATTGGGCGCCGTCCGACATGCGCGTGCACTCATGCGCCACCAACGTGCCGATCTCCGCCTTGGCGGAACGGCCGATGGCAAGCGACGTGCCGCCACCGCCGCGCGCGGATCTGTCTCTGGCAGCAGATGCATGCTGATGGACAACGCGCGCGCGCGCGACCGGCCGCCTGGCCTGGTGGGCCGATTTGAAGCACCTCCCACCCACACAGACGGCAATGGCACGGCGCAGAGGTCAGGATGCACAAAAGAGAGCAAGTGATAGTTAATCTCCCATGCATTCGCATGATCTAAAACTCGCTCGATACATATGTATATATAGCTGCACGGCACGCCCTCTCATCCGTTCCATACACTTCACGGACCAAGAAATTAAAGCGAGTTGGCGTATGCCACTCGACATGCATACATATATACTTGTTGGTAGTGCGGGCACGACCTTATTCGTCTTAACGCATTGACATATTTACGCTGCCAACGTACCATACCGGCCATACGTCCGTCTTACGAGTTCACCTTCCAGCAGCTGAGCCTGATCTGCCCCTGGGTCCCCGTCAACGGGCTGATGTTCCCCATGTTCACAATCGCCGTCGTGAAGGCGCTACTGAACGCCGCCGTGTTGGACGCGTAGTTCATGACCGTGTTGTCGGTGCTGCCGCCGTTGAACAGCTGCTGGTCGGAGTGCAGGAGGCCCTTCTGGGACAGCAGGTTGTTGTAGTAGGCGTTGTCGAACGTGTTGGGCGTCGTGGTGTCCAACGGCGCCAGGTTGGTGTCGCCGTTGGGGGATGCCGCGGGGCAGTTGGCCTTGAGCGACGTCGCGAAGGCCGAGTTGATGTTGGTGTCGTTGTAGATGTGGGCACGGAAGTTCTGGCACTGCGCCTGCCCGATCGTGTGCGCGCCTGCACTGCACGAGTCAGTGTCTGGCATGTACCGGCATGCATCTTGCCTTGGAAAGTTCAGAGATGAAACGTAGTAGCTATATAGCAAGCGAGTACCCGAGAGAGCAACCATGTCGGTGGTGCTAAGGCCTTTGTTGGCGAACGCGGCGATGAGGTTAGCGAGATCCAAGGAAGGAGCAGGCAGGTCGCTGTTGGCCTGAGACAAGCTTGCAGTGGTGGAGTCCCTTCTCCCCAGCAGAACGGTCCATGACGGCCCTCCGAGCTGCATGCGTACAGATTAATAGAGCACGCGTATGAGCTTCAGGTTAACAGTATACATGAAAACGCCGGGCATGAATCGATCGATCATGTGATCGCAAGCGAGCTAATGATCTCACCGCAACGACAGAGTCGCGGGCGGCGACGGCGAGGATGTCGGCGCAGGAGACGGTCTGCGGGCACACGGCCTCCACCTGCGCCTTGATGTTGTCGACGACGTTGAAACCTCTGATCGATCCGGCGTTCGGGTTTGCCCCCTGCTCGCCGGTGAAGGTGGCCGTGTCATTCAGCAGCACGGACGCGTCGCAGCCCTGGAGCGAGATTTGGAAAATCCTAGCTAATTAGTTGCTTGAACGCACTAACGTAAATGTATAGATGAACTTTTGGAA
This sequence comes from Phragmites australis, assembly GCF_958298935.1. Taxonomy (NCBI): domain Eukaryota; kingdom Viridiplantae; phylum Streptophyta; class Magnoliopsida; order Poales; family Poaceae; genus Phragmites; species Phragmites australis. The sequence continues at coordinate 29,838,834 of NC_084934.1, read as the reverse complement.
ATTTCGACTGTTAGAAAGAACAGGATTTGTCGGTTATGCAAGTGAGACTTGCCTGCACAAAGCAGTCGTGGAAGTGCAGCCTGAGCAGCGAGGCCCCCATGCGAGCCTCCTGCGCCACCGCGGCCGCCACCCCGCTCTTGATGGTGGACAGCGCGTTGGGGCACGACGTGTCATAGAACGTCGACGACAGCTGCGCCGACGCCGCCGAGGCCAGCGCCACGAGCACCAACAAGCTAAGGCAAGAGGCAGAGGCCATGACTTAGCTACGAGATCGAGCAGAGTAGCTGGATGTGTGCGTTTGCTGCCTAGCTAGCCTGCTGCACTTGCTACTTGGCTGTAGTTTGCAAGGGAATGGTACACTCCATGCAGATTTATAGCGCCCATTGGTGCCTACATGTCACATCGGATGCCTAGGTTTAGTCTCTGAATGACAGCAACAATTGTCGTCGCCATGCAACTAGCAGGAGCAGATTCGGGAGTGTGCAGACCATGGAGGCCCCCCTTATTCTTTAGGGTCATGGATGAAGCAGAGGAGGAAGAAAAGGAAGAGGGACAAAAAGATCCCGGGTGCACTATGTCCGCTACTGATCCCGGATGCAGTATTGACCAACATGTGATGATATATTGGCATACAAGATATGTTCAGATTGAATTCAGAGTATAGTTTTGTAAGTCTGCATCATCCATGGGCCACGATGTCCAACTCAAATTAAAGGCGGTCATGACGAGCAGTCCAGCAGTCCAGCACCAGCTCTCTTGAGTCTGTCATGCATGGCGCTCCCAGGGAAAAGTCTGTGAACCTGCAGTAGCGTAATATTTTCAGCGTGAAGAGGATGCATGATTTGTCTCTTTGGATACGTATAGCAATCTCGGAATAGAACGCAAACAATCTAGCGAAAAGGGGGCTAGCTTAACGATCAGACTTGTAAGCTTTGTCGAGTAGACAATGAGACATCTACGCATTTATGCCAGGATTGTATCTTCGCGAAGCATGTCTAGAGTGAACTTACAAGATGGATCGATTTACCCCACTGTCGAGTTTCGATGAAGTGACCATAATTAACAAATGGTGGAGGAAAGCGCCGACGAGAATCACTTGTCGGAACCTGCCGGAGTTCAACGGTGCCTCCATTACTTTTTGTGGAATATCTAGAAAGAAAGAAATAGAAGAACATTTCAACAAGAGGAGCTAACTCCTATACATGTGGCACTCACGATCAAAGAAGACATTAAGTTGTGGCGGCTAGCTTTCGTGCTAATCGGAAATTTAAACAATTGACCCTCCAAGTTGTATACAGTGCTAGCCCGGTTTGTTATAAATATTTTAAGCTCAACTGCTCTAGCGAAGAGCATAAACTTTTATATTTTCCTCTTTTAATCCTTCTAATATAGGATTTGCAAATCTTTTGCCTTCGAAAAAAATCTCGAAATAGAACAGAGCGGTAGGTACCCGGTGCTGGTCAAGGAAGGCAGGCGTCACGTGTCATGAGCAGTATGTTGGAAATCATTATACACTGCATTACGCATTAATCCCGGAACATGCATGTTTATGCCGATAGAAGCGCGCAACCAACTTATTTAAGATTTGAAAAACGAGTATAAACAGAAGCATTGAGGTTACAAATATGGAAATATTTTTCTGCAAAAAATTGCAAAATATTTAGCGTGTATATTCGTCGTCAAAAGTATCTCAATTTCACTATATTTTTACTCGGTTTTAATTGCTTACCTATAATTAACTAGAGAAACCAACCTTCAAACACTATTGCTGGAGATCATGTCCGTGTCTTAACGATAATTAGTAGATAACATAGGTAATAGTTTAAATGAAAACTAGTGTCATTATATTGGGCACTTAGTTTTGACAAATGAGATTTTGATCTGAGGATGATTTGATGGCTCGATAGTCCATTAGTCCCACTAAGATACTAATGTTTCTCAAAGGATTTTTACGTGGATTTAGCATGAAATAGTTCAATTTCTGTAGGAATTTGAAAACATACAGTAGGAATTTAATACATCATATAAGAGATTAAGAGAAAGGACAAAAATACATATGGATTTAGAATCTTAATAATTGAGCTACAGGATGTGAGGACGATACAGAGGCTTGAAGTTTCTTCATTAAAAGAAACATGTTGATCTGTGCCGGCATTATTCGTTTAGTGACTAGTATAATCTGCTGTTACAGTTATGGTACGTCGTTGAAATCCAGCTAGCTAGACATTGACCACAGGTCGACATGCTTCGTCCCCTTGCGTGGAACTTTACAACTAGCAGACGGTACAGCTTGGGCAAATGGATTGGATCGGACTGATTAGCATACACAAAGGTCATAATCTGTGTAAGAAAAATCTGCCGCGGTCTGACGCTATGCAGCCATGTTGCAGCTAGGAGATCGTTATCAGTAAGCGTCGACATGATTAAACGATGGTGAAATCAACTTGATTTTTCACTTTTAAGTACATGGTTCAACCTAAATCAAGCACATCCATTATGCCTAAAAAGCAGCTTTATATGCATGTCAATCTCGAGGTAGCACCGTTGAGCCAAGTTCTAGCCAATGAAATTAAGGAGTTATTTTTTGAGTGATGGAATTATGAGATGAAGAACAGATGATTTAACTACTTCAAGATTTACACGATGCAGTGTATCGTAGCATGCATAACCATATTTCAGCAGAGTACTAGTAGCTGTACGTTTGGATTAAAAGCTGCAGTAAGCACCAGTATATGCACCCTGCTTAAGTATATTTATGTGCTTAGCACCACCACAAAAAAGAGCCAACATTTGGACTAATTAACCTAAACGAAGCCATGAGTATCCAAGTGGCCTTGTAGAGTAAATTAAAACCGAAATTTGGTTGAACTCTCTTTAATTGTTTCATTATATATATATATAAATAATTTGATTGCTCCATATGAGGGGAACTTCTTGTTTCTCCATGCACACTGCAGATAATACTTTTTCCAGCCTTCCCGTACTGGTAAATCACAGAACAGGTGCTGATCACTGATGGTGCCAATTGCTGAACTGGGCATTTTTAGCCTAAAAGTAGGCACAAGTACATAATTAAGCAAGGGAATCCTACATATGCCTTTGCACGAGGCCCTTGGATTACATAGCATCTTATGCTTCAATTGATCGATACATGCCACTCAGTATCTCACCCTTCTCATTCAAGAAGGTGATCTTACCTAGCCTTATTCCGACGTGTAAATACTTTCGTTCGTATATGCATGGTGATTAGTTATTTCTTAGTTCACTTTGGAGCAGGTGAGCCTGATCTGTCCCTGGGACCCCGTCAGCGGGCTGAGGTTCCCCATCTTCACCATGGCCGCCGCGAAGGCGCTGCCGAACGCCGCCGCGTTGGAGGCGAAGTTCCTGACCGTGTTGTCGGTGCTGCCGCCGTTGAAGAGCACCTGGTCCGAGTGCAGGAGCCCCTTCTGCGACAGCAGGTTGCTGTAGTAGGCGTTGTCGAACGTGTAGGGCGTCGTCGTGTCCAGCGGCGCTAGGTTGCTGTCGCCGCTGCCGGCCGGCCGGGGACAGTTGGCCTTGAGCGACGCCGCGAACCTCGGGTTGATGTTGGTGTCGTTGTAGATATGGTCCCTGAAGTTCTGGCACTGCGCCTGCCCGATGGTGTGCGCCCCTGCGAGCATGCACGGCGCGCCGTGCGAAAGCTTGAGTTTAATTCATTCATGGCAAGAACCTGGAGAAGCGAACAATGGTGATGAAAAAGTGTCGTACCGGAGAGGGTAACCATTTCTGTTGCGGTGAAGCCCTTATTGCCGAACGCGGTGATGAGGTTGGTGAGGTTGAAGAACGGCGGCGGCAGGTCGCTGTTTGCCAGAGACAAGCTGGCGGTTGTGGAGTCCCTGCGCCCCAGAGGAACCGTCCATGACGGCCCTCCCAACTGCACGAGAAGAGGAATCATTTGCATGAGCAGACGGATCAATTTGATGCTGGTCACGGAGTCCAGCCGCAGTCGGTCCAAGTCGTCTTACCGCGACGACGGAGTCGCGCGCGGCGACGGCGAGGATGTCGGCGCAGGAGACGGTCTGCTTGCAGATGGCCTCCACCTGCGACTTGATGTTGGCGATGACGTCGAAGCCCCTCAGCGATCGCACGTTCGGAAGCGCCCCCTGCTCTCCGGTGAAGGTGGCCGTGTCCGCCAGCAACACGGACGCGTCGCACCCCTGATGTCACACACGTACAGAAGTAGTAATTACTTTGTTAGTACAGAGCCGAAAATGACCACTGATTAATTTGGCAGTTCCTATCTTGTGTTTATGACTAATAAGACTCAAATTAGCAGGCCAAATATGGCTAATGAGTAGATTGTCTTTTGACGTGCCAAAGCCAAACTAGCAGAAGGCGTAGTACGTGCTAATTATTCAGGCAGCTACTTCAAGTGAATTGACTGCAGCGATAACATAGGAACTTACTGTAAAACATCAGGGACTGTAAAAGCTAAAAACTCTAGTTCTCAAACACTTCTAAACACAGTGCATGAAAATGATGTAGTAGTACAGATATAGACTGCATGCAAGGCATGAGATTGAGAGGGACACTTGCTTGGACAAAGCAGTCATGGAAGTGAAGCCTGAGCAAGGAGGCACCCATGCGATTCTCCTTGTTCACGGCGGCCGTCACGGCTCTCTTGATGGTGGACAGCGCGTTGGGGCAGGACGTGTCGTAGAACGTCGGCGACAGCTGCGCCGACGCCACCGCGGCCATGCACAAGAGCAGCAAAACTGACATCGAAGAGGCCATGGTGCGCAATGCAATGAAGTACAAAGCAGAAGAGCACTGCAGTCTGCAAGGCACTCTGTTACTGAGATGCTTGTGGAATGCAATGCTATGGGCTGCATTGCATGCAGATATATATAGCCGCGAGTAAGGTTCTTGGGCACATGCCGTGCTTCAACTTTTTTTTCTCTCTTAGGGGTGTCGTGCGGCATTTTCGGTGGATTATTTTATGCATGGATGTATGGATCCAAATCAACATTGGCAAGTTGATTGGGCAGGAGTTGTACATGTACAAGTGCAATGCACATTCATCAAAGAATGCGTGGCTTAGAAATTAGAATCACTTCAAATTTGTCAGCTGAGCATGCATGTCCCTGTCGGCTGCTCTTTGTGCGTCTGCCTAGTATGACCATAAGAGCTTCAGAGCATGAAATTATTTAACCTTTCTATCTATGTAGCATGGCCATATATCATTGATGCTTAAAATTTCCGTGGTTCCGGCCTGGATATGAGCCTCAAAATGAGCGCAAAACTACGCAACATGCATGCAGTTACATGGTATTAGTATACTTCAATATTGTTCAGTAGCACTACTCCGTACTTGTCTGCATGAAAAAACGGAACAAAAGTTGACCGTGGCAATGCCCATGCTGGTAGGCTTCAAGTATTCAGCACTCAGCAACTATCCCTTTTATTTTGAAAAATTGGTGATCAGCAAACTGTCTATTGTTCATGATGAGATACAAGCCTGCTCCTTACCAAGCTGTCTATTGTAAATTTTAAGTGAAGAAGCAAGCACTATATGCACGCGAGCAAAGAGAAGTCTTACCTCTTGCACTGAACACATGTGGGGACTCACTGTTTGACAATAGCATACCACTATGCCAGCCATGCTGAATTTATTGTCTTTACTTGAAATTCAGTATATAAAATTTGTCTAGCCTAGAACTAAAATTTGAAGTCGACGGCGACATCCACGCTGGTGGAGTACGCATGTTGCAATTTGCATGGTATAATGGTCGACGCTCCATTTGTTTATTCTTCTTTTTTTGACAAAGGGTTCCTAGACAAGGCTGTTTGATCGAGCAACGCTTTTAATCTGACAGTTAAGACTACAACAGCATGTTGCGGAAAGCAACATATTTTGATCGATGTTGGGGGAATGGCCAGTCGGGAGATATTTATATGGTATGCTATGATATTATAGTAGTGATTATAATATCTCTGTTAGCACATGGTATGCAAAGATTCAGAATAACTTTATATACACATAATTATAACATAATAATCTTAGAGGCAGTGTAGTAATTTCCTCTTTCTTTTCTCTCTATAAACTAAGTCCTCAAAAGGCAGGGGAGGGAGACCTCCAGTTTTTCCCTATTACACTGTCTCTGCTTCACTCTCACTCTCACTCTCTCCTTTCGGCTCACCATTCATCCCTAAGCTTGAGCCTCTTCGTTGGAAGAGACTCTTGCCGTACTTTGTCTGGGCACATTTTCATGCCTCAACACCGCGCCGTCCGTGGAGAGTCTGAACAAAGAGCCGTATTGGAAGGAGAAAGCAAGAGAAACGGCATCGTGCGCCTCGAGCAAGATGCTGGCGCAGACCGTCTCCGGCCTCGATGTGTCGTCGCCAGGCGAGCAGGCGTGGTTTGAAGCGCGCACAATGACTACGATCATTGCACGGTGGCATACCACCGGCCATGCAAGCGAGTTGTGGCCTAAATTGTGTGCGTACGTATGCGCCAGCTTGTACCTAGCCACACCTGCAAGCGCGAGCCAAGGCATGCCCTCGCACACCCTCCGAAAGGAACGCGAGAACCTCGAGCCCCTCCAGCTCAGCACCAGGCACACATCTGGGTATGTTTTAACTCATTGTTGGGTTAGAACAGCGCACTTGGTCGTGTAGGGTCGTGTCCCTAGCTGCAGGCTAGGCCACCCCTACCTATCGCCTGTAGGCTCGCACACGTCGCACTGCATGGCTACAATATGCTTGGAAAATCGAGCATGTCATCGTGGTTGCGTCCTGCTGGGTGATGAGTCACCATGAGCCTTGTGCAACGAGACCCTTTGTTTATTAGCACCAAAGAGCTATGCCCAAGCTAGAAAAATAATGGTAAAAAAGAGAGCAGACCTGTTTAAATACTACGAGATAGGGCTATAGTGGCTCTGTCATACAGATAGTGGTAGAGAGAGAGTAGATTACCCCACAACAAAGAGAGTAGGCGACACACGAGTCTAGACGTGTCATGCGGATATGGGCACACCAACTAAAGGATAACAGAAGATAATACATTTTGTCAGTACAGCATGGGCCTCATATCCTCCCATTTAGAACTTCGTGCACCTGGACATTGTGCTCCTTTTTTCTTCTGGCCTGTGACTTATCTGCAGCAAGTGCCACATCGGGTTGCCTACGCCAGGGGCTACCCTCTAGCTCATTATGTGTCGAGGCCACCCGCATCGGACCCTCCACGTCGGAGGCCTCCTCCACACCCGGTCTGGCCACCCCATCGCACCACAGGCTGCTCGACGCACTTCAGGCCGCCTCCGCACCCAAGTCAAAGGCCATCCACGGGCTCACCACACCTCAAGCTACCTACAATGGACCGCTCGCGCTGAAGGCCAGTCTAGACAACTCCATGGCTGGAGCCCTCCGTTGCTGGAGCCCCTCCACGGCCAAAGGCCCTCCGCTGTCGGAGCACATCCGCGGTCGGAGCCCCTCTGTGGCTGAAGCACCGCCGCGCCAAAGCCCTCCGCGGTCAGAGCCCCCTCCATGGCCGGAGGCCCTCCGCTGCCGGAGCTCCTCTACGGCTGAGGCACATCCACGTCGGAGCCCCTCAGTGGCCTAAGAACGTCCGCAACCGGAGCCCCTTCGTGACCGAAGCACCACCGCGCCAGAGCCCTCTCTGGCCAGAAGCCCTCCACTGCCGGAACCCATCTGCAGCTGAGGCCCTTTGCTGCTGAAGCAACTCCGCGTGAGAGCCCCTTGACGGCCGAAGCAACTCCGCGTCAGAGCCCTCCACGGCCAGAGCCCCTCCACGACCGAGGCCCTCCGCAGCCGGAGCCCATCCGTGGCCATGCACCTCAGCGCTCTGTGCCGGAGCTAGAATCCACACTTTAGCTCTCCTCCTCATCGCAATGCTATGGTTGATCGGTTTCAGTGTCCGCTACTCGTCATCTCCTGTTGCTCCTGCTTCTGCCAGAACAAGAACAACACATGCTCGCCTTGGTGACAGTCGCTGGGTGTATGGTATTACCTTGAGGTTAGAAGCTATTCCACAGCAACACGATCAACACTAGCTACTGCATCATCGGATAGGGCAACCAGACGGATGACGAACTGAGGAACTTCTCCGGCTGCTTAGCGGCGGCAGAGAACATTGGCGTGGACCAAATCTTCCTACCGGTTGATGTTCAGCATCGGATTGATGTCATCGAGAGGCTGAACTCTTCGGCAGAGGAGTTCTCTACTCGCGTCTTGGAGACCTCCAGGAAGATCAAGCACGTGGTGAAAAACATGGTTTGGCATTTGTTCCTCATCCGCGCCAGTAGCAAAGCTCATGCCGGAGCCTCGGCTCCACAGCCACATTCTCGCTGGAGGTCGAGCCCCGCGACCTCCATCCTCGCCGGCGGCCCTTCCCCACCTGCCTTCCCGATTGTCTTTTCGCTAGATTAGCTTTCGTCGTTTTCCCAGTCATTCTTCTTTCACTTTGGTGTTTCCTTTGGTTTTGCTTTGGTGTTATTTTGTTTAGTCGTTTTGCGCTTTTTATCGTTAATCTACGTAGGCTCAAAGCCAGTGATCTAAGTAAGGAAACGTAGAAGGAACTGAAGGCAGAATCCGATGATGAAGAACCTGAGAGACTTAAACTACAAGATCAATCAATATTTGACCTTCATCAAGGCAAGACCTATCCCCTTGATCATTTTAAACCCATGTTTCCAATAATCTAATTGATCAACTCAAAACTTGACTTATTATTACATGTGCTATGTATTGCGCTATTTCAATTACTTGCAGTAGTTAAATCCTATCTAACAATTATCACGCCTTAAATATCTTATCTAGAATACATATCATCCTAGGATTATCTGTCGTTATATATATTAATATCTATCATGCTTAATATGGAATACATTCTCTTCGGAGACCAAGTCGCTAGTGGAATACATCTCTTCAGAGATGTCGCTTCACTGTTTAATCCTTTCAACTCATATACCCTGAATCTTTGATGATTGATGAATCCCTGATAATCGTGTGGATATGACGGGTGGTGTGTAAAATAGGTGAAAATTGTTTTAGCAGGGGTAGGTAGAGTAGTCCTCCGGCGATGATGCTCTTGAGGGTTTGAGTTACTTGATGGTATTCATTGCCAATTGATTATGCCCACCCTAGTCGTATAAGCACCGAATCATTGCACCGTCATGCTAAGCCATACTAGCGTAACCATGTGTCCTGAATGAACATGACTTTACTTTCCTTCTCTTGACCGAACCTAGTATCATACTAGGAGGCTGAGAGCAACAAGGACGTAAGTAGCTTACAGGCCCTCTGCTTAATGTTGAGAGGACGGGCAAATGCCTGGGATCTGACATCATGCACGAGACCTCTGATACATGGGTGCTCGAATAACTAGCCATTTCTGAGTAGTAGAAGTACTACATACCGGTACCTAGATATACTAATTAGCAGGCATCAGGCAAGGGAAATGCATGTTGTATGATGAAGTGGTGTGTGCACGTAAGACATACCACTACCCCCTGGCACCATGCGTACGTGCACATAACTGTGAGGAAGTGCAATCATGAACTAGGGGCGAGCGGGGAAATTTCCATGTTCACATGGTGATCATGGAATACTCTGTGCAATAAATAGAAAGTAATAGCATCCCTGCTTGTTAGATGCACCTTGTCATAATGACTTTAAGACTTGCTGTTGCAGTCCGACCCCTGTTAGTAGGGGCGTAGCTACGTAGGCTGACCCGAGTGCACCGGCATTAGGGTTAAAACAAAATTTCAGTGATTAGCAACTAATTCTCACCTCTTGTGCACCTCCCATGCTCAAATGTGTGCACCACCGGCACCATGATCTTTGGAGCGCTAGCTTCGCCACTGCCTGTCGGCTATGTAATAATTTTGCTGTGAAGGAAGGGGCATTTCGTTTTTAGCTTTGTACAACTGACTGGACCTGGGAAGCTAACCTCGGACTAGAGCCCTCCAGTTGATCCAACCTGTGAATTCGACGCATGGTGGCTCGAGCTCAGACTCGGAAGGTGGGATGTTCACTCCGAACTGCATGAAGCTAGGCCGCCGCTCCGAACTAGAGGTGAGTTGAGTTTGATCTCAGGCTCTATCGACGTGCGAAGGCAAACCACGTGAAGCCAAGCCCTAGCTCTGAGATGGGTTTAATCCATGTGGAGCTGGGTCTTAACCACTCCTTACTCTAAGGTCCACTCAATGTCCTTCTTTCTATGCATGGAAAACAAAGAAAGATGTGCGCGCATGCATGCATATCACAGAAAGCAAGGGCTACATGCATGCGTGTGTTTGTGGCTTAATGCTTTACTCCTTTACGTGTGAGAGAACGGGTGCTTGCATGCATGCATGCAGTGAGAGAGAAAGAGAGCATGGTTTTACAAAATTTTATGACCATGGCCCTAGAAGGGGTCCTTTGTGGTCGCAAATGTGCCTGAAGCCAACTAGGAGGCATGGTCAAGGCCCTCGTAGCATAGCCGATGGGGCGAGGCTGGGTTTAGCCAAGCTAGAGCTGGGGGCGGTGACGGTGGTGTGAGGCATGTGAGGTCGATCCGTGGCTGGTGCCGTAGCCATGAAGCTGACGTCAGAGCTCATGACACCAAAACCGACCAGATTAGATAAAGCCCACGAGGCTCGAAGCCAGCTAGAGCCACTGGAGCACACGAGATGCGGAGCTGGAGCCCGTGATGCTGATGGAGCACATGATGTCGAAGCCTCCAAAGTCGATGCTGACTGAGCGTGTGAGGCCATCCCAACACTGGAAAAGGGGCCAGAGAGGCCTCTGAAGTCTTCGGTGCACGTCGTCCACCAAAGGAGGCATGGGACTACGGCTCCCGCCTGGAAGGCTTCCGGAGTCTGCGGAGCATGCCGACTGGAACCCATGATGCTGACCCAACACCGGAGCCGGAGCTAAAGCGGGAGAGACCTCCAAAGTCTTAGACGCACGCCATTCGCTGGAGGAGGCCTGGGCCTCCGGCTCCTGCCTGGAAGGCCTCAGAAGCCTACGGAGCACGTCGGCCAAAGCCTGCGATGTTGACCTAACATCGGAGCCAGAGCTGGAGTAGGAGATACCTCCCAAGTCTCCGATGCACGCCATCCGCAGAAGGAGTCATGAGCCTCCGGCTCCCACTTTGAAGCCCTCTGGAGCCTTTGATTCACGACATCCAAAGCCTAGAAGGCCTCCGGAGCCTTCGATGCACGCTGTCTGTCGGAGGAGGTCTCCGTCTGGGCCTCCAGCTCCACCTGGCCCTCCGTGCATTGCTCGAGCCACCACAGCTAGGTCAGAGAGGCCTCCGGAGCCTCCAATGCATGTCGGCCGACCGGAGGGACCTTCGACTGCTGGAGGGTCCTTTGGCTTCGTACTAGAAGGCCTCCGGAGCCTCTGCCCACCGGAGGGGCCTCCACCTGGATGAGCAAGACATGGACACATCCATGTCGCCGGTGGAAAAGTACTCATAGCAGAGGGATAGGGGCACCTACGACGAGGATTTCACTGGGCCCGCCTCACCACTGGCGAGCTCCGCCTAGGCCGTGCCTATGCTGCGGAGGAGCCGGAGGCCTGCAGAGCCTAGCCTGGGCTGCGCTAGTGGTGCCTTCCCGTGTTCCTACACAGGCTCAAAGCCATCTCTCCAAGTGGATAAAAGAAATACAGATGTACTTTTCATGCCTCAGAATGTTGATGTCATGATGCGATCTCTCGTACCTTCATCCCACGTTGTACCATGGTCGTGCTCATGCCACACAAGGGGGACAAAGCATGTTGTAGTACTTACCAAATTACATCGGCAAGTTTTTTGTAAGTGTTTAGTGGATAAGCTTTAGACGCCCTGAGCCTACCACTTATTCGACAACATGTCTCTTGATAGCTACGTGCACTATTTCGCGGTGTATGATTTTGACCATGGTCATACCACTACTTAACACAGAACCACGGATGGCACAGGGCTTTATGCAAAAAAGGAGGATAGCGACGTGCCTTGGTAGTGATGCGTCACGCGGGCTGCGTGCACCTTTGACTAACCTACTCTCTTTGCCACTATTAGCACAATAGAGTAAGTACAACTCTTTAGTATTTTTCACCACTAGTTAGTATGGCCCTGAGATATTTTTCAATTCTCTCTGCTATCTTTTCACCACTAGTTGGTATTTTACTATCAGTGCAGCCCTTTGTACCGAGACTCAACTGGCTCCTACACCCAAAGTTGATGTTGACCCATCACAGACTGCGAAACCCAGTGATTGTGAGGAACCGTCCAAACAGTATTCCAATTAATCATCAGAATGATCATTGCTTAATCACGGCCATGATGATTAACCAGAACATCATCCTGGTAGTCCCGGCACGTGTTTTGTGCCCAAGATCGGAACATATACCTTTCCAACATATAGCATCACAGCGAAGCTTAAGAAAGAGCGAGTAATTAAATTATACTACAAGTTCTTAAGCATTCAAATATTTACAATAATTTACATAAAATATTAGATCAAATACACAGCAGAAACAAAACTATAGACAACAAAAGAAGAGTGGAGCCACATACCTTTAGGCTCCACTCCAAAAGCTTCGCCACTCGAGAATAGTTGCTTACTCAGGCCCATCACTAACATCGACGGACGTGAAGTAGCAAAAAACGAGCTCCTTCTCACCAAAGTACCTAAAAGAGCAGCATGAATACAAAGATACTTGCAAGACTTAATTCATATAGGGTACATATAGATAACTCGACTCCAAGGATTATGCATTGAGCCATTAGCAAGGAGAAGACCACAAGGTTAAGTAAATTCATATGCGTAAGCAACCTAGACACATATGTGTGAGCACCTATACTTAACCAAACAAATCTTTCTAAACCTGTAAACAACATGAACGTAAATGTAAATAGAAACAGCTCATGCAATCAACAACCATCGATAACCATGCCCAACAAAACCATACAAACCATCCCACATTTGTCTACGACCGATGAAAATGGACATGAGCATGCTCATGACCAAGAGCGCGGTAATTCAAATTATTTTTACACCATGCAAGGGGGTACAACTTTACCCACACGATACAAGGATCATTCGGCTTGAGTAACCACATAGGCCCACCTAAGGGGTACCCGTATTAACCTTTCTTGGAACCACTCACATGCAATACCCCTATAGCACCAGGGTTACCGCGAGCATGTCCCAGACACCTCCAGCTGTCCGCCAACTTGCTTCTCCTTTTCTTTTTCTCTTATGTGTTATAGGACCGCAAGACAAGTATCGACACAACGTATGATATTCGGCTTACCTTACCATTAGATCAGTATGTGGTTAGTACAAAAAGTGTTAGAGCCAACTGTACTGATGGACGGTGCTTAAACAATGCAAAGCTGTCTATGGTTCCTGGGCCTATCTCCTGAACTACCCCGAGGAACTCCTCCAAGACAAAAGACACCCCTAGCACCACTCACATCTCGCCTCAACGTCACCACTCATCCAACCATCAATATCATAATCAATATTTGTGAATAGTATGTAACCCTAAGCTCGCGAACAACGGATGAACCATTGCTCGACTTCTGCCGAGGACCTATACATTGCTAAGCATTTCGAATGATTCTTAAGTTAGATATTGACAATGTTATCAAGGCTACAAGGATATAGATAATTAACAACTCAAAGTAGAGTTAATACATCAATATAGGTTCTACCCATAGACACCCAACATTGACTCACTGAACATGCAAACTTACATAAAGTATAACTTATCAATTTAGACTCCACAATTCAATCAAAGGGTGTAATATGCTTAGATGCTTACATTGCTGCTCTGGAGTTTGCCTGATACTTCCTGCACAACACTCGTAAAACTCCGGGAGGTTGGCGTCGCCTTCACTTGCTTGGATTATCAACGCAACGCTCTCTAAACGGAATAAGAATGCATTGCATAAATAAGAAATGATGGAAAAGTGTGCACATGATGCATGATTGAATAATACTAGAGCGTCGTGCTTCGAAAATATTTGCAAAAGATCGCTAAGTGATTAGTGTTTCAAAGTTTGAAACCCCAGAAAAGCTAACCTAAGTGCACATAGCCTTGCATGGCTGGCGGTCAGACCGATGTAGAGGTGGCGGTCAGACCACTGGCTTGCAGAGAGTTTCGGCCTATAGCAACCATACTGCATGCATGCTGGTGGTCAGACTGTTGTATGGCGGTCAGACCAGCCCTAGTAGCAGTCAGATCCCTATATATGGTTTTCAACTCAGATTCTCCAGCCCTAACTAGCGGTCAGATCGGACCTATCGGTGGTTAAACCATCAGACCTTGTTGGCAACGCCCTTGGGGGGTCGTCGACGAGGACTCCAGTGAAGCCTTCAACGACGAAGGGTACCAAAATGCTCTATGGGACTAGTGGAGTGCTTCTAAAGTGATTTGGACAATATTCACCGAGCTAAACTCAAAATACCCCATAGACTGGATCTAGGCTAGGTTGAACTTGGGTATAAATGACATGAGGGTCGAATCGAGCTCAAAAACAGCAGGGAAACATTAGGGGATGCCTCACCTTAGTGTATGGTAGCTTCCTAGCGGATCAATCTACTCCGGAGAAGCTCCGGTTTGGAGATCGGGCTCTGGGGTGACGTGTGGGCTTGAGGTTGGATGAGCGTGCCTCTAGCGAGAGAGAAGAGGGGGAGAAGCTCGGGGAAGTCCTCCAAAAGCTTGGGAAAGTTCCCACCATTGATCTTCGATCGTCGTGGACGTCGAAGTGGAGCTTTCCTTCTCTCTCTAAGGCGGAGTGGGGAAGAGAGTGAGGGAGTGAGTATGAGAGATAGAGCAAGAGAAAGTGATCGATTCACTTAAGTCGAGCCTCTGCGCTCTGACGGTCAGACCGCCAATACTCCCGGTCAGACCGCAGTAAGTTCACGTGGCAATCCCACGTGGCTGCACACCTGACGGTCAGGCCGCGGGTAAGACCGATCAGATCGCAGGTTTCTACTGAATTTTCTTAAGTGTCCCTTTATCTTCACTCTCTACCTTTTTTTTAAGTATCTGGGGCTTCTTCAAAGTGCTCTAAACCATCTCTAAAGTACTTGAAACATATTTCGACTCAACTCGATAAATAAATACGTATAATTACATCATGCATGCTTAATTATATAATTAGTATTTTGGGACGTGACAGTGATCGACACCAGGATCGAGGTGGACGGTGGGGCACTCGTATGACAAGGCTTAGGCTACCACATTAACGTTTTGAACTGGCTGAAATGATGCGATGATGGACTAATGAGATGTACAGATGTTCGAATTTAGCATATGCGCACATGAATATCCTAGTAAGCCTGCGGAATAAACACAACCACTCACAACTACCATGCACGTGAACAAGGGAGCGTACTAGCAACCATTACGAAGAACTTGCGTCCCCGTGACCGTGGCAGTGGTCGCCATGCATGTCGTGCCATGCAGCAAGCCGGTGACGGTGGCGTCGAGTCTACGGAGGGGCGTCGCAGCGTGCCATCAACGACGACGTCGAGTACGTGGTTGTCCCCACGCACCGTGCTGTGCGGTGAGCCCGCGACGGCGACGCCGAGCTCGCGGAGGGTTGCGATCATCCTGCGGGCGAAGGCGAGAGAGCACTTAGCGCTCTGGTTCGCGAGGATACTCCCTGCTCCTCTCCTTCCTCGTGGAGCTTTCTGTTACTCAGATCCCCATCGACGGCGCTATCTGTTATCGCTTGAAAACGTACTCTGTATAGAATACGGCGAAAGCCTCTTCCAATAAGGAGGCTCAAGCTTAGAGATGAACAAAGAGTCATGAGAGGATGAGAGAGTCTGAGTGATGAGAGGGGGAAAAATACCCCATCCCCTTTCTTGCCCCTTGAGGGTATCTTTTCATAGAGAGAAGGGTCGAGCGAAATTACCAATCCGCTCCTATGACTATATATATATAGTTACTTTGGACACATTGCTATTTTATTTAGACTATATCAATTTAGGAGTTTGTAGTCACCATCATATACCACTGTACGTCGTCAGGGTATCTATAGATTGGAGCATTTTCTCCAACAGAGCCTGAGCAAGGAGGCCCCCATGCGAGGCTCCTGCGCCACCGCGGCCGTCACGGCGGCCTTGATGGCGGCCAGAGCTCTGGGCCACGACCTGAGTAGAATGTGGGCGGCAGTTGCGCCGAGGCTACCGCCGCTAGGCACAAGAGCACCAGGGCTGACACATAGTTCCATGGCATGCACCTGTTTTCCTTGAAATACATAGTTAGCTTCGAATGCTCATCAGTAGATGTCCTTGCAAACCTGCAATCGTGCTCCTTACCGAGCAACTTTAACCATGTACTATTTTCCAGCATCGATTAAGCTCTAATGTTTGTGCTCTGGTGGCAGCAATCGTACTACCTCATGTTCAGGGAAAAAAAGATTGATAACTTTGTCAGACATATGTCCATGCAAAAAAAAAAAAAAAACTTTGTCAGACTAATCATTCAGAAGGATATGGAACATTAACTTGAAGTCTTAAGGTATCTCAATTCAACAAGTAATCATTTCTGTATGAAAGAAAAAGAAAAAAAATCAGTTTTTCCACTGAACACATGTGGTTGTTAGCAACTTAGCATGCAACCATGTCTTTGCCAGCCATGCAAAATTTGTCAGGGGTTGAAAATCTGTGAGAAACGTCAATGAGTGATCCGAGTGATTGCGATATGCAAGCGGCTGATGAGGTGACCAATATAATGGTACATTGCATGATAACGATGTATTAATCTGCAGAAACGTATGATCGATGTATTCGTCCGCCTTTTGTTGACTGAAGCCTGAAGGTTACTATTTATCTGTCAGTCAGGTAACAGTCAAGACTCGTTGATAAAGAGACGTGTTTAGTCTTGACAGTTAGAACCATCAATCGCTACTACGTTCCAGAAAGCCAATATATTCTCATCACTACATTCCAAACTAGACGTCGCTTTATTTCTAGACTTCTGATGAATGACGACAGATAAAATCTACCATCTTGTTTACCACACTGGAGATTTGTTGCTGTAATATTCGGACATTTCAATGTCAACGGTACTCAAAACACTGATAGTGAGCGGTACAATCATGTCAACAAGTTTGCGAATTGCTGCTAATCATGTCGGATCAGACTCTTTATTTGAACAGCCAGAAAGATGCCCTTTTTCCATCAACATAGCTGGCACGCTTACATTTCCAATCGTTTATTTGCAAAGCCGAAACAGTGAAAACTAATCATATCAGTTCGTTCAAAGATGATGTCTATTTCGCACCAAACATATATGCATCGTATATTCGTATCGTTTTCAGTCTCTTTTCTGCACTGAAACCATTCGTCCGGTTCATCGAATTTTCCACGTGAGGAGACAAAAGCAGCGCTGCGTGACGGAAAAGGTCAAAAACTGTCAAGGTAGCGACGATACCGGCATGATCCTCCTCTCGGCTGACTAGAGCGCCGCTGACAACGTTGGTTGCAAGTTGCTACAAAGAGTTCAGCAATGCACTTGGCACACCTAGTGGATGCTGGTTTGCCATTTGAAAATGGTACGCCGGAATCTCTAATTTGATCCAAGCAATGGTAGCTCATCAGTTCTTTGGTAATGCTACATTGCTACTTGTGTTTTCCCATGCAATTGCAATGCAGTTGTGTACTTCCAAAACTAACCTCTGAACTTGTCTGCCTCCATGCTTCCAAAACTAACCTCTGAACTAGTGGGCTGGCAAGATCGAGCACAAGGTAGTGGAGTGCATCGTGATGGAATTGGTCACGCAGACTTCGTCGACTCAAATCTTGCCAACAAGACGATAGCCAGTTGGGATCTTTGTTTTAACTGCGTGTCCAATCATGCAGTGGCTATTGCAGAATTCCGTGGGCTTGTACCAGTACCACATTGTCGCTTCATCGGCAACATCTCACATCTGCCAAAAGCTGGCTGGAGGACGCAGCAACTTAACGCTGCGCTCCTCTAGACGTCTTGCAGATCCCTCTCGTGATCCATACTCACAAGGTTTGATATAGGCTTATGGGTAAAGATTAAGGATAAGGCCATATGTCGAAGCCAATTTTAATACAATGAAATTAGGTATAAGCTGCGGTTTGAAATAACTGAATAAAAATCAAGTTTAATCATTAATTATGATTGTTGGCCTTAGCAGAGAAACAATTAATCCCGTCAGTTCTCAAGTTTTAAGCTGGTGAACAAGGAACAGTTCAGCAGCTCCACGCCGGTGTACATAAAAAATAGGGCCACCTAGCCCACAACACGGGCACATAGCCCAATACATAGGTACATAGCCCACTCACATATCAAAGAATACTCACACCATAAAGCTAATTATTGAGACATAACCATAGCGGTATTCTTGACTACAGACACGACTATCCGAATAGATTTATACTATACAGAGGTTGTTCATTTGACTCACACGATATATTTCTTGTCTAGCCACACGCTAATAGTGGACCGAGCATGATGAGGTCATGTACCCATCGATTATCGCAACAATATCCACCCACATAACACATCACCAAGGGCTCATGATATAAAGGGGTTACACAGAATTCTTGGGGTTCACTTAGAATCCCTAATCGGATCATAGGACTCCGCACAGATTGCTCGATTCTGTTCTCCTGGACCCCATTGCCACAACCAGCCTTCGATAGGATATTGAGTCCAACTAGTGGGGTATGAAGCCAATCTTTGTTGTATATATGACATGTGGTTGTATGGTGGTCGCTAGGTAGAACGTCATAATGAATAAGTTTTTATATGACCTAGGCAAGTATCTTCCAACAGAAACACCACATGGGCGAACATGCAGGGTAGCCCCATCTCCGTTTGACACCTTACTCACCCCTACCAAAATAGGTCTCCCCCAAAAGCTCCATTAACACCAACCCACAAATTTTACTCATGCATGCACACCACCAATCACCACAACACCACACAAATGTTTTGTAAAACTATGTATCAAGATTAATTGAATAGCACACCTCTAAAAGAGACCAGTAACCATCCTAAGCATACTAGTATAACTAATATCAAGGTATTATCCATCATTATCATGGTATATGGTATTTTACGGACAAGGCATGACTTAATCAAAATAAGTCATAACTACCATAATAATTTAAATTAATGAACATAACATGGAAGCATAATAATTATTTTTTTATGTTCAATGTTTTAAGTATATAAAAGCATAGGTTCAACATGATCAAGGAAATTATGACTTGCCTTTACGAAGGTCATCTTTTAATTATTCCTTGTCATCCGAGTCTTCCGGGTTCCTCTTCAAATAGGTCCAGCCCTTCGTCCCCTTCCTTATATTCTTGTACTTCTAACCTAACGTCAATAAGCACTCAATCAAATAAATCTAAATTCAAACTCAAGAGCAAATCCAAAAGAACTCAAAAGCAAAGGAAGAACACCGAGGTAAATGATTCTGATTGTTCTAGAGGGACACATGAGCGCATGACAAAGAGGGAGGTGAAGCCAACTGGCGTGGGGAAATGATGTAGGGGAGGACAGGCAACAAGCCTACGCTCCTCTAAAGGGGCGCCCTAAGCGCCACGTCCCTGGAAATATCTAGAGATATGCTTCCTTTTAGACTTTGTTTGATAGTGCTTCAACTTCGAGATATATATAGAATTTTAATTTTGTAAGATAAAATAAAATAGTTCAAAATATAAACAAGATATCTCAACAAACTCTCAATTTATTCACAGTTCCCGCTTCAAGAATTTTTAATACCAGAAATGATCAGTTTCAAAAATTCTAGCCTGGAGCTCTGCCGACTGCAAAAAAACCCTTAATCTTTTGAGCAATTTGATGTGTTGGAGTTGCCATGAGGAGCTTAATTTAAGCGTTGCCTCCAGCCCGTCTGTGCAAACGCAATTAATGGGCTTTTTGATCGGCCCAATTAATGGGCCGTAGCCTAATAGGAATCACCCAGTTTGGCCCAACTTGAGAGCCACGAAACCGTTTATCCCCGGCAGCTTCAAGAAGCCGCAAGCGCCGCATTTCCCAACCCCTTGCGACGCAACCCCTACACGGCGGCGGCGGCCAAGATGGTGTCGCTGAAGCTGCAGAAGCGCCTCGCCGCGAGCGTGCTCAAGTGCGGCAAGGGCAAGGTCTGGCTCGACCCCAATGAGGTCAGCGAGGTCTCGATGGCCAACTCCCGTAAGGCGCTCCCCCCCCCCCCCCACTCCTTTAGCCTTCTTGCAGCGTGCCGCGTCCATGCATCACCTTGTCGATTGCTCTATTGGTTAGGGTTGCGTGGATCTTTGGATGCGGTACCGATCTGTGCGAGTCGGTATAGTCTCAAGAGGCTATAATTGGTTCGAACGCTACGCCTATCTCATCGATCATTTTGAGCTGGCTGTGGATGGATTTGACTAGTGCGCCTGGCGTAATGATTGTTGTAGGGAATTTTGAAGTTTGGGTGATTTTGATGTAGCATGTCATAGAGATTCCAAACCATTGGTGCCCGTGCAGTGCTTGCTATTCCTAGGAGTAAATGAGCTGTGGTGATCCGTTTGCTAAACTGCTAGTCCCTTGTGGAGTTGTGGTTCGCTGTTGCTGAGGTTCATAGCCATCTAAATGGGTTTGACGCCGATTTCCATGTCAGTTAACATTATAAATGTATATATAGGCGGCGGTGATTAGTTTAGGCCGTGGTTGCTGGTGTTTGTAATTAGTGTTAACACTGGTATGCCATGGTTGTGTAACTAATGCTTATTGTGCACACTCTGATACTTAGTGGATGGATGTGCTTGGGCAAGTGCCGTTTACCCTGAATTCTCATGTGGCACTGCAAATTTATATTCTAGGCTGTAGCTGCTGCTCAATTGCGGTGTATTACCTATGCACAGTCATCAATTCGTCTACAGGTGCTGTGTGCATCTCATGATGCAGAGGCCGGAACGATTTTCCTTTATCTAACAAAATCAATTTGTTTACTATACTGCCATACTAGTCTATCTGATGTAAGAATAATTTGCCCAGTGGTGTCTCAGTGATACTAATAAGGATACAAGCAACTCCATTAGCTTCATCCTAAGTTCCTAACTATTATATCCGACAACCCTTTGGGCACGTGTAACACACCCAGCTAGTGCCTAAACACTTCCTAGCCCACCTAATTGGTGATTAGACGCTAGGTGCTACCCACCATCCACCTAGCATCTGACATTTTCTAGGACACTGGTAAGACTGTACTATTGGAAAAAGAAGTGCACAATCAACTCCCTCTAGGCTGACCATGATTATAACACTTGGTGATTCTGCATGCACAGGTTATACTGTTAACCTAAGGTCATCTCTAACAGAAACTCTAAAAATTCATCCCCTATAACACTATTACAGTATCCTCTATTTTTTTCATCTCTAACAATTACCATATTTTCATACCTTCCATTACTCTCATTATCCCATCGGGCCCACGTGCATATGCTAGCTACAGTGATACGGGAGCCGTATCCGGCCGCAAATTTGCCTTCTCCCGTCCCTAACCCGCTTCACTGTAGCCTAAAAAAAGCAGCTATGCGGTAGCTGTTGGAGAGGGAAGCGGGAGCTATAATCGGCAAATCTACAGTGTTTTGCGGCAGCAGATACCGTCTCTGCTGGAAACGGCCTAATGATGTACCAGTTTCCTTATTTCTCAGCTATTGTTCTGCATGTACATAGGATTGCTGAGTTCAATTGTGATGATAAAGCTAATACATTTACCAGTTCCCATATCACTAAACTTTTAGACCCATTTATATGCAGTTTTCCCCCTTCCTGGCTAAAAAGAAGAGTATCTGCATATTTACACTGTTATAATTTACATTAATGTGGATGCAGCTTTGCTGGGTGTTATGCTTTTCTGCTTGTTATCCCTCCTTTGTTTGTATATATTGCGCATGGGTTCCCGAGTGTTCTGATTATGGTCGTGCTACTAGTTTTCCTTATTTCCTTGTCACTCATTCTGTCGTGCATGATTTTGTGTAGTCTAGCTTCTGAATGGAACATAGGTATCAGCATTTTTTTTAATTGAAACTTACAGGGCAGAATATCCGGAAGTTGGTCAAGGATGGTTTCATCATCAAGAAGCCTCAGAAGATCCACTCAAGGTCCCGTGCAAGGAGGGCACATGAGGCCAAGCAGAAGGGACGTCACTCTGGATATGGTATTTCACAGCAATATATATTAGCTGTTTCCAAGTCTTGTAAATATATGTGCTAATCTGCTCTTTGTACAGGTAAGCGCAGGGGTACCAGGGAGGCCAGGCTCCCCACCAAGGTTCTCTGGATGAGGAGGATGCGTGTCCTGAGGCGCCTGTTGCGCAAGTATCGTGAGGCCAAGAAGATTGACAAGCACATGTACCATGACATGTACATGAAGGTCAAGGGTAACGCTTTCAAGAACAAGAGGGTGCTTATGGAGAGTATCCACAAGTCCAAGGCTGAGAAGGCCAGAGAGAAGACACTTTCTGATCAGTTTGAGGCCAAGCGTGCTAAGAGCAAGGCAAGCAGAGAAAGGAAGATTGCCAGGAGGGAGGAGAGGTTGGCCCAGGTAAGATAGTATTTTACTGATTTAAGTCTGCATTTATTGTTGAACTTGGATGCACCTGTGCTGCTTCATAATATGGATATTGAGACTTCTTGATATGTGGCTTTAGAAATAAGAATCTGAACTGTGTCCTGTTACTAACTTAACCAATTTGGGCAATCTCTATCATTTCCAAATGTTCTATACCTGGGCCAAGTACTGCTGGGGGGACAAGATTGGTTTTTACAAAGTGGGGGGACAGGTTTGAGGTGTAAGGTTTCCTACGTTTTGATGTTTTGTAATCCATCGGTAAATGTATCTTTGTTGCAAATAGGGCCCGAGGGAGGCTGCACCAGCAGCTGCAGCACCAGCTCCAACTGCAGCGTAAGTACCTTGGAATTCCTTCCATTTTCCTTGTTTAGATATTCATGCCACATGATGTAATTTCTGCATTTTTTTTCCAATGTTACAGGGCACCAAAGAAAGCGAAGAAGTGAAGGCTCAACACAGCTTTAGGTTTCTATTAAGGACTAGCCTAAATTTTGGAGCGTCTGAACTGTTTTGCTCTATACCAAGTGTTGTGTCTCATACCTTGAATATCAAATCATGTTTATTCTGTTGGATGTAGCAAAGATGTTTATGCAGAGTTCTTTTAAACAGTTAGCTCAGAGTACCTGCTTATGTTTTATGAACCTAGTTTTACATCGGTTCTAGATGTGTTCTTCTCAAGTCTTTAAGTGTGACTGGCCAGGGTTCAGTTTAGTACCGAGCTTGGCAGGTCCCAGCTCCATGGCCTTGTCTGCCTTACTTCCGCTTATCTTGTGATGATGAACGAAGAAGTCACAGCTTCAATTTGGCTACTATGAAATCTTGCTGGTTTGGAGGGACCTCCGAAGATCATCCACCGCCTTCGGTGCAGCGGCGGCTGGCCGGCCGTGGAATTGCCTGGACGACTGCTTCGGTTGCTCCGTCCTTGTTCGACGTGCCAACCAAGTCGCGCTACGGCCACGGCGCCGTGACGCATTTCGTCCACACCTATGCTCGGCCCAAGCGGACTAGACGACGCAGCCATCGCACAGTTCTGAATCCAGAAAACGGGTCACGTGTTCAGATGGCGAGAATATGAACTGGGCAAAGAAAAGCCGACGAGGGTCGGCGGGTGCCCTGCTCGGACGGCACGACCCGTGGCGCGAATGAAAGCCGATTGAAACAGCGACCCAGGCAGCAACTCAAGTAAAAACGCACGTCTGAAAGCTGTTGAGAATATGCGTATTATTCTAATAATATCATTTTTTACTCCAATACATATTTCATAGCTATTTGCTCATATAAAGTAATCTATCGTTAACGGCAGACTATAAAATATAATAGATAAGAATAACGTTGATTTATAGTCGGGATAATGAAGAAAATGTATCGACACAGTATCGACTTGTGGCCTTGAGTTGAAAGATGCGATATTGCACGAGCGGTTGCATTGTCCAGAAATCTTATTGCCACCCTTTGTGCATACTTCACAGCGACAACATCTTGAATATATCGCTCATCCTTAACCTCAGTACAAGCTAAGAAGAGGACCGATCAGATTCAACAGCTAACACTATGAGGAGAGAAGAGAGGAATATGAATGAATTGTTCTAGCCTTGTTGCCTTATAAAAACTCTTGTGGCTAGACGTCTTAATTATCCTCAATAAACATCACTGCTAAATAAAAAAACAATTAACCTCATTATTGGTCACTTATGGCCGAAACAAATAGATGCTTTAGAATTTTCAAAATTATGCCTCTTTGATAAACCAAATCTATTATATTATTACTTGAGTGTTAAAAAGGAGCCATAATGTTCGCTTTCAAGATCATAAAATTAGCATGTTAATCGGAAAAAGGAAAATTATCTAGACCACTCATTGTTATGAATATTTAATGGTTGAAATTAAACCATAAAGTACATATCAAATATGATTAATAAATAACTAAATTCGATATTAAAAATTATAAAAAAAATAGCAGATCGATTTACATATAGTTTGAACTAAATAGAGATTCCAAATAAAATAAAATAAATAATAATTAAAATTAGGGTTAGAATAGAAAAAGAAATATCCATATCAAATATAGGCTTAGGAAAAAAATCATATTATTATAAAAATTAAATACCTAAATAAAAAGCCAATATAAAATATAATTAATTAAAATTTATCCTAATAAAATATTAGGATGAGTCTAACCACCAGCAAATTCTAACGAAAACATGATCAGCAACACCATTTAAAAGGCAGGCCCGCCATATCTGATCAAACCAGCCACCTTGCACGCAGATGTCCTCGAGATATTTAAGAAGCTGCTTGGACTCTAATCCTTCCGAGATGCAACTTTTGCCAGCCATGGACGGCATCGATCATGCTCCTGACCCTGCCCCGGTCGGCAGCAGCCCGCCGCCGGACTGGACGCTCTCCCACGTCGGCGCGTCGGGCATCACGGCCGCCGGCATCGTCTTCCTGTTCCTCTACCTAACCGGCCGCTTCCTCTGGCTGTACAACAAGGAGGCCGCCGCGAGCGCCGCGGCCGCATCCCCCTCATCGTCCCCGGCAGCGGCTCCGTCGACACTGCCGATCTCGCGGGGCGTGCCGCTGTCGCTGCTCCCGGTGTTCGTTCCCGTGGCGTCAGCCGGCGCGGAGAGGGCGGAGTGCGCGGTGTGCCTGGCGGAGTTCGGGGAGCGGGAGGCCGGGCGGCTGCTGCCGCGGTGCGGGCACGGGTTCCACGAGGAGTGCATCGCGACGTGGCTCCGGGTCAACACGACGTGTCCGCTCTGCCGTGCCCCCGTGGCTACCAAGTAACAGCCTCCAGCTTAATCTTTTTTTAATATGGGATGACGTACATGTATATAGGCTATGCTTTATTCCGGCTAGTTCAGATTAATCTTTTTGTAATATGGGATGAACCTGATTTCAATTAATGAAATCA
Organism: Phragmites australis; assembly: GCF_958298935.1. Taxonomy (NCBI): domain Eukaryota; kingdom Viridiplantae; phylum Streptophyta; class Magnoliopsida; order Poales; family Poaceae; genus Phragmites; species Phragmites australis. Next base: position 29,813,333 of record NC_084934.1, on the reverse strand, counting down.
AACATCACTGGTTGTCTTGAAACAACAAGTTCATAACTTGAAAAGGATAAAACGAATTACAAAAAGGCACCACGCCAAAATAGTAGCTACAAGGAGCAAAATGTAAGCTAGCTAATGCCAATCAAAAAGATTTAGACGCAAAAGAACCACCATCACTGCTCATGATGGATTTGTTCACACCGCAACTAAAATCACCTCCAAAATAAAACTGTATGTCATCATCTTTTCTTTTCTTGTTTACTCTAGCTTCAGCTTGCTGTAATCACCCTTCGTCCTCCATTACATCCTGCTTACACTTTGGTTATCTCCATCACCATTCTTCCGAGTCTTGTAGCATATTCACGTATCACCTTCTGTTTCTCCGATTTCTACAAAACTGACCAAAGATCATATGAGTTCAGATTAATCTATACTCCTAGTTTCTTTCTTCAGATTAAGCTAGATAATTCCGTATGGCATTATGTGCAGCTGGTGATTGTTCAAAGATTCATTATCGTCTCTTTCATGTGTGTACTGTAATTCTAGTCTAGAGGTGTTCGTTAATCTCAAGAGCTCGACCCGCCAAAGCTGTGGAACAAACGATCATTCAGCTCGGTGACTGTATGTTGATAATGTTCCGAAGCAAACATCAATCCATCTTATGTACTCCGTGCTATATACGTACACAGATTCCAGATGTAGTAGAAATTTTTACACTATGTTAGTACGTTGGACACTTCACAATGTAGGCGGAAAGCAGCGCAGGCGAGTGAACTCTGTTGCGCCTCTTCAGCTGCCCCAGGGCGCGCGGGTCTCAGCGTTCCCTTCTTCCTCGCGCCGCGCCAGCATCTCGGCGAGCGCGCGGGAGTGCGAGCCATTTTCTAGACCGTTGTGAACTGCACAGCACAACAAGGCTAGCACATCGGACAGCGCCGGAGTCAGGTCCAAAATGATACTAGCAACTGCTCGAGGCGCCGGCTCCCCCGGCCGGCGCAGGAGATCTGTCTATTTATATTGACGAGGAGAAAGCCTCATGGGCAACAAGCGGAGCCAAAGAAGGCTTAGAAAGAAAAAACAGCAAAAAAGTAAACACAGACACTACTCTTGCCTAATCAGACGGTTAAGGCTTCATCACGGATTGTCTGCAGCACGACACTTGTGGGATGTTCGTTGTGGTTGAAGGTCCTGCTGTCCCTCTCCTTCTAAATTTCCCAGCAAACTAGGATGAGCGGCGATTTAAGCCCTCTTTTCGGCGTGTTTAGCATGGAGGCCATCTGTGTCCATCATTGATGAACCGACGAGGAAGCCGGCCAGCAGCATGGCCGGATGCGCGGCTGCCCCACCCATTGCGATAGGCCCTGCCATATGCGCTTTGTGAACCTGCACTCCACGGAGAGATGGTGACCGGTCTCCTTTGCGCACCTACAAAGAATGCACCCCATGTTGGAAGACCATCCTCTCTTAGCTAGTCTGTCTAAGGTCCACATTCTATTCTGGTTCGCAAGCCACGCGAAAAAAACTTGCACTTAAGGGGGGCCAAGCCTTCCAAAACAACGGCTGGAAATTGGTTTATGTTGATCCCAAGCCTTGTATGTTGACGCCGTCGTGTACTTGTCATGTTTCATAAGCTTCTAAGTGATATCATCTTTAACGTGGTGTCTAGCTGGATCTGATGTGGTGCTATCCACAACCACATGAATTCTGCAATGTGGTGACACACGCGCGAAAGGTTTCACATCCATGAGTTATTTTCGATGGCTTCCCTCAAGGTCTGCCCTTCGGCTCTTGAGGCGATGTACAAGTGAGGGGCGAAGTCTTTCGGCGTTGGCCCGGGCCTGCTTTTTATTCGTGGAGAAAAGCTGGAGGTCTTTGTGCCTGCTATGGACAGCAGGACAGGGCAGCTGTAGTAATGGAGTGTGCAGGACGGCAGCAGATACATTCGCATGTGATGTGAGCACTCGTCGCCCGTTGTTATGTTGGAGCCAGGACGAAGGCAACTTCTGTTTCTTGGCTGCCTTTCTTCTCTCTCCATGGTTGCTGTGCCTCTCACTCTCAGTGTATATGGGAACCTGATGATGATCTCGGGAGAAATGCAACGGTAGGTGAATTGAAATGGTTGAAATTCGTAAATTTTCGTCGAAATTTCAATCATTTTTCGTCCTGTCCTATGTGAGTTCCAAGAAGAGTTTTACATGTCAGTAAAAGAAAATTCTCAAAATAGATATTTTGTTTCCTCCAAAATTCATGAATTTTTGTTGAAATTTTAATCCATAATGATTCCATGACTCAGCAAAGCGTAAACTGCATGTCTGCATGCCATACAAAGTCGGCTTCTGATCTTAGCCCTGTGGACACGAACCGGATCTTGCAGTTGCAGAGTTCTTGACATCTTGTGCTGTTTCTGCATGCAAATGCAACTGATATCAATCTCGAAGCATCTCTCTATCGTGGAAAAGCTCGGGCTGGATGGGGCAAAAGGGATAGGCCGAGAATCTTGCATCACTGCGCGCACACATGTTCATCTCGTTTCTTCTCTTGGACGATGTAGCAGATTTGGTGGGGTGAATGTGGCTGGCTTGCTATCTCCAGTCTCAACAATTCTGCTCATCTTACAAACGACACGACCAAGAACAGGCCCTGCCCAAAAAATAGACACCCACAGTCATATGTCGATCTAATCTTACCGAGCTCGTCAGCATTCAGACATGCCGGCATGGCCGGCATATACATATAGGAATCTGTTTCACGTGCCCGTTTTGACATTTGCGACATCTCTCTCCAAATAAGGACCCTAGCAAAGTCAAAAACTCGAATACGCGAGTCGTATCTGTACACAGATGGACTGAGGGAGTAAGAAAAAAAAACAGAGAAAGAAGAGATATGAACGTGTTTCGGCATCTTTGCACGCTGTTGAAGACGCTCGTGACACCTTATCTTGTGTGTCCATTGCTGCTCATTTGCATCCTTCAGGAGTCAGGACAGTTCTGTTCATTCTAGTTAATTCATACTCCTGCTCACCCAAACTACATACACAATTCCGGCAGGAGGAGGAGGAGACGAACTCCCTTCCTCTTCCAAAGGAACATGGGCTGTTCTTCGCTTCTCCACAGGCACTAGATCAAATGCATGGAGAGCATTGGACCGCGAGTTCATCACAAAAGCAACCCCATGACGATTAATAAGGCCGACCATTTGCTCGCATCTTTGACTGAATTTGTACTTTGCAATGCCAGTGACGACCTAGCTTTCCCAAAAAAAATCTTTGAGAAAGCTATCTATTGTTGAGGCAATCGTTAGCTTGGTTGGATCTGCTTTTACACTACTACCAGAACTAGTCTAGAAATCCAGCAGATGACACCAGTTCGATCGTGCATTGTCTTGCAATAATAAACTCTCCATTGTCGATGTCATCCAGTAAGACATAAATTGATCAAATCGAAATATCTTTGACTGAGAAAGGATTGAGTGATATACTACAAGTACTGATGCTACAAACGGAAATGCTGATGATGAAATATCGGTACCATGGCAGCTGAAAGCTTAGCCAATGTGCACCGGATAATATGAAAATCTAGCTAAAAGATTCGCTAAATTCCATATCTAATTGGATGTTGCTGATCAAGGTAGCGTAAGAGTCTGTTTGGTAGAGTTTCTCGTGATTCAAATTTTACATAGGAAGTGATTCTCCGGAGAAAATGATTACTTAGCTGGAAATGATTCTGCAAGGGAAGTAAATCAGTGAAAATTAGTTTTTTTTCTCAGCATCTAATTTATTTTCAGAAATAACTCTAGAAACTAAAACCTAAAAACTGTTATTTAACCAAGTTCTCACTAATTTCACTCTAAAACTTCTGACAAATAAACCCTAAATCACTAAAAGTCTAAAACTGCTATAAAAGCTCAGCTCCTCCGATCATACGCTCCTCACTCACACTGTCCTTGTCGCGTCTCTCTCTCTCACACATACACAGTGATCCCACCACAAAATGCCACCTCCGACCGCGGGAGCCAAGAAAGCGGCAGCCAAGCTTCCCCTCACCGCCACCTTCCTCTCCCTCTCTGTCCTTCTCCTGCTGCTCGGCTTCTTCGCCACGCAGAAGGCATTCGCCGTGGCCGCGTCCACCGCCGATGAACACCGCGAACGAGTGCTTCTCGACGATGGCAACAATGCCAATGCGGACGCCGCCGAGCACGCGGCCGCCGTGGACCGGCATTGCGCCGGCACGCTGCACCGCGACGTGTGCGCGTCGACGCTCGCCACCATCCCCGACCTCGCGCAGAAGCCGCTCCGGGACGTGATCTCCGACGTCGTGGGGCGCGCGGCGGCCGCGGTGCGCGCGTCCTCGTCCAATTGCTCGTCCTACCTCCGCCGGCCGCTTGGGCTGCGCCTGCGCGACCGCCTCGCGCTGTCCGACTGCCTGGAGCTGTTCGGGCACACGCTGGACCAGCTCGGCACTGCGGCCGCCGAGCTCTCGACCGGGAACCACACTGCGGAGGAGTCCGTCGTGGGAGTGCAGACCGTGCTCTCGGCGGCCATGACCAACCAGTACACCTGCCTGGACGGCTTCGCGGGGCCGTCCGCCTCGGAGGACGGGCGCGTCCGGCCCTACATCCAGGGCCGCATCTACCACGTGGCGCACCTGGTGTCCAACTCCCTCGCCATGCTGCGCCGCCTCCCGCAACGCCGCCGAGGGCGAGGGGAGGCGTTCGAGGGCTACGGCCAGGTCCGTCGCGGGTTCCCGTCGTGGGTGCCGGCGGGGGACCGGAGGCGGCTCCAGCAGGCGCCCGGGAGTGGTGTTCCGGCTGCGGACTTGGTGGTGGCGAAGGACGGGAGCGGCAACTTCACGACGGTGAGCGAGGCGGTGGCGGCGGCGCCGAACAACAGCGAGACGCGGTACGTGATCTATATAAAGGCGGGAGCTTACTTCGAGAACGTGGAGGTGGGGAGCGAGAAGACCAACATCATGTTCGTCGGCGACGGCATGTGGAAGACGGTCATCAAGGCAAGCCGGAACTTCGTCGACAACTACACCACCTTCCGCTCCGCCACACTAGGTCAGTCGGTCAACCACTCATCTCACTACATTACATTTTGTACGTCTTCCTCTAATTAACCTGACGACGCATTAGTAGTTTAACGCGACTAGTTAGCTAGATTATCGCGTTCCTTTCTAGTGTAGGAGACAGGTACTGTCACTCAGTTTTTCCTGCTTCTACAAAGTCTCTGCCATGGGCAATCAATCAAGCTGGGATGGTGTTCCATGGAGAGGAAGGAGGGATAGAAGGGAGAGAAAAAGGAAAGGAAGAAGAAGATGAGCCCCTTCAACAGTTCATCCTGCGTCCCTTACTGAAGTTAGGTGTCAGATGATAAATTTGGACGAGGAAGAGCACAGCTGCACTAGCAAGAATGACCACTCGTGAAAGAGTCGTACATGCCTTGCTACCTTTTAGGCTGCAGCTAGATTGGCGATTTCTGTCATGAATTCCGTACCTCACTCGCCATTTCAACTTCATCGTCCGCTACCGCTAGAAAGATTTGACATTGCAGATTTGCAGAGTCAAGTTCCTGCGCGCCATGAGTACCAAAAAAAGTAGGAGCACAGTACAATTCGATGATTGCATGAGCCACTCCCTGTTCCATCACCTCATGGCTTGGATGATTTTACTAGAGCTCACTATCACGAGTTTCAAGTGTCAGCGACTGGACACACTGCTCAGCTTCAACATTACATTGTACTGCTACCGCACCCCGGATTTGGCCACGACAAGAGCGACATAATTTGATTTCCTTCAAAACAGAAGCAACTTAAATTGATTATACAGGTCAGTAATCCAAGCTGGAAGGCAGCATACTAAACTATGAGGCATCACCTGATACCTACCCACTTACCCAGCTTTTATTGTGTGCCGAAACAGCTTAAAAAGCCCGGTGCAGGTCCTCGTCTGTCCGTGTGCCTGCACTTGCGAATTGAAGGCACACAGCACGAGTCAGGAGGCTTTTGTCAGTGCAAGCAAGCTGCTTGCTTATACAGTTATACTATTATTTTGCCAGTACAGTACACGCTCCTTGCTCCGTGGCGTTTGGAGTTATGCAGCACGGGAATGGTTTGGTGAGACCCAGCGCCCATTTACGCGCGCGCGTCTGCCGTGCCGTGCCCTGCCCGGCGACCGCAAGTCGAGATGATGACCAAAGCGAGATATCTGAGTGCCTTCACCTTCAACCGCTTCTACATAGGCTGCCAGCCAATTATAAACACCATGGAATGGAATGCCTTTCTGTGGGAGAGACCATTTTGTGCTGCTAGTATGTACTATCTAGCTGGGCTCCCTTCTTTTCTTTCTCGATCCTCTTGTCTCTTTTTCTGTTGGGTGGATGATGATTGGTCTCTCTAATCTCGTCCCTGTGGGGATGGCTCAAGCTCTATTTTTCCCCCTCTCTCACATAAGAGAAGACATGTAGGCACCGACAGATTGATCACTGTAGGCCGAATCACCCAACACTCAATCCTGCAGCAACTAGGTACGCTAGTGTAGTGTCCAGGATTCCTCTTGCATCCTGAATGCTTTCTTTCTGCGGCTGAACAAGATGCCACCGTAGCGAAGGTACAACGGCAAGCCGACACTAGCCGTACCAACGGAGTAGCGTGGGCCGCGAGCAGAGACTCGGCACTACCATACCAATGGCCTAACCGACCGGCTCCTCTGTGGCTTTGTCGCGGTTGCTGGACACAAACGCACTGCCATTGCCTGGCCCGGGATCGATCGATGATGATAGATTCGGCTTGGGGAACCTTAACTCCGGCACCAAACGTTTGGCCGGCAGCACCAGACGGTGAGGACGTGTGGTTGGCACGCCACTTTCGCCTGTTGGTACGTGTCGGTGAAGGTAATGCATCGTACGGGCGAGATGACACGACGTCACGACACGCTGAAAGCAGAGACAGGAAGTAACGGGTGCAGCAGGCCGAGCTGTATTCGATACCTCAAGAGCTGAATACACATGAGTACTAGATTTATAAATACACTAATATATTGTTTCTTTTAGTAAATACGGTGACGTATATTATCTATTTTTTTCATTTTAGCCGTGTTGCACCTGTCGCCAGCGTACGTACGGCTGCACCACATGACACAACTGTGTCATACATGTACCACAGCACAATGTGCAATAGCTCCAAGTCAACACGGTACAAATTAGACCAGAAATCATAGAGATTTTCGGCTTGTTTGATCAGTGGCAAATAAAAAAACTGATAGATGCACTTGAACAAACGATGACATTGCTTGCAGCGGTGGTGGGCACGGGGTTCCTGGCGCGGGACCTCACGGTGGAGAACGCGGCGGGGCCGAGCAAGCACCAGGCGGTGGCGCTGCGCGTGAACGCGGACCTGTCGGCGTTCTACCGCTGCAGCTTCGCGGGGTACCAGGACACGCTGTACGCGCACTCGCTGCGCCAGTTCTACCGCGACTGCGACGTCTACGGCACCGTCGACTTCATCTTCGGCGACGCCGCCGTCGTGCTCCAGAACTGCAACCTCTACGCGCGCCGCCCGGACCCCAACCAGAAGAACGTATTCACCGCGCAGGGGCGCGAGGACCCCAACCAGAACACGGGGATCGCCATCCAGGGCGGCAAGGTCGCCGCCGCCGCCGACCTTATCCCCGTGCAGGCAAACTTCTCGTCGTACCTCGGCCGGCCGTGGAAGGCCTACTCGCGCACGGTGTACATGCAGACCAAGATGGAGAGCCTCATCCACCCCAGGGGCTGGCTCGAGTGGAACGACAGCGTCACGCTCGACACGCTCTACTACGCCGAGTACATGAACCATGGCCCCGGCGCCAACACGTCGGCGAGGGTGGCGTGGCCCGGGTACCATGTCCTCACAAACGCCTCCGACGCGAGCAACTTCACCGTGCTCAACTTCGTGCAGGGCGACCTGTGGCTGAACTCCAGCTCCTTCCCCTACGCCTTGGGCTTGAGCTAGAATAGAATGCATGAGCTGCTTCTCTCCATCGATATGGGCATTTTTTGGTCCATGGTTGATACGTAGTTTGCATCTTTTTGGAATAAGGGTGGTTCAGCTCAGTAGGTTGGATAGTTTCTAGTAACCCTGAAAGCTAGAGCTGCTGTTACTACATCTGTTTTCATACTATGATTCTTGGTTAAAATCTACAATGGCCGAAGGCTAGTCATGGAAGAGGATAACCTCACTGCTTCATTTTTATGAGCATACAACCTGTCGACCTCTCATTGCTTCTGATTCATCTCTGCTGTACAAAAAATGCACATACGTCACTGACAATGTTCAGATCAGACCTCAAGGGTGCTGCTGATCCCAGTTCAAACAGGGCAAAGATTGAAGAGCCATAATCAGTTTCGTAGACAGATAACAATGCCATTAACATGCCTAACAGTCGGAGTACAAGCGTACAACATTGACGAATTTAACGCCGTTATTTAATCACTCTATCTACCTGAGATGCAGCCATTTCCTAACCTTGCTCAAAGGTTCTTGTTCCTTCATTTATTCTCGAAACTGTACTTCTCCCTGTTCTTACAACCTAGCTCTTTGCAGTTCCAGCTTCGCGATTGTACCGAGATGAACTTCATCGGGTCCGTCGGCAATCCGCAGTGTCCTAGCGGTTGCCCATAAGTGCGATAGGACCGTGTCAGATGAGAGACCAGCCGCGCCATGAACTTGCATTGCCATGTCAAGCACCTTCAGGGCCATATTTGGAGCTGCCACCTACACGGAGGCCACATTCACTGAATCTTTGTTGCTACAACGATTGAAAAGAAGGTGCTGAAGTTTGGTTCACCTTGGCCATAGCGAGGATGCCACGAGCTTTCTTGTTCCCAAGTCGATCAAGTTGATCGGCCGCTTCTAGCACCAAAAGTCTAGCCTGCTCCAGTTCAATCCGACACTGCATTCCACGTCAATGTTAGAGGAATGCAATGAACATAACACATGAGAGAAAAAGCTACAGGTTAAAATTGGATCATTCTTAAAGTGATTGCCATGTTCCCTGACACTAACTGGTCTCCACATGCTGGATATATAACCTCACAAAAAAAACAATAACGCAACAAATGCAATCAGCTCAATTTGGCGTGATAAGTTGAGATGTTAATGTCCAGACCACGGAACACCATCCGTACTAAAATTTGTAACAGAGAAATATTTCAACTCCCATAAAAACAAAGAGAACGTGATATATAGATCATGCAGGATATGGAAACGAGGAGATTGTGAAGTACATGAATTTATTTTTCAATTCAGAGCTTTAGAAACGACCCATGTAAGCAATCAAAGAGGCCATACCTTTGCAAGGTCTGATAAAAAGGATCCATGCTGTGCAATCCTCTTTCCAAATGCGGTCCTACTTAAGGCCCTCTCGACCATCAGGTTCATGCCCCGTTCTGCTGCCCCTATTAGCCGCATGCAATGATGTAATCTTCCAGGACCAAGTCTTCCCTGCAAAGCATCTAAATATGACATAAGAGGTACAAGTTATAGTAATAACAATGGTAATAACAGCAAGGCACTACTTACTTGAGCAATCTCAAAACCCCTTCCTTCCCCAAGCAGGATATTTGTTACCGGAACACGCACATTCTCAAAAGTAATCTCTGCGTGTCCATGAGGTGCATCATCAAAACCAAAGACTAATAGCGGTCTCTTTATCTGCACCCCAGGAGTGTTGATATCCACTAAAATCATTGACTGTTGCTTATGCTTAGGTGCAGAAAAATCTGTCTTCCCCTGGATGAAACGAACACCTTCAGCATTAGAACAGAAATATGCATCACTCACAGCACAACTTTCATCAATAGATGTAAGTTACCATTAATATCAGGATTTCACACCTAGGGTCCATAGCCCCACTGGTCCACCATTTCCTTCCATTTATCACATAGAAATCTCCATGCCTGTTGGGAAGAAAAAAATAAAAACTCATAAGTACACATAATGCACAAAGTTAAAAAAAAAAGGCGATGCTGCCTATTTAAACTACCAGAAGAGGATGGCATATCATGCAACATAAACTATATTTAGAGCTTTTATTTTACTTTCCAGATAAAAACAGGCAAAAAAAGGTTGGTCACAGTAGGAATTTATATGCATTCTCATTTCTCAACTCATAGTAGCTCTTAACTAGAGAATAGCTTGTACTAAAGAGTGAGAAAAGAGAAGCAACCACAGGTAATGAAATATTAACAGCCAAAAAGAACACCGTTGACATGCCAGTCAACATTTTCTCCTTTTATTACCTGGATATTGAGCACTCTATATTTGTTGCATCTGAAGATGCAACTTGTGGTTCTGTCATTGCAAATCCAGAACGAATTTTCCCTTCCAATAAAGGAATTAGCCAATGCTTCTGTTGCTCCTTAGTGCCATACCTCAGCAGGACCTGTAATAGATTTTCAGGTAACAAATTATTCATGCTGACTGAAATAGATCACTCAAACCGGAAGATGTGTTTGAAGCTTCTTCTACAGATAATTAGCATACTAAAGATAACAAGACCCGTTTGAAAGAAATAACGTAAAAAATACTATCTACTTTTCATATATACAGGTAGAAAATAGTGTAAGATAGAATTGCACTCTAAACATAAACATTTTCCAAGAGATACCAAAAAAGAAAAAAAAAACTGCAGGATCAAGAGGATATTGCTAGTCATGATCTATTGAAGACCATAAAAAAAATTCAAATTGTACGAGGGGCAGACATTTCAAGAAAACAGTTGTTTCTCCAAATATGCTTGATTAATGGGGCTAGATCCAGTGACTGCCTCTGTAATTCTTAAGCCAACTATAGCAACATAAACCAATGTTCCTTATAAAAGAATGGAGACAATTTTGTCTTACCTCCATGTTACCCGTATCAGGTGCACCACAGTTAAATATTTGTGGAGCCCAAACCGAACGTCCCATAATCTCACACAAATATCCATACTCAAGATTTGTGAGACCCGCACCCAGCAAAAGATCATTCGAACTTCCAGGAGAAACAAGAGACTGGTCCTCAAACAGTAGCTTTCTAGCTCTAGTTGCACTGTCTAGCTGCAGATCAACAATCATAATTCGCATAGATGAATCAACTACAAAACAAATGCACCCTACATTCCTAATGAAAGAAACATAATGTGTTGAATTTTCTGGATAATGTAAATATGAAGGGTTTCAAAGTAAAAAATATACGGGAATAAACAAGTTCCATAGGCCCTCCTTCTTTGCCAATGCTTTAAGATTTTCTTCTTCTGGATGAATTGTCCATCTTGACGTTGATTGTGCATGTTTGTAGAATTCACCCTCCATTGGGTATATGTGATCTTCGATAAACTTCATTAATTTCTTTCGAAGCTGCATAACCTTTTCGCTAGGAACAAATTTGCCTTGATCCTTTGTGGAAGTTGAACCTTCCTGCTCTCTGCGAAATTCTTGCCATGGAGCTTCTGAGACATGAAAACCTAATATTGAAAGCAAAGGATGGTCAACTAACAACACAAAAGTGCCTTAGATTTTAAAGGAATTATAACTGTATTTTCCATGTACTTTGCAAAGCAAAAACCTTGGAGAAACTTGAAGTTCAAAACATAAGAATAGTGCTTCTATGTTCTCCCAAACAGTGAAGATCGCAAATTTTAAAGCTAGTTGAGAGTCTGATTTGCAACCATTCACTACTCTCCACCATTAACAATGTGTCTGGGAGAGCATAGAAGCAACAGTCAAAACATAAATAGCCTGCCCACAAACAAGAATACACTATACAGCAGGAGGTTGTTGAGATGAGGTTACTAAACATAATTACCCCTAGAAGGCTGTTCTCGCAGGACATTTTCTCTATTTATGAAATCCCAGGCACAGTCAACCATGGCGTTAGCAACACTGCCAACAAATCTAGCACGCTCACCACCTGAAGCATTACCCTGTGTGCCAGTTCAAGTAAATGAGAAAAGATAAGCAGGCTTGGATTCCAGCTTTCAGAAGTTAAAGACACGTACCATAGTCCATCTGTGATATACTCCTGCATAGATAGATGCCCCACGAAACAGCGAAAAGGCAACATAGAACTTCCAATTTGCAGCAGGCCAGGGTCTTACCTGAGAAGTATTTTAGAATAAGAGAGGGAAAAAACAGCGAGTAGAATGTGGCTTATCCATTCAACAGTCTCAAAATGGGTACTTGATGCTTACAGAGAAAGAACAGTATACAGCAAGGTATTCTTCCAGTTGAGGAATACCGTCTGGAACACCAATATGTTGAAACCCTCCGTAAGAAGTCCTTTCAGTGGGTGTTGCATCGATAATATATGGCTGCATGGAAAAGTCATCACAGTCAGCACAAACGAGTAGCCTACCATTATAACAAAAAAAAGTGACCAAAATGATATTTATGTATCAATCAAGATAAAGAGTAAAATGCATTGCCGGTCCTTAAACTTGTGCGGCTATGTCACTTGGGTCCATGAACTCCCAAAATGCAGTTTTGGGTCCTCAAACTTGCAAGTGGGTCATGGCAGATCCAAAGAACTTCAAATCACTTTGGGTGCTTACGTGGCGAATTGACTAGATGCCACCGTGGAGTATATGCTGACCAAGAATTTTGGACATCAAATGAACCCCTTAATAAGTTTAGGGATCCAAAACTGTATTTTCAGAGTTTAGGAACCTAGGTGACACACCAGTACACGTTTAAGGACTGCGGACCGCCAGTGCACTTTACTCTCAGTTATTGGTTACAAGGTGTGGTAGGAAAGCAGAGACAGTGATACTCAACCATAAATATATAATAAAAAAGCAGAGCCGTTTCCTGCATTAGAAGGATACTACAATAGAAGAGAGATCCACTACGTCCATTTGTCCATGCCTTAAAGAGTTTGAAGACAAAACATCTTAACTAAATATTATTTTCTTACCAGGTTAGCCACAGTTTCTGTTCATGGTCACCACTACGCACTAGAAAGGAACATAGGGTACATAAATCATGGGCAACTACTACACAAAAACATTTTGAAGATTTCTAGCACACAAATTTCAATTTCCCTCCACGTTGATGTGTCATGCCTATCAAGCAAGTCAAATATAAAAATGACATGTAAAAAAAAAAACTCCATTTTATGTGGCCCAGAAAGAAATAGGTAGTAGTAGATCTGGATGCTTGTTAAACATACTGTAACTGTACCCTGTATCAACTGTAACCAACATGAAGGAATCCGAGAGTAAAATAAAACGTAAAGCTAAAATGTTCAGCTCAAGCTATATGCACGCAAATGCATCTCTTGGTTGCTACCAAGTACCAACTATACTAACCAGCCAGTAGAACAGGTAAACTTGCTGAAATAAAATTGTAGGATCAAATATTCATACCAAGTTGACTAAAAGAAACTAATAACATATAGCAGGCTACTTTGGCGCTAGAATTTTGCTGAAATAAAATTGTGGCGCTAGAATTTCGAGACCAATCCGCCGGAAGACAAAGAACTAAACTTGCCATGACACCACACAGGAGATAAGGAGGTGCTGCATTGTTTCATCAGATTGGTCACAAAGAGGGCAGCAGGGAGGATGAGGAAGATCTCGTTTCGCTAATCTGCCAGCTGTCCAACAACGATTGAGAAGGGGCAGCCACATGAAAAATTTGCAGCGCAACGGAGCCCATGATTTCCAAATCCTCCTCCACGGCGCAAACCTGATGGTGCCCACAAAGAAAGCTTTATAGGCTGACTTGCAAGAATATGTCCCCGAGCTAAAAAATTTCCAAGAGTGCTGATACTGCACATCATGCTGTAGAACAATATCTTCCATCAAATCCCACACCACCAAATACTCCTCAATGGCTTGCACTGTTAGAGCGCCTTTTATATCAAAGACCCAACGGCGGTTATCAAGTCCCTGAGCAACTGTCCTTTGATTAATAGCTCGCTTAGGGATCAAATCAATAAGATTAGGGGGCAACTCGGCTAGAGTTCGACCATGCAACCACCTACCAGGCCAAAACTTGGTGTCCACTCCATTACCAACCAAGGTTACATTAGCCATAGAAAACATTGCTTGAGCACAAGGATGGACCTGCACTTGCATACCGGACCAAGGCCTGGTAGGATCGGTTTTTTGCAACCAAAGCCACTTCATACGAAGGGCCCAACCAAGAGTGGTCAGATTATGAATACCCATGCCCCCATACTTAATTGGGAGACAAACTCTCCACCAAGCCACTAGGCAATTGCCGCCATTAGCTTGCTCCTGCCCCTTCCAAAGAAAACCTCATCTCCGCTTGTCAATTGCCGTGATAACCCATTTAGGAAGATCAAAAGCAATCATGAGGTAAATAGGAACGGAAGTGAGCACTACCTTGACCATGATGATTAGCCACTTTATCCACAAGAGGTTAGAGTTCTGCTTTAGTGGGTTTTCCAACTGATAGTGGCAAGCCAAGATAAGAGCAAGGAAATTCTTTAACTACACAGGACAGCACCTTATTTAGTGTTCATCCTGGCACCGAATAGGTGTAACTGAGCACTTTAGGATGTTTGTTTTGAGGCCAGAGGCTGCACCAAATACCCGGAGTAAATGTGTAAAGGTCCTCTTTCCTTGGCCGAAGAAAAAGGACCGCATCATCCGCATACAAGGATACCCAATGTAGGATACCGCGGGCAGCAAGAGGCTGTCAGAATCCACCCTGACATGCTCGAGCGATTAACGAGTTGAAGACGTCCATGACGAGAATGAAGAGTATGGGGGAGAGAGGATCCCTCTGTCTAAGACCCCGGTGATGCACAATTTCAACACCCGGTTCACCATTCAACAACACTCTAGTGGAAGATGAAGCCAAAAGAATGCATAACATGTCACACCAACGATGGCCAAAACCCAAATGTTGCAGCACTTCCAAAAAGAAAGGCCAAGAGACAGACTCGAAGGCTTTGGAGATATCCAACTTTAGAAGAACGTGTGGCTCCTTGGATCTGTGCAAACTCTTGGTTGTTTGTTGGACAAGGAGGAAATTGTCATGTATACTTCGGCCTCTGACAAACGCACTTTGGTTGACAGAAACCATTGAGGATAACTTCGTCGCTAATCTGTTGGCCATGAGTTTAGTGACCAGCTTTGCAAAATTGTGAATCAAACTAATAGGATGGTGATCTTTAACTTGAAAAGCATACACCTTTTTGGGCAAAAGTGTGAGAAAAGCTGTGTTTAGGAGATGCAATTTATTTCCACGACCAAGCTGAATGGCCAGCAGAGCTTCCATACTATCCTCCTTGATAATCGGCCAACACGACCTAAAAAAGCGCCCGGTAAAGCCATCCGGGCCTGGAGCTTTATCTTGGGGCATATCTAAAATAGTTCGCCCTACCTCATCCTCGGTGAAAAGAACATCCTAGCTCTCCAAATCCTGCTGCTGCTGGTGGAACAAATTCAAATCAAGGGTAATATCCCTCTGCTCGGCTGTCCCAAACAGACCCGAGAAAAAAAAATCAAAAACAGCAGCATGCTTGTCTTCTTGGCTTGTAACAAAATGATCTCCCACTTGTAATTGCCCAATAAAGTTTTTCCTTTTCCTATACCTGGCTTGCTGATGGAAAAAAAGATGTGTTGGCGTCGCCCTCATGGAGATAAAGTATGTGAGACCGTTGTCGAGCAATAGTACGTTCGAGAGAAGCCAAGCCAAGATAGTGCAATTTCAGCTTTTGCCGAAGCCAATCCTCTTCCAAAGAAAGTGGACGAGAGTCACGAGCAATCTCGAGACGGTGTAATATTTCTTTAGCCATGGCCAGCTGCGTTTTAACATGCCCAACTTTCCGATGACTCCAACTTTGGAGCCCCTACTCAGCCGTCTCATCTTGATATAAAGCCGCTCGACGGGGCAAGAAGCTGAAACCAGAGCAGCCCAATTTGTTGCACTGCCTCCTGAAACCCCTGCAGGGTTGGCTAGAAACTCTCGAAGTGAAACCGACGCTTACCACATGTATTGGTTTTGAGACCCAAAATGAGAGGGCAGTGGTCAGATAGTGCAGATGCTAAGCTTTGGAGGATAGAATCAGGAAAGATGTTTTCCCAATTGACTGTACAGAAAGTCCGGTCCAACCTGACCAAATTCGAAGAATCCCGTTCGTTCGACCATGTGTATTTCCGGCCAAGAAGACATATTTCCTTGAGCTCAATATCATCCAGTAAGCGACGAAAATGACCCATCATCGCTCTATTCAAATATGCATTGTTTTTGTCTTTGGCTTTGTAAATTAAGTTGAAATCTCCCGCAAGCAGCCATGGTCCAGTGCAAAGAGCACGGACATCACGCAGCTCCAGCAGAAAAAGCAATTTATTGGCATCCTCCTGTGGTCCATAGACCCCGGTGAACCACCAATTGTTTCCTTCTAGTTCAGCGAAATGAACTGAAACCAAAAAATTATCCACTCTGGACCCAAGCACTTGGCAAACAGTACTCTTCCATGCGATGAGAATACCCCCCCCCCCCACCCGTGTACCATCAGCCGGCAAGGCGACATGTTGATCAAACTCTGAACCAAGCACAGAAAGGAGGCGGGGAGTAAAGGCAGCCACTTTGGTTTCTTGCAATCAAACAATGTCTGCTCTTGATGAAAGAACCACATCCCGTACTGCATCACGTTTTGCGACCATATTGAGACCCCGTGCATTCCAAATTAAAATGGTTGAAGCATTCATTGGTAAAAACAACAGAAGGAGCGACCAGGGAACAACAGCACTCCTACTTAAGAGATCACTGCAATGTCATCAGAAGACCTGACCTTATCAACATCCTCTGCGGACCAACCAAAAATGGCCGCCAAAGCCATTAGGTGAGTCCTGGAGAGAATCTTCTCGTACAGTTTGCTATAGACGTCCTGCGCTTGTTTGTCAACTTGGGCAAGGTCCGAGATAAGCCCGAGCTGCTTCATGACCCTTCTTTGAGCAATGTTAACATCAAGGCCCGGAGACCAAGGCCCAGTTCCTGCTACCCTTCGGCTACACCGTGGCAGCGAGCCAGGCGGCGGTCCCTTCCTTCTACGCTTGGCAATCAAGGGTTGCGGAAGAAGGCCGTCCACTTGTTTCGACACTTGAGAGATGAAAGCTTCAGTTGGAGTCTTAGGTGATGTAGGATCTGTTGGGGAGGCTGGGCCAGGAACTGGAGTGCTTGTCCTACCAGTTCGGTGCCTTGCCTCGAGTAGACACGCAGGGAGGAGGATGGCTCAACATGAGGTTTCTTCTTTGAAACTAGCTTGAGCTAAGTGATAGTTAGTGAAACATGTATTGCCCCATGAGTACAGCAAACAGCATCACATTTGAAGATCTACCATAGTAGAACAATAGCACAACAAACATGATGTAAAAGGAATGTGCTATACTAATTACAAAATATAGGCGGCTGAAGTCTAACAATATTAAAATAAGAATGTACTTCATACCAAGCAGCTATAAGCCACATCACACATCTGATTCCCCAAAGTAGATAGTTCCCAATCAAGTACACCAATTACACGATCCTGTATAGAAACAGATATAATCATCTTAAGGAAGAAGTCAAATTATACAACCTAGGCAGACAAATGCACAAATACTTGCAATGCCAAAACACAAACCTCTGTTGGGTGAAAAACTAGATTATCAGCACGGTAATCACCATGAACGAGACCAGTTCCCAATCCTGCCGATGAATCTTCTTTTGGTACATGTTTTTTCAGCCAACGAGCTAGATCAAGCATCTTCTGATAACGTGCAGGCTTCCCTTCACCAGTGGATGAAAGATATTGCCTCTCCCATCTTTCTACCTGAAACATGAAACATAAACTATCTTGAAATGCAAATGGAGTTTCACAGTTAGCGTTACACAAATCAATACAACTAGAAATCTCTTATTCAACTTAGTGATCAAGCTGTAAATTGTCACTAATATCCATTCACATAGCAAAAATAGTTGCAAATTAATGCACATATATATCGCTTACAGACTAAGAAGAAACAAATAACTGCCACTTATGAATATGTTCCGAGGGAGAGAAGGTGAGGGACTGGGGGTGGGAAGGAGAGGAAGGGAGGAGGAAATCAACATGCAAGATATATGATTACTTATCACCTACTTGTCTTTTGCAATAGTTGTCTCTTTTCCCATACTTTTGCAATCCAATGGCATTAACATCAACTTTGTGTATAGCAGCCAAAGTTTTGGCAGCAGAAAAATATACAGCCTGCCTTTTAGTTGGAGTTACCCCCTGCAAAATAAAAAGGCATAAAAATCACAAAATTAACATGAATCAGTACATTGCATATAGGCACGGCTACCCTGTATTTACACTACAAGGTACAATAAGCTAAATAAATGACTGCTTGATTGTCTAAATTGTATGAGATACAGTATATATTAAACATTACCCAGGAACAAATATAACAACAAATCGATGAACTGGTCATTAAATAAGTACATAGCTATTTATGAAGAATGGACAAGACTAAGAATACAGAAGAAGCAGCATACCGGCAACTTGTTATCAGGATATATTATTCCTTCTAGATACTCCATTATGTAGAAAGGAGTTCCAATTACACTTGCATCTGTGCAAAGACAATAAACCTTTGGGACGGGAACATCTGTGTGAGCACCCAGAGCTTTGAGAACCTGCTTCCCGATGAAAAACAACTCATGGAGTAAGCTCATATGCTTATCAGAAGGAAGGCAATGCTACATAACACACATTTCATTGCCTGTACTGAGGCGCACAATTAAGCCAAATTGCCACAGCTAGACAATTTAAATTGCTCTCAATAAGCACAGCAGAATAAACTATCTAGTTAGCAGCAACCATACATTACCCGAATAATTTCCACAACTCAACTGAATTTACAGGGTTTGATGAGTGGGAGATGGTTCAGAATATTCCAATCTGAAAACAGTTACAGAAGCTAATTCTGCTGTGTCAGGAAAACAGTATATTCACTATTCCAATCTGAATATTTGACTTAGGCTAAGCTTAAGATTCTAGGAACACAAGCTCCCATCTACCCACCATATCAGATCCACACCCTTTTTGTTGAGATGTCGAACTAAAGGGATCATCATTTCATCGGCCAGCTAGCCTGCGCATGGAATCGAGACCGAGCAGAAGAGCGGGGGGAAATGAAATCGAACCTGGAACTCGCGCTCCACGGCGTGTGCGGACTGGAGGATGGCGCCGGGCGGCTTCTTCCGCAGCACGTAGCGCCTGGTCCCTCCGCCGGGGGCGGAGGCCTCGAGGCAATAGGTGGGGTTGGACTGGCCGTGGCCGAACTGGGTGAGAACCAGCGCGGGAGTCGGCGCGGGGAACCCCCGGACGTTGGCGGCCGCGTAGCGCAGCAGCGCCGCCTCGTCGAGCGCGTGCGCCGCGTCCACCGGCCGCAGCAACTCCGAGGTCAGCTTCGCCATCCCGAGGTGGAGGGAGACGAGAAGGGAAAACGGAGGACGACGACGAAGATGAGCACGAGCTCACGGCACCGTGGGGGGGATTTGGATTAAAAAAAAAATAGTACAAATGCAGCGAGGCAAAATTGTCAGCGCACGGCTAAAATTTGGTCCGACTCCCTTTCACCCCTAACCAAACAGACAGCCTCATGAGCCACCTGTCTACACCTGTTCAAAGGCCAGACCGGATCAAGCCTTGGAGCAAGCTTTGAAAAGCTGGACAGTAAAACAAAAGAGTTTTTATTTTTATATTTTTTAACATTAATATTTAAATAAATAAATCTCTGATAGAAAAAATTATAAAAATAGACGCTTACTGTTTTCTCATAAGGTAAGCACCATGCAAGGGCTAACGGCCTTTGATCGGGCGGTTGCAGTGTGAACAGTATTTTTAGAAATCACTGTTTATAGTAATATCATTTTTTACTGTGGTCTTCTGTTGCTGAAAAAATTTAAAAAAATTTGTACGTGTTTCATAATTCATGTACAACCCATTTTAATTAGATTCATCTAAAAAATATGCGTAGAATTTAAACTAAAATTCTCAAAAAATACTACTTTTATAACTTTTAACAATTATTTGCCTCAAATAAATTTTCAAAAATCTAAGAAAAATCATTAATATTCATCTTATGTGATGGAATAATTTCCAAATTTATTTTTATCCCTAGGCTATATGGTGAAAAAGTAAGTTCCTTTGTAAATCTATTCACATGAAATGATAAAAATGTATATAAATAGAGCATTACAAAAGAACTTACTTTTTTACCATATATCCTAGGGCTGAAAATAATTTTAGAAATTATTTCATCACATAAGATGAATATTAGTGTATTTTCCCAGATTTTTGAAAATTTATTTGAGGCACTAACAATTGTTAAAAGTTATAAAAGTAGTATTTTTTGGAACATTTTAGTTTAAATTCTACACAATATTTTTAGATGAATCTAATTAAAATGGGTTGTACATAAATTATGAAACAAGTACAGAAAGTTTTAAAATTTTTGAAGCAACAGAATACCTTATATAAAAAAAAGATGGGAGGGCAAAAATATTGCTGTGAACAGTGATTGTTACGAAATACTGTTCACACGGTCAGGGTGGTAACCGTTCTATACGGTACACGTCTATTTTGTAATTTTTTATATCAAAGATTTATTTATTTAAATATTAATGTTAAAAAATATTAAAAAACTCAAAACTAAAAGCTCAAACCTAGCCCGAGCCTAATGTCGGGCCGAGCTCTGGCCTCTAAACTCGGCGTTACATTGAGTTTTTTTTGGTTTTTTTCAGATTTTGGCCCGATTTTTTAAACCTACCCTAGCCCAAAAAACCTACAAGCTAAGAAGTTAAGCTTGAGCCGGCCCATGTGCTGGTCAGATTGGGCTTTTTTGGGTTGGGTTGGGCCGAGCTGCCCATGATCGGGTCTACCGCCTGCCTGCCTGCTGGCCCCACGGATCTTCTTCGGTTTATCTAGTTCGGTGAGTTCGGCGTGATTTTGGGACGTGTTTAATTTCAGATCTGGGTAAGCTAGTCTTTATATTCCTTCATTTCTATAGATAGATGCCAGAATACTAGGCATGATTAGTCCATATTTCTGTAACTTAGACCATTCTGCCTTCAAAAAAGGTTAAAAAAAAGTTGCATTTATTTGATAAAGTCAAATTTTGATCTGCCCAGAAAATTTGATAATTATTTGCTTCGAAGCCAAAATTTGACTGGCTCATGAAATTTTAGCTGGTGTCAGCTACAATAAACAGTCGACGTGGGCGAGCAAATTGCTCATCCTGTTTTTGGCCACCAACCATCCTATGGATGAGATGTTAGCAGCATATTGTTTGCACGTAGTTTAAATTTTTTTATTATCAAACTGCAAATGCTAATATCTACTAAATCATATATCTGATTTGCAATTTGTTTACATATGGTATTTCTTATGATTCAATAAGAAAAAAAAATGATGACACGTAGACCCCACATATCATACTCACAGTTGTGGTAAGATTTAGCATACTTACCATCTAAATAGCATTTTTTTTCCCACGATTTGGCAATGCCAAATTTGGTTGATGCTGAATTTTGTCGTGCTTTTGGAGTAACGGAGGAGCGCTCGTGCGTTGTAAGGAAAATACAAATATTAGACACGGTAATATTAAGCGTAAACTTAAGATATGAAGATGTGGATGTGTCATGAGTGAGAGCGCTGTCGAGCGAATACGTCAAAAGTGATATCGTAGTTTGATTTTAGATGAGATAAAAAAGGAGAAACAGATTATTCGCTAATTTCTCTTATAATTTTTTTATTTATTTTTATTAGTAAAATTGATATCATATATGTAATTGGTAATAAGATGGTAAAACTGAAGGATGGTGGTGGTCGTTTGTAATAAAAATAAATAAATTATTTAAATTTTAGAGATTTTTATTCGATAGTAGGAGAATAATAGAAGAGGTGATACGGCAATCGAATTGTGTTTTATATATTAGAAGAGAAGAGGAGAGAGGAGATTGGAACGCTTAGCTTTTGTGAGAGAGAGGGGGATTGGAACTCTAAAGTGGACGCGGCTGACCGAGCTCGTCCGTTTTTTGCCCCACGGGCCACCGCGCGGTCCCTGGAAAGCCCAGTAGCGGTCAACAAGAAGGCCGGTAATGAGGCCGAGTCCCGAATAAAGTTGAGGCCCAATTTGCAATGAAGTTTAGGCCCGGTAGATGAGTTTTTCCCCAAGTACGTACATTTTCTCAATAAATTGATGCATACTTCATGCGACAGAACGTTGGTAAATACCCGTAGTTGGACACTAAGTGAATAGAATGGAATTTTAGTCCTTTTAAAAAACATTTTTTTTGCAAATTGACCTCTGAAAAAATGTCAGAAACTGAACCCTTCTAGTGGCGTTGTGACATTTGGCACCATATGTTCATGGGATGGCGCTGTAGCAATTCGTGCAGTACTAGCACTACATAGCTTGTGAGGTAAAATGGTGCCACGACCTTTAGCGCCGTTGTTCCGAGGCACTGCACCACAATCTTTGGTGCCATACCTTGCATTGGGACTTCGCTTGTGTTGTGGAGTGGGGGCCCTTCTCTCGACCTGATCAGAGAAAGGAGTTGGCGGTGCCTCTCTCCACTCTCCCAAATCTTGCAATTTCACTTCAAATTGAACCAAATATTCCTGACGAATTAGATCCCCAAGGTATCCTCCCTTCACCGCCCCAATTATTTTCACTCAAATTGCTTGATTTGGTGGCGAATTCGGCTGGCAGTGGGAGAGCCAAGTGGCACAAAGAGGAGATAGATAGGGGAACACAACGAGTGGTTTAGGGCTCTAGTTTTTTTCTTTAACGGACATGGGACCCATGTGTAGAGTCGCATCTAGGGAGAGGCAGGTGAGTCCTAGAGACTGAACTAAATTTTCTGTTCGCTATTCTAGTGTCTCAGAATAAATAAAATTAGAGCCCAGTCCTATCTTTGCCTCCCCTAGACCCGTCTCTCCTGTGGTTATTCGCATGCTTGAGGTAATGCTGCGGAGGGCACAACGCTAAATACCGTGCCGTTGTGCTATGTGCCTACAACACTCAAAGTTATGGCGCCGTGTAAAAGGTTTGTATTCAGAATATGTTTCATGGAGGATCTATTTATAAAATAGTTTTCTAAAAAGGGCTAAATTGAAAAATTCCACAGTGAAAGAATACGGTAGTTGATTTCTTGTATGCTGATTGTGACCAGCCGAAGCTCTTCCTTTGTTTGCTGTGTTATTACTCTACTATTCCTATGAACAAGTATCAAGTGCATAGTCCGCGTTTCTGTTGATTTGTCAAATATTTTCACGCCTTGTGCAGTCATAGCACGACCACAGCCGTTTACTTTCTCTCAATCTGTTGTTCTCGAAGAAGACTTTGTTTTCTCGTTTTGCTTCATGCTTAATCTAAGTAGGCATTAGGCGTGTGTTAACCACAAGGGAGAGACGCTTTGAATTGCCTTGCGGTCACGAAATGTAGATCCTTGGGGATCGTTGTAAGTCACGTCAGAATTTCCTAGATACGCTAGCAGAAGAGTCTTACGTGACTTCACAAATTCTATACTTCAAAATCATCTCAAGTTAAGAAGAGACAAAATATTTGCTTGCTGAAAAATATGTTTAGGTTGCTCGTAGGATATTGACTAGCGCGTGCACCTAAACAATCCTCACGCAAACCTTATCGATCGTCAGATAAAGTCAAAAAGACACACGTCCACAGGATTGCGATTCTCGTGGCAATCTAATAACCATTCTCTTTTTTTTTGCGGTATATAATCTAATAACCATTTTGGAACCGAGGTAGCTTACATTACAGTGATAACATATAGCAAGACGGCGTTCGCGTGCAGGTGAAGACTTCCTTCCAAATTCCAATCATCAGGAATGGAGAATCATACTGCTACTAGATTTTCTTTGGTGGCACGTAGGACATGGAATTGTGATTTGCTTTCAGTGAAAGCAACATCTCTCACTCTCAGTATTAGATTTACTTTTACTACTGAAAGCACTCTCAGTACTAAAGCAACGTCTCTCACTTTCAGTCAAAGCACTTTCCCAGCAATATCAAATATGTTTTATCACCCGAAACCTCAAAACCTCGATTGAAAATGTACTTTTACTCAAAGAAAAAATGGTAATGCATTTTTTAAATAGGGCCCAATCACATAACGTCTTTGCAAGTCAAGTTGCATGAAACCGTCGGCCAGGCCTAGCCAACAGATTGAAGGAGGCCGCAGCATTCGGTGGGCGTGCGTGCATGCATCATCCTTTTCTTCCGTGAGCTGACCAGTTTCACTTTGGTTAGGCGGCAGACGACGGACTCGTTGGATTTTTTCCCCCATATTCTGTTGCTTTTCCGTAACCTTTCAGTGATACAATATATGGCACTTCCTTCATTTCGTGGTCTGCTCGTGTATGTTTGCTCTTATTTGACACATATCTTTCTAACATAACATATCATAATATAATTTAAGAAAGAACGAACAATTAACATTATATTACAGTTATTAAGCATGCAACAAGTTATTACAATTTATAGTAAAATAGAGTTATGAGGAAATTAAAATCTGTTCAACTCCTAACTAGCAAAAGAAACTAAATAGCGGAAAACTAAAAATTATACAACAAAAGGAGGATGGAGCCATATGCCCTTAGGCTCTACCCCAAAAGCACGACCTTCGAGAGTAGAATGAACTATTCTTTCCAATCACTCTGATCGGCAAGCACGAAGTAGCCAAACACCGGCTCTTCCTCACTATAAAACTTGTAGAACAGTTGAGTACGATGGTACTCGTAAGACTTAAACTATATAGAGCAAATATACATAACTCGACTCCAAAGATTATGCATTGAACTATTAGTAAGGAAAAGCCACATGATTAAGTTAAACATAAACGGTAAACAACCTAGACACATAGATGTAAGCAACTAACTTAACCAACAATAACATAAGTCTATCCAGCCATAACCAACTGAACATAAATACCTGGAACAATTGAACGTATATGAAACAAAGACCAACTCAACCATCTCCCACATATCCAACCATCAAACATAAGCGAAAACTCTACGACCGATGCAGATGAATAGAAGCATGCTTATAACCGAGAGCGCGGTATTTCAAAATATTTTTACACCCTGCATGGATACTCCTGAACTCACACGACTTGAGGATCATACGGCTTGCATGACCACACAGGTCCATATAAGGGGTACTCATGTCAACCTTTCCCAATAATCCACAACCATTTGGATCATGTATCGCTCGGCGCGGAGGTACTATAACTACTCACGAAGCAAACTAGCACCTCCTACAAGCCCCCCCTCCCCCCCTCGCACCATCGATGTTTACGCCCAAATGATCATAACTACAGAGGTATTCGGCTCGCCTTACCATTAGATCGGCATGTGGTGAGTAAGGTAAGTGCTAAAGCCGACTACATCGACGATCAGTGCTTAAATGACGCAGGCGGTTTACGGTGTCCGGGTTCTTCTCCTGACCTGCCCTTAGGACTTTCCTTTGGAGCAGACAACACCCCTAGTACTACCCACACATCGTCTCATACTCACCATTCATCCAACCATCATCAACCCATATCCAACATTGAGATCATTATGAAAATAAATATCGCCTATGCTTGCGAACGATGAAATAATCATCGCTTAACTTCTCCCGAATGACTTATGCATTGCTAAGTATTTCGATTTGACTTGTAATTTAACAACATTATATGAAGCCCAGGTTACAATGATACGGATTCATCAATAAGCTAATGTAAAGATAATGCATCAATATAGGTTCTACCCACATCGATCCGACATTGACTCACTAAACATGCGAACATACATAAAGCATAATTTATCAATTTTAGACTTCATTCAATTAAACAAAGGTGCAATATGATTAGTTATTTGCCTTGCTGCTTTGGCGGTTGTTTGATACTCCCTGCACAACACTCACAGAACTCCGGGAGGTTAGCGTCGTCTTCAACCACGGCCGGGGCACGCGCAGGTTCTTTGCTCACTAAACAAGAACGCATGCAATGATGAGCATAAATGAAATGCACCAATGTATGCTACAATATGTATAACAATAAGCTATGAATAAGCATAAGGAACGAAATTTGTGAATTAACAATGCCAGAGAAATATAGAAGGTCGGAGACTTCGAAAATTTCTCCGGGCTCTCCAGACTTTTGCAGAGTCTCCGAAGATTTCTCTGGACCCTCCGGAGATGTGCGGAGTCTCCGGAGATTTCTCCGGACACTCCGGACCTGTGCAGAAAGAAATTTCAAGGGGAAGCTTTGGTTTATTCGATTCCAAATCGAAGAGCAAGATTTTACAATGGCTCATAGGGGTCTAGAACTCACTCACTAATCTATCAACTTGATTCCTAACTCAATTTCATCCACAATCCTCTAATTTGCTCCAAAACTCAAGAACTCATGAACTTCACAACCCTAACTCCAAATTCGAAATCTATCCAACCAAAAACACGGATTTTTGCCATGGATTCCTAAGGGACTCACCCAATACGCTTTGCTGAGCTTGGGGACCGATGGTTGAAGGAAAAAAGCTCGAGAAGAGGAAGAACACTGGTGCTTCTTGTGCTTCAACCATGAGCATCAGAAGATATCAAAATCGGCTCGAATCCTTCAGGAAAACGAAAATGAATTGGAGGGATGGATAGCTTACAAGCTAGTGATCGCGTAGACACCACATGCGCACCTCGATTCCTTCTCTTGAGGTGGGATTTTGGGGGAGAAGGAGTGCTTGAGAGAGAGAGGGAGAGAGGAGCTCCCTTGTGCCTTGGCTGGTTGGAGGATAATGGGTGGGAGAGTGAGGGAGGGAGAGAGTGAGCTGAGGGAGGGGCAGGTGGTGCTGCCCAAGGGAGATTGGGGTGGTTGGCCCATATGTGGGGCCCACATGCTAGAAAAAGATTCCATTTTAACTGTTATTTCTATTCTTCTCTCTCCCGAATTTCTTTCTCTCATCCAAATAACACAGAACGAAGTGCTCTAGTGTTCCAAAATAATTTACCACGAATTTAATTATGATGCTAATGATGCATGATTAAGCTTAATCACATGATTACAGAATTTAGGACATGGCATCTTCTCTCCCACTGATAAGAGTAAACCAAGCAATGTTAAAGAGGAGGGCAATCGCACTGACAAAACTATTGAAGACAATTTGGAATCTCTAAAGACTTATCGAAGAGCCAAGGGGTTGTGCTTTACCTCTTGTGATAAGTGGAGCAAGAGTCACAAATATCCTGATCAGGTTCCACTACATGTGATTGAGGAGCTCTTGGAATTTTTCAGATTGGAGCATGACCTAGATTGTACTTGGGATCTGATGATAAGGAACCTATTGAGGTAATTCTATCAATTGTTGTGCAGGAGCCATCAGCTAAAAACCCTAGCAAGACCATGATGTTTTAGGGATTCATTGGGAAACATGTTATTCTTGTGCTTGTGGACTCTGGTAGTGTTGGCACTTTTGCCAGTGAGACTTTGGTTCAGCATTTGTAGCTACCTATCCAACTGATCAACTCTGAAAAATTTCCACCACTACTGGGGGTGTCATGACATGTGACACGATGGTCAGGCAACTATAGTGGTTCATTCAAGGATTGGTTTCTCGTTGTATGTTCGAATTCTTCCATTACAATGCTTTGATCTCATTTTGGGTGCTGATTGGTTGGATGATCATAGTCCCATGTGGGTTCATTGGTGGCACAAGCAGATGCACTTTACTCTCAATGGGTGCCAAATTCTTTCACAAGGCATTATTGACGATGTATCTCAGTGCGCTACAGTGAGTTCTCGCAAATTGGAAGGATTACTCGGGAGAGGATTAGTGGCTTTCGGAGTAGAATTGTTACATGTATGCTCCGTTGTGATGTCGTCCATTGCGGCTGGTCTATCTATGCTAGATGAGCTATAGTGCTTACTGATAGAATTTTCTACCTTGTTTGCTAAACCTGCCGCACTCTCGCCTACCAGGGCATCGATCACCATATTCAATTGATTACTGGGGCACAACCAGTCAACATGCAACCATATTAGTATTCTCCCAATAAAAAATCAGAGGTCAAAGCTCAATTACAAGCTATGTTGGATCAAGGGATCATTCGACTGAGCTATAGCCCGTTTGCCTCTTCTGCGCTCTTGGTTAAAAAGAAGGACAGTTCATGGCGCTTTTGTATCGATTACCGTCATCTTAATACTATCACAGTTAAGAACAAGAACCCTTTGTCGGTTGTCAATGAACTATTGGATGAACTATCCGGTGTTGCCACTTTTGCAAAGCTTGGTTTCCACACTGATTTTCACCAAATTCTCATTGCCGGAGGAGTTGAGTTTAAGATAGCCTTTCGGACTCACAATGGGTTGTATGAATTCTTGGTTATGCCCTTTGGGCTCACTAATGCGCCAGCAACATTCCAGGGAATCATGAATCAAAATTTTGCTCCCTTGTTGCATTAGCGTGTTCTGGTTTTTATAGATGATGTTTTGGTTTACAATAAGACTTTTGCCGAGCATCTGGGATAGCTTCGACAGGTTTTTGTTATATTATGGGACCATAAATTCTTGGTTAAGCCATCAAAGTGCGTTTTTGCCCAGTCCTCGATTGAATATTCGGGGCATATCATTTCAGTTTAGGGTGTAGCAAATGAACCTTCGAAGGTGTTGGCTATTGTCAATTGGCCTACTCCTTCTACCCTCAAACACCTTACGTTGATTCTTAGGTCTTACTAGGTATTATTCTTGATTTATCAAGAATTATGGGATTATCAATCGACCCATGACTCAATTGCTCAAAAAGGGAGTGGAATTTCATTGGACTCCTTACGCTGAGCATG
Organism: Phragmites australis; assembly: GCF_958298935.1. Classification (NCBI taxonomy): domain Eukaryota; kingdom Viridiplantae; phylum Streptophyta; class Magnoliopsida; order Poales; family Poaceae; genus Phragmites; species Phragmites australis. Next base: position 29,784,503 of record NC_084934.1, on the reverse strand, counting down.
CATTTCAGCCACTGAAACACTTCTTGAGTAAAGCTTTTGTATTGGCTATTCCGGATTTCTCCGAGCCTTTCGTTGTAGAAACTAATGCCAGTGACTATGGCATTGGATTAGTGCTCATGCAGGACGGGCATCCAATTGTCTATCTCAGTAAATCACTTTGCATGCACATTCATGCTCTTTCTACATATGAAAAAGAATGCATGGCAATCTTATTGGCTATCGATAAATGGCTTGCATATCTTCATGTGCATGAGTTTACTCTTCACACTGATCATCACAGTCTTCTTTTTCTGACAGAACAACGCGCCACCGCTCGTACTTCCTCAAGCCATCATATCTGACAGAGACTAGATGTTCACACGTAATCTTTGGCAAGAGCTGTTCAAGCTCACCGATACTTAGCTGTTCATGAGTTATTCTTACCATCCTCAGGCCGATGGCCAAACAGAACATCTCAACTAGTGTTAGGAATTTTCTCTGTTGCACGGTTCATTCTTGTCCAAGACGGTGGAACAAATGGCTGCCGCTCGCAGAATTTTGGTATAATACATCTTATCATTCTTCTCTCGGACGCACTCCATTTGAAGTGTTTTACGGTCACCCCCTCGACACTTTGGTATTGTCAATGTTGAAGTTTGTACTATGCCAGATCTTGAAGAATGGCTCAAGGAAAGGAACTTGCTAACCGGTCTTATTCAGCAGCAGTTGCATCGCACCCAGCAGTGCATGAAGGAGCAGGCTGATGCTCATCGCAGTGAACGCGAGTTTCAAGTTGGTGATAGCGTCTATCTGAAACTTCAGTCATGTGTGCAATCGTTGGTGGCATTCCGTGAAAATTAGAAGTTGTCATTCCGGTTCTATGGCCCTTTCAAGATTCTTCAGAGAATTGACCATGCGGCTTACAAACTGGATTTGCCCTCGCATGTTCAGATCCTTCATGTTGTTCATGTTTCCCAGTTGAAGTGTCACGTACCTCCTCCTCATTAGGTCAGCAGTGATCTATCCATGGATTCTACTGATCTAGCGCTTGTGGTGTTTCCATTCTCAGTGTTCCAACGCTCCTTTGTGGCTCATGGACCTTCGGTTGCTCGCCGCTACCTCATCCAGTAGAGATCGTTGCCGCCTCACATGTCTACCTAGGAGGACGAATGCGATCTGTGACTCCGCTACCCACGAGCTCCAGCTTGGGGACAAGTTGTGTCCAAGGGGGAGGGAATGTCAAGTATCTGGGAGACTGGCGCATGAAACACCGACGCTTAAAGCTGATGGCGCTATCGTGCGGACCGTGTTTGGTTTGGTCTGGACCATCCTGTGTTTTGCTTAGCTGTCATGAGTGGGTCGGGTTCGGTGCTAGCTAGCGTGAGTTGACATTGCATCGCACCGTGATTGAAATACTAGCGCTGTAACAAACGAAGAATGAACTAAATAGAATCTGAACTCATATCTTTTTATCTCGGCTCTGCCGCATCGCTCGTCGCCAATCATGTACGATCGCTGGATCGTCACACACTTATAAAAAATATATACATATCAAAAAATAGTATATAAATATTAAAAAGTAGTATATACATCTTAGAAAATAGTATATATTTAGTTATAATGGAATTAACTATAATCGAGCTGGTAGTATATTGCATTTTGCTCATTTGCTGGTACGACGGCTGATGTACCAGCGCAAAATATGATTTTAAATTATACAAAGCTAGTGACTTTGTCGCATTCTGAAAAAAAAAATCTACAGGGCACATCAACATGCCAATGTTATACTTGACCATGTGTACGTACGTGTGTCTGTCAACCGGGCAAGTTGCTGGACCAGTACATGACCTTGGTTCGCTCCTATATACGCTTCAGTTCAACGTAACTTTAGCTGACCACAAGATGGGCTGAATTTCGAAGCGCAAGCAGTGCAGAGCGCTCGTTTCGTATGTTGCTCTTTCAAGTCTTCCGGCGGGACAGGTCACAGGTCTAGACTCTAGCCTCCAAAAGCAAAAGATGACTATGGCGCTTTGAGTAATTTTAGCAGACTAATTAAATTTAATTGATTATATATTTATCTGGTTATTTATTTTAAAATATTATTTTTCTATATTTCTAGCAGACTAGTTAAATCTCACTCTCCATATCTCATATATACTATATTTTATTCGTAACGGTGGTTTCTTATAATGATTTTATTCTAATAGCTAGATTCTAATGGTTAGTTTTTTCAAATGACTTCTCAACCGCTATATTTCTGCCCTATATATTGACAGTCATCCGATTATAGTTCTAACAATGTATCTGGATATAAGAGTAATTACTATATAAGCACACGGGCTGTAAGTATTTATAAGATCAATTACTACATAAGCATACTTATTGTAAAAATTTGTAAGGACAGTTATCACATAAGCACACGCGTTGTAAGAATTTATAGGAGCAATTATCATGTAAGTGCACGCGCTGTAAGAACAGTTACTACTGTCGGTGAATCAGGAATCAGGGGTCCCCAAATTCCGAGACCAGACCAGCAGTTTGCTACGTGGCGCCTTCCCGTGGGGATCGTCTCCGCGAGGTACGAGAAGACTAAGTCCCGGGAGGGGGTGCTCGGGGCCATGAACAGTGGTCCCCGAGTGCCCGAGTCCCCCGATGATCTGCGAAGACCAAGTGCCGGGAAGGGAGTGCTCGGGGTCATAAGCAGTGGCCCCCGAGCACTCGGTTCCCCGAGGACCAAGTCCCCCGACGACCAGAAAAGCTGAGTACCGAGAAGGGCATGCTCGGGGGTGCGTACAGTAGCCCCCGAGCATTCGGTTCCCCGAGGATTCGAACAGTCATTTCCGGGAGAGAGTGCTCAGGGCCGTGAACAGTGGCCCCCGAGCACTCGGTTCCCCGAGGACCAAGAAAGGGCGTCTCCGGGAGAGAGTGCTCGGGATATGAACAGTGACCCCCCGAGCACTCGATTCCCCGACGGCCCAAGAAGTCCTTCGCCGGTGGCCCCCACAGGGGTCCAGCGGTGAGGTGTCAACCTGTGAAATGTCCGATGCCGCATTTAAGAGGGCGCGTGGCCTGTCACTTTCAACTGCTCCTGTCACGCTCGGTATCAGTCCCTGCCACATCCTGGCAGAAGGGCGTGGGGACATCTAATGCACGGGTCCCATCCCGCGTCATCCGGCGCGTCTCGGGATAACATCGCAAGGCCCAAGGCGCCCCGCCTGCCACCCTGCTGTGTCAGTCGAACAAGACCGGGCGGGCACGCCGGGCTGCTCTGTGGCTGCCCGGTGGGCCCTCTCCACAGCGCCCGTTGCCAACGCCATCATGACGACCAAGACAGGGCGGGGGGCGCGTTTTCAACCCCCCGTCACTTCGCGCAGCAGCCCATGATGACTGCCTTTCCATTTATGACACCTTGGAACTCGTGTCCTCCCTTTCGGAGCACGCTACCGCCGGCGAGTATTTAAGAGAGCCGGTGGGCACGGACAAAGACAACTCTCAGACACACACTCTCAGAGATTGAGGAACTCTGAACACAGACGTCAAGACTCGAAGAACCCTCAGTACAAACACAGAAGCTGAGACCACCGAAGAACAAGGAGCTCGAAGCTCTACGATAGACAAATATTCTTGTAACCAGCAAACATCCTTGAGAAACATTCTCAGGGCATTTATAGCATCCACACAGGAGTAGGGTATTACGCTCAGTGCGGCTCGAACCTGTCTAAAAATCCTTCCAGTGCATTTACTACATTCTGTATTAGATCATTCCATCCCACCTGCCATCGCATTTACACCCATTTATTTCTCCCGCAAACATATTCAGAATAATCCCCTCGGTCGAATCTCAAAAAAAGGTCCATCCGGATCCCTGCGATAGTAGTTCACGCTTCGACAACTACACAATCAATGGCAAGAGAAGACGTGTGGAAGACTAGGAACGAAAAAGCGCAGTAAAGGCTACGTGTGTAGGCGCACGGGAACGCATGTGGACAACGATGGCAAGCTGCACGAGGTACCCAAATTTGGCCACTCTTTCCTAGTGGATAACATGTTTACAATGATAGCTATTCGCTTGGCTACTCTGCCGAAACTTGTTTTTACCAAGAGATAGTCATATTTAATGATGGTGAGCCGGAAGTCCAACCTGTTTGAGATACTCTTATATATCTTTTAAACATGCAATCATCATTTTCAGTTAGAAAGAAACTAATGAAATATTGTCTCTTATCATAAATACATGTAGTTTTGAGAAATATTTTGTCAAACTTTTAAAACTTTAATTAATAGTAGCTTTCGAAATATTTAGTTTAGAAATATTAAAATCATAATATGAGTAGATTTATTTTGAAAAATACTTTTATAATATCACAAATTTAATTGACCTTATAAATATATTTTAATAAAAAATAGTGATTAAAACTCTATATTAAAAATCGTGTCTTATGTAAAACGATGTATTTATAACAAGAGGGAATAACAAAAAAGTTTTTCCCGCGCCTATCACTCACGTGCAAGTAATGATAACTAATTTTAACATCGTCATGGTAGTAGTTTAATAATACTGTGATTAATGCAATAATACTCCCAAGCATTGACGTGTCATTAGCACGTGCCAGTGTCAGCATGCGTGACAGGCAATTTACAGCCGTGGCTTCGCGAGAAGCAACCTTACTGAAACTACCGAAAACAGAGGCAGCCCGATCCAAAACCGTGGACCGCACATCACATTAGCTCGTTTTTTAATTTATTTTCAGCACCGAAATGATAAGCCAAGTCGCACTTAATTTTACTGCTACGTACCGTCGTCAAGCGTTGAAAAACGGCAATCCCAAGCCAAGTGGAAATGCATTCTTTCCGCTCAGCATTTTCAGATATTTTTCCCAGTTCAAAATGTTATCAACGCTGACAGGTATGGGTACATATACAAGTTTTGTATTTTTTTAATCATTCGATCGACTCAAAACTTAAAAAATTAATTAAAAATTCACTCTCACCTAACTAAACTGAGAAAAAATAAACTAACTAGCGACTAAAACTACTATTAAGTACCTACTTTTATCCCTATGCATAGTCTAGTGTACTTGTACAACAGTGCATGGCTGGTCATAATGGATCCCGGTTCAGCAGTGGGATCAGTTCCTTTGACTCCAAAAGGCGAAGTCAGAGGTGTGCAGTGCAGGAAGATGTGAGATGCCCTATAGTTGTTTGCGGTCGAGTACTGTTCATGTGGGTTGGATTTACTGTTAACAGAAAATACCATAGCGATTTCACTGTGGACGTCGAAGTCTTATCCATCCATCCATTCGGTATCAAACGGCTTACGGTGTATTGAAGTCACCGTGACTTGAGCAGCGACGGGCCAACGATTTACTTGTACGGTGCTGGTGAGACGAGACCGGAGGTGGCGATTCACCGGGGCGGGGCTCCAGCATGGTGAAACTGAAAGCAGCGGCGGACCCACGCGGCGGATTTGGGACGGAAGGAATCCACCGATTCATTCGCCTCTGCCCGTCCGAGGAAGCTGCCGCGTCACATTCCAAACACCTATCCGCGCCGGCGTCGCCTCTATATAAACACGCGCGGCGCCCGGCTTCACTTCCTCACCAGACACCACCACCCTAGCCTGTGCCACCGCCACCTTCCCTTCGTATCTACTAGCTCGCGCGCGCACTTCTTCACGGGCAGTGAAGCTCGACCGTCAGCCGTAGCAGCAGTAGCTAGCACCGCAGCAAATTAAAAAGGAGGAGGCTTGCACGAAGCGCGGGGCGATAAGATGTGCGGCGGCGCGATCATCTCCGAGTTCATCCCCCAGCGCGGCGCCCACGGCCGCGCGGCCGGTGGCGGTAATAAGCGGGGCCTCTGCGCCGGGGACTTCTGGCTGCAGGCGGCCGCCGACCTCGACGACGTCCCAGCAGACCACGACCTCACCGGCGCCACGTTTCCGCCCGACCAAGGTAACGTTTCTTTCTAACGCAATGCTCCACGTAACACATGACCATGATATTCTCCTACTACGTGCAACTAGAACAGAGAAGTACTCTTACTAGCAGCAGCTAATGGCGGCTCGTCTGATGCGTGTCGTGCATGTGTGGTTGTATGCAGAGCCGGCCCGGAAGCGGCAGCGCAAGACGATGTACCGTGGCATCCGGCGGCGGCCGTGGGGCAAGTGGGCGGCCGAGATCCGCGACCCGGCCAAGGGCGCGCGCGTCTGGCTCGGCACCTTCGCCACCGCCGAGGCGGCAGCGCGCGCCTACGACCGCGCGGCGCGGCGTATCCGCGGGTCCAAGGCCAAGGTCAACTTCCCCAACGAGGACCCGCCACCCGACCCCGACGCGGCGGCCCAGGGGATGGCGGTGATGGCCAGGGAGCTCACGGATTACGACGCCGTCATGGGCTTCTTCCACAACCAGCCGTACGTGCCCGACTGCATGCCAATCGCGGCGGCGCTGGAGGAGGCGCCCACGGTGGCGTACGTGCACCAGCAGCAGCTGCCGCAGCAACACGACGCGGGGATGGAGCTGTGGACGTTTGATAACATCAACACGGCCGTGCCAATGTGATTGATGATGTGATACCGTGTCCTGCTGCTTTACTGCCTACATATGTCGCAGGCTGTTGTTTCCAATACGTTTTTCAAATGTTTCGTTAGGTTTTGTACTTTGTAGGAGTAATTTATCTGCCGATGTAACTAGCGTGTGGAACTCTTAGACGATCGATCGTTGTGGCCTTCCTCCTCTAGCGTGCATCCAATTCACGTGTAAAGATGAATTTCTCCGGGAATAAATTGCGATGGGCGCACACTTCTTTTTGAATCTTCAAACGTAGTACTAACGCATAAGCTAAATACTTTTACCGGAGTGCAGAGTTCTGATTGATCATTGTGCACGCTAGATGGAACATGGAAGCTGCAATCAGGAGCAGCTCTAAGGATTTTTTTTAAATATAACTTTGTTTATTAATATTATAAAAATAGTCGGCTATTTTAAAATTTTACAAAAATAGGTCCGTGTGGCCCTATTTAATCAGCGACAAGGGCTTTGTCGCTTACTCATTGGGTGATTTATTTAAAATTCATAAAAATGTCTGGTTTCAATGCTCTCAATCTTCAAAACACTATCTAAAAAATCATGAAAATTTCTAAAACTTTTTGGTGATGTACAAGACGCTATCATCAATCGCTCCACAAAATTTAAACTAAAATAATTACTTATACAATGAGGAATAAAAAAGACAATTTTTAAGGATGAAAATTGCCTCTCTTTTTCTCATCTTATAGGTCTTTTTTTTTAACATTTTTTAGAAAGCTAGATGATAGCATACTATGCACTACCACATTTTTTTATAATAATTTTTAAGACTATTTAGATGATTTTGTGAAGGTTTAGAGCATTGAAGCGCTGTATTTTTTGCAATTTCCAAATACATCACCCAATAAAAGTGTGATTTTCTATTAAATTGCTCAGTGGGTGGGCTACAAGCCCCTATAGATTTTTTGTGAAATTTCAAAATGGACGCATATTTTTATGATATTAATAAATAAAAATAATTTTCGGGCTGCATGTCATACGGTCCTTTTTTTTCAAGTAGCTGATTATAAGCTGGGCAATGGACCATTATAAATGTACAGTACAAATCCAAATGGGTCTCATTTCCCTACGACCGACTGATACACGACGCATGAATACGATATTTTGCATTTACTCGTTACAAAGGCATGTGCTTTTGGAAACTATGATGAGAGAAACGCAGAATTCAAATCAGCAAACTTGTGCCCAACAACGACGCGCACCATTTTGCACCTGGAACAAAATTGGCAATTCCGAGCATAATCAATATATTGAGCCACCACCAACAATGCAAAAGACTAATTTCTGGAACCCAGATTTGTAGACCTTCACATGGTTATATACCCATAATGATATGAGCAAGCATATTCGTAATGGGCTGGCAAACACAAGTCTTATGGTGCAAAAAGTAAGAACAAAATTTTATTGGTCTGGAATCCGGTAATAACTAAAGATCCTGACAGCTAAAACAGTGTGATTTTGGCACAAAACAGTGATTTTTAGCTGATAAGAGCAATATGACATGGATTTGCAAGGTTGCTTCCACTTAGACCTTGAAGCCCCTGCTGTTCCTCCTTCCTCCTGCCTTCTCAAATTTCCTTCCCTTTGAGCGAACATAAGGTTTGGTGTGGCTGCGTGGAACTCCTGGAGCAGGGCCAAAGTGCTTAACAGCTTCCCTAGCATTCTTAGGACCCCTCAGGAGAACCTATTGAGAAATTATAAATTATATGAGGAAAGTTAAATAACAATATACTCTATTAATAGAGATAAACAACTTCAGCAGGTGAAAGATGAATAGTAACACGAAGGCACACAGCTAGTGCACTAGGGGAGCTCCAAAACTTAAAAATAAAACAAGCAATCAAAGCTACCCATCTCAGAGGAGATAAAAGGATTTCATTGCTAGAACCAAATTTCTCTCCACGAGTACAAATGTTAAGAGAATTCTTTATCTTTAGTAGCATATATGACAGAGACAACACCATATCCTGTAATTATAACAATATATTGAAATACCACAGATCTTGTCAGTCAATACTCATGGAGTGAATCAGTCAACGGCATTGCATTGAATATGTATGGCATCAGTACACAGCATACCACTCTTTCAATGTGAAAGGAAGATATTTAAGTTCAAAAATTGAACACGCTTCTTCAGAGAACCTAATGTAGCGGGCAGCACATACGCTTTCATAGCAAAAATGATATGTGAAATGACCAGAAACAGTGGAAACATAAACTTCCAGATTAAATAAGCACACATGTGTTTTATAATTTTATTCAGTCAATAGGATAGTTTACAGCCATCAGAAGGACACCACGGGAACCATAACCAAATGCAATGGGCTGGAAAGCTAACCATGTAGGTGTTTGCGTGTTAAAGAGCTGTACCGTGTGTAAAATTGGAAAGCGCACTTCAAAGAAGAAAAGAATTTTCCTGCCAAGTTTCCATCGAAGGTCTAATGTAGCGGGCAGCGCTCTCAAAGCAAAGATAATACGTGACGTGTCAACATTTGAAATAGAAACTTCCTAATTAAATAAGCATGTATGTGTTCTATTCAGCACTAGAATAATTTCATAGCTGTCAAAAGACTAATGTTGGTTGGACCATTTGACACCAGGGCAATCATAACCAAATGCAGTGGGCTGGTAAGCCAACCGTTTAGATCTACGCTGTTTTATCTCCTTGGCCTGTGGAAACACAACAAGATGGTAAATGATGCATCTCTTATCCCCAATAGTAACTACACAACCGAATGATCATTACATTGTTCTTGGAATAGCCTAGCACAACCTAGGCACAAGCACCTAGAATTGACTGCAATGTAACAATTAGTGAGCACGAACTATTAGCCACTGACCATTCTTAGGATTCAACTCTCTACAGGGGGCCCTAGCAGTCTAGTACAGTTACTAGTTCAATTAAATAGAATAATCTCGCTTTATTCTTCAAAAATCTAGGACCTGATTCATACATGAAATGAAATGAACTATAATGCATAATCACCAGCAAGCTGCAACTGAATTGCCTGTTTAGAGAGCTGTACCGTGTTCTGGCCGAGCGGTGCGCGGAGAGCGAGCTGGTCGAAGGTGAGGCACTCGCCACCGGCATTGATGATCCTGGCCCTCGCCGTCTCGGTGAACCTGAGCGCTCACACTTCATCGCCGGCACCTCGTTGACCCTCTTGTCGTCGGTCACGGTGCCCACGAACACAGCGATCTGGTCCCCCTACAATCCCACGAAGCACACGCGCACCCAAAATTAGTGCCACATCTAACCCTCACATCAAGGATCCTGACCAAAATGGCACGGCAAGGTAGATACCTTCCCCTCCATGAAATTGACGAGGCGGCGCATTGAGAGCGGCGGGCGGTTGGTCTTGCTCATGAACAGCCGCTTCAGGATCACGGCGTTGAAATTGCTCTTGGTACTCCGCACAGGAAGCGGTAGAGCTAACCGAAAGGAGCGATCCGCACCAAATCAGAATCCCTGGGCACCAAGTAAATAGCGAGGGTGTGCGAGAACCGGGTCGGGAGGGTGACTGATCTTGACGAGGAGCTTGAGGTAGACATCGTCGGACTTGGGCGCCGTGCGCTTGGTCTTCTTATTGCGGCCGCCGGCGACGAGGTCGATACCCTGCGCAGGATAGGATGGGGTTGTCTTAGTTAGGTGCAGAATTCTGAATACAACGACGAGGACGAGGAAGACGAGATTACCATGGTTGTGTGGCAGCGGAGGCGGCGGGGCTGGTGGCGCGGCGGCGGCGGCGGGGGCGGGTGCTAGGGCTTTGGTGCGAGAATTTCTTAAATACGATGGGGTGGGCTGGGCCCTTTTTCTCTTGCCATGGACTCGGCCCATGTTATCATTTGTCTGTGCTGGGCCCAAATTAACAGCCATCCGATGGACATGAGTAGGTTTACAATACCACGCTTCCTAAATTTTAAGAAGTTGTTGGTGTTGTCAGTGTGTTTTCCGGATTTAGAGGGATCCCTGGGAAAGCAAATTGACTGGGCGGAGGAGGTGGGCATGGAGCGGAATGATGAAGGACCACTTGTGGGCTAGGGTGGGGCAAGGATGTTATTGTGTGCTAGGTTAGCGCGTGAGTGCTAAGAGATGGCCAGAGGAGGGTAGGGCGGGGCGGGCGAGCACGACTACGAGGGCGAGTTGCAGTGCAGTAGTTGTAGTATGAGCAAGGCTGTGAACAGAGGTTGAAGACAGCTATGAGCCATTAGATGCCCTCATCTAACGGTTTACAATCGCTGTGTGAATTTTTTTAAAAAAATAGACATGTGTTTATCCAACAGTGTACAACCGTCGTCTGAATTTTTTTCAAAAAACATACGTGTATTTATCGAACCGCTGACACCTGAAATTTTTTCAATAAACAGACGTCTGTTTTTTACATCCACCTTACATTACATTCTCATCGCGTTCACATATTGCACCGGCGTCCTCTCTAAAAAAACATATTGCACCGGCGAGGTTGCTTAGCGAAAATAACGAGCGTCGACTCTCAAAGTAAAGTAACACTTGGTCACTTTCGTATATTTCTTCATATATTATTTAGAACATGCATGCTTACATATATATTATAACGCCATGCGTACGCAGACTGAGAAACTCAGCTCCAACAAGAAACACCGTATTGCAAAAATAACACGTCCATCGAGACTGAACAGTTCAACACACATCTGAGACTCCGGTATTGCTTCAGCCTAGAGATATGACAAAAACGAAAGGTCCCAAAGAAATCATTTTGGACTCCAGTCCCGTACCTGAAAGAAATGATGTGCAAGAAGGATCAACTCATCAAACGGACATGAGCTGCCAAAAAACGAACAGGCCATGTACTAAACCAGCACACAGTTTCATCTGAATGTCTAGAAATAACATCCATACTTTTTATATAATTCACCGGTTTTAATAGATTTGTATAATCTTTATCGTCCACCTAAATTAATTAAATAGTCACTATATAAAGTTAGACTTATTTCACTTTCCAAAAATATAATTAATATCTCATTATTTATCTTCTATAACTAGATATCTAATATTTATTTTCTATACCATCTAAAAATATATTTGATTTTTTATTATTTATCTTCCGTATTTTTTAAAATTGCTATGTACTAATTAATTCCGCATGTATAACACACGTGCTGTTACTATTATTAGGTTGGAGCATGAGCAATGCAAATCCCAGTGTCACCCCTCGCCACCGTTCAGCGTGCATGGCGAGCACGATCCACCCGGCAACGTCCATTAGGAATTTAATCCCTGTGATTTCTGTACCATCTGAAATTGGAACACATCCCAAGTTTGAAAAATTTAAAGTACAGCAAGACTCTGACATGTTCGACCCATTTCCTACGGTCTAAAATTCAGTCGGCGCTCTCGCCGCGTTCAGGAGGTACTGCGCGCTGATCTTGCGCGCGCGGCGCAAGTACCGGGCCGGCCCTGATGGCGAGCTGCACCTGGTGCTGGGCGTGCAGCGCGCACTCTGCTGATGGCGCGCGTGACAGACCGGCAGGAGCACGTCGCTGCTGGGGGTGGTCGGTGAACGGAACGCCGACCACGTACAGATGCGCAAAAATTCGGTAAAAAGAATCACGCAGACGCGGCATGCAGCTACTAAGCATCATATAAAATTTCAAACTTGGACATGATCTCTAGTGAGAGAAATGAAAAGGAGAAAATCGGTAAATAAAACAACGAGCACCCTGTCCACCGGAAGATCACAATTTGCCGGCGGCGCAGATGCGTAAAAATCATGCAAAAATTCATGGAGATCGAGAATGCAAGTACGCAGCATTATAAAAGTTTTCAGAATCAGATGCAATCTACAGAGGAAGAAACTAAAAAGAGAGACTTCTGCATGGGATGGTCGATGAGGGAAACAACAACCACCCGTCCACACTCGCGCACCGCCCCTCGCCACCGGAGCGCGCACCCCGACCACGATCTGCCCGGCCGCTTCGTTGGCCAAGCAGCCCCCCAGGACCTGGAGCTCCTGACGCGCGCGATGCCGTCCCCGCATGCGTACTCCACCTCCGCCCTTGTAGCCAGCGCCTCCGTTCCTCCTCCCTCACGGCGCGGTAGAGCTGCACCCTCCTTCTAGGCTTCAACACGCGCGGCGCCGCTCCAACACGGCCCGCCGTCCCGCGCGAAGGTGAATGCGGTGCAGCCGTGTGAGACTAGTTTTCATCGGCGGCAGCTCGCATGGCTCGGACGCCACAGCTAGCCCCCGTGCGCCGGCGAAGCAACTTGTGTGGTGGCGCACCGATCGATTAAGTAGAGGCGCGTTTTGGTGGCCTGACGCCGAGCTGTGTGGCTGCGTGCCACTCGGAAGGTGATCAATGACGCCCGAGGTCGATGTGACGATGTCCATGTCTTGGAGAAGGCGAGTCGACGGCTGCTCGAGGCTCACGGCGTGGAACATGAAACAGTCGTCTCTGAAAGTTGATGCGCTTGCAGATGTGGTGTGCTAGAGCCTAGAGGGGTATGGCCATGCGCCCATGCCGACACGGGCAAGGTGAGGTGGTCCGCTGGCCCGAATTTCTTATCATATCATCACTCATCACCAAATGTCCAAATGGCAAAAAGTTTTTTTTAAAAGAAATTGGACACAAAGCAAATGGAAGAAAGCTGTAAGCAGGGGGTAAAACTGACAGTCATCAGATGGTTTTCCGTTAGGAATTGAATCCCTGTGATTTCTGTACCATCTGAAATTGGAACACATCCTAAGTTTGAAAATATATCTATTATATTATTATTTAAGGAGAAAAATAAATCGCCGTATTCGCTCTTAAACTCACGAAATTATCATGTTAATCGAAAAAATCTAGACCACTTATTTTTATGAACGTCTAACGGTCTATATTAAACCAAAAAGTACCTATCGAATACAATTAAGAAATACCTAAATTCGAAATTAAAAATATGAAAAATTAGCAGTTTGATTTTTATACGGTTTGTGAAGCAAAATATCTAAATAAAGAGTCCAAATAAAATAACTAATAATTAAAATTAGGGTTATAATAGAAAATAAGGATTCATATCAAATATAATCTTATAAAAAATCAAATTATTATAAAAATCAAATACCTAAATAAAGAGTCCATGTAAAACAATTAATCAAAAGTTAAAATTTATAATAAAAATAATATTTTTTTTCAAAATTCCTACTAAGATAATATATTAAGAAACATCGTGTAACTAAGATCGTCACATCAAGCAGATAGCACGCAAGATAAACTTATTCTGATTTTAGTTGGATTAATAACACCTGACATATGATTTTAACAGTTGATAAAAATACAAATCCAACCAATACGTGTATACGATTCGGTACAAGTTTAGGGCATAAATAATTTTCTTTTTCACTAACATAATTTTTATTCTTTTTTCTAATTTTATGTGTTTTGTAACTAAATGATAATCACTCATAAAAACTAAAGAGAATAAATTTTAATCAAGGATTATTATAATAAAATATTACAGCCAGATTACCCATACTATTAGGATACACCACCTTCCTAGTTATAAAGTACAACAAGACTCTGTCATGTTTGACCCATTTCCTACTGTCCAAAATTCAGTAGGCGCTCTCACCGGATTCAGGAGGTAGCGCACGCTGATCTTGCACATGGTAAGTTCGTATGTTCAGTGAGGGGCAGAGCATTGTTGTGCCCATCACCTCTCTAGTTTAACAAAAAATTTATATTTTATAATGTATTTTTTATATTTTGTAATATATTTTAGTTTAATATCTAATATTTTATTGATTCAACTCTATAGTCTAGTTAGAATCTATTTAGCTTTACCGGCTTCTTTTGAATTTTGACTCATACTCGGCTACTGTGTGCAGTACGCATATACAATGCGTCCATGCAAATGTTCATATCACGGGTAGTACATATATCATTTTACTGTTTATATATATGTATTCGAGAAATCGATTCTGGTATATAATTAGATTATTTGATGATTGAACAATGTAATGCAGGCAAAAACTCCAGCGATCTCTGCTCGACTCGGAACTCCATCCAGCAAATACAAAAGCAAATGCGAATACGAAGCAGTTGAACATATATAGTTGTGCTTGTGCTTGAAGATATCGCAGATGCTTTGGTGACAAGTGATGATCGATGCGACCCGCGCGATCAAACTAAGCTGGCTGGCTAATCGAGCGCCGCTGCGACGTAGGAGAGTCCCCGCGGGAAGAAGACCATACTGACGGGAAGCCGGAGGCCGGACCGGTCACGAGATTTCAATGTCACGTGTCGCGCTTGGGTTGACTAGCGAAGGGGTACGAGGGGTTCTAATCTGTACCGTTGGCTTCGGATCAGATGGTTGTCATACTTTGACGCTATGCTCCAGCGGAACAAAGGGTAGTGGTGTCTATCCTACGATGGTGCATGACCGGAAACTCGTCAGAACGGCACTCCGGTGCTCCAACTACTCCGATGAGCGGCATAGAAGGATCAGGGAAGTAGGATGATCATACCTAGGGGACATGTCGACGTTGGAGAGGTTCCAGGGAGACGAGTGATGGCGCATGTCGGCTTGAACCTTTATTTCCCAACGACGATGAGTTATGGCGACGATTTCGTCTCGACGAGTTAGGCTCTCGGGTCACATATATAGGCAGGAAGCTACCTAATCTCTAAATCGAATCGAATTTTAAAAGTGTGGTGGTGGCGGCTCAAACTCGAATTCGATGATTCAACCGTGCTCGGTACTATATCTTTTGGGCAAAAACTCGCACATAGCACCTGGATTCTTTTATGTTTTGATCCATTGCTCGCCTCTAACTCTATCTCACGAATTTGGTTTGGATTTTGGGCGACCAGCACACTCCCATGTGTGTTCATCTCAGATTGGCTCAGGCTTGGGAAAAATAGCGCAAGCTTGAGCTTCTAGATGCTTGGGTGAAGTCGTTTGGCGGTTGGGTGCTTGCTCTTCGACTCGGACATGACAATAGTGGCGTGCGCGTGCGGTGGTGCCTGCTGCTACTGCTGTGCTGCGCTGAGCTGAAGCAGAGAGGGAGAGAAGAGAAGAGAGCGGGTTGGGCCAGCTTGGTTAAATGGGCCGAGAGAGAATAGAGGAAGATAGGAGGTGAGAGTAAAGTTGGCAACGGGCAAAATGCCCGCGGGCAGAGGCTACACACGCCCGCGCCCGCGAGTTAATTCCTGTGCCCGCGCCCGCGCCCGCCACCCGCCACGGGCAGGAAATGCCGCCCGTGCCCGCTACCCGCGGGCATATCGTGCCCGCGGACACACCCGCGGGCATATTGTGCCCACGGGCACACCCGTGGGCAAACCCGTATGCCCGCCAGCGTGCATATCAACATTCAACACAATATGCAGATCTGTACATTTAGTATACAGAAAACAACAAATTTATCTAGGATGCAAGTTCAATTCATACATGAACAATAATGAATATAAAGATAACAAATATGAAAAGAATTCATCCAACTTGTGATACAATACAACGATAACATCTCACATAGTTTATAGATAACATAGTCAGCAAGTACTCTAGTGCATCTCATGTAGTTCATCACACAATAAAGTTCAACAACGATCACATACAAGAATATAAGATTGTTCAACAATGCAATTACACAATAAAGATCACTAATCAGAGTCAACTGTAGTGATGCATGTTTCTTCCTTCATTTCTTCTTCAATGTCTTCAAGGCATGACCAGAAGCTATTGAACTTTCTATCACCTTCATCTACAATCAAGTTTTATGTACATTAGTAACAATCTACAGGTTATATAGTAGAAAACTAGAAATAGAATACATTGCAAATACAGATTTGTTTACCTTTGAGAGTGTGACGAAGCCAACTTTGACTGCACATCAAAGCTTCCAACATTCTAGGAGTAAGACGGCTGCGATGCTCACTTAAAAGCCTCCCACTAGTGCTAAAGGCTGATTCAGAAGCAACTGTGGTGATTGGAATAGCCAATATATCACGAGCAATAAGTCTCAAAGTGGGATATCGAGTTCCCTCCAACTTCCACCAACCAAGGATATCAAAATAATCATTCTCATCATGAGGAAGAGTTTCGTCATCCAAATAGCGATCTAGCTCATTCTTACTTCTAACAAAGCTAGTAGTCTTCTTATTTGCAGCAAGGGTTTTAAAAATTGACAACACAACAGCTGCACCAACTGAAGAAGAAGCACCACTAGATGATGTACTCACAAACTCTTGGTTTTTCACTTGGTAATGTTTCATCAAATCAGTTAGCAATTGATGAGTCTCTGTAACATATTTTTCAGCTGCATCTTCACCAAAAAGGGCAATGTAGCAAGCATGCAACATTGTCATCTTAAGACGTGGATCAAGAATAACAGCAACAGCCATAAGACCGTAGATGTCAGCCCAATACTTATCATACTTTGCTATCATGGCATCAGACATTTTTCTAATAGTTTCATCTTCATCATGACCCCAAGAGTTGATTTTAAGTTTAATCTCACATACTTTAGGGAAGAAAAGGTTAGCTGTCACATACTTTGTCCCAGAAAATAGCACAGTGAGCTCATAGAATAATTCTAATTTCTCACAAACGGTAGTAGCAAATATCCAATCATTTTCTGGAGGGCAAAAAAAGTTCCTATCAAGTTCACCCAAACGTTCAAAAATCTTCCTATAAGGGATAGCAATTTTAAGCATGATGTAAGTTGAGTTCCATCTAGTTTTGCAATCTAAGTGCAACTTCTTATCCAATTCAACATTTTCATCTATAGCTGTTTTCTCAAACTTTTCATACCTCTTTGGTGTAGCAATCCAATAGGCAACACTCTCTCGAATGTGTGCAACGGCAGTTCCAATGACTTCCATACCATCTTTGACGATGAGGTTGAGGATGTGTGCGCAGCACCGCATATGCAGCCACTTTCCTTTCAATAGCATATTAGCTGCCCCAAGCCTTGTCTCCATTAGGCCAATCATGTTGTCATTGGTACTACAATTGTCAAGGGTCACAGTGGATACCCTCCGATCAAGATCCCAACTCTGGAGACATTTGTGCAACGCATCACAGATAATCTGTCCAGTATGGGGACTGTCGGTGTATTCAGAACCAGGGGTCCCTAAGTCCCGAGGCCAGGCCGGCCATCCACCACATGTCACCACCCTGCAAGGTAAGAAAAAGCTAAGTCCCGGGAGAAGGTGCTCGGGGCCGCCGCCTCTGGTTCCCGAGCACCCTAGTTCCCCGATGATCTGCAGGGCCCAAATACTAAGAACGAAGTGCTCGGGAGAGAGTGCTCGGGGCTGCACGTGGCAGCCCCCGAGGACTCGGTGCCCCGAAGGTCCCACCAAAGTGCTCGGGAGAGAGTGCTCGGGGCTGCACGTGGCAGCCCCCGAGGACTCGTGCCCCGAAGGTCCCACCGAAGTGCTCGGGAGAGAGTGCTCGGGGCTGCACGTGGCAGCCCCCGAGGACTCGGTTCCCCGAAGGTCTCACTCGAGTGCTCGGGAGAGAGTGCTCGGGGCTGCACGTGGCAGCCCCCGAGGACTCGGTTCCCCGAAGGTCTCACTCGAGTGCTCGGGAGAGAGTGCTCGGGGCTGCACGTGGTAGCCCCCGAGGACTCGGTTCCCCGAAGGTTCGCGCAAGATCATTCAACAACCCGAAGGGTCCCGTCGTCAGGGTGTCATCCAGTCAAAGGCCCAATGCCGCATTTAATAGGCACGCGCGGTCTGACATCCTGACATTCTCAGCTGCCAACGCCCCAGTGTCAGACCCTGCCATGCACTGGCAGGGGGGCGTGGGTCCATTAAATGCACGGGTCCCGTCCCGTTTCATCCAGGTGCCTCGGGATAACGTTGCCAGAATTGAAGCGCTCGGCCTGCCACCCTGCCCTGGCAGAAGAACAAGATAGGGTGGGCGCACCGGGCACCTCTGAGGCTGCCCGGTGGGCCCCTTTCATGGTGCCCCGAGGCTTCCGCAGCGGCTGGTGGTCGAATGCGCGCCGCATTTCTCCACCGCCCCTGTCACTTCGCCAAGATGAAATGATTACGCCTTTCTCCGTGGCACCTTGGCATTCGCGTCCCCTCTTTCCCATTCAGGATATGTTGAGGTCGGCGCGCCTATAAAAGGAAAGGATGGAGAACACTAAAAGAAAGAGGAACAGCCCCCGACCACAAGACAACCAAGAGACCAGATAACCAACAATCTCCGGCGAGCCAGGCCAAATATAGATCAACAGACACTCGAACCAGCTCAAGTTAAGCTGGAACATAAGAGCCTCAAGCTCTTTGTAAACAATTCTCCCCTTAGAACCAGATACCTCCTTGAAGAATCCCCTTCAAGGATAAATATAGCGCTCATACAGGAGTAGGGTGTTACGCCTCCGTGCGGCCCGAACCTGTCTAAAACCCGGCGTACCCACTAGCCATCGCATTTATTTTCGTTCCCGCTTGTTTCCCACACAAGCTTTTCCAAGATCATCCCCCCGGCCGAATCTCTAAAAAGGGGTCTCTCGGGATCCCTGCGACAGGAGTTCACTCTCCGACAGCTGGCGCGCCAGGTAGGGGGGAATATCCCTGGATTGTTTGTTTCACTTTTTTCTCCACGGGAAAAGATGGCCGGTGGGCACCGTCTCCAGCGTTCCGGCTCCACTTCCAGTAACGGAACGCTGCCCCACGAAGAAAGCCCCGTCGCTGCTGCATGCCCGCGGCAGCCGCCATCCACGCGTGCGGTTTTTCCCGCCCAAGGGGATCAAGGCGCTGGGCCCATCAGCGCCGCCGCCGCTGCCGACGTACTTTCTGACCCCCGGCAGGTGGTCGGGACCCCGGCCGCCAGGTCCGCCTCTGGACCACGTCGGGTGCCGCCTCGGCGCAGGCTCGCTTTCAGTGAGGCCAGCCCAGGGAGCGCGTTGCTTGCAGCACAAGCTCTCCTCAGACACCCGCCCATTCAGGCCACGCCAAACACTCCGGAAGGCCGGTGGATGCAAGATGTCATCGCTTTGGTCGGCACTGCTCGTCGCCAGGTGCAGGCCGGGAGTCCTCGCGCCACTTCTCGGCACGGTGCCGCCAGAGCCGGCTCCTCAGCGGGCAACACTCGCACGGGCCGAGGGGTCTCCAGGCGGAGCGTCATCCCCCTGGCCATGTCCGAAGCCCGGGACCTTCGTTTGCATCTTGACGAGCGAAGGGGCCACGAAGATGCCCGAGTCACTCTCGAACGTCAGCGGGAGACCCGGCAGGGGGTTGGGGCAGAGGACCAGGCTTCCTCTCTCCCGGCCCACGACCACCGGGGATCCCCGGCTCGCCGCTTCTCGCCACCGAGAACCCCCGCTCGTGCTGCGGGGTACGGCACCGGTTGCCGTGCCTTCACCACCGAGCTCCGCCGGGTGAGGTGGCCTTCCAAGTTCCGCCCCGAGCTGCCGGAGAAGTACGACGGGTCCATCGACCCCGTCGAGTCCTCCAGATCTACACGACGGCCGTCCAAGCGGCCGGAGGCAGCGAAAAGGTGATGGTAAACTATTTTCATGTTGCCTTGAGGGGTTCCGCCCGCTCTTGGCTTATGAACTTACCCCCAGGATCTATCAGCTCCTGGGATGACCTGTGCCACCAATTCGTGGCCAACTTTCAGGGCACGTTCGCACGTCCCGGTTTGGAGTTCGACCTCAACGCCGTCCAACAGCAGGAAGGGGAGACGCTACGGCGATTTATACAGCGTTTCAGCCAGGTTCGCAACACTATTCCGCGAGTAGCCCCCCATGCTGTTATTATTGCTTTCCGGCAGGGCGTCCGTGATGAGCGGATGCTCGAGAAGCTAGGTACGCACGAGATCGAGACCCCTGCGGAACTTTTCGCACTGGCCGATAAGTGCGCCAAGGCTGCGGAGGCCAGGGCGTGGCATGCTCCTCGCCCCGCTTCCGATCAGCCAAGTTCTTCCCGCTCTGATAAGCGGGAAAAGAAAAAGAGAAGGAAGCGCGAGGCAGCACCCGTCGAGCCAGCCCAAGTCCCCGCTCACAGGGTACCGCAAGAGCCCGATCACCGTCAAGAGCGTCGGCCGGGTGTCGATCGGCGCCCCGTCGGGGCCCCTGCTCGGGCTCCTCCTCGGGCCTCTGTGCCCGCGAGGGCCCCGGCACCGGCTAGGGCGCCAGCTCCAGCAAGAGCCCCGGCCCCTGGCCGAGCTCCTATTCCAGCGAGGGCCCCCGCTCCCGCGGGGCCCGAGCCAGGTAAATGGTGTCCCATACACCTGACCAGATGGCACGACCTCACGGAGTGTCGTACGGTCAAAGGACTCGTGGAGCAGCACCAGAGGGAGCGCGACGAGTCCCGCGGAGGAGGCGATACCGAGGTCGTCCCCAACAACGCCGAGCTCGGCTTCCAGGAGCCCGAGCATGCGGTCGCCTTCATCGACGGGGGCGCTTACACACCCTGCTCGCGCCGTGGCATCAAGGTCATGCGGCGCGAAGTGTGCTCGGCAACCCCGAGCGAGGAGGCCACAAGACCCCTGAGGTGGTCGGATGCTCAGATCACGTTCAGCATGGCTGATCACCCCGTCAGTACTGCAGCCGTGGGACGGCTACCTCTGGTTGTGTCTCCCACTATCTGCAATGTTAAGGTCGGCAGAGTGCTGATCGACGGTGGTGCCGGCCTCAACCTCCTTTCCAAAGAGGCTTTTGAGAAGCTGCAAGTATCTTCCCGACGCCTAAAGCCGTCACTCCCCTTCTGTGGAGTAACTCCCGGGCACTCCCTGCCCCTCGGGCAGGTTGAGTTGCCTGTCACGTTCGGGAGCCGGGACAACTTTCGCACGGAGTGCGTCCTCTTCGATGTCGCGGAGCTCCCTCTCCCCTACAACGCCATCCTCGGGCGTCCGGCGCTCGCCAAGTTTATGATGGCCGTGCATTATGCATACCTTACGGTTAAGATGCCCGGCCCCGCAGGCTCTATCTCCGTGATCGCTGACTCCGACGGCGCTGTCTCCTGCGCCGAACAATCATACATGGCTCTGGTCTCAGCGCAGGCCGAGGTTGATGGCTCTTCAGGGGGCCCGGGACCCTCTTCATCCAGACCCCGACTCGCCGCCGACACCTCTGTTCCAACGAAGGAGGTCGAGGTGGGCGAAGACGCTACCCAGGTTGTCCGTATCGGCAGCGACCTGGGCAGCAAATAGGAAAGCGCGCTCGTCGCCTTCCTCCGGGCTAACGTGGACGTGTTTGCCTGGCAACCGTCCGACATGCCCGGGATCCCTAGGGAGGTGATCGAGCATCACTTGGCTGTGCGTCCGGACGCCCGCCCAGTGAAGCAGAAGGTCCGGCGGCAGGCGCCAGAGCGCCAGGAGTTTATCCGCGAGCAGGTCCGCACGCTCCTCGACGCTGGATTCATCCGAGAAGTCCTCCACCCCGACTGGCTAGCAAACCCAGTCATCGTCCCGAAGGCCAACGGCAAGCTTCGCATGTGCGTGGACTACACCGACCTTAACAAGGCTTGTCCTAAAGATCCCTTCCCCTTACCTCGCATTGATCAAATCGTAGATTCAACTGCGGGATGTGATCTTTTGTGCTTCCTAGATGCAAACTCTGGGTATCACCAGATTCGCATGGACGTAGGGGACGAGGAAAAAACTGCTTTTACTACCCCGGTGGGGACTTATTGCTACATATCAATGCCTTTCGGCCTGCGCAACGCTGGATCATCCTTCCAGCGCGCCATTCGTATCACTCTTAACTCGCAGGTTGGCCGCAACGTCGAGGCTTACATCGACGATCTCGTGGTCAAAACCCGAGACCGCGCCACCCTGCTTGAGGACCTTGCCGAGACTTTCAACAGTCTCCGCTCTACCCGCCTCAAGCTCAACCCGGAGAAATGTGTCTTCGGGGTGCCGGCGGGCAAGCTCCTTGGTTTCTTGGTCTCTGGCCGAGGAATCGAGGTCAATCCGGAGAAGATCCGGGCCATCGAGCAGATGCGACCCCCGGTTCGACTCAAGGAGGTCCAGCGCCTCGCCGGCTGCATGGCAGCCCTCGGGCGCTTCATCTCCAAGCTCGGGGAGCGAGGGCTCCCCCTCTTCAAGCTTTTGAAGAAATCCGGTCGTTTTGACTGGACGTCGGAAGCCGAGCAGGCCTTCCGCGACTTAAAGAAGTACCTTACCTCGCCACCCGTTTTGGTGGCTCCCTCCCAAGGTGAGCCCCTACTACTTTATGTTTCGGCCACTCCACAGGTCGTGAGCATAGTGCTGGTGGTGGAGCGAGACAAATGTTCGGGGCCGGGTGCTGGGTCCCAGCTCCCAGAGGCCTCCGACCGTTCACTTATCCTCGCGGCTCCCCCTGGGCAAGGGGTCGAGCCCGAACACACTGCTCTTCCCAGCCAAGGAATCGAGCCCGAGTGCCCGGCCAGCCCCGACCATACCGCCGACCCTGGGGGCTGTGGCAGCCCCCCGGGTGGGGCCACGATCCGGGCCCGCCGGGTACAGCGACCGGTGTACTTCATCAGCGAGGTCCTCCAGGAGGCCAAGACAAGGTATCCCCAGGCGCAGAAGCTACTCTATGCCTTGCTCGTCGCCTCCCGAAAGCTGCGCCACTACTTCCAGGCGCACAAGATCTCGGTGGTTACCACTTATCCACTGGGACCCATTCTCCGGAACCGGGAGGGCACCGGGCGCGTTGTCAAATGGGCGGTTGAGTTGGCGGAGTTCGACCTACACTTCGTCTGTCGCCAGGCAATCAAAAGCCAGGCACTCTCTGACTTCTTGGCAGAATGGACGCCCGTCCCCTGCGTCATCCCAGAAGAGATCTCTGCCTATCCTGGGCACGACGCACCCGGGTACTGGGTTATACACTTCGATGGCTCCCTCTCGCTAAAAGGCGCAGGGGCCGGAGTGGTTCTCACCTCCCCAACGGGTGAAGAGCTCCGGTACGTCGTACAGTTGCAGTTCCGCGCGTCCAACAACATGGCGGAGTATGAAGGTCTCATCGCCGGCCTCCGGGCTACGGTGGGGCTCGGGATTCGTCGCCTCCTGGTCAAAGGGGACTCTCAGCTGGTCGTCAACCAGATTTCCAAGGAGTACCAGTGCACGGATCCACAAATGGCAGCGTACGTGGATGCAGTCAGAAAGCTCGAGAGACGCTTCGACGGCCTCGAATTACGGCATATCCCTCGCCGCGACAATGCTCCGGTCGACGAGCTCTCTCGCCTGGCCTCCTCACGTGCGCGGGCCCCTGCCGGAGTCTTTGAAGAAAGACTCGCACGGCCTTCCGTCCTGCCTGCCGAACAGGATGAAGGGGAAACCTCGAACTCAATTCAGGGGACCCCGGCGGTACCCTCAGTGGGAAGCCCCGTCAGGGCGCCGCCGTCCGGCGAGTGCGCTGTGCTCGCCGAATGTTCTCAAGATGCCTCGTGGATGTCTGACATCCGAGGGTACTTGAAAGAAAAGTTCCTACCCGAGGATGAGGCGTCTGCCGAAAGGGTTGCTCGGCAGTCCAAACGCTATGCCATAGTAGATGGGGATCTCTACCGACGTAGCGCAGGAGGTGTCCTCCTGAAATGCATCTCTCGGGCAGAAGGCGGCGATCTTCTCGCTGAGGTCCACGAGGGCGAGTGCGGTGGCCATTCATCGTTCCGCACGCTGGTCGGGAAAGCCTTCCGGCAAGGTTTCTACTGGCCTACAGCTCTCCAGGATGCTTCCGAGCTGGTTCGGCGCTGCAGGGCGTGCCAGTTCCATGCAAAGCAGATTCACCAGCCAGCTCAGGCTCTCCATACCATTCCCCTGTCATGGCCTTTCGCGGTCTGGGGTTTGGACATTCTGGGTCCATTCCCCCGAGCAGTCGGGGGCTATGCATACCTATATGCCGCTATCGACAAATTCACTAAGTGGCCGGAGGCGGTCCCAGTCATCAAGGTAACCAAAAACACGGCGCTCCAGTTTATCCGTGGCATCACTAGCCGCTTTGGTGTCCCCAATCGGATCATCACCGACAACGGCACCCAGTTCACTAGTGCCTTATTCGGGGACTATTGCGAAGATCTCGGCATCAAGCTTTGCTTCGCTTCCGTCGCTCATCCTCGGAGTAACGGGCAGGTCGAGCGCGCCAACGCGGAAATTCTGAAGGGCCTCAAAACCCGGACCTATAACGTGCTCGCTAAGCACGGGAAGGGATGGGTAGACGAGCTGCCAGCCGTGCTGTGGGCCAATCGGACTACGCCAAGCCGCGCCACCGGGGAGACTCCTTTCTTCCTCGTCTACGGCGCCGAAGCAGTCCTCCCCTCCGAGCTCACTCTGGGCTCCCGTCGAGTGCATGCATACTCTGAGGGTGAGCAGGAGCATCAAAGGCGCGACGACGTGGACTACCTGGAAGAGTGCCGGCGGCGTGCTGCTGTCCGGGCGGCTCGGTACCAGCAGAGTCTGCGGCGTTATCATCTGCGCCATGTCCGGGCCCGCTCTCTCGAGGTGGGGGACCTAGTTCTCCGACGCATCCAGTCGCGCGAAGGAATGAATAAGTTGTCCCCTGTGTGGGAAGGTCCCTTCACCGTGATCGAGGTCCCCCGGGTAGGTTCTTTCAGGTTGGCGACGGAGGAAGGACAGCCACTCCCGAATCCATGGAACATCGAGCATCTTCGACGCTTCTACCCGTAGATTGTCGTGTTCGCGGTTCAGGTTAGCAAGGCCGGGGGCTTCTCCCCGCCCAAGCAGTCTGAAGGCTTCGTCCCATGGGGTAAGTCGCTGTCGCCCAACCTTGTAAATATTGCACATTAAGTTTTTCAATAAGCAATCGCTATGTCAGATTACTTTTTCTGGATTCCGTATGTCTAATCTGTCTGGTGAGGAGCTCGGTTGTGCGAGAAAAAGTTCGCTCTCTCTCTCTTTCCCCGCTGGCAAAAGAATCCCGATCGGTATGCATGCGAGCAGTCGCCGCTGACTTACGTCCGCCATGGTGGGCTGTTGGTGCTCGGTCTGGTCTGTCATACCCGGGCGCCACCAAACCATAGGACCTCTGGGTTATGCCTCTGCCCGCTCTTATCAGCCGATTTGGGTGTTCGAGAGGTCTCGGGTTGAAAGCAAGAGTAATCTATAACAAGTACCGCACTGGCAGAGCGCACCAGACAAAGAAATCCTATTTTTTCTCTTAAGTCACAGACTGGCGATCGCAAGCAGCTCGGCCGCGAGGGCTTCAATGCCCCGGTCTTTGGTCGGCCCCAAGGGTCCTCGGGTGGTCCTGCCACTTAGGCTTGGGTGGTCGAGATCACCCGACCCTAGGAGCCTCGTATGCCTCTGGGCACTCGGGCGCTCCGTTGAAAGAATCGAGTCCCCGGGCACCCGAGCTCGGAAGCACATCCCTCCTGGATCGATGAGCCGGAAGGCCGACAGCTGTCCGGTGAGTGGTTATATTCAGACAAGTCTGCTTTAAGTAAATGTATGTCCTCGAGTCACTCTCGGGGGCTCTCGCGGTTTAATCTGTTCGGCGAGGTGGCCTCCTCGCACGCAAACCCTGCCGCGTGACTACTTTTTCCCAGAACGACAGACGGTTTGCAGAAAAGAGTCGCGTTCTTGCGATAACGTCTGACCGAAGCCCTTCGTGATGGTCGTGGTGTTCGGTCCGCTTTTAAGGACCCCGAGCACTACCGAGTCCTCGGGTACCCTGGGTAATCCTATCACTCGAGCTACTCGGGTAGTCCGGAGCTCAGGTCTCGGGGGCGGGCTGTTAGTGCTCGGCCTGGCCCATTTTAAGCCCGGGCACCACCGGACCGCGAGGACTCTTGGTCACATTCTCGCCCGCACGCGTCTCCTTTCTACTAACTGAGTGGTCGCAGGGCGAAAAGGTGTTCATCAGGCACGGCGTGTTCCGAGCGGGATTGATCCATCTCCCGGGCAAGGAAGTATGTGTCTTTGTTCTTAACTTAGGCGATGCGGATTCGCGAGAGCTTGAAGGCCGACTGTGCCAGCAACAGCGATCAAGACAACTTCCTCCTCGGGGACGGGAAGGTCGGGAACGGCCCGACTGAGTACTCCCCGGGGCTTCAAAGTAAAACATCGGAAGAAGCGTTGAACACATAGAGAAACTGGAGTTGCGAGCCCAGGGAAAAACAGCCATTTAATATTCACAGGATACTTCCAAGGCATTTTCTAAGGGTTCACTCCTACATCTACAAACAAAAGAAATGAGGCTACAAAAGATCTAGTCGGCGGCAGAAGCGTCGGCTGAATCCTCTGAGTCATCCCCGGGGGCTGGCGGCGGCGGCACCTCTCGCCTGAAGCCGGCCGCCACCTCAGCGGCGGTGCTCCGGACCGCTGCCCGGGCGGCCTCCCCCTCAGCCTCGACCACTCCCTCCCGCGCCGGCTCCAGTGGGAAGTTCGGGTCCCTGCTTCGGTAGCAGGCCAGGACGTGCTCGGCCACGGCACGTGCCAAGCCACGTCCCT
The DNA here is from genome assembly GCF_958298935.1 of Phragmites australis. NCBI lineage: Eukaryota > Viridiplantae > Streptophyta > Magnoliopsida > Poales > Poaceae > Phragmites > Phragmites australis. The sequence continues at coordinate 29,757,578 of NC_084934.1, read as the reverse complement.
CCCGGGCAGCGAGTTCCTGGACTGCCCAAGGCAGGGTCTCGAGGCGCTCGCAGACCTGCTGCAACCCCAACACTTGTCGTGCGGGGCCGTCGCCCTTCTTGTCGTCGACAAGCCGTCCGAGACCACCCTTCTCCACGGCCCGTCGCATCCGCCGGAGTATGTCCTCCAGCATATGCTCGAGGTTGACCCGCGAGACAAAGGCAGTCTCGATTTTCTCCTTGGCGGCCCGCAGCTGTGCCTCGAGTCCCTGGTCCCCGGCCGGACCGGAAGCACCGCCAGCCGCGGTGGGGGCGGCAGCCTGCTTCGTCTTGGCCACCATCTCGGACAAGGCGCGTTCGCGCTCGGCCAGTTCCGCCTCGTGCTTCGCATTCTCCTCCGCCCTGGTAGCCGCGGCGGCCGTCGCAGCAGCAGCTTCGCCCTCTCGGTGACTCAGTTCGCCTTCTCGGCGACTCAACTCATTCTCCCGTCGGGCCAACACATCCTCCTGCTGGGCCACCAAATCCTCCCGGGCACCGAGATCCGACGCCGATAGCTCGTTGTCCACTTCCCGGATGGAGACGTCCTCCTCCCAGCGCTTGATTTCTTCTCTGATCTTCTGGAGATCGTCTTCCCAGCGCTGGAGATCGGTGCGCGTCTTCTCGGCCGCGCCCTCCCGGCGGGCCAGCTCGGCTTGCCGCTCCTCCGCGGCCTGCTCCCGGGCTGCGACAGCCACCTCCCTCTCCTGCGCCTGCCCCATCCTGGCAAGGGCCTCGGCAGCTTGCTGCCTCGACGCCTCGGCCAAGCGGGCGGCGTCTTCTTGTTCCCGCGCGGCCTCTGCCCGCGCGGTCTTCAGAGTTTCTCGTTCCCGCACGGCTTCCGTGCGGATGTCTTCTAGGAGTTTCTGCTCCCGCGCGGCTGCCGCACGGGCCTCCTCCTGGGCGCCCGCCAGCTGCGCCTTCTCCAGTGCCAGGCGGGCGCACTCGGCTTCGAGCTCCCCCTCCTTGGCCTTCACCACTGCGCCCAGCTGCCCGACTGCTACTTGGACGCCTTTAATGGCGGCCAGGAAGGGATCGGCAGGCCGGCCGAGCACTGGGGGGGCCCAGGCTTCTCCGCAGGATGCCTCCAGGGGGGCCGAGCTCTCCGCCGGGCCTTGCGCCGCCATCCGCCCCGGGCTCTGCCTGACCGGGGTAGGCTCCGCCGGAGCCAAGGTTTCGGACAGCGGCCGCATTCCCGCATCGGCCGCCCTGTCCGCCGGCCCCGGCAGAATATCCACCTCCACCATTATCCGCCCCGGGCTCTCCGCGCCCGGGGTAGGTTCCGTCGGCGCCCTTCTCTCAGCCGCCGCCTCCGCCTCTCTCCCAGGGGCCGCCACGTCAATTGGCATCTCCGCCGTTCCTATGCCGGCCTCCGCCGTTGCAGCGGGCAGGCTCGGCTCTGGCCTCGGCGCCTGCTCTCTCTCCGTCACAGCAGCGCCTGCAGCCGGCCTACGGGAGACAAGTGAAAGTTGTCAAAACTCAGTTCGGGCCGGAAATGCCCATGGAAAAGCAAGCAAGAAGACTCACCGATACCGCCATTTGGCCGCTGGGAGCCTGATGTCCGGGTCCGGCGCTGTCGGTCCTGACTCCTCCCGCCGCCTCTTCCGTTGGGGGCTCGGCTGAGCCGCTGCGCGGGGTACGGGCGCCGTCGTGCGGGCCACGGGTGCCGCCGCACGGGTCTCGGTCTCCGCCGTGCGGGTCGCGGGCACCGATGCAGGCCCCATCCGCACCAGGCGCGGCTCTAGCACCGGAAATGCCGCCGCTGCCGTCGGCGATGGCGGAGAATCCGGCACTAGGATCAAGGCCCGGGGACGCTTTCCCCGATCTCCCGGCGCCAACTCCTCAACAACTTCAGTGGCGCCCTCCTCTCTGGTACGGCGGCTGCCGCTTGCGGCGACCCCTTCACCAGCCTGCGCCGAACTTCCAGCAACCTCATCGCTAAGTAGTTCCTCCAGCCCGGGGAGTTCGGAGGCCTCAGGACTCCGGCTTCTTGGCCGGTCCACGGGCCCCTGGGCATCGAACTCCGGCAGCCCCGCCATAATGGCCACCCGGCTGGGGTTGGCACAGAGCGCCATCTCCGGCCACAGGAGTTCCGCCCGGCTCATATCCTCCGCTCCGGTGATCACCCTTGTCATCCCCCGCACTTCCACCGCCCCCAGATCCCAGCTCGCGCCAATCTGGGTCCTGGTGATGTCCTCCGGCCCGGTGTAGAACCAGCTCGGCCGGGCCCGTTCTCGCAGAGGCGCCAACCGACGGCGCAGAAAGTCCACAACCACCATGACTGAGGTCAGCCCGCCCTCGCGCAGCTCCAGGATGCGCTCCAGCACCGGCTTCAGTCTCGCATCTTCTGGTGGCGGCGCCTCCCACGTCGATCGCCGAGGTTCCGCCGCCTTCTCTGGCAATTCGAGGCGCTCGTGGGGGTCGATGTCGACGAAGAACCAGTCCCGTCGCCATTCCTCCCACTTGCTGCGCATCACCTGGGGAATGTAATGATCCCCCAGGCCTTCCCGAAGCCGAAGGTTGCAGCACCCCGCGACGTCCGCCGTGGAGTGCCCCCTCTTCTTCCCCACCGGCCGAAGGATGAAGAAGTGGCGAAGCAGCGTCGCCGACGGCATCACCCCCACGAACATTTCGCAGAGATGCGCGAAGACCGCCAACGCCACGACGGAATTGGGGCTTAGGTGCACCAGTTGAATGCCGTACGTCTCCAGCACTTGCAGAAAGAAGGCAGAGAACGGCGGCACTAGCCCCGCCGCCACGAAGGAGGTGAAGAGGACAGTCCGCCCAGGGACGGTCGTCGCCGGCGTCAGAGTCGCCGGCCTCACCGCCACAGCACCCTCCTGACCCTCCGGCACCAGCAGCTTCCTAATCTTGTCCGCCGCCTCCTCGTTCCTCAGGCGAGACTCCGGCAAGATGCTGTCCGAAGTCTTGTCCCGGCGCCCTCCTCCAACCCTCGTCATTTCGGCAAGAGGGGGGATGTTTTCTGGTGGTGAAAAGAGAGAGGAGGGAGAATGCTCCGGTCGCCTGGGAGTTTCCTGAGGGCTTCGGAACACAAAGAAGGCAGGAGCGCAAGTGCAAGAGAGCGTAAAAAGGGGAATGGACCGATCCGTTCCCCCTTTTATATCTCAAAATTCGAAAACTGCCGCCCGAACGGTTCGCTCGGCGAAGCGTCGCCTCGATCGGCGCGACTGTCAGGCGAATCTCCCGCCGATCGCGCGATGTCAGCGGTTGCCAGGCGTATTTTCTTCGATCTGCGCGGCGACCGCGCGTGCCGCCCGTATGGTTATCATACCCTTCGGAAGTTGTGTGGACACGCGTCCACTCATTTTCCCGTTGGAACGTACTTGAGGTCTAGGTCCGCAAGGGCCACCCCTCGAAAGCTTGCCGCATGGCGTCCGCGCCAGCCTTAGCCTCGGTCGCAACGAAGGGCCCATTCGCAGTCTCCGTCCCATCGGCTACCAACGGGCCCGGGGGCTACTGTCGGTGTATTCAGAACCAGGGGTCCCTAAGTCCCGAGGCCAGGCCGGCCATCCACCACATGTCACCACCCTGCAAGGTAAGAAAAAGCTAAGTCCCGGGAGAAGGTGCTCGGGGCCGCCGCCTCTGGTTCCCGAGCACCTTAGTTCCCCGATGATCTGTAGGGCCCAAATACTAAGAACGAAGTGCTCGGGAGAGAGTGCTCGGGGCTGCACGTGGCAGCCCCCGAGGACTCGGTGCCCCGAAGGTCCCACCGAAGTGCTCGGGAGAGAGTGCTCGGGGCTGCACGTGGCAGCCCCCGAGGACTCGTGCCCCGAAGGTCCCACCGAAGTGCTCGGGAGAGAGTGCTCGGGGCTGCACGTGGCAGCCCCCGAGGACTCGGTTCCCCGAAGGTCTCACTCGAGTACTCGGGAGAGAGTGCTCGGGGCTGCACGTGGTAGCCCCCGAGGACTCGGTTCCCCGAAGGTTCGCGCAAGATCATTCAACAACCCGAAGGGTCCCGTCGTCAGGATGTCATCCAGTCAAAGGCCCAATGCCGCATTTAATAGGCACGCGCGGTCTGACATCCTGACATCCTGACATTCTCAGCTGCCCACGCCCCAGTGTCAGACCCTGCCATGCACTGGCAGGGGGGCGTGGGTCCATTAAATGCACGGGTCCCGTCCCGTTTCATCCAGGTGCCTCGGGATAACGTTGCCAGAATCGAAGCGCTCGGCCTGCCACCCTGCCCTGGCAGAAGAACAAGACAGGGTGGGCGCACCGGGCACCTCTGAGGCTGCCCGGTGGGCCCCTTTCATGGCGCCCCGAGGCTTCCGCAGCGGCTGGTGGTCGAATGCGCGCCGCATTTCTCCACCGCCCCTGTCACTTCGCCAAGATGAAATGATTACGCCTTTCTCCGTGGCACCTTGGCATTCGCGTCCCCTCTTTCCCATTCAGGATATGTTGAGGTCGGCGCGCCTATAAAAGGAAAGGATGGAGAACACTAAAAGAAAGAGGAACAGCCCCCGACCACAAGACAACCAAGAGACCAGATAACCAACAATCTCCGGCGAGCCAGGCCAAATATAGATCAACAGACACTCGAACCAGCTCAAGTTAAGCTGGAACATAAGAGCCTCAAGCTCTTTGTAAACAGTTCTCCCCTTAGAACCAGATACCTCCTTGAAGAATCCCCTTCAAGGATAAATATAGCGCTCATACAGGAGTAGGGTGTTACGCCTCCGTGCGGCCCGAACCTGTCTAAAACCCGGCGTACCCACTAGCCATCGCATTTATTTCCGTTCCCGCTTGTTTCCCACACAAGCTTTTCCAGGATCATCCCCCCGGCCGAATCTCTAAAAAGGGGTCTCTCGGGATCCCTGCGACAGGAGTTCACTCTCCGACAGGGACATGGGACATACATAAACCTACACAAAGAGCATAAAAGTTGTATGGCAACCTTCACATAGTTTGATAAACTTGAGAGTCAAAGCTGAACAAAGTAATTCACATAAACATACAATGTAATCAGCAAAGCAAAATTAGAAAATCACCTCAATATGCAGCTTTTAAGCGTCCACGAGTCATCAATAAAATGTCCAGTGACCGCCATATAGCCTCTTTTTTGATTATCAGCTGTCCAAAGGTCAGTAGTAATAGCAACACGACAATTTGTCCTTTGCAAGAATATCCTAGCTTTCCTTTTCTCTCCCTCATAGAAACTCAAGATATCATTTCTAATAGTATTTCTAGTTCCCATCTTAAACAAAGGTTGTAATGTACTAACAAACTTACGAAAGCCATGGTGATCAATAATAGATAACGGGTACTCATGCAATATAATCATGGAAAAAAGAGCTCTTCTAGCTATATCTTGATCAAACACATAGTTTTCTACAGCTACTGCCCCCTTTTCGGTGGTTCCAAACCGCAAATTAGCTTGTATTTTGACCCCTGCCTTCTTTTTATTGTAGGGACAACTTTTCAAATGAGTTCTCAGATGGGTTGTACCATTTCTTGATGTGGCTGAAAGTTTCCTCTTGCAGTGGTTGCACTTGGCCTTCCAAACTCCATCCACACGCACTTTCTCGAAGTCGTTCCAAACAGCTGAGGTGAGCTTCCTCTTTGACCCAGCAGCAGTAGCAACTTCTTCATCCTCCGATACGTCCACAACATTAATGTCTTCATCACCAGATCCAGTACCACATGCACGAACAAGAGAACCGGATACATGAGAGGCTTGCACTTGAGAGCTACTCCCAGGGGTTGCCATCACAGCAGGGGTTGCCGATGTGCGCCGAGAAGGGCTGTCATTTGACATAAATAAATAGATGTCAAGCGTATTACATAATGTTGCGACTATGTCAAACATATTAAAGATGACACTAAAAGGGAAACAGCTAGCATAAATGCATAATGCACAAGCTTTGACTGTCAACCAAATGCATATATACCATGTTCCTAAATACATTCATTCAACAGCATATCAAAAGCTCAGACAGCAACAAATAGCTAGGATCTAAGAGTTGTAAACATAAGTTGACATTAAAGCTGTTATTCAAACATACAATAAAAAACCCAGAGCTCCAGGACAGGATGGGCCGGCGACGGCTTGCTCTGGGTCGGGTCGGCGCGGGCGTCGGCGAGCTCCTGGACGGACGCGGTCGGCTTGCTCTGGGTCCGCTCGGCGCAGGCGTCGGTGAGCTCCTGGACGGACGCGGTCGACGTGCTCTGGGTCGGGTCGGCGCAGGCGCCGGCGAGCTCCTAGACGAACGCGGGTCACCCCGGTCGGCGAGCTCCGGGACGGACGGGTCGGTGACTCGGCGACTCGGCCACTCGCCGAGCTCTGGGTCGGACGGGACGGCGACAGCTTGCTCTGGGTCGGGTCGGCGCGGGCGTCCGTGAGCTCTGGGTCGGACGGGAGGGCGACGGCGTGCTCTGCAGGTCGGCGCGGGCGTCGGCGAGCTCCTGGACGGAGTGATGGACGCGGTCGCGTGCTCTGGGTCGGACGGGTCGGCGTCGGCTGGCGGCGGAATCACGACGGAATTCGGAGGCGAGATCTGGCGCTGTGAACTGTGGTCTGTGGAGGCGTGGAGCGGCGGCTGCAGGCTCTGGAGCGGCGGCTGTGGCCGGGTGGGAGTGGAAGGAGAGGAAAAACCTAGAATTTTTCTTATATACTAATGTCTACGGCCCACCTGTCAGTGGCACTAGAGCGGGTATGCGGGTGGAGCGGGTACGGGCACAGTTTTTTCATGCCCGTTTCCTTATGCCCGTTGGGTTTACACTTAAATCCGCACCCGTGCCCGCGGGCGAAGAATGGCACCCGTATCCACGCCCGTCGGGTTTTTTACCCGCGGGCACACGGGTAATCTATGCCCGTTGCCAAGTTTAGGTGAGAGCTAAGCTTTGGGTCCAAAACATTCGAATGATTTTCTCTCTTTTTTCTATCATATATATACACATATATTATTATACTTATACAACATATGTACCACATATATATAGGCTCACCTAAACAAGCAAGCAATCAAATATATACACTTAAGAATTATTTAGCTTAGCAAATTCTTTTATTTCCATAGAAAAGTTTTATTTTTTTCTTGGTTTTAGGATTTTGGGTTGTTACAATGGATGAACTTGAGTCCAGCCATATGAACATAACGTCATCCTTTGTCACCAATGTGATATATGCCTAGATTGTCAACAATATGAACTACGAACAAGAGTCCATAATCATGCAAATTGAGTAGAAATACAAGTACACTATCAGCTACAACAAGGTATGGAGGGTGAAGAGGAAGGCTATTGAGATGAGGTTCAGGACTTACGAAGTGTCGTATGAGAATCTACCACATTTATTGCAAACCAATGATCGAAGGAATCCAAGGATGTATTACGATATTAATAAATACCCATTGCTGTCCAAACCTGTCAAATACGTCATGAAGAGATGCTTCTTCGCAATAGGGGCATGTATCAAAGCTATTTATGTGCACAATATTGTACTTTACAATTTAGTACTGAGATTATCACTATGTGCGAGGTTGTAACATGTTAGGTTATGATTTGTTCACATATTTATGTACGATTTACTACAACAGATGTTAAAAATTTGTTTAATTAACTGAACGTTTCCTTTGTAGAGGGACATACTGCGCTAGATTTATGCCGAGGCACGTGCGTCGAAGCTATGACTTGATAGTGGTGGCGAGGTCCCAAGGGAGGAGATGAGGGCGGCGTTTGGCCGCATTATCGGGAACATGGCCAAGGTCTTCTGATCGATAACCTGCAGTTCGTCCTCAAACGTTACGATGGGTCCACGAGCATCATCTCATATCCCTTCACTCCCATTCGCCACCTTCATCGAGCCGCCGCACCCACCGGTACGTCTGAGCTTTGACGTCGACCCGTTGAGGACGTCTTCGACCTCGCCTTCCTATTCGACCCCTACTATGGTGAGGAGATCCTTCATGGGGCTGGCCACCCTTCTATGCCACTAGCGTGGCGGCAAACCCTTACTTCGCGGACTCTAGTCCTTCGAGTTCTCATGTCCCCGGCTCGGGTACAACACTCACTTCACCGGGGCTGGTTGCCTAAGCCGTGGACGTATGTTATGGTTTATCGATGTTAATATGTTTTCTTCGTTGTTCCATGTGCAGAGATTGAGGATCTTCGGGATGTAGAGGTGCATGGTAGCTACATAAAGCTGCTTAGTAGGGACGTTACTCAGGTCTCTGGGTACGACTTCATCTTTGGACATGGCGATGAGCTTGGTGCTTCGTAGCTACCTAGCGCACCACTCCTGGGGACATAACCCTCCCAAGATGAGTATGCCACTCCACCGCTAAGTGGACGTCCTGTGCGGCCAATCGTTCCATCATACCACATCACGTACTCAGATAACCAGGTGAGAGCAAGGAGGCGCAGGGTCACGAGGACGGATGCGACTAGAGGCCTCGTCCCTAAGAGGGGACGTAACTTGTAGGTAGCTATGTCATTGCCACTTTTATGGTGTTATGTAATTATCTTTTTTCAAGCAGCTCTGATTATTGTTATTGTCATAATATCTTTCTTTAAACTACTCGTATAATGATCATTTCATAACAGTGGCATGAAAAACATGTCGACCGAATGTATGATGGCATATAGGTTACCCATTGTGGTGCACCGATGCTTCACCTTATATGTCTTAGGGAATGAAAAACAATACATGTCAATACAAAATTAAACCCCCTGCCTACCACAAGATCACATCGATATTACTCATAGTTGTTCCTTCGACCCGTCACGCGAGGCAGGATATAGTTTCTTCTGACATTTCTGGCTCTCTCTTTGCATAATTGTTCTTGTAGTCCTCGATGGCGACATGAAGGTGACGGATATATTCTTGAATGTGTGGTGCTATATACGGATCGATCTAGTACTGGAACCCATAATCATTCGTCTGGAAAAAAATTTATAGATGAGATAAGTAAATGGTATTGCAAAAATAGGAAAGAAGGTGAGTATTATTACTTCGTACTCTAAAATGTAAAAAAACAGAAGAATTGACATCCTGCGTCATCGAAATACTCATAAACTTAGACTACAACATCATCTCCATGTCGATATAGCGGCCAAAACGAGCATGGAGGAGCATTATGGTTTCTGTAGATATTTTTTCTTGCACCAGGCAATCTATCTTTCCATAAGGCATGTTTCGTTTAACGATGGAGTACTACATGCCATTGTAACTTGTCGTAGAATGTGTACAAGTCGGTGCGTATTGCCTTATATACTGTACCCACAGACAGGTAATGAATGCTTACGATAGTCCTTATTTGTGATGTACTTTACTTTTTTTCAATGAAATAGTCGAGTTTTATCATTGTACCAATACATTTTTTCTTAAGATCAATACTTTCATAGGATTCACTGCCTTCTATGTAGAGGCAATAATAACTCCTTGCTAAACTTTTGTAGGATGAAATGACTACACCAAGCAACAACTTTCGCATGAAATCTCTGTCAAGCATCGATACCACAACTTCTCTAACTTTCACAACGAATCCTATACTCCGGCCCCCATGCAAGCACATGCACTTAGTCCATGCACCAGACCCTAGCTACTATATATAACCTCACCCACATCCATTAATACACCACTCACTCATCAATTGTCTAAACTGCAATGTCTTCCTCAGCTCCACCAAACCCACTCAAGAAATATTGGGAATTTTCGTCCCCCAGGGGGTCGAACCGTCGATGTGCTTCTGTGACGATCATTGTAGGCTTCGCAAGTCTCATGACATCTCCTACGCATATGGTATACAATTCTTCATATGTGTCAATTAACAGTACGATAAGTCTCAACATGGATTGTATGAGTACTCCACCGGTATAACGACATAGATCATTTATGTGGTACTTTTTATATGATTTAATGCACTATCTTTCTAATATCTATCTTCTTTCATTTGTGCAATTTCCTTCACCTATGTGTGATTTCATAGAATGGCTCGACATGTTACAAATGAGCACTAAAAAGTTAAATTAAAAAAATAAAAATTATAAGCAGCGAGATCAATTTCTCACCTGTTGAATGAGCAATATGAAGGTCTCGCCCACTGAGTCTTCTCTCCGGTTATTTAATTCGCTGACCGCCGATGCATATAAGATCTAGTTCGTTCAACGAGTGAGACCTTATTCTCATATGTTGAACAAACGATGATAGATTAGATGTGCGATTTTTTGAAACGACCATACATTCTTGATAATATTAAAGAAATAAAAAAATATATAAAAAATCCGGATTGAGTCTGTCAGCCCAAAGGCAAATGAGTGACCCAGCCTGAACGCAGCCAATTAAGCCCAGAAGCAATATGAGCAAATTGCCGGTACGCCTGGCATTTTCAGACACCACCCGGATGAAAGTTGGAATTCAAAATCATTGCACGTGCAAAACTTCAGGGAAAAACGAAAAAGAAAAAAAATAAAGAATTGCTAGAACGAGCCCCGTAAGAGCTCCAGAGTTCAAGTAATAAGATGCCAAATTGAACCTTGTTTTCTGAAGAAGAATCCAAATTATCTAAGAAATATAATTATGAATCTTCACACATATATATACATATATGCGAAAAGTATGATATTAATCTTCCACTAAAGAATTGTTAATCCATCGTGTCAATACAACCTATCATGCATCGCAGCTTGTCCACAAGATTCATCAATTAATAAATTGATTTGATGGCAGTAGGTTCCTCCCTGACCGGTGTAAGGGAAACGGTCATAAATTTCGGGGATCAGATCAGATCAGATCAGATCAGATCAAATCAAGTCGCGAATTCGATCGGAAGCCTTTGCACTCAAGCTACGCGCGGCCAACGAATCCCCAGCCCTGCGGCCCTGCGGCCCTGCTCCTGTCCAGTGTCCACTGTCATCATCCGCGCGCGGCCTCATCTCACTACTTGGTGCTGGTGGTTTCCTTTCCACTCTCGCTGTCCATCCGTCAATCCGCACGTCCATCGACCTCCTCTCTCCCGGGGCATCTGCCGAGAGAGAGAGAGAGAGAGGAGAGCCTCTGCCTTGCGTCGCGGGATACGCAACTCGATCATCCAGATCTTTGCGTGTGCATCTCGTGACATCCACGAGGGTCTCAGCACGGCCTGGCTAATCGGCGACGGACGCCGTGCCCGAGAGAAAAGTTTACCCGGCCCAGCCGCGCGCGGTCCTTCCGTGGCCACCAACGCTGTGGCCGTCTGCCGATCGCGCGCGCGTAGGCTGTGGCGCGCCCCGCCCGTTTCAATGTTTGAGCTGCTTGCTAACTCTTATTTTAAGAAAAGATAAATATATAGAGATTAAAATAAGAATTAGTTGTTATCTTTTATTTTACATATGTGAAGAGGAATATTGAAGAACGATCTTTTCGTAAACACGAAGTAGATCTTATCTTAGCACATATTTCCTCTATAAGGTAGGAAAAATTAAGAATAATATGACTCGTATAAATTTGAACAAATATGTTCTGATTGTTAGAGCTAACCTAGGAAACGGACCCGTGTTTGCTTATGCATGGCCTGCAGCTGCAGTCCTTCACTCCTTTACTTCGCTTGCACCTGAACAATTGACGCATCGACAAACAAATAGGAGTGGTCGTCATCTATAGTCGTAAATTCTTGGTCTATTTCGAGAGGCATCTTAGAGTTCTTAATGGGTTTTCTGTCCCTAATCAACGGACAAAGAGTCAGCAACTATAGCTAGCTACCAGCCTGACAAATGCAAGACAGCAAGAGAGCATATGTGGCTCTGCTCCGGCCGGCCCCCCGCGGGGACGTCCGCACGGACAACCGGCTGTCTGCAGCATCTCCTTGCTCGCTTCCATTCCAGGTCTTGACACCGGGATTCCGAGCCTGCATGCTGCAGCGGTAATGGGCAGATCAGATATTAACTGTACCTCGAGGACGAGGAGTCGTCTCTGCCTCTGAATCTAAGGCTAACCATCAGTGACAGAACGTACCTGATGGGCAATGAGTGACATTGCAGTAAGCGCTTTGCTCTTAAGCTACGTCGACAGCACAGAAAAGATCAACGATGAGAAGTCACGTTTATACGTGCCATGGTTTAGCATTTGTAACCAGCAATTAACAAGTTGATTTGGAGTTAAGTTGAAATGCAGGATTTTAGGGTTGCATGAGCATGATTAGGTTTCACAATGCATGATTACTATTGTGACTAACCAGAGTTGGTGAAGGTGATAGAAGTTCCTGGAGACATACAAAATATATTTTCTTGTCTCATAATGTGTAGGTCAATGTCGTCAACTTGATAATCAAATGTGAGACGATTAGGATCAAGTGGGAGGATTGGAACCAAATGGTTAGGATGCAGGGTAAAGTCAAGAGTGATCCACACCGTATATGTGGATAGAGCAAGAAGCACATAAAGTTTGATGGAGACAATGTATTGATTAAGTTAAAACGAGCAAGATGCCAATGCAAGTGACAATAGGGTGTGAGGAACAAGACCGAGAGAGACTTGCCAACGGTCAAGACCACATGGCAAAGTGATATATGTCGACATCGAAAGACTTGCTTAGGATCTGAGTAAGCGGTGGGGAGTCACGTTTTGATAAGCATGCAAGCCGATTTCATGGTTTAACCTCAAAATCGTTGAAGGAAGGATGTGATATAGCACTATTGCAAAGCTTGCATCGAGGCGAAGCAAATTGATGAAGACACTATGATTGTTGCATCAAAGCAAAATCGTGTGAAGCTTGCCTCGATGGAGAAAAAGTTAGACAAAAATGTCTCTAGTGGTAGATGGGTATGATATGAGTGGAGGGCATTTTGGGATGTCCAAAATTGCCTACATATCGAGAGAAGGGATGGTTATGAGTTTTTGGGTAGTTTCAATTTCAATTTCTAGTAATGGTTTAGTTGTTAGGGAGGGTTTAGAGAGAAAGAAAGATGTATGTGTAGATCTAATATTTCTCGTTCTTCAAAAAAGACAGGGGGATAGTGCGGTATCCTAGCAAGTACATGTGTATTCAACTTCCTTAGCAACAAAATGAGATTTGTTGAAGTAATTTCATGTTCCTCTCAACCCCCCCATCTTTTCTCTTTCTGTTGTATGAGAAACCAATGTTTTTCTCTTCTTTTGATGATTTTTGTTTTCCCTTTGGGCTGCGATTTCGAATAGATTTTTGTGAGTTTCTAAGGTACTAGGACATGCAAGAATATCTCTCGAACAATCTTGGATCAATTCATCTCACGAGCGCCATAAACGTGGAGTTCTTGCATTTGTTCATGCGGTATCCCTTTTTTCTAAAAAGAATGAACTTTGTGATGATTTCTTGATCTTTTGCGACGGATCCTTTTGGTGGTGATTCCCCATGCCTAAATGTACCTTTGATTCAATTTGGAGATCGTTTAATTGGATTTCACCATTTGTATCTCACAAGTCTGAGCAGGTCTTTAGATCTGTTGCCTACGCATACCTTCAGTGGTCAGACCGTCAGTTTAGGGCAGAAAAGATGTTGATTTGAGTTTTGTGAGTGCTCCAAGAGTCAGACCGTCAGGACTCAAGATCAGACCAACAAAGCATGAGTCAAACCGCCATGGAGATAGAACTCAATTTGTACTATTTTGTTTGCTTTTCTTGCCTTCTTGCTTCGATTTTGTATGAAGGGGTTCTTAGCTTGACTCCTAGGGTTAGTAGATTCTCTTAAGTGTTGGGTGATAATTTGAAAAGACCATCTAAAATTTGGTAAGACTCCCTATTTACCCGTCTAGTCATCCACATTAACCAGGAAGCACGATGACTACTTACTGTCATTAGAGATGTGCTCCAAGCACAATTGTGTCGCTGGTTTGCAAAGGATCCACACATGGCATGGCTGACAGGCTGAGTTTGTTGGCTCATGGCCTGCAAACTAACCGTGCATCAGCTAGTGGTTCGTCAACGACGAGCTCAGTATTTATTGCGGAGCGATCTCCATGGGCAATTTGGCAGGGAAACTGACCACGAACAGCGCAGGGACTTGTGTGACACACTGTCCACGTATGCAGGGGCTATTGTATATTGCGTGTCAGGTGCAAAGGGGTTTGAGAGCGAGAGAGATGTCGCCCTCCTCTCTCATATGCATAAGTGGCCCGACAAGGTTGCAGGGAAGCAAAACTTGAAGGCCTCGCTGGCCCCAGCCTTGCCATTTTCATGCTTCTACTACTAATATGATCTCTGACGGGGACGGAGACGGACCCCGCAGCTAGCATCACCTGCTGCATGGTTCTCTCTCCCCCTGCAGCCCAGCCGATCTCCCTCTAGTTCCAAAGCAGATTGATTACTACCCGGTCCAACACACCACCACCACCACCACCATCTCTCTCTCTCTCTCTCTCTCTCTCTCTCTCTCTCTCTCTCTCTGGTGTATAAAAAGGGAGGGCTTCCTCCTCCTGCTCACCATTCCTTCGAGGATGAGATCAGGGAGAAGGACCACGTTGGAGAAGCAGGGCACGTGCATGCATATGGTCTCCTCTCATCTCCATGGATCAGAGCTAGTATTGCACGTGTTCTCCTTCTCCATCAAGGTCTTTCTCGCTTTGCTATGGAATTGCGAGCGTCGACGACCACCTCTCCATCCGTAAGGTATGCAACAGGTTGAGTTCGTGACCGGCCACGAGCACTAATCCATCCTCATGTTCTGTCCATTGAAGATACTGCACTGTGCATGATATGTTTTCTGAAATTGTTATGGTTTCTATATGCTGCGATGAATTTTTTGCCATTTGTCGATCCCCCCGTTACTTCAAACCAAAGACGTTAAGTTAGGACTACTTAATTTGCTCCTGAATATACTTATATTATTCGAGAGAACAATGCAGTTTCTTCTGATGCATCTGCATAAAATCAGATGCAGTGTCCTTTTCTCCTTTTCCGTTTCCTTTTGTTTATATGGTACGAATATGACGCAGCAGATGGAAAATCTGCTCGTTTGAATCCTTGTCCTTGATTGTGTCAAACTCTCAAGTTAATATAATTAGTCTGGTCAAAATGCTGAGAGTTATCAAAATTAAAGAAACTTCTGAAAAAAGTAAGCAAATGTGAGCATGTGATCGACTGGTAAATTAGTGTTGTGCACTTTACTTTACCGTAGTTTATTACAGAGTAGACGATTATTAACTGCAGGATGGATGCATCAGCTGTTACAAGCATTCAATGACGGTCATTATCTAGCGGATTGTGATGGCCTAGTGTGATTTGTTGTTTTAATTACTTTGGATTTGCAATGATTGATGCATTCGATTTTCTTTGCGTCCACGCAAATTCTTTACGACATTATCAGCTATCCAATGATCAGATCTTACACTTCTACACTTCAGCCTTTTTCCAACGGTTGCATCTCTTTGTGGTTCTTTTTATCCCATCTTGTCGGCTATTACTTCGTTCCTGTTGTAAAAATTTAGGTTACACTAAAAAACTGCAGTGTGTGAGAAAAATACCGAGGAATATAGTATATATAGACGCCGCCTGTTTACAAATAACCTACGGGAAAATCGTATAATTAGTAGTGTTAACCCACTTATTTATTCCACTCATTTGTACTGGTTGGTGATGCATCAGATCATCCTTGGGCTTTTGGCACAAGGCTAGGGACATTGGAAACGAAGTGATGCCAATTCACAAGTAACTTTGGGGAAATAGTATATCTAGTAGTTTTCACCCACTAATTCATTCAGCTCTTTTCTACTGGCTGGTGATGATCCATGGGCTTTTCGTACGAGGCTAGGGACGTTAAGCGACCTGTTATTGCGTCGTTGCATAGCATGGAGGGACCAGGGGATGCAACCAGGGATGTGTACACCAGCCACCCAAGAATGCTTCTATAAGCGTAAAGATAATAAGAACACACTTCCTAATTATTAGGCGTTTTGAAAATAATCTCGATCTCTCAGGCAAGGGAGACATAGCACCCGTCGGCAAGAGTTAGAGGAGAGGTGCGTCCTTCGTCGTCGAACTTAGAATAGCTCTAAGGGAGGCAGGCTGGCCCACTTAGGAGGCAGACGTGAGGTAGAGCGGCAAGGGCGCCGTCGGTCGTGGACGGCGGATGACTGTGAGATGGGTCGGTGCTACGGCGGGATCTCCAAATTAGAGAGGTTAGTATGGTGGTGGGTTGTAAACGCAGATCAAACGGTGGGGTGTCGCCAGTGACGATGAGAGGAGGGACAAGGCAGGGGAGTACATGGCTCCGCCGGGGTCTCATTTGTTAGTCAGAAGGTTGAAGAAACGATCCAACATTCAGAGCTCCATTCGAAGGTCACGATTGTCACTCAAAAATAATTAAAAAAATATGCATATGTAAAATAGCATTACCCTAATAAGAAAGATGCAACTTTAAGTTTGCCTACTTTTTGAAATCACTTTGTCTTTGCAAAGACATGTAAGCACCGTTGCATGATCTTTTTCTTTAGCTCAGCCTTTGTGATGCGCATTTAGGGAAATTCAAATGCACACTTAAATGTATCTACACCTGAGTTGTGTGTGTATATTATACACTTCGAAAAGAATCTCAGAATAAAGCAACATATGTACATATCAAGTATAAACCAAACCATGCATTCTGGATACTACCAGGTCAACAAAAGAAGGGTAGACTGGTGGGGCGGCCGACAGGCCGATCGAGGATAACTTGGACAATGTGCATATATATATATGTGTATCTGCACCTGGTATGATTTTACTCATTTAAATATTGTAGATGATCCTTAAAATCCGGACATGTACAGATGCACACCCGCAAAAATCTGTATAAAAATATGTTCAGATGTGTGTTTCAAGAGGACAAGAGAAATGCTTGTTTGCACAAGAGAGAACCCTAATCTCTCTCTTCGTAAGTACACGTATGAACCTAATTTTGTAAAATTAATTGCATGCACATATATTTATTCATGATTTACCTACTATAGGATCGAGATAGACAATCAAAAGGTGAATAGACGTTTTACAATTTTTTTATGAAATTGTTTACCTAACGCTTTTAAAAACGTACAAATAGAAACATAAATTTTAGAGAGATCAAACGAGGAAAAAAGTTCCAAAATAATACGACTTCATAGATAGAATATAAATTATAGACTCTATTCAAGACTATTTCATATATTTTTATGTATAAAAGCTTAAAATTTGGATGAATAACAAAGACAAAAGATAATTACTGAAAGAAACAACTCTCCAAATTAATAGTTTAGAGATAAGATATTTCAAGACTCTCAAATATGAGTATATGAACGCTTACGTCTCTAGCAACAAAAAGAACAACTTTGTAATTTAAAATTTGCAACTAAGGCAAAAACGAAAATCAACCAAAAAAAATCACAACCGAAAAAGAAAAACTTGCAAATTTTTAAGGAACCAAAAAAGAGAGATTAGAAGGAGTGAAATTCAAACGTATGTAAAATCATAAACTTCGTTACTCAAAGATATCAAATATATTTTAGATGAATTATAATGATTTTTCTTTAAAAAATTCTCATATATTAAATAGATGAAGCACTTATCTTCCTCTCCTATATAACTCTAACACTAGACTCTCAAATAGATAGCACAAGAGGCTCAAGTGGCTGATTCAAATTCTCGTATAACTCTATCACTTTATTTATAAGTTTAGAAAATTTGACCCCTAAGATTGCTAGCTTGTTACCAAAATATCATTTTTTTTATAGTACACTTCTACCTACTATCGAGTGCATTTTAGTCCAATTCTTGTTTCGTCCATCGAATGGCCGCGACGCCTTCACGACTTAGTTTTGTTTCGACGCAAGCTTCACGATTGTGTTACATACTCCTCCAATCCTCCTATAGTTTTAAGGTACAACCGTGAAACTCTATACACGCTTCTCAAAACGTGACTCGCTATTTGTTTACACCTTAAGTAAGCGCTCTGATATCGACATGTATACTCTGTCTTACAATCATGACCGTTGGCAAGTCTTTCCCGCTCTCGATCTTTCGGGCCGTCTTGTCACTTGCACCGGTATCTTTTTCGCTTGACTTTGTCAACACAACATATTTATCCCCCGTTTCATGTTTTGCTTGATCTCCACGTATATAACTAAGATCACTTTTGATTTCACTCGGCCTCCTTGATCATCTCGTACCAT
The DNA here is from genome assembly GCF_958298935.1 of Phragmites australis. NCBI lineage: Eukaryota > Viridiplantae > Streptophyta > Magnoliopsida > Poales > Poaceae > Phragmites > Phragmites australis. Next base: position 29,739,475 of record NC_084934.1, on the reverse strand, counting down.
ACACCTGCTTAGCCTCGATCACCTGTCATCGACCGTCAAATTGCATCTGTCACCTGCACATTAGAAGACGATCAAACATATTTCTCCAACTTCAACTCCAACTTCAGTTAATACATAATCAAAATGCTCAAACTAAGCTCAAACAATCTAAAAACCAACAAAACAAATCGATAATATTATCGATCACGCATCACATATAAATCAATAAGTATTTCAACTTAATTTATCACTATACATTGTTCTTTTAAGCTTTTTTTTAATGGAGAAACACACATACCTATAATAGGTGTACATGCACAGTAAATTTGCACCTGCCTGGCGATGGCTGCGGAGCAATCTTGTCACAGTTACTCGTTCCTCGATCGATGCGGCACGAACCCTAGCATCGTATCATATTGAGCATGCACCACGCAATGTTTTGCTGTGGCAGTGGCGCAAGGCATCGAGAGAGTGCACGTACTTGCACGGGCCGGCATGGCCATCTTTTCCCGTGTTGGGCAGGGCAGGGCAGGTCCGGTTACAGGGGAGGCAGCCAGTTCAGTTCCCGATCAACGAGAAGGAAGGAAGGAGCTGGAGCCATGGAGCGAAGTGCGAGAGAAAAGCAAGGGCGAACGCGCACGCAAAGGCACGATCGAATCAAAGAGTCAGATGCTGCGTACACTGATCTCCATGCGTGTCTCCCGGGGGGGACGGAGGTAGGGGAAGCAAGCAAGCGCCGACGAGCGACGCCGGGATTCGCGGGGGGCGATCTGACGGAAATTACAGTTGCCCTTGCCCACCAAATTCACCATCGACTGGAGCTCCATCGATCGTACGTACCACACGACACGGAACGGAAGGTTTCGCAGAGAAATTTTACTCCTGTTTCAGAGTTCAGAAAACGCACTCGTACCCATTTCCACGGATGCCAACCGAATACGAGTACTTGTCAGACGTATATGTAGTACGTACGGTAAGGTTCGGTGAAGTGAAGAAAGTGTCGTGGTTGTCTGAAGGTGGCGTGGGGGCCCCGAGAAGGAAGGAACACTGGGAGTGGAAGCCAAGTGCGTCAACTCTGAGAGGCAGGCCGCCTGACTGCTTGATGGCTGCGTCGAGTCTGTCGATCTCGAGTACGTACTCAGCACGTGACCGCGTCAGATTTTGCGAAAGGCCCCATGCTGGCACGCAGCTTTAGCTTGCGGGCAACGGTGGCCGTGGGCGCACTGTCACTAGACGTCACCCGCACCGCAGAAACGAGGGAGCTTTCTTATTTTTATATTTCGAAAATAAAAAATTGTAAAACTAGAAGTTTGAAAAAATTATAAAAATAAACTACTGTCACCTGTTGGAGGCCGGGACTGATAGGTTAAAAAACAGTATGTTAAATTACTTAAAAATTCAAAACACTATCTAAATAATCATAAAAATTCTAAAAAAAATATGTTGTGAAGCATGCTATAATATATCTCTCAAAAAAATTATGTCCATGTAATAGATAAAGAGATATCCTACTTGGTAGATTCCGTATCGTGAAGTGTCCGTAAACAATATGTATTGTCAAAATCACGGCTACACCATATGACTAGGGCGAAGCTCGCACGACCAGCCCTCTAATCGCGTAGCGAGATCCTACGATGAACCCTCGCTGGTTGCAGAGCAAATAGCCACCTACCGTTCAAGTCTCCTACTCGAATGTTTTTTTAACTTCGCGAGACACTTGCTTTGTGCGTGACATGGTCATAGGGTGGAGTGGAATTATAGTGACCCATTTCGTAGAATTTAATGCATCGGTATGGTCTGATGGTTGAACGTGACGGCGTTGGGTGATGGTATAAAATACGTAGGACGACCAGAGCTGGGTAGAAATGCATATCCAATGTCATGATATGCTAGGGATAATTTGCTCTATCATGGGCAGGTCTATCGTAAGCTTTGATACAGTTCGTCTGTTTGTGCATCTTATCTCCTAGTATATAAAGGGATCAAGATTGTGTTTAGACAGAGATGATATTTTAAATAAGTCCACACAATTCGTAAGATAATATATAGGACGTAGCGCAATTATCTTACATGAGGTTTGAACCTGAATAAATTCTGGTGTTCTTGAGTCTAATTTGATACACACGTATAGTAAACGTGGGTCAACATGTACGTCGTTCAGTATATCTCGTATTATTGTTAGGGATTATCTCTGACAATTTAACTCAAACAATTACTATTACAATGAAAAATAAATAAATTTTACTGTACATAGTGTGATAGACCGTGTAAAATAAATTTTGTTTTTTTATTTCTTATTATAAAGATCCTATTTTTGTCACATTTTTTAATCTAGATTATAGTATTCCCTATAATATATATTTTTCAAAACTTTTTATGACTATTTTAATAATAATTTGTATTTCAACAACAATCGAATGTAATATTTTTTTATTTTATAACTTGTTATCCGTTGGAAGGGTAATATCTTTAAAACTTATCGTTCGTTGTAACGGCGATACTTTGATGTTGCTTTTTCAATGAGTGATAGTACCCTATTTTTATAATTTTTTAAATAGACATCTAGTTTTGCATTTTTTTATTTTCGAAGTATACAAACTAAAAAAATCGAAATGGGAAACCCCCGTGATCTCTCTCATGGCAGGCCGGGCTCCCCGTTTTGCTTTTGCCCGAGCGGCAAAGCAGCCCACTCCGGTCCCGGTACCGTGCGCGTATGTTTGGGCTGTAAAACTCGAGAGCCCGGTCATTGTGGGCTGTAGTCGAGAGAACAAGTTCTGGACACGTCTGGCTGGGCTGAGGGATCATGGAGTAGAGTTCTCAAGTTGCCGGGGCAAGGTCGCCAGTAGAGCGGTAAAAAAAGCTTGAGGCTCGTCAGGTATTTGAATCTAACTGGCTATGGGTTTGATTTGAGTTTGGCACGAAATCTTAATAAGCTAAGTTTAAATCTAATTATAAGCCTGTGAGCCTATCGAGTTTGAGCTCGAATATTTTGTCGAGAGCTTGGCTAACTCTAACTGTTTTTCGTTGAGATAAACCGGGCGTCAATTCATTTTAGCCAAGTTAATTTTCTTACCTTCACCATCTAACCCAAAGTTCAATCGCTCAACCTCAAGACTACGTGATTACATACACATGTGACTCATACATAGAGCTATCAAAAAAACTCGAGGCTCACAAACTACTCAAACTTGACCCGCTCTAGGCTCGATTCGAACTCTACTCGAGATCCTAACAAGCCAAGCTTAAGGGACTGTTTGTTTGTGCTTCTATTTCTGGTTTCTTTGAAAAGTTGTGCTTTTGACTTTTCTGAAAAACTGCTTTTGAATTTTAGCCGTTGAATTTTTACAACAATTTTTTGGCTTCTCAGCATACTACTTCTCAGAAAAGCTATTCTCAGTTAGCTTCTCGGCATCTACTTCATTTCCTCATAAGCCTGAAACAAACTTGTCATCTAGCTTTTCGGTTTCTTCAGAAGCCACTTTTCAGCAAACCCGTTTATTTGGGCTTCTAACTTCTGTGCTTCTGACAGAAGCAAAAGCAACCTGAAACAAACAGTCACTAAGTCTGGTTATAGGCTCGACCAGATTCTTAACTTAGATTAAGCCCGAATCAAGTTTATATCAAACTCAAGCTTGAGGCGACAGACTCGATCGAGCTTGGATTGACATCACGGTGGCCTCTGTATCTACTACTTCTTCGTCATCGTCTACTACATCGTGCATCGATATCACAGAGGTGTTTGCATCTCACGTCGCCATCAGCTACGTACTTAAATCCTACAAGAGTATCTAGTCGAGTACATAGTCGAATATCTTATCGAGGACATGCTCTAATCGAGGTTTTTTTTGGACTTGTTGAATCCTATTCGAGACTAGTCGAATTCAGTCTGGGCTAGTGGAAGCTAGTCGGAACATATTTGATATTAATTTTTTTTTGTGTCGGTTCTTGTTCATGCTATATTAAAAATTAAATTAAATCTGAAAGTGCTGTCATTTCCTTGCAGAGAAGGGAGCAAGGAAGGCAGGTGCTGATGTTGTAAGCAGGTCCGATTCCTTGCAACCACCTCCGCGATTGACCTCATGAACGCCATCAGCTGTCTTGTGAACATTCTGATCCAGAATCACTGGTTTGCACACCCATTCAGCGGCGATAGGAGAAAATACATGCCCCTGCAAGTAGATTGTGGATTGGACGCTATCTGGATGACAACTGCAAGTAGGCACACTACTCTGTGTATGAAGCATCTTGTCATTTGAATTCATATTTCCCAGAAAACATTTGGATGATAGTAGAACATTACGAAGGCAGTCAGGCTTGCCGTCTTCGCAGGGGATATCTCACTCACATTTGTTCATTGCAGCTTTATCTATTGAAGGTTGCAAGCAATTATCCCCGAGATGATTGTTTGCACCTTGCAGATCATAAGCCAAAGGCAATGAATTGTACCGGCACAACCATCTTGGTGATCTTGTTCTCGTCACGGCAGCTGGTGAGGCCAAGGCATTTACAATTACAGAGCTCATACTCAAAGGGAACTAATGATCGCCGTATTACATTGCAATGTCTGCGTAGGATCATCACCTCCAAAATGCAGACTTACACACGTCGGGTGAAGATAGCAGAAATTCAGGTATATCACTCCAAACAACTTCGCACATCAGGAGCAACAAACAACCAAATTATGAGCCAAGTGGAGTAAAATGAGGACAAGTGCTACAAATCTTTCCATAGTACATTTCCAGGTTCACAACATAACTCAGGAGTTGAGGCGATCAAATGTAAGGATTCTTCAAACTAACAATCCATAATTCACCACAGCATAACATGAGAAGATAGGTGCAAATAACTTGGGGCACTCAGATCAAGTGTCAAAATCCAACAAGTTCAAAGCTAAGATAAAAGTGGAACGCACTCTAATCTTCCTCCTCGCCCTCATTCTCGGCAATGTTGAAGTACCGGAGCTCATAGACGGTGCGGTCCTTGTTAGCTGCAATCACACGTAGCCAATCCCGCACATTGTGCTTCTTCAAGTACTTCTTGGTCAAGTACTTCAGGTACCTGATAATAACAGAGAATGATCCAATCAAATTAAACTGAAACAAAATAAGATTACTAATGCCTAACACCACAATTAATATAGTCACAATAACAATCAATAAAAGTCAGACAAATTTCATAAAGTATTCATTTTTGTTCACGTGAGGATAGAAGGTAGTACATGTTCACACAGTAGTATGTAAGAAGCTTGAAGTTGCACTGACTATCATGCATTCAAGCGTATCTTATGAAACCTCTAACAGACAACAAGCGTCTGAGGCTAACATTATCCAAATAATTACTGTCCATTAGAAACTAAACCAGCAGTAAACTATAACAAGTGAAGGTTTGCAGTTGGTAAATTTGCACGTATACTAGCAATGCAATGACTAAAGTTACTGATGCATGCACTCGTTTCGTACCAATGAACTTTCAGAACATACATAACATCAATCACATTTGGATAACTGCAAAACGAACCATTTCATGTACATACACGGAAGTGTCCTTGCCTACTATGAGCACGTAGAACAGAAACTGCACAGATCTACTCTTTGGTCACATAGGTGATAAGAACAATATGACGAGTGGTAGTAAAAGCAATCAAAGATCCTGAAGCACGTGGCGTGTATACCTCTTCGAGAAGGGCCCGTCGGAGGTGACGGTGACCTTGGTCTTCTCGCGGGAGACGGTGACGGAGTCGCCGAGGTTCCCAGCCTTGCCGCCGGCGACCTTGATGCGCTCCTGCAGGAACTTCTCGAGCGAGGCGATCTCCATGATCTTGTCCTCCACGGGCTTGGTGCAGTCGATCGTGAACGTGACCGACCCCTTCTTCTTGCCGCCGCCCTTCGCCGCCGCCGCAGCCACGCCCCGCGCCATCTCCTCCGCCTCTTCCTCCTTCCCTCGGCTGGTGCTCGGGTGGGCAGTCTTGTGACGGCTAGGGTTTTCCGAGACGAGGGGGGGCGGGGGGATGCGGCTTGGGAGTTATATATAGGCCACGTGGGCTGCCATTCGAGTGCGGCGAGCCGGTTTATTGGGCCGGGTGATTCAGTTGGGAAGCTAGGCCTGTAAAAAAGAGCATATGGGCTTGCTTATGTCTAGTATTGGGCCGTCACAACTCCTATTTGATTGGGCTTCCTACTTTCCATTTGTTGGGTTGTCATGGGCTTGGAAAAGCTGGAGCCTGAATTTCTTTTCTTTTCTAATAAAAATTGTAAATATATACGTCTGTTTTGAAATTTTGCAATTCTAATATCATTCTTTTAACAGACGATGAGAGTATAGAATTGTATAATTTCAAAATAGACGGTCGCTCTTCCAACAAGCGATATGAGTATAGAATAGCAAAATGCCGATACAGGCATATATATATTTACAATTTTTAGATTAAAAAATATATAAATAAAAAGGAGCCTGGAGGTGTCCGGCTGCGTTTAAGGGATTGAAATAGCCCACTGGAATAACATTTTCTATTTTTTCTATTTGGTTTCAAGAAATATTTTTTAGATGATTTTGGTTTCAAGGAAGACAGTGGCTCTGAAGGGGATGAGATGTGTACCACTTGCACGGTTGCTCAAAATCACCGCATGCTTTAAAAAGGTCGCACCTAATCCACCCAAATACCGCATCTCCCGACTACCGGGATGTCTAAATGACGAGGCTATGATGTTACCAGTGCTAACGAATGGATTTGGGCAGTGTAGCGACAAAAACAATTGCATAGCGACAAAAACAGTCTCCTTCTTCCTTCAACGCAATCCTCCTTCTCATCCCACCCGCCTCAACAGACATGCTTGATATATGCGGATATTGTTTGATAATTAACAAGAATTGCACATAACTTGCCAAGAAGCGCCGAGAAGCATCTACCGACGGGGCAGGTTTGTGGTGTACTACTTCATTACACACATGCCAAATACATCAAAGCAACATAAGCAACATCATGGGTTCTGTAACCCATATATTCTCCAAAAGACATAACAACCACTGCGTACCTCAATTTGTAGTTTTTTTAGTCAACGACAGACACCATACTTCTCGCATGGCATTCTACAAGGCATGGCCATTTGGGCAGCAACATAGAGAATAATAGACACTTCTTTTTCAGCTCCACAAACACAACATATATCATCTAGTTTCAGACGACGACGCCGTTAATCTCAAGTTGCCAAACTATTCTTGGTAGCTCTCCAGGCAAAAATACGTACCTTTTGTGAAACAGGGCATTTCCAAATACAATCCCATACTGGGCTATAGCCATCTGGGCGCCCGCTAGTTGCCTCGCCGCTTGCTTCCGGAACTAAATGTCCACAACCAACTTGTAAGCGCTTTTTACTATGAATAAACCATTATGTTCAGGGTGCTAGGCCAAAAAATCCTCACCATTCCGTGGTGCTATCTTAATTTTTACAATGCATTTACATCAACCGGCAAGAAGACTTGATTAAGTTTTTGTATGTCTCATGCACCATCTTCATCCAGGAGATTTGATACACATTTAATTCTGCAACTTCCTTGAGTGCTTATGATCCTGTGTGAATTATCTCTCAGAATCCAAGGATCTCTCTAAATTCTAATCTACTTTCCATCTCCAACCCGCCATATCAAACCTTGCTTCGGCAGCTCTAAGCCATACTCAATGACACACCAGGATGATGAAGCATTCCCTGCAAAAGCAGTATCTCCCAGTCAACCATTTAGGTAGTATCGTGCCTTTAGCACCTTCGCACATAGACTATCCGGCTTTTGTATAAGTATCCACATTTGCCGGGCAAGCAGAGCCTAGTTGAACAACTTCATATCTCGAAGCCCATACCGCCTCTATTCTTTGATTTAGTTAGTTTTTCCCATGCTATCTAGTGGGTTTTCCGCTTGTCATTCTCCACGCTCCACCAAAAATTCCAGATCTACTTTGTGAGATCATCTAGCATCGAATTGTGAAGTTTGAACACCCCATGATATAAACCGGAATAGATCTGTGCATCTGCTTTCCTCTTAATGAAACAACACGCCAAGGCGCGTTCTCGAAAAAAACATCCTTAATCATAATTTCCTTACCCCCACTAGATAATAGATTATCACTCCTGTAGGAGCCGTTTGCTAAGCCTAGCCTGAAGTGAACAGGAAAGAAAATTCAGGCTATGAAATGAACATAGAAGAGCGAAACCATGCACCGACTAGCTAGCAGGAGAAAGAATCAACAAATTTAATCAGTGGAGGCGATGTTAATAATCATGAGTGTATTTGGCATCCACAGGTGTTATTGCAGAGTCATCATCGTCGTCACAGACACTGAACAAGAGCTATGACCTCAACAGACATTCCTTCCAAGAAACAAAAACACATGAAAAATCAACAAAGAATTAACATGTAGCTACCAAAAAGGGATGACAAAAGAACAGCAAATTAATAACATCAAGGTCGTGAGGAGGACCTCGACCTCCTGCTGCGAGGCTGCTAGCTATGGCTCATACTCGGTTCTTGCAGTAGCAGCACCAGGCAGGCACCGGCGGCTATATCTCTCTCGATCTGTATGATGCTTATGCAGCACAGCTAATCAATAAACTATCCTACAAACATGCATCGATCCTTGGTTGGTTCAACTCCGGTCATGGATTACCAGTATCTTCCCTATACTTACAATTCAGAAAACAATCGAATGCGCGCAGCGGTTGACGTCGGCAGGCCGATCATCAGTTGTCGCCGGCGGCGGCGGCGGCCTTCTGGTCGCCAAAGATGCGGTTGCGGAAGTCCTGGACCATGAGGGGCAGTCCCTTCTTGAGCGACACCTTGGGCTCCCACCCAAGCAGCTCCTTGGCGCGGCTGATGTCCGGCTTGCGCTTGTGCGGGTCGTCGGCGGTGTTGGGGCGGAACTCGATGCGCGCATTGGGGTCGATGGTGTCCTGCACCACGTTGGCCAGCTCCAGCATCGTGAACTCGCCGGGGTTCCCCAGGTTGAACGGGCCCACGTGCTCACCCTCCATCAGCTTCATCAGACCCTCGACCTGCAAGCCAGAAATCAGCAAAGCCATTGACAATCGTCAGCATCACACGAAGCTAGCAGAACTGCAGTGTCACTCGTTCAATCTCAGAGAGAAAAAAAGGTGATGGATGCTAGTCTTTCACGTGGGAGGCTGCCATGTCGGTAGTAACCACCAAACAGTCTGGAAAGCAAGTTAGCTAGCAGCACTAGCACCTGCCCACCTAGCAACGTGGTCCAAAGCAGGGCGAAGCTCAAGCTAAAATGATTCTTATGCTTCTTCACTATACATCTAACAACGTACATACGTTTATATAGTCGATATAAGCAGGTTACTAGTAAAATTTTCTTCACCCTATGTCAGTGCACCATTTAAGCTACATTTAGCTTCGCCGCTGGTCCAAAGCTCGATCGAAATGTGTAGAAGTAGAACTAGCACTAGTGTGTAAATTCTGTTTACTTACTGGCTGCTACTTGCATAATTGTATTGTATTGCACGCTCGGGTGTTTCTGCACTTGTGGTTGCTGTGTTGAAGCAGCGATAAGATGGACCAGTGCCTTGCACGGCTGCGTCATTTAGTAGTGAGGCCCAGGCCCAACAAACCAGCCAACCCGGTCCGTATCAACACGGCTTTCCAGGGTCGGGGTGGTCCAGAGAAACGCATCCATCACACCATCAGTCAGCACAAAAAGGTTGTTGATACTTGCGTGCCGTTGGGAGCACGGACGAACACCACACACATGCGTTGGGAGCTCTCGCAAATTTGCAGTGCACGCACGCAGAGTAGCTTGCGTTTGCATGTTTCAATTCAACGCTCGCGAAGCACTAGGCAATGGAAAAGTTTGCGTTGCAGAGTTATTATTGCAGCTTAAGCAACAGCACATGACAAATCAACGGCGACTTGAAGCTAGCGTACGGTACGAAGGATCGATGAGACATGACCCGTTATCAAGTACGAAGAATTATCGAGTAGGAAGAATTTTTGGAGCTTGAGTATTTATAGAGCTGAGTATATTGAGAATAATTAGATGAACGATCTTATTTCTATTTTGAACTAAAAATAGTGATTTAAATTATTTTATTATAACATATAATCTTAAAATCTAGAGTGGAACTGCAAAACGGGGTCACAGTATTGCAGGCAGGGCCACTTGGTGACTCGCTTTAATTTTGGAGTCTGAAAGGGAGGGCTTACCAGATCGGAGACGTACTGGAAGCTCCTCGTCTGCTTGCCGTCGCCGTACACCGTCAACGGCTCCTTCCTCAGTGCCTGCGCCCCATCAACAGTCGAACAACGACGACGGGTCGGCATTAGCAGCGGTTAACATCGAGCGAGTTCAGACAAACCCATGGCCCCTCTGGGTTTCATTTTTACCTGAGCGACGAAGTTGCTGACGACGCGGCCATCGTCGATGCACATGCGGGGCCCGTAGGTGTTGAAGATCCGAGCAATCCTCACCTGCATGCGCCCGGCGCCAAAGGGAAGAAGAAGAGAGCAGGCCATGCATGGTTAGTAGCTTGCTCTGATTAGCTTGGTTTAATCTATCAAGCTTCGCTCACTTTGCATAGACCTAGTCATATATAATCTCTTCTCTTTTCTCTCTGACGGAAAAGATGAATATAAAACTCTAGATGAGTGCTGCTGAATGATTGTTAATGGGGGCAGCCGTGCACGAACCTCGAGGTTGGCGCCGCGGTGGTAGTCCATGGTCAGCGTCTCCGCCGTCCGCTTGCCCTCATCGTAGCAGCTCCGCACACCTGCTCGCGTTTTAATTTCCACGCATCAAACAGCAAGCATATATAATCAATCCATATTGTCCGAACCACAACAACCAATTCTGTCTGTTTGCTGTAAAGATCGATCGCGCATTTGAAACGGCAAATGCAGGTAGGAAGGAAATCTCATTCCACACGCACACGTCGCGCCAGCTGATTTCTTGCTTTCTTTGACGCAGCGCACCGCACGCGCGCGTCTCCATTTGATGTTTTCTTTCAGAACTCAGAACGGAAATTTCCATTCCACGGAGAAGAGAACAGCTCGCAATGTCGAGCAGAGGAGAGGAGGAAGAAGATAAGAGGGAGCTGATGCACGTACCGATGGGATTGACGTTTCCCCAGTATGTCTCGACCTGCGGGTGCTGGAGCGGGTCGCCGTAGACCTCGCTGGTGCTGGTGAGGAGGAACCGGGCGCCGACGCGCTTGGCGAGGCCGAGCATGTTGAGCGTGCCGACGACGTTGGTCTTGATGGTCTTGACGGGGTTGTGCTTGTAGTGCACAGGGGAGGCCGGGCACGCCAGGTGGTAGATCTGGTCCACCTCCAGCAGGATGGGCTCCACCACGTCGTGCCGGATCATCTCGAAGTTTGGGTTCCCGGCGTGGTGCAGCACGTTCTCCTTGCGCCCCGTGAAGAAGTTGTCCACCACGATCACGCTGTCGCCACGCGCCAGCAGCCGGTCCACCAGGTGGCTGCCCACGAACCCGGCCCCGCCCGTCACCACCACGCGCAGGCCCTTGCGCTTCAGCCCCAGCGGCACGCGGCCGGGCCGAATGCCGCGGGGCTCCCGGAACGCCATCCGCGGGACCGCGCCGGACGAGTACTGCCGCGACGCCAGCCCCACCGCCGCAAGGTGCGCCACGCTGCTGCTAGAGGCGGCCGCGCCGCCGGCGTTGGAGGCGGGCGCCAGGAGGAACACGAGCGACGCGATGGCCATGCCGACGAAGGCGAACAGCAGGCGCTGCTCGCCCATCACGTACCTCAGCGGCCGCGCCAGCCATGGCAGCGGCTTCTCCGGCTTGGCCGAGTACCCAGCGGCGCCCGCGCCGTCCGACGCCGGCGCGTCGTGACCGCGGTAGATCAGCTCCGAGGAGCCTCCCACGTACGCCATCATGGTCCCGATGCCGCAGGACAACTTCTCCTCCCTCCGCGTCTGGTGATGCGGTGGTGGCGAGGCGCGCGGCTCGCTTTGCGTGGAGAGAGAGAGAGACAGACAGAGAGAGAGAGAGAGTATTTGAGGAGGTCGCGGGAGGGAGTCGAGGTTGGGTGGTTCGCGGGCGACGCGTGGGCCGTGCGATCAGATCGGGCCGCCCACGTGTACCCGTGATTGGCGCCGTCTCGCGGGAGGTGACTGTGCGAGCTCGCCCCTCGATGTGGGCGAATTTGCGGAGCTGCCATCGTTGGTATGACAGGGGTGGAGTGAGTGGTGCCCGCCATCGGCATAACTACGTTCTAATTTTATTTTAGTGGTTTAGTTAGACTTTTAAGATTTGCTTTTATAATCTTTTTTATCAGATATCACGTGACTTGTGAAAGTGTCACTTTTTCAACACTAATATATATACTATAATGTAAGAGATTCAATTCAGAATGACGCTATATTATCATAAGCGCACACGAAAACCTTAACCATTTTAGCCGTATTATTACAACGGCTGGCTCTTACTACTGAATACACCTAAAATATTTTCTATTTTGCAGGGCATCGAGACCTCTCTTTAGCGTGATGGGCCCTCTCGCACTTCCTTTCCCTCTCTGCCTCATGTGCCTCAGCCGCAGCGTGCTCCTTCGCTGCCTTCCTCATACACTCCTCCTAACGCTTGAGCCGTAGTTCCTCCTCCTATTACTCGTACTCCAGCGCTCGTACGCTTCCCTCCTCTACCACATGCTCATATCGACCCATCGCTTCTGGTGCTTATTTTACTCCATGTCCAGCCATTCTATGAAGTCGTTGATAGGTGGAGGAGACTGAACAAATGAAACAAGAGGTGAGATTAGTAAGACAATGCATTAAATTATACGGAAAGTAACACATGAGTGATATACATCGCTATACCGAAGGGTACTCGTATGGTTCATATCGAGGCTTGCCGTACTGGTAGTTGGCACACATGAAGAAGCGTAGGCCATAGGTGTAGAAGATGTCCTGAGACTTGCGAAACTTACAAGGGTCACAATAGAAGCACATCGACGGTTCGACCCCCTAGGAGATGAAATTTCCCTAATGTTTCTTGGGTGAATTTGGTGGAGCTGAGGAAGACATTGTGGTTGAGAGAGCTGAGAAAAGAGTGATCTATCTATGGATGCGGGTGGGGTTATTTATGGTGGCTAGAGGCTGGTGCATGGACTGTGTGCATGAGCTTGGCTGGGGGCTAGAGCATAGGATTCCCTGTGAAAGCTAGAAAAGTTATGGCATTGGTGCTTGGCTGAGATTCCCTATGAAACATGTTGCTTTGTGTGATTATTTCATTCTGCAAAAGTTCATCAATTAGTTATTGTTGCCTCTGCATAAAGGCATAGAATCCTATAAAAGCATTCCCTAGGAAAGTTGTTGATTTTGAGTGAGTGTAAAAGTAACATCTATCCCTTTGATCTTAATTCAAAGTCAAAGTTTGCTTTAAGCATTCATCCTAAAACAAGCAATCATTGTGTGTTGAACGGTTTATACAATCATATGGTTGATGCTAGAGCTACAATTAATACACCAAATAGTTCACAAATAGTTTATAACATAGTACATTACTATAAGACACTAATTATATACACATCGAACTGAACTAATGAAATGGAAAGGTAAACAAAATAAATAGTCATGCCTGATATTTGCATAGTTCATAATGCTTAGATGTCGAATACCTAGATCATCTTAAGATGTCAGAGGAAAGTGGTGATGCAAATTAGCGAAAGAATTCCAAATGTGCCAGTCAATGCTATCTGGATAAGATGGTTATCGTCTCCGAGTGGTAATGAAAAGTTGTAAGGATGACTACCAGCAAATCCACTATTATTTTCAGGGCCATCAATATACTCCGGAGATGGTGGCCTCTAAGGAAGGGGTCGTTGTGGCATGAGATCATCGTCGTCGTCGTCATCTTGACCTATCACGGTAGTAGCACATCCTATTTCCTTATCGGTTGTACGCCATCTCGATGTGGTGTGTGAACGTCCTCTTGCAGTGTTTCTTGAACATTCTCCTATATTGTTGCTGGAACGTAGAGGCGTTGGGGGTATGAAATCATCATCCTCGTCGTCTTCATCATTTTCTGAATGAGTAGTAGAGGACGCCCATGTACCCCTTAGGTTCGCTGACCGTCGTCGTCTTCTACGCGAACCAGGCATGACACGCACACTGAAGGGCATATTGAAAGGACAATGATGTCACCTAGGGGGGGGAGGGTGAATAGGCGTTTTACAAAAATTCGTTCTCTTTTACCGTTGGCCTAAACTTACAGCGGAATATAAATTAACGGATTTTTCACAAGTGAAAAAACTAAATATGCTAGGTTCAACTAGTGCATAATCACTCTAAATAAGTGTGAAAGTTTACAAGCCTAGGGTGACAAGAATTACTCAAATCTAGCGAAAGATATGCAATAAGACTCAAATTGAAAAAGGGTGAAAACACTGTTCATATACCTAAAATATATAGGGTGTCTCCAGGTTGTACAGGTCCGGAAACTCCGGTGAAGTCCGGATTCTCCGGGTTCTGTACAGAACTGAGCCCGAAATTGAATATATAGGATGGGTAGAGAGTTCTAGCTCAAACCAAGTGATGCCGTGTGTTCCCGGAGATGAGTTCAAGTAGATTCACAGAGAACCTACACTCAAATACACACAAACAAATAGATCGAGCAATATGCACAAAAATTTGAACAAAAACTTAAAAGTAAAGAAACAAGAGAGGAGACACAAGATTTGTTTCCCGAAATTCGGATTCACCACCGTGAATCCTACGTCTCCGTTGAGGAAGCTCCAACGAGCCGGGTCTCTTTCAACCGCTTTCCTCGGTCCACTCTTGATTTCTTCCCTTGCGGAGGCGAAATCGAGCCCTTCACAAACTTTCGCGGCAACCCACAACCTTGGGTGCTCGTCGGCGATGCCTAGCCACCTAGGAGGCTTCACCTCCAAGAGTAACAAACACGACGACGAACTTCTTGCCGAGAACTCAAGTGCTCAAGATTGGATTTTAGCTCACATGCACTCAATCTTCCAATCTCACAACCCAACTCTCTTTTCTTCTCAAATCACACACTAGATTAGAGTAGGAAGTAATTCTTTTGGCTCTAGAGGATGTTCTTTTCGTGCCCTTGTAGCAGCCCCAAAGGATGGGGTGAGTGGGGTATAAATAGCCCACATCAAACAACTAGCTGTTACTGTTCTGACACACCTACCCCAGAGTATGCGGTGAATACCAGAGTCTCCGGCCTAAAATCCAAAATGGCGTCAGAACGGTCACGAACTGTGTCAGAACTAGCCGTTATGCTCTTTTATGGACTTTACCGGAGTATCCGACCTACACCGGAGTCTCCGGTCGGCACTTAACACAGAAAACAGCCCTGGAGACTTTCCGGAGTCTCCGACCACTCCAGGTACCGGAGTATCTGGACTTCACCGGAGTCTCCGGCCACTCCAGGTACCGGAGTATCCGGACTTCACCGGAGTCTCCAAGAACAGCACAGCTGACCTCCAAAAAACGACGATAACTTTTGATCCCGGAGTCCGATCTCGACGATTTTGGACTCTATGGAAAGCTTATTCAGAGGGCTACACATCCCAACTGAATTCATAGCCTAAAACACATAGGATCAAACTAGGAACACTCCAAAACCCATTTTGGACACTTCCACACTTTCCGCTTCGAATTCTTAACAAGAAACTCCCACTTTGGGTTTGGTTGGGAACTCTTGAGCACTGAGACGCGACAATTAGCTCACGTTGCATCCCTCTTAATAGTGCAACATACCTAGACTCAATTTCAAAGATAAAACACATTTGAACCAATTTGAGCCTTTTGAATACTTTCAAGTACCGTTTCTTACTTTCAAAACTTTGAGGGTTGCCAACTTCCATAAAATCTTCACTCCATCTATTCTTGATTCCTCGTATGATTGATGCGAATCACTCATAGCTTCTCATGGCCTTGCACGGTCCATTGGCTCAAAGCTTCACTCGCTCTTCACCATCGCCTTGGTCCTTCGGCGCCAAGTCATTTGCTTGCCCTTCACCACCGGATGGTCCATCGCAGCCGAGTCTTGCTTGCCCTTCACCGTCTTGCCATATAAAACCATTTTGTATTCGACATCTTCAGATAATTCACTTTTTCATATATGGAGTCCACTTTTGTTCTTCACTCTTGGCATATGTGATTTTAAATTCAACTTATATCTTCTTATAGATCCTAACCCTAACTCACTTTCAAGCACAAAGCACATGGGTTAGTCCATAAAACTTAAATAACAATATTTATACCTTAAGTTACTTGATCTCCACAAGTAACTTATTAGCCTTTATGTATATTGTCAATCTTCATATAGAACCTAACCCCACTCATTCTTAAACACATAGCACACGGGTTAGTCCATAAAACTTTATTAACAAGTCATACCTTTAGTTACTTGATCTCCATAAGTAACTTAGCCTTCAAGCTTATTGCTAATCTTATTGAGCTTCTTCTTTTTCTTATGAACATCACTAAAATCTCATTGACTTTTGATGTAATTCTTTGAACTCATGGTATTTTTTTAAAGAATCCATACTTCATCATTTATGCATCTTCTATGAAATAACCTAATAGCAATTTTTAATATGATTGTTAGTCCATAGACATTGTCATCACTTACCCGAGCATCATCTAGAGCCCATTCATCTTGATGCATTTTCAATCTCCTCATTTACCTAGAGCTTATGCATATCTCTCATCCATGCATCACCTATGGAACAACCTACTAACAAACTCAACATCATTGTTAGTCCATATGTATTGTCATTAATTATCAAAACCACACATAGGGGCTAGATGCACTTTCACATATACACCACCAAAAAGTTTGTGATGTCTTTGCTGATCAAATGTGCGTCTTCTAGGAACGCCTAATGCAAAAGATGAGCATTTGAATCAATGAAAAAAAGATAAATACGGTGACCACATAGAAAATTACAAACCTGAATATGGGATGCATACCGGTCGGACAACATCACTATCTTTCTTTGCCTCCTAGAGAAACCTAGAATAGAAGGATGGTCGGCCAGTTCATACACCCTGAGATACGTTTGACGCTGCTCGTGCAAGAGAGCCCTAAGGTCCTCGGTGGTTACATGTTGAAGCCGAACGGTTAACGCAGAGCAGAAGGGTCTTGTATGCAATTTAACCACATCTTGAATTAGGTTGTTCTCCTTGAAGGGATCATCCTTCCCTTCACACATAACATGCAAGGAGACATTAAGTGCTATATGGATCGTTATAGGTGTCTATAGAACGCATGTACTCAAAGATCCCACCATAGATTTATTGATCCTTTACTACAACGTTATGGCTCTCCACCAAAGCACGAATCCTTAATTATTTAAGAAACATTAAACAAGTATTAGATATCATAATTAATATGTAACAAATCTTAATAAATAACAAACAATAAAGTTATGTGACAGAATTATTTGACAAACATTACATGGGTTAAAAATAATTTAATTAACAAAACATTGAATAATACATAATATGAATGACTACGATAATAAAGTCAATAATACATATATCATTAATAAGTACAAGTATATCGAACAACTGCACTGGCGACTCAACGACGACGACGACGCACACAACCCCGAGAGTGTACGCGTCTGGTGGATGTGTGACCCTCATCCCAGTGGCCTGCGCTGGTGAAAGGATAATGATGTTGCCTAGAAGAGAGTGAATACGTATTTTAATAAAACTTCGTCTCTTTTACTATATAGCCTAAACTTGCAACGGAAATAAACTAACGGATTTTTCACAAGTGAAAAATCTAAATATGCTAGACTCAACTAGTGCATAAACACCCTAAACAAATGTGAATATTACAATCCTAAGGTGTGATAAAGATAATCTAAATCTAGCAAGATAACTATATGCGTAAGTGTATGAGTGTCTATATATTGTATTGAAGTTTCTTAAAACATAAATTAATGACGTAAGATGCAAAGGAAAATGGTAACCTAGTCGCTGTAGGGGTAAATAGATCTAGATAATGACCGAAATCGATGGGGAGAGATGGAAGGACCATTTCGTGCCTCGTGAAATTAATCAAGCTAAGGAAGAAAAAATATCTCTGTCTGTTTGACAATTATTTTGATTACGATTTGTGTGAGTTGGACAATATTGAACTGTTGCGCCTACACTCTTGAAGTGGTCCACTAATTGGCGTTCCTGGGAATGTACGCATCAGGGTTAATTACACATAAACACATGCGTGTCACGAAACTATAATACGCAGGATTTAAAAAAAAAATACTCTCTCATCATAAATAATTGATTTTTTGATAAGACTTCAGTCAAACTTTAAAACTTTAATTATCAATAACTTTCAAGTATTTAGATTAGAAACATAAAAATTATATGTATAGATTTATTTTGAAAAGTAGTTTTATTGTACCACAACTGTATTGTATTTATAAATATATTTGAATAGTAAATGGTGGTCAGAGTCAAACTTTGAAAACCGATTATTTATCTAAAACATTAAGTATTTATGATCATTATAAGTATTATATTAGGTAAAACCTTTTTTGTCGTACAACATCCATATGCAGGGTTGCGACTTGAGCCAAATGTGTCTGGCAGGGCCAAGTGGACGGAGCGCATACGATGATGCGACATGCATGTCATGTCCCCAACTGGTGAAGGTTCGCGTAGTGTCTGCGCCCGACTCGTGCAGGGCTTTTCTGGCTGTCAGTCGTCACTCGTCCGGGCAGGTGGATCCATTGATCGATGGGTTGGATCTCGGTGGATCGATCGGCGCACGGGAGTCGTCGAGGGCTCGCTCGGGGCTTTTCGGTGGATGGTGGTTCCGGCGACCGATTGGTGCATGCATCCGCCGGGCGTCGCCGCCGCCGCCGCTCGCCGGTACAGCATGTGCCGTCAGCAGGTACGCGTTACGGGCGGCTCACTCGTGCGTACGTGTACGTACGTGGTGGAGTGGTAGTCTCAGTCTGTACGTGCGTCGCGTATAGGTTTTTTGCTTTGGTCGATCGGTCTGGGCATGTGAGCTCGCCACACGGGTGTGCGTGTGCATGAGCTGAGGGTCTCTCGTTTCGCCTCTCGGTAGATAGCTAGCCTCAACACTGAAGATTCAAGCGAAGTTACCGATCATAACTTACAGCGTTGATGACATCCTAAGCGATCAATTCATCAAGCGTATGATCCAATGAAACAAAAGCCTCAAAAGCAAAAAGTGTGTAACGTTAGCCCTCGTAATGCGTGTGAAGATTCTGTGGACGTGCTTTAGTAATGGACTGTAGGTAGGTTAAATAAAGTCTCGATGAAATTGGTGATTGGTGCTCAATAAAAAGGTGAGAGGGATACCCCAGCAGTCAGCTAAAAATCCAGCCGAGATGAGTTTCATGCATGCATGACAAGGAACCACCTCACCTTCTTGTTCCATACTCTTTTATTCGTAACCACAGCATCTTGCACAATCAGCCTTTTTTTACCAAAAAGTTGTGCTCCAGGATGTTGCCTTTCCATCAGGAAATTAAAGTAGCCACAGCACGGAAAAGAGTTTAAGGACAGCAAGAATTCCACCCAGGATTTTAGTTACCGTTTTTGAAACGGTAACCACTCTCCAGCGGTAACCGAAAATACGTGGTTATCGCGATGACCGCTCGAAATTCGGTTAAAATTTGTATAAAATTTATTTGCTAAAATTTGATTTTTTTTTTTAAAAATGTCAGATTCTCCGTTATCGAGCGGTTTTCTCGATTTATCGAGCGGTTTTCTTAAATTTTCCATATTATCGGTAACCATTCGGTTTTGTCGGTAACCGCTCAGTTTTATCGATTTATCGAGCCATTTTCTTGATTTTCAGTGAAGTTAAAAAAAATCTAAAAAATAGCTCAATCTTGTAAAATCAATAACTAATTCATCTGAGCTTCAAATTAAGTGAAATAAATTTTGTTGGTTTCCTTGTAACATGATCTACATGATAAAAGTATTTATACTCATAAAAAGTTTAATTTTTTCTGTGAGAAAATATATTTTTAAACAAAGTTAAATGCATAGTTTACTCTTTTCTAATCCAAAAATCATGAAACTAATTTTGTTTTTCTTGTTACATGATCTATGTCTTTTAAAAATACATGAACTCATGAATTAGATATTGTAATATACCGGATTGTGTAAATGTGTTGCGACTAGATTAATTCATAACTGACCTATCACACCTCCAAAATTAGTGAAACCACTTTTATTAGTTTATTTATACTATGTTTTATGTAGAAAAAATAATGGTAGACATGAAAAGCTAATTACAATGCTGTTTCTTAACATATTCACTTTATGCTTGTAAACTTTATAAAAAATATGGAGAAATTAATAAAACTCTAAATAAAGTAAAATTAATTTTAAAGATCCTCTTAATGTACGTCAAAAAAAATGTGTTTGTATGTTAAGTTTTTCTTTAACATGAGTTAATAACTGAGCCGCACGCTTCAACTTTTTCTTTTTTTTTTTTCAAACTTCCTCCCTATAGAATATGATGCAAACTACATTATTTTTGAAAACTGTTTTCACAGAAGGTCTTAGAATTATCTCTAGTTGTTTTAGGATTTTTTTTATTTTTTTGAATTTTTTGAATTAAAATTTGGTTATAATTTGGTTTCTGAAATCAAACCGAAGCGATAAGCTCGGTAACTATAAATTTCGGCCGGTTATTGTTGATAAATTGAAACCTGATTCCACCTCGTGAACTTCTGGAAGTCAAGTGCTCGTGAACTTCTGTAGAAGCATGCCTATCAGGAGAAATTAAACCAAAGGCGACCTACCTGCATGAAACGAGTCCTAATTAGTCCGTCGGGGCCCTTGAGGCCCTTTTCTTCCAGAGGTCAGTTTCGTCTCCCTTTTGTCATGGCAAATTAGGCACCAGAAATTAGGTGCGCGCCAAATTGCAGGGGATGGAGGGGAGCAAGTCCCTGAGCAGTGACGGATCCAATGGTGACACGGGTGGGCCGTGTACTATTTTAAGATCATCTTTAACTATATTCTCTTCATTTCATTTTCTTTCTAATTCCTCTATATGTTCCTATTTCTTTTATTTTGTCTCATCTCTAACAGCTTATTTTCGAAGGGATTCGTGAAGGGAAATAAGAGATAATCCCGTCCTGAAGGGAATGATCTAAGGAATCTTTTCGTAACAGGAACTGTAAAGTAAAACCGTTGAAGCGCTGAAGGGAACGAAAATCCTTTCGTGAAAGGATTCTGGACCCTGACGGGAATCGATTGAAGATGGTATAAGAATTTGCACCGCTGAGCGGAGCAGCGGTGCACGGCGAGCGACGCAGCGGGCCTGGCAAGCGGAACAGCGGCGAGTGGGCGTGGAGCAGTGGCACGCGGGCACGACGAGCGGAGCAGCGGGTGCAGAGCAGCGACGCGTGGGCACGACGAGTGGAGCAGCTTGACTCCCGTCTGTTTGACCGTCCCTCAGCGGCTTAACTTGCAGCGCCGGTGGCCTGAGCTTGGCTGCAACGCGCGCCTTAGACCACCCTTGCCTAAATTCATGGATCCCCCACTGTTCCCGAGCCAGACCTCGCTAGAAAACTTCCCAAGGAACGGAACGTAGCAAGAGCCATCATATGAAAACGAGGGCGATATTGTTGGGGATTTTTATTTTGGTGGAATTTTATTGAAATTTCGTGAATTCCAGATTTTGGTGATAAAAAATATATATCTGTATGTTAAGGATATATAATTATTATTATATATTTTATAAATACAGTATATCTATAGGTGGTATGGGACTATCCTTCATATCTTATTTGATCCAATACCATTTATAATCACCACGAAGAAAGATATGTGGATAAATACAAGGAAAGTAATTATACCGAATATGGATGTTATCTTCTATTCGAGAAAGGTTTTCTAGATATCCTGGAGATCTTCTGATCGGAAGGATTACTTTTAAAGAAGTTTAGATAGGGTATGTCCGAGTTACGCCGTCTATAAGAGGAGGAGAGGGGTGCCTAAGAGAAGAGAGAAGCCTTTCTATAAACATAAGCCTCATAGCAACAGGTGCCTCCAGATCTACGAAGCCACGAAAGCTCGATCAGATCAAGCCTAGTAGGGTAGAACTATCTACACCCATCACAGATCCACAACAGAAGTAACCATTATTTGATTAAGGTTTTAGCAGTAGGAACATGAAAAAATCCATCTAGTTTCTTAGGACTAGATCTATACACACCTTCTGTTATAAACTCTAATCCTGAGATTAATCCAGACAAGACATGACGTGGTGTTGTTATCTACTCGAAGGTCCAAACCTGTATAAAAATCTATACCCCTCTTTATAATATTCTTTTATGATCACACATGTATCCCTATATTTATATTACAAATAATAAATCATCATCTACAATTTCTCGACACTATAGGTAAAAAAAATCGCTTTTATTCGATTTTTTAATTTTACATTGGTTAAATAGGTTGAATACCACAAGTAAAGTATCGTGAAGCAACAGGCGTAATAAGTAAACTCTCTCCCGCGAGTGCAACATATAGAGATGCCTACATGATATGTCTGTGGACAAATAGGCTTTAACACCACCGTAAAAAACTTTTAAAACTCCAATTTTCGGATCATTTTGACCGGAATTTCTGGAGTTCGCGAATTCCGGATTTTATGCTGGTGAATTAAAAAAAATTAGAAAACGAAATTTAAATCGGCACATCATTGCTGAAATCAACTCAGCTTAGCTGCCTATGCGTTGCTTAGGTCTTGGCTAACTTTTCGTGCATGAGGAGACGATCTAGTGTGTGTATTTGTACATATCTACAGCTGCGACCATTAGGACTCAGTGGCAAAAAGTTCAGGATCATTGTGTGCTCATGTCAGAATCTTTCCTATATTCTTCCTTTCTCCTCTCCTGTTCTGTAGTAGCCTGTGGCCTTCTGCTTCGTGATATATGCAGGGCCAGGGAAGGCAAGCGCAAGTTGAGGAAAAGAAAGAGACAAGGGTGGAAACGGTGAGGGGGGGGGGGGGGGTGGCTCTCTCGCTCATCCATAGTCGCAAGGCAAAACATTGCAAACGCCGATCCCGAGGCAACCTTGTTGTTAGGAAAACATATTAACTTTAAGATATTTAGACGTTATACTGATATATTACTATATTGATTATAATATACTAGTTACCACGTGATATATAAAGGGGTGAAAAATATAAAATGATCTCGTACTTCTATGATTGTAACATAATATTTTAGATACTTGGTGGTAATTTTTTCTACTCATTGTCTCTATAAAATAAATCCTCAAGGGACAGGAGAAGAAGACTCTCCCCATTACGCTAACTCTACTCTCTCTCTCTCCCCTATGCCCTCAATTCATCTCCAAGCTTCTCCTCATTGGAAGAGGTTCTCGTCGTGTTTTGTTTGGAGCATGTTTTCATGCACCAACAGATGACACCGTCCAAAGGGAGAGACACCAGAGGCCATAAGAAAATAGAGTTAGGAGCTCATCATGAGCAGAGAACATGAAAATTTAGCAACATCAAAGGAAACACCAACGCTCTGGCCCCATGCGTGAGCTCATAATCATAAGGGAGCTACAGCGCTGCCCTGGGCAGGGGAGTTGCCATCACGTCGCTTTGCACCAGTGATCTCACCATCATCTTGTGGTGTCAGGGCCCATCACCGGGTAGCTCCACATGCATGGGACTGTCGCTAGGCTCCCCCGGTCACTGGGTCCCCACCACGGAAAAGGTCACGATGCACAGGCTTAACACACTATGAAGGCGATGCAGCCGCAAGTGCTGATCTACGAGTGCGGCCTCATCAGCGTCTTGCAGATGGAGAAGCCACAATCATATCGGCTCTGGCGCGCGCATGAACGACGGCTATGGGGTGCAACAAGCCATTCCCGAGCACTGCACAAGCAGCATGTACGAGTGTGGCTTTCCCATGCCCGTCCAGCCCTCGAGCGAAGACAAACCCGTGTGAGGGCAAAAGCAAAGGCACACAGAAAATAAAAAAAGAAGAAGAGGAAAGATGCATGCCTCTAAGTGCCATGTAAAGGAATGCTGTTTGGCTTGCTTTCCATCTCAATATCATAACTAGCACTAACTAGTACTTCTATTACTATTTGAGTCACCATAGCTTGGTTGACGGGTCGCAGGTAATGATAGTACTTTTATCATTACATGCTTATCCTTGGACGGGTGTTCACCGCACCTAGTCTCTATCAGCTGATGGGGCGTTGGGACTTTTTTACCATAAAGGGCTACACCAAGACTAGAAAAGATAACTGTGAAAAAGCAGACGGAGAGCATGTAGTCAGTAAAAAAAATTATATCACTCCATAGTGAAGGGAGTAGAGTGATTCAGACTGCCGGCCAAAAATGCCTGCCACATTTATTATGGCGTGGTGCTACTGAGTGGACCACACTTACTACACTTTTGCCGACTAGATGTGTCCTAGCATATGCCGATACATCAACCTTCGATGGCATGCATAAATAAGTCATTCAATTCACATTGTCGTATAGATTATTCTATTCTAGTATGCCTCTTTTCTGCACTAAGCCATGTAGGCTGTTGTCGTTTGGGCACGCACACGTCTTTAGGGGTGGCCACGCTACGTGCCTTCGCGCCATAACTAGAGGCAGGCTCCGACCACTCTTGCTGTAGGGCCAGAGGCCCCCTCCTCGACTCAAGCCGATTCCTCACGTCTAAGCCCAACTACACGGCGCCGGAGGCCGCACACCGCTCTCAGGCGACATGTCCACAGCTGGAGGTCCCTCGACACTCTACATCCGCAGTCGGAGGCCCCCTCCGCTCCGCTGCTGGAGCCCCACTACGCCGCGTCGAAGCCCGCACACCACTCTCGGGTGATGGGTCCATGGCCGGAGGTCCCTTGGCACTCCGCATCGGCAGCCGGAGGCCCCCTATGCTACTTTGCTGAAGCCCAACTATGCTGCGCAGGAGCCCCTCTACTCTGTGACTGGTGTCCCTCCACGCGTGCCCCACCCCGCGTCTGGGGTCCTCCCACACTCCAAGGCCGGATTCCCTCTGCTTCGCTGCCATAGCCCAACTACACGGCGCCAAAGGCCGCACACCGCTCTCGGGCAACAGGTCCATGGTCGGAGGTCCCTCAACACTTTGCATCTGCAGTTGGAGGCCCCTTCCGCTGCCAGAGCCCCTCCATTACCGGAGCACTCTCTGTGCTCCGTTGCCGGAGCCTCCTCCACGCGCACCTCTGCTGGAGCCACCCCGCGCTCCAAGACAGAGCCCCTCTGCTGTCCTAGTGTCGGAGCCCCTCCATTGCCGGAGCACCCTCTGTGCTCTGTTGTTGGAGCCTCCTCCACACACGTTGGTTGGAGCCACTATGCACTCTGCGCTCTTGGCCGGAGCCACCCTGCGCTCTGCAGCCAAAGCCCCCTCTGTGCATCGCACTGGAGCTCCTCCACTGTCGCAGTGCCAGAGCCCTCCACTGTCGGTGAAGCCTCACACTCCGCGACTGGAGCCCCTCCGTACTCTGTGTCAGAGCCCCTCCGCTGCTGGAGTGCCGGAGCCCCTCCGCTGCTGGAGCACCCTGCGTGCTCCGTTGACAGAGCCTCCTCTGTGCGCCTCGGCCAGAGCCACTCTGCACTTCGTGCCCCGCAGCTGGAGTCGCCTCCGCTCTCTACGTCCAGAGTCCCTCAGCCATCTATGTCCTGAGTCCCTTCACCCTTTGTGGCCGGAACACCTCTGCGCGCCTCAAACAGAGCCTCCTCCGCGCACCTCAGCCGAAGCACAAGCATGCTCCGCATCTGGAGTCCTCCCGCACTCCGCGGCTACATCCCCTCTGCGCTCCGCATCGGAGCCCCTCCGCTATCGGAGTGCTGGAGCCCCGCCGCTGCCGGAGCACCCTCCACGCTCCATGACCGGGGCCTCTTCCGCACGCCTCGGCCGGAGCCACTCCTTCAAGATGGCTACAACCTCCTGCGAGCTCGTCGTCACCATTGTAGGCTCGTCACATGGCACGATGCACATGGGGACAACCGCGAGCTTGACGTCACCAATAATAACACTTTGGGCCCCTCCATGCTGAGCTAGCACGAGCACGACCCTGCCTGTGCCGTCGTTGCCTTAGTAACCAGCACTAGCAAGTTTGGCATGAGGATGATGACCCATTTTGCTGGTTCCTGAGGCCTACGATTGTTCCTCTCACCATCGGTGAGCTCCACCAGAAGGCTCGCACCATGATCCAGAGGGTCATGTGTGTGGAGATGAGCACCGACTTGTGTGGTTGTCTGGAGGTAGAAGGAGAAGTGGTGGGTCTTGTGCTTGCTTCCTAAGTGCCTACTATCTGCTTATCCTGTCCTCATGATCTGCGGTGCATTTAGGATAGTTGTGCCCATCGGTGTGGCCAGTGGTCACTGTTTCTGAGTAGGTGAGGAAAAAATGAAAGGAAAAGGCATAGAGAGAAAGAGACGCTGAAAAAAGAGAGGGGGGGGGGGGAGGTAATGAGAGGCAGTGAGACACTACTCTTGAGAAGCATAAAGTGGTGGACTGGCTCGGGAATGACAGAGGGGTGTCACCTTTGCGTGGCCTACTTTGGGACCGGCGATGAGATGCTAGCAATGGGATTGGTTGCTTCCTCCCATGTAGAGGTGCGACGGGCTATTTTTGTGCCGGGACGGACCGCCCCTCATGCCTCATGTCAAGGCCTGACATGGCCCATGAATCATGCTGGGCTAGTCCGGCTCGTTTATGCTCATGCTGTGTTGCACTTGGGCCAGCCAAAAATAGGTCCCAAGTCCCAGCTCTAGCGAAGGGTCACCTCCGATCTGGATCCAGCTTCACACACCAAACCAACCTTCGGCTTTGGCTCCAGAGGCCTACGAAACAGGCATAGCACCTTGACACTCACAGGTTCGGATTTTGACCCTTCCCATTTGCATATGAGTTTAGCATGCATACTTAATGCTTAGCAGGTAAGCTCATGATCGCACATACATGCAATTTCATACACACACTAATAGATAATAGAGAGTAGACCTTGCATGCACATGAATATTAATCCTACATGCTTGCATTAATGGTGCCATTTGCAGAACTTAGCTCAGTGCTAGTATTTTTGTTGCTAGAAAATAGCGGTTACCCACATGCACGTGTAAAATCCGGAGTGACTACTTTGAGCTATAATGCCCTGTGCCTCGGCAAAAGCCAACGACGATGGCATAAGCCCATCACAGTGGCACTTTCTTCGCACCTTGTAGGCCGTAGGCCTCAGTCGCGTGTCGCACTGCCTCGACGGCCCCGTGCCTCAATGAAAGCCCACAATGATGGCATAATCCATCACAATAGCACTTGCTCCGCACCTCGTAGGACGTAGACCTTAGTGGTGTGTTGCACTGCCTTGATGGCCCCGTATCTCGGTGAAAGCCCACGACGATGGCATAAGCCAATCATAATGGCACTTGCTCCACACCTCATATTTCACATGCCTCGTTCGCGTGATGCACTACCTCGACGGCCCCGTGCTTGGAAAAAGCCCATGACAATGACAAAATCCCATCACAGTGGCAATTCCTCCACCACCTCGAAGGCCGTATGCCTCTATCGCGCCGAGCATAAATTCCTTTGCCATCTCGAAGGCTGTTTGCCCCCATCGTGTTGAGCGTAAATTCCTCTATCGTGTTGAGCGTAATTTCCTCCGCCGTCTCGAAGGCCGTTTGCCTCCGTCGCGTCAAGCATAAATTCCTCTGGAACCTTGAAGGCCGTATGCCTTCCTTGCATCGAGCGTAAATTCCTCCGCCACCTCGTAGGCCGTATACCTTCGTCGCGTCAAGCGTAAAATCCTCTGCCGCCTTAGACGAAGGATCTCACAAAGAAATCACTAGGATCCTATGTCATCACTTCAGTCGCACCTAGGGGTCCTTATAGTCGCGTCCTCCGCCAGCTCGCGACCATAAGACACAAGGGGCTTGGAGGAATAACGTTCCATGCGATGCACACTGCGCGCAAGATTGAGACGCGCCATACGCTCACTCGCAGCCGAAAAGCGCGAGGGGCCCGGGGAGTTAAAAGTCTTGTCCAATCCAGCACAAGTTATAGGATTTCACTAAATCTGTCAAAACACATTAATTTTAAAACAATTACAGGACCCGTGTAAGGACCGAGATCCCAAGAAACTTGAACATGACTCAGGAATGTGCTGACTCTGGGGCTTCACCGTCAGCATGACCACCCGAAGTCTTACCGATGACTCTACTTCCGGCTACGCCACGGGGCTTTGGACAATCCGCCTCCATTGAGCCTCACCGTGTCTACCGCTGGGGGTAGCAGACTGCCCCCCCCCCTCAACCTCACCGTCGACTCCGCCTCCGGCTATGGTCGTAGGGCTCCGAACGGCTCTACCTCCGTCGAGGCTTGTCACGTCTACCGCTGAGGGGGTAACAGACTGCCCCCTCATACTCCATGTCAACTCCGCCTCTGGCCACCACCTTCGCTCCTTGCCAAAGACGCCCGCACTACAACGACAGGGAACGATCCAGGATAGCCTGACTTCAGAAAGGCTGGAGCTAGTTCTATGTGTATCTGCTTGCCCATTGGGACCTCGGAACTAACAGATGAGGGGTGTTGTTGGTGAAACACCCCAGTCTTGAGATATTTAGATGTTGTACTAGGATCTTACTATAATGATCATAGTATACCAGTTACCACGTAATATATAAAGGGGTGAAAGACCCAAAATACCCTTATACTCTTATGATTGTAACATAATATCTTAGGAGCAGAATGATAAAATAAATTCTCAAGAGGCGGAAGAGGGGACTCCAATTTTTCTCCATTACGCTAACTCTGCTCTCTCTCTCCTAGGCTATCAATTTATCTTCAAACTTGAACCTCCTCATTAGAAGAATTTCTCATCATGTTCTTATAATTATAACACTTGCCACCTATTCAAATGGGTAGCCTTCTCTATATCCTCGCCCCGCAAGGTGAGGCAAGCTTTGCCGAAAGATCCAAACACACCTTATCTGAGCCATGCCCTCAATTATTTTTCTTCCTCACGATTCATCAACAGAGAGCTGCAGATCACTAGACTGGGTCACTGGGCCATAACTATGTCTCACAAGTCACAACAGCGCCTGCTCCGTATTGACCAAATGCTGACAGTGAGCAGAATATACTAAAACCTTTTTTTTCTTCTCAGGGTGCCACGTTATATATATATTTTTTATTTACAGGCAGAGTGTTGCGGATTATATTAAAATAGTCAGGGGAACTCAACGGATAAAAGTACACAGCGAAATGTCCCATTCTCACCTAATAAGACGCCCTAGGCCCCGTGTTCCCGCAAACTCCCAGGATCAAGTCTTGTACTCTTGTATTTGATCTTTCGGGCCACATAGAGCGTAGTTTGTTGCACATTGTTGAAAACTCTGGCATTGCACTCCTTCCAGATTTCCCAACAAACCAGAATGATGAGAGACTTCAGCCCTTGCTTGAGGTGTTTGGTGCCAAATCCATGGCTGTCCACCATGGTGAATGCAATCAGAAAGCGGCCAGGAAGCTGGCTGAAGCTAAGGTTATGGTACCCATTCCGCGATATATGGCCAAACGTGCTTGGTGAATCTGCATTATGCGAATAGGTGGTGGCAACTCTCAGGATTCGTTTGACATAGAATGCAACGCGGGATGTGCAGCCACCCTCTGATGGCAAGCCTGCCCGAGGTCCATAACCTGTTCTGGGGTGGCCAGCAAGGCAAAGAACTTCCATTTTGAAGGTGCCCAAGTTTTCTAGACGAGTGAGTGGAGATTTGTGTCAATTAAGCCCAGGAATTGTGCATGTGTAGGCCGAAGTTGCCCTGTATTCACTGTGCTATGTGAATTTCCACGAGATGCAATCATGAGCGTTGCGGTTAAGATGTATATTTTGGAGCACGGACCATAGGTGCGCGAATTTAGCAAAGAACTCTGGTATGATGTCTGGCCTGATGATTAGGTCGTGTAGCCAAGCGTTGCTTGTGATGGCCTCGCTGAGGGTTCGACGCTTCAGCTTGGATGCTGAGAAACATTTGGTGCTGTATCTTTTGGACGTTGCCCACTTAGCCAGGCTGAATGCCAAAATGAAGTCTTTTCCCCATTGCTGATGGTTATTTTGGTTGAAGCTGCAAAGAGAAACCTACCCGTTGTTCCAACCCAGGTCTTGTGATCGGCAAAATGAAGTCTTTTCCCCATTGCTGATTGGTGCCATGTTATATTAAGCTGATTGTTTGGAACTAGTAATGCTTTGAGCCTCTCAATGCTCCCATGGAGTAGTGTTCAAGGAGATTCGATTACTCCGAGATCTCAAAATCCTTGATGGAGAGGTCAAAGTCCAAACACCCAACATGTTTTCAGTAAACAAATCGCATTCTGGTAATCAAAATAAACAAAGGCCCATCTGATTCTGAATTAGTATAGTAAAGTTTCGTCTGTCACATGTCTCTGATTGTTGAGCACTTGAGCCAGTCAGTCTCAGTTTTTAAGCATACAGTTGTTCCTTCTTCCTTTTTTTTTAAACAAGGCATTCACTTGTTCCTGAAACTGTAGTCCATCGCTGAGCTTTTGGTCAGTTTCTCTGACATTTTTTCTCATGCGCATTTTCATCTTATGATCTGATCTCTGATATGCTCCCCTATCAGTGCAGAATGTGTAGTATGATAGTACTTGCAAGGCACCTAGTTCATGCAATACAACAGCACAACTCGGAACTGGCCAGCCACTTCTTCTATCTTCCAGCACTCGAGATGCATGGAGACACCGACAGACCATGCAGCATGCTAGGTTTGGTCCAATTAAACAATTCTAAATAGAATACAATAAATCGACAATTGGAATCTTCCCCTTTTCATTTCTTTTTCCCGCAGGGATGAATCACGAATGATTCCACACTTACCCACCAGATGCACCACCGAGGAGGCGAGGAGGACTCCATGTCTACATCCAGTAGCAGTTCAGCACCTAATGTTGGGAGAAAATTTTTATAAGACCGGGTCTTTTGGTGAGACCCATGCAGCGTGTTGACACGTGTTCTTGCGTGTACAGGTATTCACGCATGCGTGCCGTACGATTACACATGTACAGTACGAATGAGAGTCTCACCGGGGCCTTATACGTGCGGGTCTCACAAAAATTTTCTCCTGTTGGGAGAAAATTTTTATGAGACGTTTCATCCATCACCTCCATAGCTTAGCATAGTAGTAGCATGTGCTTTACTTGATGCCACCAATGTACTATTACTAGCTACTATATATATTCCAAGCAGAGAAAGGAAAGAAATCTCATCATGTGGCTGTGCTTGGGGAAGCGTTTGTGAATTGCAAGGGGCATCGGTGAAATGTTTATCGGATGGAGAAGAAGCTTCTCTGTGTAGTACAGACCACGGAGGATTAAGGGTTGCATTTTAAATCGATCGTTTAAGAAAGTTCATCGTTGGTGACGGTGGACACCAACTGATTCAGTCGTAGTTCGTTGTCATGTGCCAGACGGTTTTGACTCTGGAGCGTCCGAAATCGGCCGGCGATGCCGAGTTACCAGACAATCATGGGACCGTTCGCTACAGTGAGACATGAAACTGCAGTCTGCAGTGCAACATGATGAAGATCCAATGGACCCGAACTATCATGTCTTCAGACAACGTCACTGTCTGACGACGTAGTCTAGGTACCAGCAACCATACAACTCACTGAACATACCGTCTTCTTGTTTCTTCAGGTCCGCATGCAACCGCAGTTCCACGACCGCAACCAGTAACTGGGCTCCGTGCATCAACGCACCACAGTCTATAAAACAGCAGACTAACAGATCATGCTCCGTCGTGTAACGTCGATCGATGCAGTTGTGAAAGATGCATGCTGCCATTTTCTCATTACATTTGCAGAGCAATGTGGCGCAGATCGAACCCGCCCCCGGAAAGAAAAGCCGAAGCGCAATACAAGTGTTCGAGTTACAATGCCAGATCTAGCGGCCGGTGCCAGTACTATTTTCTGAAAGCCAGTCGATTATATTAGAAGGAGAAGAGTATGCATAGAAAGATGCTTACATAGCGATTACATGCATGTAGGCCGGGCATGGCTCAAGGCCAAAGCAAGGTGTAAGAAAACGTACTACAACGCGGCCAGAGGGTCATGTTGAGATGAACTCTCATGGTTGACTGGTTGTCCCTAAGAGTTGATAAAGCATGGGCACCTGCCATACCCCAGACCATAGACTCTTGGATTCTGTTGAAAATTACGTCTTTAGTGATGAGTTCTTCTGCCTGTCCTCTAATTTCGTTATTTCCACTATTCACAGAGGATCAGCGTCTTGACACCTTTCTCTAAGCTTCCCGGTTGGATTTAAGGATGGGCGGTGTAGCCACCCCACTACGAGTGTCCAAAGTCTTTGAGCAGCCGGGCACTCGATGAACAAATTGCACCGATGTCTCCAAATTGCCAAGGCATATTGGACAAAAGTATTGGTTGGTACAATGTCGAAGTAGTAGGTGCCAGTACTATGATTGCGTTTTGCGTTGCATCCATGCATGCCAATTTGAGAATCGCTCAGCAATGAGTATGATCGCGTCAACCGAGTCCCATGTGTGAGTATGCGAATTGCAGCTGACGGTATATGTCAGTTCCATCGCATCCATGAGAAAGCACATTCCCATCGGTAGAAATGCAGTGCTTGAAATGAACTTTGCAAGCACCTGATGAGCAAGCCCAACGACAAAGGAGACCAACGAAAACTTGCATCGTGGAACACCACGTCCTCTAGGGACATTTAGCATGCCATTTTCTCGACATTTTTGTCACTCCAACTAAATGGAAACATTTCATTCATGTCTGTCCACCACAATGTCATACATCCGAATGCATGTTCAGTAGCAGTTTCCATTTAACAGAGAAACAGGCAGCCCAGCACAAAACGGAGTCTGGTTAACATCCCATAGAATGTGATAGAAAATTATTTCCTCTAAAAAGTAGCATAAAAACATTTCACATCTTTCCAGCTGGTGGTTTGTAACTTGCTGCCCTCTCTACATCCAAGCCTACTCTTTTTGTGAGCTACTATCCGATGAGAGAAACTGCTTTGCGTACTGGTGAACTTTGGATCCTGATCCTGACTGATGATCATAGTACTCCACCAGTGCAGACCCGCCCAAGGCAGCCAGGGTTAGGGCCTGAGCATGCAGCCTGCCAAGGTAAAACAATCAAAGGAATTAAATCACAAGTAGCTCGATTGGGCTGCAGTGTCAACAATGAAGGGTTTCATTAACTAATGCCACTGTTTTTAGGTTTCATTAACTAATGCCACTGTTTTTAACAACAAGCTGGATACAGACTATAATTTCAAGTGAACTCTAATAAACTACTAAAAGGCACATAGAATCGACTCTGAACCAGAATAAGCAAAGAACAAAAAAAACACCTTGATGCATAAAACATGAGTTAATGCTGCAAGTGTTGTCAAGTTGGCAGAATAATGCAATGAACGAGATCACAAGAGCCCAGGACAAGATCAAAAG
The DNA here is from genome assembly GCF_958298935.1 of Phragmites australis. NCBI lineage: Eukaryota > Viridiplantae > Streptophyta > Magnoliopsida > Poales > Poaceae > Phragmites > Phragmites australis. Next base: position 29,705,982 of record NC_084934.1, on the reverse strand, counting down.
GGTTAGCTGGAGACAAAAACATCCCCTTAGAGAGAGAATTAGAAGTCATCACTCAACCTCTCTTCTATAATTAAATAGCTTCTATGAACATTCCCCTTATAAGTGTTGATTGTGTTATTTTCCATGAGCTGATACTTGTACTTTCTATTGACATATCCAAAAAGTTCACTTCCTTTTCTCCACAAGGATAAATGGTAGAGTCGAACATATTAGGGTTGTAAATTTTCAGTGCTACATATCCATGAACCTTTTTTTTTTGGATATCCATGAACTACACATGAGCTCCGACAGTGGAACATCCTATTTTCATATCCATAAGGTGAGAGTTACCAGATCAGGTGATACATTTCCATATTGTTAAAAATTAACCGTGACACCCCCAAGAGATGGCGGAGCAGGGCATTTGTGGGTGTGTGTCCAAACATCTAACTAGTCTCGAAAGCACGAGTGTTCCCACATGCACAGGCACACTTGATTTCGGTATATTATAACAGGTGCTCTACTACCTCCTTGATCTACTATTCAATGAAGGAATATTGTGCCACCACTCTACTTTGTTCCATATATGTTAACAGAAATATCACAGATAATTTCTTCCTTCAAAGCTGCAAAATTAGTCATCGTAATATGTACAGAAGTGATTTGAGGATTCGCAATCAATTTGAAGACACAAAGTGAAACTACTGCAGCGCATAGATTGTTCCAAGAAAGTGTTCATAGTACCCAATGAATCATATATTCTGCTGTAAACTGTACTAATGGATAAATTGTGCAGGTAGCAAAACAACCAATGAAGTTTATATCAAAAAAGGATATCCGAACAGAGATGGTGTTGCAGTGTAGATATACCAACTAGCAGTATACAACAATTATCTTGGACTACAAGAGAGGTAAAACTTGGCGAGATACTCATTAAATGCCATCACGGGAACTTGGGATGGAACGTCCTTCATTAAGAATATTCTTTCCTAACGCTTGCATCGAACAAGTAATGTGGCTACGTCGCATCTCGTGCACCTAAGATATGCACCCTGCATGCCTTCGCTAGTTGACATGTGAATCACAATGCGTGTTGCGTGCCCTGTCTCGTTTGTCAACAAGTGAGGAGCACGATAAGGCATATTGCTTGGAAAAAGGAAGATCATGTGCCCCCATAATTTAGTACCTTACATACTGAGCAGGAGTCAGTAATTTAACACTTGTTGCCTTTGCCAATGTTTGCTTGACAAACACCCCAAAGGCATCCAACATACACAAAGCTGTATTTTCCTCTCACAATAAAGCCTCCCCATTCTTTACTAAACTGAAATCTCCCAGCGTTTTTTTTTGTATTAATGTTACACACTTATAGTTAACGAATAAGTTTACTGAATACTTTGCATAATAAGCAACTTGATTGAGGAGGCATGCTTGGCCTAACATGCCTTAAGCATGCCTGATATCAACCTCATAGGGTCAGCATTTTCCCCACTTATGTTTTGCTGCGACTCTCGAGTCTTGACTGCAGTTTTGAAGTGACCAAAATTGTACTCTCTCAGTCGCTGTTGCTGCACTTCTGTTCCCCCCTAACATCATGTTCAGTCCATAACTCCATACAACTTGAGCATGTATCATGTGGAACAGAACAAACAGGAGATAACGGTCGGGCTAGTCGCGTAATCTTACTGATATTAACAAGACATGTTCGACCGATCGATGTTTATCTAGACACCAATATCCGACAGGAACCAAACTACTACCTGTTCATCATGGTTCATACTCGAATACGACGACCATGCCTTGGCCGCCAAATAGCAGCGCACTGCGCAACCACATCTACCTACTAGTCTATTACCGCCACAGCCACAACCACAACGAAACTTCTCCGATCTCAATCTAGCAACCAGCGTAAAAAATGAACGAACGAATCACGAGCAGTCAGGGTGATTTGTAAAAGCAGCTAACCTGGCGTGGATGAGTTTGACACTGGTCTTCATGCCTGGCCTGGACCAGTTGTACGCGATGGAGCCCACGATCCCACTCAGCCACAGCGCCCCTTGAAGCACAAACAAGAGACGAAAGAAGACACCTCACGCTAGGAACGGCCAGAATTGAAAAGGGGAACGGAACGGAACAGAGGTGGGCAAGCAAAGACCTCGCCTCAGGAAAGAGACGAAGGGAGCAGAGCAGGGGGGGGGGGGAGATTTGGAGACGTACCGACGGCCCGGAGCTTGTGCTCGACGACCCACCCCCTCATCGACTGCAATGCGCTCTTCTCCTCCGCCATCTCGCGAGAGCTTCCTTCCGAATCGAGCTGAGCTCCAAATCCGCCCGCGATTTCCGTGCGTGGGGAAGAAGAGGGGGAAAGCGGGTTGGGATCTTATTATAGTGCGCGGCGCGGGGCGAAGGAGCCGTACGAAGCTGGCTCACGTTAGCCACGGGGGCTGTCCCGTGCTGGCAGTGGGGCCCGATAGTCAGCCAGCACAGCGCAGCGGAGTTCCGCGTAGTCCAACTTTCTCATCTGATATTAAATTTTCTATTAATTTTTTTTATCTATTTTATAATTTTTATCTACTATTTAGCAAAAATCTTAATATAAATAAACGAGGTTAATAAGGCACGTATACAAATGGCTGGTGCTGATAAGACCGTGTTTGCAAGTTCTGGTGGAATTTTCGAGTTGGCGGGGAACGGTAGCACGTGGCTCACGGCGGGGGCGGGATGCCGTGCGGAACAGAGAGTTTGTAGCTTCGCCCGTGGCGGCAGACCAGACGCACCGACATGGTTGCCAAACACTTGTGGTGCGCAGGAGATCGGCGGATGATGGCAGTGGTGACATATATGCACCCTAAACAGCAGTCCTGCGCCGAGGAGTACGTACCGGGGTTTAAAAATAGGAAAGCGGCGTGCGTTGCATCTTGAAATCTGCGACCAAAACCGCGGCTGCGAAGCGATGAGCGTACCCGGCGGTTTTGTGGCTCCTATCGCGAGATCGTATGCGTCAGCGGAAGTCTCTCACTGCGCTTTCGCTTCCACCTATGTACAGACATAGAACTAATCTTTAGGCCCAATGGCCTAACGTAGGGGTCTGGGAATTCCAGAGCCCAAACCATAGTCAAGCTGGGCCTCTGGTTGTCAAAATCTGAACAATCCACGATCTCTACGGTATGAATCACGAGTTGGTTCCCGCGTCATTCAATTTATTACTTTTCGTTTACATAATAAAAATCTCTAAAGCTTAAATAATTTATCCATTTTCATCTTTCAGTCTATTCATCTTGTTGCCGGTTACGAATATGAGACTCGTTTTACTAATAAAAATCAATAAAAAATTACAAGATATTAGTATATAATCTTTTTCTTTTTTTTTATCCTATCTTAAATTAAACTATAGTATCATTTTCGACGTATTCATTCGACGGCACTCCTATGATATATTTATATTGTATATTTTAAGTTTATGCTTGACGTTACTCCATTCAATTTGTTTTGTTTTCATTATAATGCACGGACAGCTAGCTAATGCTATGAAAAACACGACCTGCCCAACCGCAGTGCAAGCACATAGGTGGTGGTCTCGGAGGAGAAAATATATATTCCCCGCATGTTCTTACATTTTGAGACTACTCTTCGTCCAATGCAAGCGCCAGCTAACATTCTCGTCATGGCAAATCTAAATCACGTGCGGCTGTGGCCGGCGCTCTAATTTTGCACACGCCTCTGTCGTTCTACACGCCAGCCAGAAGCCCAGAATTAGATCGCTGCGCAATAAGCAGCCTTCCATGCGCAACCGCCTCTTGGAACCGGAATTGGATCTCCGTCCCCTTGAAAAGCCATGTCTCCTTGACTTGCTCGTAGTCGTCGGCATCCAGCCACCACCTGCTGACTTCCGACACCCGCCGTGCCAAGAACTACGAAATGCCGCCGGCGAGCAGAGTCGTTTTCGAGGTGCTCCGGTCGGCCTCCCGCGATGCCTTCCAGGTCGCCATCTCATTCGCGGCCAGGCCGCCCGTCTCCACCATGCTCAAGCCGGTGATCACCAAACCCCTCCAGGACAACAAGTGACGGACACACTCGTCTTCACTGCCCCGGTGTGACATAGTTACGCTGATAGGCTGCTGGTGAGGTTCCAACATCAACCTTCTGTCATTGGTAGTCAAGTTTGCCAATGTATGACCGACTATACGTCACGTATGTAATATGTTTAGTATAATTAAGCATATCTAAAGGAGCCATGCCTTGTCAGCAAAGCATAATTCATAGCAATGGAGCTTTCAGCCTTTCAGGCCAGCCAGTATTGACTCACCCAACCACTTGATATATGCACAAGTTGAAGGTTGGATGGAAATTTAGTCCGTTGTCGATTTGAAACGAGAACACGGAGGGGAAGACGTTCCCGGTGTGCGATCATCGAACCCCGGTGTCCCTCGTCGATTTGACGGTCCAGTGAACTTACAATTGGCTGAAAACTTGTGCACCAATGATCTCATCCTATGATTTCAATTTTGTTTTACAATTTTTTCGTTCATGGGTGAAAATATTAAAATTCGTAAAATTTCGATTATTTTTTATTCTCTATTCTGTGGTGCTACATGTCAGTAAAAAAAATTACAAAATTAGATATTTTATTCTACTCTAAAATTCCTGAAATTTGTAAAATTTCAATGAAATTTTAATCTCTATCCCACCAAGCACGGCAAACAAGATCGCGAGTCCGACCAAACTGGCAGATGGGCGCGGTTGCGTCGCGCACACCGTCCCAGCCGTGGTGCCCGGAGCAGCCACACGGCGGTGACGACAGCGGGCAAGAGTCCTCGCCCATCTGGTGCAGGAGAGCACAAGTGTAACGCCCACCACGCGGCCGGGCAGTCTCGCGCCGCCGTGCCATGCAGAAAAGTCCAAGGCCTCTGCGCAGCCTCATGTGACTGTGACCCGTCACGTCCACCCCCACATGCCTTCTTCTCCTTCTCCTTCTCCTTCTCCTCGTCCTCGACGCACATTCCAATTCCCACCACCCTCCACTCCAAAGATCTCCTCGCAGGCGCGGCAAGGGAGAAGATAACAAACGACGATGGCGGCGAGCGGGGAGGAGTACCAGTACGGCCCACGAGGGGCGCCGCACGGGCTGCTGCTGGCGGTGGTGCTGGGCCTGGTGGTGGCGGGGCCGCTGTTCCTCGGCGACAGCGGGGAGGCGATCACGGGCGCCGTGGCGGACCTCCTCAGCCCCGTGGGCCTCCTGCTGCTCCCCGTCGGCCTTATCCTCGTCATCCGCGTCCTCTCGTCGGACCGTGGCGCCGCGGCGCTCGCCGACGTCTTCGCCTTCGGCGGGACGCCCGACGCCGTCCACCGCGTCGGGGGATCGCCGGTCGGGGTCGCGCTCCTGCTGCTGCTAATCACCGTGCTGATGTACTACAGGTCGTCGCCGTTTGGCGGCGACGGGGGCGACGACGAGTAGCACTGATCATCATGCTGAAGGCATATGACTATTAGTTACAGTATCACTATATGTTAGTCTACAAAGTGCTGCTTCGTCGCGACTTGTAAATAACGCTGGATCGCTCTGTTCTGGTATGGAAATGCGAAGCTTCTGCTCTAAGAGTGCTTGTGTTTCTATTGTTCATGTTGTCTGCTGTTCCAGTTGACCATATTTCAAGTATGGATTTTTGTTTAACTGCTACTCTGGTGCCAACCGGTTCAGCACTGCTGAGTATCAATGGCACAGAAGAACAAGAAAAGGAAAGTTAAAAGATCAGCCATGCGACACGCTGAACCGCGTGAATTGTGATCCAGCCCAACCATTCTTTTTGAACCAACATACAGGGCCTGGTTACGTGCGCTTTATTTTGCCTCACTTGAAGCTACGATTTCCTTAATTTTATGTACATTGCAAAAAAAAAAAAAAACAATGAACCAGAGGAGGCAAGGGGCGTTCACTCACGGTTCCACAGTGCAGAATAGTAACAATAGTGGCAAATCAATTTTTTTAGAGTTTCTGCTGGTTTCTTTATCATCAAACATCAAGCGCCTGTGACTGTGAAGAGAACATTCCCAGTGCATGCTTCCTATCCTTCCTCAAGCGTTCAGGTGGTGTATCTTGAGCAGCTTCGACCAGCAAGGTTTGTAGATATCTAAATTGAAATGTGATGTCTTCTAGTGATATTTCAAAATTCCTTCATGCACTGTACAGTGTTGAATCCTGTAAAGAATTTTTCACTGCTATAATAATCATCCATTTCACCACTGACACTGACACAATAAATTTGACATAGCTAGTAACAAGATGTGATCCATGTCGTGGTATATGGAGCACAAGACAGGCAGTTTAGTCCAATGAGGCTTCAAATCGTGATCTATCTGTGCATAGCTCAAGAGACACGATACAATAACACTGCGATTGTCGACACCCAATAATAGTAAATACGGTCGCTGGATGAGTTTAACTGGGAACAAGATTAACATTACAGAGTAGCTGCTATAAAACTGTTGAACTAGCCGCACAGTCATATTTAGACTTTCTATGAGGGCCAAAAGATATATCAGCACAGTCAGCACAAACTGGAGCAACTGATGGCCTATATGATAAACCCAACTGAAACACATTCCTATGTTGCAATCAGCAAATAATATCAACCTAAAGCAGCTTATTTCCAAATATACTGCAACAGCATAATATTTGACCTATCCACACAAAAAAGTTGAACGTGTAATTATGTGTCTGGTGGAGGAGTGGCTCTGAAATTATCGGTACCCAGAGTGTCTCAAAGTCAATAGAACTATAGAAGTGTGGAGATCTTTGTGGAAGATAATGTGGATGGAGCACTACTTACTGATGCTGGGGTTGGAGGCACTTGAGTGGTCTGTCAAGAAACTGGTGGTGAGTGACAACCTTTTGGCCAGCTCAGCCATGCGTGACGAACATGTCAGTGACCCAGAATTAGCTGAATTTCGAGAATGCGAGTAAGCGGTGCAGTTGATCGGAGAAATTGGTGCGTCAAAACTGCTGCTCGAGGTGAATTGTGCAGGAGAGTGGACAAAGTTAAATAAGGATACATATATGTTCATGTAAGAAATCTAGCCTTTTTCTGTTGTCTTCCTTTCTCGAGGGCAATGCTATCGGAGTTACTCATTTAAGATACCAGCCTATTTCTAAACATAAACATCTAGGTCGACCGACTCTAGTGTCCTTCCACACAGCACAGCTGCTTCCCCTCACCACCTGTGGCCGACGCCGTCCACCATTGCCGACTCCTCCTTCTTGCTCTTCACATATCTCTTTGGCCGGGATGCCCCTGCCCCTACCCTTCCCAACCGGCGATCTACTGCTACCCGTGGCCTACAACGTCTCGCTGCCCCGCCCACCATCCGCCACGGGCCGGTTTGCCTCCTCGGCCTTTCCTCTAAACCCACTGACCCCAGTTTTACTCTACCCTGAACCCTAACTCACCGGAGCTGGTAGGTAGGCGACGACGGAATCAAGATTGGGACAGTGCAACGAGAGAGAAGATGAGGAGGAAAATAGTTGCATCCCGCCGTCCATTCCCTCCTAGCACGAATCTTGAATTGCTTTACATTGTTGTGGCCCTGTTAGGTGAATGTCCTCGAGATAATTTCTTGTTTGCCATTAAATATTAGCGAAATTATCGATTTACTATTAAAAAATTATAGTTCTTTTCATGTCAATATTTTTTCTTTTTCTATGTGCTATTGCCATTATAGTGGAGGTGGTGGCAGCGGCACATCAATTTTTCAACCTCTGTGTGTCACCGTCGTCACCTTTATTATGACGACAACGGTATTTAGAGGATAAAAAAACTAAATTGATAATATAGAAGAGACCATGATTTTTTCATTGTCAAATCAAAAATTTGATTAACATTCAGTGCCCCACTGTGAATTATCTCCTTTTCTTTAGGCCTGTCAACAGTTTCATCCTTCACTCTCGCTGCTCCAGAGTGAAGGAAACATGCACTCTCTGATGAATGAAACATTTCTTGGTAGTGTAGCACTCTGATAATTTTTGCTTGCTTTCTGCTCTAGCAAATAGACTTGAACAATTTTTGTGCGCGCTATCGTCTTGGGCCTTGGCTACTGAGTACAAATGAAACCATTCAAACAAGATGCTTCTTCTTCTCTACCTTCTCCATAGTATTTTCACCAGGATACCTGATTTAAAGCAACTGAGGGGCATGGAATCAGAAACAAAATCTAAACCTCAGACACCAGTGCACCACAGCCACGGAGCCTCCTTTGAAGATAAGCCTTATCCTGCAGCGGCGCGACCACAGCGTCCCACGTCGGACTCTCATGCTGACCTGGCACGTCGCACCAGCTCCCTCCCTGTCCACCCAACCTACTTTAACCTTCTCCGCGCCAACCATGTCCATCCGCACCCACGCCACCTCCCCGCGCCGAGAAAACGCCAGCAAGTTCGTGACCCAGCGCCGATCCTCGCCATGGCCACAGCGTCTTTGTCCGCCGTCGCGGCACCGCTGTCCGTCGCCGGGCTCAGGAAGCCGCTCGGCGCCGCGTCGTCGTTCCAGCCCCTGCCGCCCAGGGCGAGGCCGGCAGCCAGGATGGCCGTCCGGGCGTCGGCGTCCATGAAGGAGAAGGCGACTGCCGGGCTGACGGCGGCGGCCGTGGCGACGGCGCTGGTCCTGCCGGACATTGCGGAGGCAGCGCAGGGGGGGCTGACGCCATCGCTGAAGAACTTTCTGCTCAGCATCGTGTCCGGCGGGGTCGTGCTCGTGGCCATCGTAGGCGCCGTCGTCGCTGTCTCCAACTTCGACCCCGTCAAGCGGGCCTGATCGACCGGTTGTTGGTTCCGAGGCACGTCTACCCTCTATGATGTGTCGAATGGTATCTTGCTGTGTTATTTTGGAGATTGTTCAAACAGATTTATGATATGGAGTTCGTGTTAATCGTTGCCTCTTGTATATGCTTGATGCCGTGGATGGTTGCACCTCGTGAAGTTTAAGAGGCCTCAAAATTTAGGCGGATGCTATTTATCAACAGCTTTTTTTTTAACCTCTGCTCGTTTCCCATTTTGCCTCTGTGCTTGCTCCCCATCTCTTGCCATTCTCCACCTATCTCTAACAGCGTTCCGGTGTCATTACGCTAACCTAGTGTTCTTGCCTCCTCCACCCCAGCACTAGCCTACCGCCATCCTCCACTGCATGCGGCCAATGGCGCTCCTGACGCTTTGCTATTCCATCCCCGTATCCAACTTCTCTGTTGGACCGACTTGCTTCCCGGACATCTTTCTAAGCCCAGGTAGCACACTAACGACCCAGAAAATTTCCTCTTCGAACCCTAAACCTTGCCAGTCATGACATACGTGGCAGTTGCCATCGCATCGCCGCTCCTAAATTTTAGGTAGAAGAAATTTAATTTGTGTGTTTGGTTGCTAGAACAAGGTTTTATAGAGTTGCATTGTAAGTAGGATGAGAAGAAACATATTGAATGAAGTCATTTATGTTGCAAAGAAGAGTTTTGAGGCCGCATGAGTGAATGCAATAAGCTGATTTTCTGTTTGGTTGACTGAATCTGATACCATATGAGCGGATATAAGAATTAAGATTATTATTGGTTATTTATATAAAGATAATTTTATGATACTGATAAGTGAACCTGTCTACATAAGTAGATGTAATGCTTGCATTCGTCAGACCAGACTGAGGAGTAAAAGCTCAAATCGAGCTTCACTCCTCAGCCAGAATGAGGATGTATTTTTGCATCCGCTCATACTGATAAAAACAGTAAGTACAAATAACTAAGCACGCTTCTTATTAAGATTATACATATCCACTTGTATAGATTGGGAGGAATTCAGATAATCAAAGAAACTCTGGTGTCTGTACCTCAGATGTTTTACTTCCGAAACTACAGAATGGCGAGGGGTAACTAGTACTCATGTTAGGCGATCGTACATTGAGGAACTACATGTCTTTAAATTGAAAGTAAACTTTACAAAACTATACTATAATTGGGAAAACTATGGCAAAGTGATAAATGTGGCGGATGACTCCAACGTGGCTCAAACACAGACGTTTTTGCTCCATTTTGTTCTTTTTGCTCTTCTATATTTCAGATTTGGCACAATTCTTGGGTTCTATTTTAAGATCATCATTAATCCAACAGCCGGAATTTTCTTCTTCTTTTTCATCATGTCCAACCTCTTGCGTTGTTTTTCCAGATGTATCACAATGAATTTTGTATTTGAAACAAATCTGATTGAATTTTTGAAGTATCAAGTTCTGATCGTGTGAGACAATAAACCAAATTTTATTCAATATGTGGCAATTTACTAATGTCTAGAAACACTATCAAGCTTTTTTTTCTCTTTATTTTGAAAGGTTACCCTGTGTTTTGTTCCCAAAATGTAAGCTCGGTCGTCGTTACGATCTAATATCATCTGTAGTTACAAAGCGCTGCAAGTTGCGACACTAAATGGCACAAAAACACGTAGAAACACGACAAAGAACCATGTGTGCATCTAAAAACATAATCCAATGGCGGAAGGGCAGTAGCCCGGTTGGCAATACCCTCATAGGCGAGGGGAGCCGGAGGTTCGATTCCCGTAGCGCCTCCAATGAAGGCCCCAAATAAAAGAGGGTCTGGTTCTTAAAAGAACATAATCCAATATACAACAGTAAAAGCAGCTATAATCCGATGTACATATTACAGAACACAATGTTTCTACAAGTACACTGTACTACATAACACGGAACGTTGCTACGAGTAGATCTATACCTATACCAATCACAAACTTTAAGAAAAATTTCATGTTAATTAGAAAAAAGAAAAACATCTGAACATTTATATATCATGGGACCGAGTTATAACAGTTGAGAATTAATCTAGGTTACAATCGCTAGAAAACAGCTTGAAAACTACAACAGAACACCACGTAGAATCCGAGTAAAATACGAGTGTATTGTGCTCGTGAAAGTTTCCATCGGTGCATCAAACGAGGTAACCTGATTATTTCCATTGAGTACAAAGCTCATACAACAAACCGAGCATGTCATGTAGCAAAGTCAAGAAGAACATAAGTGGGAGTTGTGCAGCAGAGTCATAGAAGAATACATGGACGGAAGTGTATGCGAGTCAAAGCAAAAAGGATAGAAACAAGACAAACGAAGCTAATGAGGTCGATTAGTTCGATTACAATATAGCATACACAGAAAGGTAGCGTCCATGTACATTAAGATGGACTGCATCCATGGTTATCAAAAGAATTCAAAACTAAGCTCACGTCCCAAGAGATGCATGCGAAGTTCCATGGAGTCGACGCACTAAGTCCAATGATAGATTCAGAGTCACCAAATAGAGCCTCTCTAGCTTCTTCTTTCTTCTCCTCTTTTATACCAAAAAATTAGGAAAAGGGAGCTTTGGAGGTCTCCCAGATATGCTTGGGATAGGCCCTACGGTGGGTCCGCCCCTGCTCAAGTCTACGAAGAATACTGCCAGCAGTGTTCAAACTGCAGACATTGCATCATTTTCCATTGCAGCTCAAGGATGCATACATTGCTGCAGTGCTGCTATATTAGAGCACACGCTGAGAAATCAACACTGACGCTTCCTTTAATGCCAATGAATCCAGTGGGGGCAGTAGGGGTTATGGTTCGTGATGATGCAGATCGGTGTGTGCGGGGTTTTTCTTGGTGGCTTTTATCTCAGCGTTGGGGGCGGAAGCGGAAGCATGCAGGGAGGGGCTCCTTCTGCTTTCTGCCTCTGCTCGGGCTACCGTTTTTCTCGAGACCGACTCCAAAGTTCTGGTCGATATGTGGAACAACAGGAATTATCACCGTTCCGAGATCGCGCCGATCCTTGCAGATATCCAAGAGCTCAGCTTGTTCTTCTCCTCGTTTTCGTTAATGTTTATATGCGTTCTGCTAACTGGGCTGCTAATCTTTGTGCTCAGCATGCAGCGCAGAATAGGATAGCTTCATCCTGGGCCTCTCAGCCCCTTTCTTTCTTGCTGCAGTGTTTGCAGTCTGATTGTAGTTCCTATGTTTAATGAAGAGAAGTGCCCTTGATCCTAAAATAAAAAAGAATGCTATCTTCAACAAAAGTGGAAAGCCTTCTGCATCCAAATGTATTAATCAATTATTGCTTTCTTTTTCCAAGCAAAGCTATGATTACTTTTGTCACATTCATGTACGTAGAGATTGGTCTTGGGGGAAGTCTTGCAACTGAAAATATTTTCTCTACATATGTAGTTTCAAAAAAGGACTTGACGGTCACATGTCAAAAAAATTAATCATGTAATTCAGCATTCTTAATCATCATCATATGTGTTATACGTATTTTTCTATCGAAGTGAGTTAAACATATTCTAAAAGTAAGTGCTTGTTAGAAAGACCCGAAGTGCCTTAGAGTTAGTGAGGTATGCAAAGAGGAGAGACTTAAAAAGATTTCAGCAACAAACACTACTCACGGTCTGACCACTAGGTGTGCAGCTATGTGAGCTTGCAATGTGGACTTACCACGATCTGATTGGGAGCAATAGCAGTTTAACTGCCAGAATGCAGAGGCTCGAATTAAATGAATCAATCAACCTCTCTTTCTCTCTCTCTCACACTCACTCCCTCACTCTCTTCCCCACTCCACCTTAGAGAGAGAAGGAGAGCTCCACCTCGATGTCCATGACGACCGAAAATCGACGGTGAGAACCTCCTCAAGTTTTCCCCCTCTTTTCCCTCGCCGGAGGCACGCTCATCCAACCTCAAGCCCGCACGTCACCCGGAGTTCGATCTCCGAATCGGAGCTTCTGTGGAGTGGATTGATACGCTAGGAAGCTACCATACACTAAGGTGAGGCATCCCCTATTATTTGCTCATTATTTCTGAGCTCGATTCAACTCTCATGTCATTTAGACCCAAGTTCAACCTAGCCTAGATCTAATTTAAAGGGTATTTTGAGTTTAGCTCGGTGAATGTTGTCCAAATTACTTTAGAAGCACTCTACTAGTCCCATAGAGCATTTGGGTACCCTTCGCCATTGAAGATTTCGCCGGTGTCCTCGCCAACGATCACGCAAAGGCGCTGTCGGCAAGATCTTGCAATCTGACCACCGATAAGGCTGGTCTGACCGCCAGTTAGGGCTGGAGAATCTGAGTTGAAAAACCTATATAGGGGTCACACCTCCACTAGGGCTGGTTTGATCGATGGTCGGTTGTTTGACTGCCAATACAACATCGGTCTGACCGCTAGAGGCCAAAACCTTCTTCACGTCGGTCTGACAGCCAGCCTCTAAAAGCTAGATGGACTTAGGTTAGCTTATCCGGGGTTTCAAACTTCGAAACCCTAATCACTTAGCGATCTTTTGCAAATGTTTTCGAAGCACAACGCTCTAGTATTATTCAAGCATGCATCATGTGCACACTTTTTCATCTTTTATTATTTATGCAATGCATTTTTATTCCATTTAGAGAGTGTTGCGTCGACAATCCAAGTGAGTGAAGGCAACCTCACGAAGTTTTGCGAGTGTTGTGTGCAAAGTATTAGGCAAACCCCAGAGCAGCAAGACAAACATCTAAGCATATTGCACCCTCTTGTTCAAATTTAATGGAGACTAAAATTAATAAATTATGCCTTATGTATGTTTGCATGTATTAAATCAAGTGTCGGGCTTATTCGGGTAGAACCTATATTGGTTACATGATCTTTACCTTGAGTTGTTGATTATACATATCTTTGTAGTCTGGTTAACAATGTTGCTGTCTAAGTTACTAGATCGACTTAATATGCTTAGCAATATATAGGTCATCGGTAGAAGGTGAGCAATGATTTGATTATTGCTCGCGAGCTTAGGGCTTAATTAGTGTTCACAAAATATAATGATGATGTTGGATTGGTTGAGTAGTGAGGATAAGGCGAAATGTGGGTGGTGTTAGGGGTGTTTCTCTTGCCCAAATATGGAGTTCCCTAGGGTAGGTCGGGAGAGGAACCCAGACACTGTAGACCGTTTGTACATTTAAGCACCGATTGTTGTTGCAATTGGCTTTAGTACTTTCCGTGCTTACTACATGTCACATATGTGAACGATAAGCCGATTACCTTTGTAGCTATAACTTTTTAGCGTACGAGTCAATGGTGTCCGACATGAGAGGTCGGTTGGGGTATCCATTTTTCTCTAGAGTAGTTCTAGATGACCCCCGCACCTATCGGCGCATGATCAAACGATCGGGATTTATTGAGAAAGCTTGACATAAGTACCCTCTTGTATTGACCTATGTGGTCGTACAAGCCGTATGGTCCTCAAGTCGTGTAGGAAAAGTTGTACCCCCGTGCAGGGTATAAAAATATTTCAAAATACCGCTCTTGGTTATAAGCATACTTTTATCCATTTGTAGCAGTCGTAGAGTCAAGCGTAGTGGTTTTTATATAGTATGTTGGAAGTTGGTTCTATTTATAGTTATGTTTAGGTTGTTACAGGTTTGGAGAGGTTGTCGGTTAAGTGTAGATGCTCACACATATGTGTCTAGGATGCGGTCACATATGTTCTGCTTAACCATGTGCCTTTTTCTTGCTAATAGCTCAATGCATAATCCTTGGAGTCATGCTATTTATATGTTTTCTATATGGATTAAGTCTTACGAGTATCTTCGTACTCACGCTATTTTTTTTTTCAAGTTTTGCCGGTGAGGAAGAGACGGTTTTAGCTACTTCACGCCCGCCGATGTTGGTAGCGGGCCTGAGTAGGTAACTACTCTCGAGTGGCGAAGCTTTTGGGGTGGATCCTAAAGGGCATGTGGCTCTACTATTCTTTTGTTATCTATAGTTTTGTTTCCGCTATGTAGTCGGTCTAATCTTTTGTGTAAATTATTCTAAACGTTAGAATGCTTAAGGACTTGTAATCTAATGTTGATTACTCGCTCTTTCTTAAACTTTGTTGTGATGTTATATGTTAGAAATGCATGTGTTTCGATTTTGAGCACAAAACACGTGCCGTGACTCCTCCTTGAGTTGTAGGAGCAATGGTGATGCAATTTCTCAACCCCAATCTTCAATGAAGCTTAGCCACTCTTGCCTCTGAATTTCACATTTCTGACAAGAAGACCAACCTAGGACTTTTAGTTCTTACCAGGGCAGTTAGCTCTTGAACTGTTCGAGGTAGCCCTAACCCTAGGCAGTTCTGGCATAGGGAATTCATTTCTCCTAATGGGTCTCATCATGAGAACCTGTTAGGTGTTGCGCCAACACAATTGGCAACTTAGAACTCCATTTGTAAACTACACCTTCTGCCAAGCCTCCATCAACAGAATCAAAAAACACCATGTCCTTCTGGCCCATCACAATAGTACCATGAACTCCAAAGCAATTCATGGCTCCCGACGGACCACCACATGTGGCTCTGTTAGTATACCAATAGCCCTAGGACTGGTTGCTTCCTTATCATCCAAAATTTCCTTAGCCTCCTCCCACATCACCTGATCCGTTTCAAATGTCATGGCCAACGAGTTCAGCTTCTTTTCCTTCATAGCACCTCCTTCTGGTCCGCCATATGCTTGCACCTTGATGACACGTCATCCATCAGGTCAGAAGCACCTTGTGATTCCAGACTTGACGCCAAAGCCCTCAAAGCAAGAATGTTCTCACTGGAATTATTTGGTTGTCCCAAACCTTGATCAACTTGCATAGGATCTGCTCAAATGGCGCCAACATACCATTGGTTCTGGTATTCACAAAGGTCAGAGACTTCACATTTTTGCTCAATTGTGCACTCCTAGATCGCTGCACCTCTTTCTGCCCATCCACTTTTAGACTAGCAACCTGATCTGATAGTTCCTTCTCCACTTGTGGACTAGCCTAATGTTCTGACTCACCCTCCTCCCCTCTGGAATCAGCCTTCCCTGGTGCAAATCTCTTCTGATCCAGTATAAAGCCCCGGCGTCCAATGGTTGACGAATCCGCACTACCAGCTTGTTTAAAACTGAGCTAATGATTGACCGATGGGGAAGCCTCTGCCTTGAAATAACTAACCCGACGATCAGAGTTCTTAAATAGAGAGCATTACAGCTCTGTAGAATAACGCAGTGCGGTTTCACCCTCCACCTTCTTCTCACATTCTTTATCCGATTGCCCCATAAAGCCGCAATGGAAACAGAAATATGGAATGCGCTCATATCGTAGATCAAAGCTTCTCACTACTTCCTTACCATGAGTCTTAATCTTGATTGGTAACTTCACCTTCAATTGCCGATCAATTGGTAGCTCAACTCTAACATGGAGAAAATCGTGCTTTCTGCATCTGTCCTCTTCCACATCCACCGCCAACACCTGACCAAGCCTTATACCAAAAGTTTCACCAGCAGTTTTAGTCATCATCTCAAATGGAAGAACATAGATGCATACCCACACATGGATGTCATTGAGAGGAACCTCTGAAGGGCTTGTGAAACCATCGAAGGGTGCAACAGTCAGCGCATCTTCCCGATGGAGCCATGGGTCACCCCTCATGACAAACAAAAAATCACCTTCAGAGCCAAACGCGATGATAAAGAGATTGTCTCTTAAAACCTTGAAGCTAAAATCGGTGCGCAATTGCCAAGCCCTCTTTAGATCATCAAACATTGTTGATGGGTTTGGTCGCTTCAGCGAGTAAAACCTCGCCAAAACCGTCCATTGACATGTCGAGTGTGCTTCCTCTTCATCAATCACAAACTCCACAACCTCTTCCTCATCAGCATCCACCTCTCCCTCTAGGTACGCACTCGGTCCTGCATTCACATCTGTATTATCATTGTGTAACCCAGGCATCAATTGCACCTTGCTAGGTCCGACAATGACAACACAGTTTGGGGCGCTTCCTTGCTCGTAAGTACCAACTCCTTCCCAGTTCCGTCCTCCTGTAAGGTCCGCATCGCATCACCACTCAACGACGTCGGGTGGACAGACCCCTTAGCGGGTTCCCCTTGATCACCCAAATCGCGAGCAGGTGACAAGCGACGGCGGATCACCTGAATCAAAGAAGTGTTTAGCAGCGATCTGAGTTTCGTGCTTTGATTCACGCAGCAGCCCTCTCTTGCTTTTATAGTCCCCAAACAGATCCAATATTCTGCATCGTATACGAACTCGATCTCCTTTTTCCATCCCAGAATCGACCTTATAGTCCAAGGACTCCAACTTCCTATCAGATTCCAAACTCCCATGGCTAGCCTGGCCATGTCCCTCCCAATCGGATTCATACCAACCCGTCTCTTTCAGGGGCTCGTTCTCCAGATCGGAGAACAAACTGTTGTGGAAGATGCGAGAGTAGAATCCATCACCCAGACTTTGCATCGGCAAAACTCCAAGGGGTTCCTTCAGTGGATCGAACTCAATCCCCCAATCGGAATGATCATACCAACCCGTATCAACCAGGGACTCGTTCTTCAGATTATAGAACAACCGGTTATGGGCATGAATTCCACCATCTAGACGTTGCATCAGCATGACCCCAAGAGATTCCCTCAACATATCGGATTCAATCTCCATCCAAGATGACGATCAACTCACGGATTCGAACGACACCGCAGTCACCTGGACGAAGCCCAACCCTAGGCCATAGTCAGACTTTTTAGAGCAACTAACAACCTAGAGGTGTTTGATTAATTAACTATAGGTATCTTGCACTTGGAGTGACCTAAAATAGAAAAGTAAGACGATTGCTATTTGCCAGGCAACTGAATATCGGACGTTCCACAGGCGACCATCGATTCGTGATCGGACGACGCTCGTATATCTTCTTCCTCCAGCTCATGCAACCGCTCCCACAACACTCCCTTGCCCCGCCCACCTTCGGCCGTCTCTGGTGGCTCTCCCACCGTTGGATCTACGCCCACCACTTGTTGCCGTGCTAACCTAGCTCCACCAGACCGCATCCTTGCCTCCCCCGCCACCGGCACTAGCCCATCAGTGACGCCCACACTACCTCGCCCCCACGCCCACCTCCTCTGCTGAGCCGGCATGCTTCCCCATGCATCCCTCTAAGGCCGAAAAGCATACCGGCAACCCCTGAAACCCCTTTCTGAACCCTAAACCTCACCAACGATGGCATACATGGCGGCAGTCGTCGCCTTATCGCCGACCTGAAATTTAGGAAGCCTGAAAAAGTAATGGATATGATGCACAACATCGTTCCATCCATGCAGATACAACTATCACCACACAAACATCATCTGATGTACGAAACCGAACCCAAGATGATGCTACAAGTACATGCTCAGCATTTGGACTTTGGTTGCTTCACTATCATCACGGAGCAGTGCACATGGTGGGCGCAGTAGTCGCTCACGCTCCCCAGAAGAGCCCTGCGCGGCACGCACTCCAAGCATTAGCTTTGATCCCGGGACTCCCATTTCGGAAGCGGCAAGAATGCAAATGGGACACCGTAAACATGAAGCTGCAGGTTACATTATATATGGGAGGCAAAAGAAGTTGGGAACCTTTTGATGGCGCCGTAGCCATGGCTGCCCACTACCAGCAGATCCGCGTGGTGCTTCTCGGCCGCGTTGCAGAGCACGTTCCCGGGCTCCCCTTCGATCACTTCGATCAGAGCGTGCGCCTGCGAATTTGGCAACACATGCACAAGCACAATGAAATGACACGAGCAATCAATCATCAGGCGGAATAAGTTACTGATCAGATTTTGCTTTGAGCAATGCTGCGACTGGTTACCGAGTTGGCGATGCAGACGCGGCGCGCCCTCTCGACGACGGCCTCGGCCATCTTGCGCAGGTCGGCCTCCACGCACCTCATGGCCTCCCCGGCCCCTGAACGCCCGAACGAATCCCACCCAAATCAGAGCTCCGAGCCACCCATATGGTAATTCTGAAGTCAAGAAAGAGAGCTTTAATTTATGGCCAGTACCGGGGCCGCCAAAGCTGACGACGGAGGACGGCGACGGCTTGGCGTGGACGATGACAAGCTCGGCCACTCCCGCCATGCCGGGCGCCACGTGCTGCACTGTCCACTCCAGCGCGTAGTAGCTGTGCTCGTTGTCGTCCACGCCGACCACCACCACCGTCTTCCCCCGCTCCCCCAAACCCGCCTGTGCCGCCGCCGCCGCAGCAGGTGCAGTCTTGGCCTCCGCCATGCAAAGCAAACTGAACCACGGTGAATATCGATCAAAACGAGACTGAATGTATAGGATTGCACACTTGTGAGCTACACTGTGTGATGAGCGGAGCAGCAGGGTACTTATGGAGAGAGGAGAGGGAGAGGGAGAGGGAGAGCACGAGAAAGGCGCGCGCGCGCGGGCGAAACCGGAGGCGGAGTTGCGGCTGGGCGCCGAGACTGGTGGCGGGAAGCAAGAACGAACGCACTCGTGCGCGCGTGTCGCCCGCGGCCCCGGTTTTGCTTGTAGTTCTGTTGGTTTCGGTCACCTCCGGGTTTGAGAGCTCCAGGTCGTGTCCGGGGTAAGGACGAGCAGGACACCAAGTAGCCAAGTAGTAGCAACCGTGTATTTGTGCCTGTCACGACTCACGAGAGAAGTGTGCTGAGGCTCGAGAAAAGATTTCGTTCGCTGCTGCAGTAGCAATAGTGCTGGGGAGTGGTACCGCCCTTATTCATTGAATTCGGTCCATCAGTCAACTCCAAAACCAAAGTAGCAATACTAATATCATAATTAAAATGTTTTTACTATACTCTATAAAGTCTAATGGCATATAGTGGAGGACCGAAGGTCTAAGATGCTAGCGGTGATCTTGATGGGAGTATATGAAGAGAGCAATACCGAATGGTGGAAGTTATAGCGAAACTCAGAAGGCGAAGCCCAGACGTGAGACGAAAGCCGAAGCCCAGACGAACATCGGAACCTAAAGCCCGAAAGACGGAGGGATACAACGAAAAGACATTTGGCAAGAGAATAAAGATCAACCCCGAGAGAAGCCTACGAATTAACGAGACTTTGGCAGGAAGATGGTCATGAGGAATTCGCTGATAGCCTTGAAGGGAGGCCGTATTTGGCTTAGCTAGGTTAGAGCTTTGTAGATATACATTAATTGTAATATATAAGAATATTTTGGAATTATGTCTAAAATTAAATAAAATATTACTATGAATAAAGAATCCAAATATAATAATAATTTGAATGGATAAGTTATAACTATAAATACCGTCATCTAACTGATATAATATTAACGAACAATCACTACACCTACTGTTACTAATCTATTATTCTCTATGTTACATCAAGATCCAACAAATACCAACTAGTTCTATTCTACCTGTGCATCTCGAGGAAATTTGAGACAACTTCACGAAAGATGCTTTTGCTGGGCTTGTCCATTTCCTGGCCAGGAATCGACCGAAAACACGGCAGTTTCAGTTTGTTAGCCAAAATTTGGCTTGGACGGCGAAAGTGCTACGTTAGCTTCGGCCTTGCCCTTTCTGTTTCTCCTTTTCTGAGATTAACCATTCTGTTACTCCGATAAAATGTGTGAAAACACCCTGTGAACTCTCCTGAGGTGAACAGGTGTAGACACACGTATCTCTACCTTCCATTCTTATTGAACTTAGTCGCAACACCAAAAACAAACTTTGATCACTGACTTGACATCTAAACAATTAATATACCATTTTTCAGGATAGGTTGTCCTCGTGTAGTCCAATGGAAAGTTTATTCTTAGAATAGCAGTGTAATATGAAACGCTTCTAATGACGACAGACCCATACATGATGGTCTGAATGCTTTAGTATCAGCAATGGATGAAAACAAAATGGCATTTTGTGATCACCGATCAACCGGATGAATCCTCTACCCATGTCACCTGAAGGTTAATTTTTCAGAGCAGATGGCCAAAAGGCACCAATGAGGGCCATGGAGGACCATATAAGTGTGTAGGACCAAAAATAACGATTAAAAGAGGTGAATAGTCGTATTACTTAAATTCTTTCAAATCGGATGGTTTCCTCATTTGTTTCATCTAGCACGTCTCAAAAATTCAAGTGAAAGTAAATGGAGAGAAATAAAGAAAAGAATTGATAACATGTGACTCTATAGATGAGATATGAACCCAAGATTCTTAAGACCATTTTATGACTTTAGATTAAAAAAGCTCGTAACTTTAAAACTCAAGTAAATGGTCACCGGATGAAAAAAAAATCTTCAAGTTCAAGGGGATGTTAAACCCAAATTTGTACTATTGTATGTTTATTTTATACCCTTAGCAACAAAAAGATCAAATTCACAAGGGTGAAAAAAAATGCAGCTCAAAAAGAAAAACGAAAATCACAACCGAAAAGAAAAACTTACAAGAGAAGCAAGGGAATCGAAAGGAGACTAGAAAGAGATGAACACAAACTAATGTAAGAAAATCAACTTTATTAAGCACAAAGATCAACTATATTTTAAGCAGATTATAAAGTATTCTCCCCTCAGGGCTAAGCGGAGAGCTTGGACCTTTTTGTCCAGCTCATCTTGTGTTTGGCTCGGCTCAGCTCGTTCCAAAATCTAACGAGCTAAGCCAGAGTTTTAGCTCGTTTAGAGAACGAGCCAGCTCGCGAGCAGCTCGTGAGCCAAACAAGCCAGGGTCATCATTTGTATCATATCTTTCTCTTTCACTGTGGTCATCAGTTTACTCATTGGTCATCTTTATCTTTGATGGAGAGGCTCCTCGCTAGCCTACTTGGGTTTCTATTAGTGAGCTCCTCGTTACGATGTAGTTCTTATCTTCTTTTTTTTCTTCCATCAATCATTCCTTCAGACTTTGCATGTATAGACAAATGTGTGAGGAACGTTATTTTATATATTTTTTTGGAGAAATATTTTGTTCCAGTAGCACAATATATATAGGTGGATTTGTCTGCTGTTGTTCTATATGTGGGTTTGAAAATATTCAGAAGAGATTCAGTTTACAATAATTATACATCTGATTAAACCATGCAAAGAAGCACTATACTTATAGATGTCATTGCTATCGTTGTATAATTTTATCGGTGTATTTTTTCAGTGAATGTTTGTATTTTTTTTCATCCTAGTAACGAGCTGCTCCCTTCAAAAAAAAGTAACGAGCTACTCGCGAGCCAAACGAGCTGAGCCAAACTAGCTTTTTTGCTTGTTATATTAAACGAGCCAAACGAGCTGAGCCCAAACAAGCCATGTTGGCTCATTATCCAGCCCTATGTTTGTAATATCGTGAGTTTAGCATATTAGTCAATTACAAAATTCACTCAAAATTAAAACCTTTTGTGATTAATTAGGGTAACTAAAATCATATAAGTACGTATATGAATGTATATATATACCAATATATATACAATCATATATATTAAATGTATTAAGTTGAATAGGTATTCTACAATGCACTAGGATTGTTTTCAAAATAATTCTTGCATCAAATTGGTTTATGTGTATTGGTTTATAGTTTTTATGGTTCTTTGTTTGGAGATTTGAAATTAAATATTTCTCAATTTCAAATCTACTCTTAGTTCCCCTCAGCTCAAATCAAATTAGATTCAAATCCCTTGAATTCAAATCCTCTCCTGAAGATCTAGATCCAAGTCCAAATCAAAGTGCAAATGTGTCTATTTGATTTGATCCTAATCCAAAGTTAAATCGAAATTCAAATCTCTCATTTGAATTTAAACATAAAACTCTTCTCCTTTTCTCTTTCCTTTTTCTTCCATTTTTCCCCTAGGCTCAACCTCCCCCTCCCTTCGCTCCTTCTCCTCCCAGCCAGCCCGACCTCCTTCTCCCCGCTCTCTCCCTTACGCAGCCCAGTCGGCCGTTGCCGCCTTCCCCCACGCTCAGCTTGCTCGCGCGTGCTGCCAGTCCAGCCTCGCTCACAGGCTGGCCTGATCAGGCGTGCTCGCCCGCGCCCGTGCAAGATACATCATGCGTGTGGCTTCCATCTCCCTCTCCTCCACCTCACCGCCGTGACATTGGCCACCATTCCCCTCCGAGAAATATCCCTCCACTCTCTCGCTCTCTCTCTCTTCTCTCTCTGCCCATGCTTGCGCTGCCCATAACACTACGTTGCGCGACTTCTGCGCCCATGTGCACGCGTGGATGGTGTAGTGCACCCATGCCGAGGAAAAAAAGGTGGGCGCTACCCTGCCAACTCACCGCCGCGCTGCCGCCGATGACTGCACGACGTCATGCACCACACCGTCTCACTTATCCCCTCCCCTCTATAAATAGCATCCCCGAGTCTCTCTCTTTTTCCTTTTCCCCAAATTCTCCGCCATTGCCATTGCACACCACCACAGCTCCCCGTATCGAGGTCCCTGTGCTGCTCTCCGATGACCCGGAGCCCAAAGGGAGGCCGTCCGAGCTAGAGACCGAGCAGCCTAACGCCGCCTCTTCGATGCATCACCGGCTGTCACCCTACCTAACGCCATTCTTGCGTTCGATGAGCCTCTTGTCCCTTCGTGCGACCCTCCTAGGTAGTGTATCATCTCCCCCGTGCTTCTCTTTCATGTAGCTGCGTGTGTTCCATGCTGTTTTGCTCCGCCGCCATATTTTAACTCGCCACAAGCGTGCTTATGCCTGTGTCGGCCACCATTGTTATGCCCCCAACCGAGTCTGCCGTGTCATGTAGAATCCCAGTGATCGTTTGTCATCGAGAACCTCTGACGAAAACCCTGCTCTGACGAGCTTGCCAGTGCAACTCCACCAAGAGTGCTCGTCATCGGCTGTTCATTCCCCCGTCGCCGCCCTATTCGCCCACGCGCACGGGTGGCTGGGCCGTCGGTCGTGCGTCGCACGGCCTAGGCCTAGAAGCGGCTGGCCTGCCAAGCTGCCCAGCTACCAAAGGTTGCGCCCCAATGGGCCGACCCAGTTCCGTAGCCCACTAAGCCAGCTAGCCCGAACCTGAGCGAGCTAGCACTGTGCAGCCCAATACTATGCAGCCTGGCTCATCCAGACCCTAACCTGACCCAATCCAAGCCCAGCTTAGCTAGTACTGTTCATGTGGGCGTAGACTACTGTTTAGTGGGTCCCACTTATAAATAGTGTAATTACATAATTTTCTAATTTAATTTTAGATTAAATCTTTTGAGAGTCATAACTTCTCAGTTCTGGCTCTAATTTCAGCTATTCTTCTGCCGAAATTCATCTAAATTTGTGATCTACCCATCTATCATAGTGTGCTATCCATTAGGGCTCATTTGGCTCTTTATTTGGTGTTAATTTGATTCTTCTCCAGTATAGCTCGTTACTGATCGTAGTTGCAATTACAGAACCACCAGAATTCTCCGAGTGCTGCGCATAAAGCATCAGGAGCGAGGAAGAACCTGACTACAACTAAGGATTTGAAAGAAACTCTATAGATGGCAAGTCCTATCTCCTTGATCATACTAAACCAATGTTTTTCAATAATCTACATGATCAACTAAAACTGAACTTATTACCGTATGTGCTATGTATTGCGTTTTTAAAACTACTTGTAGTAGTTAAATCTTATCAAACACATGCCATGCCTTGAATATCATCATTCAGAATATATATCACCCTAGGATTATATGTTGTTATCTATATTAATGATGGACGACGCCTTGATATATAGCATGCATAGGTTTGAATACGTCTCCTCTGAGACGTCACTTTTAAAATGCCTATCCTCGGAGATAAGATTTACTGTTAACAATATTAAACTCATATACCATGGATCCTTAATGGTTGTGAATTTTGTGATGGTTGTGAAATCCTTTATGTCGTGTGGAATATTGAGGGTGATGTGTAAAAATAGGTGAAAACTGTTTTGGTAGGGACAGGTGGAGTATTACTGGGGATGAGGATGCTTTTGAGGGCTTGAGTCACCTCTGTGGTATTCACTACCGGAAGATACCTACCCCGGCCATTTAAGGATAGAGTTATTGTACCGTCATGCTTAGCCACCCTGTGTAACCATGCATCATGAATGGGAATGACTTGACTTTTCTTTCACCGGACTGGGTTGGGCATAATACTAGGAGGTTGAGAGCAATGAGAGGTCAAGTGTCAATCTGTCCCTCTGTTTGAATGCTTCAAGAACTAGCCTAGGCTTAAAAAGGGAGTTGGCATTCAGTACAGGGCCTCTGAGACTTGGGGTGTCTCGTAGAAAAGCCCAACGGGAAAGGTGTTTGGAGGGTCTCAGTACGATTTGCTCATCCATTTGCAATGGTTGGAGGCTAAGCATATCACGTGGGTAAAGCTATACAATCTCTGTAGAGTGTAAACATATTCGAATAGCTGTGCCCTCAATCATGGACATGCAATAGCAGTAACCATTTTGACTAGATTTTGGGTGCACATGTCTTGATGAGTGGTTTTCTGGACTAAATGTCCATGTGATGAGGTTCTTAGCTTGATCCGTTAGAAGTTGTGTGGTACTAGAGGTACACCAGATGTGATAATAGGAACTGTGGAGTGAGGTGTAACCCCTCCTAGGACCGAAAGCCCCCCCCAGATATAGCTTGTTACCTAGTTTTGAACCACTTTAAACTGTTTTAAAGTCAGTAGTAGATGATATAATTGAATACTTGCATAAACTATTTTACACTTAAAACTAAAATGTAAAACCTTATCCTTCGATTAACCCCTTTATGCATCTATCAAACACTCGAAGTAATATAGAGCTTACTGAGTACCTTCCGTACTCACTCTTGCTATTATTCAGATGAGCAAGCCGATGCTGACTTCACTGGAGGTGAAGGCGAGGATGAAGAGTAGTCCTAAAAGTCATGTTCGCTCCCTAAGTTGCTTATGGCTTGGACTTTTGCCTTCCACTGTGTTTTCTTGGCCTCTCGGTCAGGTTTGTAATATACAATATGATTTATAGCCTTTTATACTCTGAACCATATTACTTGTGTAAAAAGTTTGACTGTGATACTACAACTATTATACTGTGTATATCAGCTACTTAATCCAGAGACTGATATAAAAGGCATAGGAGATCCTGGGATAGGGGTCTTACAATATCTTGCCGTCGGTCACTAAGTTGCATCCATCACTTGCACAACATTAGACAATAAAACATGTTTCTCCAAACCTCTAAAAACATCTCCAATTAGCACAACATCAAAATCCCTGTCGAAGGACCAAATTCATGAAAAAATGTGAACACCGGATGTTCCGGTGTGTACCCATATCTGAATACTGGATCATCCAGTGTGTGCATTGATTTCTCTGCTGAAAACCTTCAGGAAAACCCTCCGGTCAAAACACTCGTGTGTACCAAGCTATCACCAGATTATCTAGTGGGTATATCTACATCAGACCCTATTTTGTAGCCTCTCTAATAAATGTCCGGTGTATCCTCCGGTGTTCACTCTACTCATTGCCGGATTATCCGGTGAGTACATCTTCTCTCTGTCACAAAAAATAGACTTCTCTAAAAAACTATCAGATATGTACTGAGCTCTATCACCGGACCATCCGATGGGTCGAACTCCACCTGACACCAAAACCATACCTCTCTGAAAAATACTTCAGTGTTCACATCCCCTGAATACCGGACCACCCGATGCATAGTCTAAGTTTTGCCTCTGTATAGAAAAACTCTGATGTGCACAGCCTCTGATCATCGGACTATCTAATATGTATAATTTTTTATACACCGGACCATCCAGTGAGTATAATTTTCCCAGACTCAGAGACAAAAACATAAACTCTATTTTCATTTCACCTTTGATCAAACATGATTATATTTACAACATATAGAAATACTTATGCAACCAAAAACTAATCAAATCAAGACTACAATCTTATTAATCACTTATTACAAATAAATTAAGACACATTTTAACTTGATTTCTCAAAGTGTCACATGTGGAAAGTGTGCAGAAAACGAATTTGAAATGCATAATTCATCCGCTATATAGCTGCTTCAGAACATAAAACAAATTTACCAGATCATTCTCGAATCTCGATTGCGGCCCAAGACATGTTGAGAAGCCTCCTTGAATCATGCAAATACAAAACATAGCAATAAAGATACATTGTGGAACAAAAACGAACACATACTAAACAAACAATGAAGGGGGCAAGACTAGAAGCAACAGAAAAAGGTTTCTTTTGATTTTTCACACAAGTGCCTCGAAACGCAAGGGCAGCAGTAACTATGGAAAACACATATGTAGTTCATGAACTGTGGTAGCCGCATAATTGGGGTTTGGAACCCTAAACCCATTTAGCGTGAAGCACGGGAGTTGAGTTGAACTGAACCCCCAATTAGCGGCCGTCACTCGGTTTCCAAGTCCTATGAAGTCAACTGAAAAGAATCCATCTTTCCCACACAAAAGCATCTGCTCTTTGTATGTGAGAAATCAACTTAATATGTTTTGGTTTATATATGATGAGTGATTGATAATATTGTTAATTTGATTTGATGATTTTTAGATTGTATGAGCATGTCTATATGTTGCAAATATAATCACGACAGACTAAAGGTGGAAAGGAAATGGAGTTTGTGTTTTTTTATCTCTGAGTTCAGAAAAATTATACTTACCGGATGGTTCGGTGTGTAGTAAATTGTACACATCACATAGTCAGGTGTTCAAAGGCAGTGCACACTGGAGCTTTTCTATACAGAGGTAAAACTTGCACTGTGCACCGGATGATCTGATATTCATGATATGTGAACACCGAAGCATTTTTCCAGAGAGGTATGTTTTTTGTTCCAGGTAGAGTTCAACCCACTGGATGGTCCGACGATGCCGAAGAGGCGATCAGCGAGCTTCGGGGCACAACGGAAAGGTCTGGCGACGGGGAGATAGCGACGGTGCTCACCGGAGCTCGGTGGGAAGTGTCGTGCAGTGGCGGAATGACATCGAGGGGTGGCGGATGAGACTCCTCACGTTCCTATGAAGCCGAAGACCTCAGGAGCATCGAAGATATCTCGGCTGCGATGGATGACACTCGGCGGAGCTCTGTGACCGGCAATGGTGCTCGACAAATGTGAGGGCAGCGATGTTGGTGCAAACGGGAGACCGAGGGGGGATTAGGGGCGGCTAAATCGGTGGGGGAGAGAGAGCGGGGTGGTTGCATGATCGTGGGTGTGAGCACGGAGACAGGGCGGCGAAATCGGGTGGCGGTTGCACGCGGCGTGGGCGAAGCGGAGGGATGGGGATGACAGGTTGTCCCAGACTGTCAGCAAGAGAGAGGGAGAGTGGGTTAGGCTGGGCTATGCGAGGTTACGAGCCGGGCCGGCGAGATTACGGGCGTCACAAACCTACCCCCTTAGGATGAATCTCGTCCTCGAGATTTGGAAGGATCGGAGAATAGATGGGAAAATTCTGCCTTCAGATCTTCTTCTCTTTCCCATGTGGCTTCTGCTTCTGAATGATGTCTCCACTGCACCTTGCACATACGGATCCTTTTATTCCGGGTAACACGTTCTGATGTCTCGAGGACCTTGATTTGGTATTCCGAATAAGAGAGATCCTCCTGCATATTCAGTTCCTCCATTGGCAGCTGCTCTTCTAGAACTGTCAAACATTTCTTCAATTGCGAGATGTGAAACACATTATGGACGTCGGAGAGCTAGGATGGTAGCTTGAGCTGATAGGCTACTTCACCTCTCCTTTCTAGTATTTTGAATAGTCCAATGTATCGGGGTGCCAATTTTCCTTTGACCTTGAATCCGCGAAGGCCTCTGATCGGGGATACCTTGAGATACACGAAGTCTCCGACTTCGAAGGTCAACTCCCGATGTCAATTGTCCGCATAACTCTTCTGCCTTGATTGCATCGTTCGCAAGTTGTTTCAAATTTCTTGTACTTGCCTTTTTGCTTCCCTTAGAATTTCTGGGCCAAATACTTGACTTTCTTCTATCTGATTCCAGAATAGCAGTGTTTTGCACTTTCTTCCATATAGTGCTTCAAAAGAGCCATCTTTAAACTTGCCTGGTAGCTACTATTATATGAGAATTCTGTATAGGAAAGATTCTTATACCAACTCTTGCCATTCTTGAAAGCACATACTCTCAACATATCTTGTAGAATCTGATTGGTCCTCTCTATCTGTTCATCAGTCTGCAGGTGATAAGCTGAGCTAAAGTTCAATCTGGTGCCCATGGACTCATGCAAATGCCGCCAAAAACGTGATGTGAACTGGGTACCACGGTCAGATACTATCCTCTTGGGTACACCATGAAGATACACAATCTTGGACATGTACAACTCTGTGAGCTTCGGTCCTCGATATGTCTCCTTGACTGGTATGAAGTGAGCTACCTTTGTTAACCGATCTACTATGATCCAAATCGAATCATACCTGGACTGCGTTCGAGGTAATCCCACTATAAAATCCATGTCGATTTCTTCTCATTTCCACTCGGGTACCTTTAGTGGTTAAAGCAAACCTGTTGGTCTCTGGTGCTCGGCCTTAACTCGCTAGCAGGTATCACACAAGGCTACATATTATGCTACCTCACATTTCCTTACGTACCACCAGTAACAATCCTTGAGATCCTGATATATCTTGGTGCTTCCTAGGTGAATAGAGTAGGCTGAGTTGTGAGCTTCCCTTAGAATTGACTCCCGAATAGACTTAACATCTGGTACACATTCTTTTCTTATACCACACCACACCTTTCGTATCTTCCGTGAATCCTGAGGCCCTACCCTCCTTAATGAGTTGTTTGATCCCTAGAATCTTCTCATCTTCCAGTTGACCCTTGCGTATGCCCAGCTCCAAGGTAGAATCTATTTCCATTACAACTGCTTATGTGCTGGATACAAATCCCAAATTAAGCTTCTCAAACTCTTTACGCAGTCCATGTTGTCTTTCTTGTATTGTCATCATACTGACATAGGCCTTTCTACTCAGAGCATCTGCCACTACATTTGCTTTTCCTGGATGGTAGTTGATTCCCAGATTATAATCCTTGATGAGCTCTAGCCATCTACATTGCCTGAGGTTGAGATCGGGTTGAGTGAAGATATACTTCAGACTTTTGTGGTCGTAAAAGATCTTGCATCTTTACCCTATCAAATAATATCTCCACACATAGTAAATAGGATTGCTAAGTCATTTTTTAGTCCTAAATTAGGATGACACAGATGCAGTAAACCCGAGTCAAGCATTTCTTACCTTAAGCCTTCATATTATGTTTTTCGGAGAAGAGGAAACTGGAGGGGAGAGGGAGGGGAGGGGAGACGCGATGGCTGCCACTTGGCGCCGCTGCCAAGCGAGCTAATGGGAAGCGGACGCCGCGCCAAGAGGTCGCCCCGAGTCGCCTCACGCCTCACGAGAGACGACGCGAGGGCCTCACGAGTTCCTAAAACTATCCCCAACCATTTTCCCTTCATTTCGTTCCCTTTCCGGTTTACTTCCCCGTCTCCATTCCCTTTATTTACATCTATCTCTAATAACTTCACTTCAAAGGGAATCGTGAAGTTTAAGGAAAAAGAATCTCGTTCTAAAGAGAATGATCTTAGTAATTTCTTCATGACGAAAACCATAAAGAGAAACCGTTGAAACACTGAAGAGAATAAAAATTCCATCATAAAAGGATTCTGATCTGTGAAGAGAAAGCGTTAAAAATAGTGTAACCAGCAAGGTTCCTAGTAGTACCATCATCGGTCAAGCTCAGCTTTTTTTTTTTAAGGACGGCATGAGCCTCAGTCAAGCTCAGCTTCATCCTCACATGCAGCGTCTTTTCTGACATGGCCCATACTACCCTTGGGCATGGATAATGCATCCCCATTCCTTACAGCAGCTGCATGAACACAGAGGCCTGCAGATGCTTCCGTGAACGTAACAGCGACCACGGCGGATCCATGTTTACCGGCGGCATGGATGTGCAAAAATCCAGGAAAGAATCAATTCCAGCTTCTGATATGATCACTAGAGAAAGCAATTAAATGGAGAAATCGCAGCCTGGGGTGGCACATCCCCAATCACCGTTTCGCTGTGGCACATCAACCCATCGAAAATTCACGCTGAAGAGAAATGGAGTGTTGCTGCGTGTCCATCCATCGTCTACAAAGCACAATAGCGGATGGTGATGGACATTGACCAGCATGTGTGTCTATTCCCAATAATCTCTGATAATTAGAGCCGACAATGGCTTTTGCAGCTCTCCATCTTCTTGTTCTGCGTACATCTGCACGCACTTCTCCTTGAGCTCATTTCCTCCTTTTCATTTATCCCTCTGCATATGGTACTACAATCTGATACTTTGAAGGATATTTCGTCGCTCTATTTCTCTTCTCCATGAATTTTCTCTATTTTTTTCCGCGTCCGTGACACCGGCAGAACGGTAATAATTGGCGGCTTCTCTTTTCCATATCTCCACCTAGAGATCGATTCAGAATCCCCATTCTCCGTGAATTTTCGCTCGATTTTTCTCTTCCGTGGCGCCGGCAATCAGGATTATCTTGTATCAGGGGGTGGTCGACCACCCCGTTTTCACGCCTCCCCCTACAGATGAATCATTTCAGGAACTGAAATTCCGCGGGATGCTTTGCACCTCCATTCCCCATCTCCATGATTTTTTCGGAGATTTTTGCGCGCCTGTGACGCCGGCAAACGTGGATGTGCGACCCCCCGGCCTCTGCTCTGTTTCAAGATGCTGGTGGCGCTGGGATGCATGCATGCATGCAAGCCTTTGTTGCCAGGACTGTCAACGGTCCAGGTCCTTTTCTTCTTCCTCCCGCGACCACCGGCCTCCCCGTGAACGACACCGGCGAACCCCGGCCGGCCCTGAAAGTGGCGGACCCAGGATTTGACGATTGGGTATTCAGTATTAAAAAAAAAGTTTAATCTAAAATACGAGAAGTTCGTAGTAGCGTAAATTTTAAAGTATAAATTGTTCATACTAGAAAAGTTTCAACTAATTAAAAAAAATTATAAAGTATTTAAAGAAAATTACAATTTAACTTTGTGTTCCTTTATGGCTTGTAAGCGTTTAATGATATCACTATCCTTAACTTGCACAAAAAATTCACGCTCAACTGCTGATTGCCGAACTGGGCAGTCACAATATAGAGATCATAAGCTCCTGATGTTTGTTGCTATATGGGCTCTTTTCAGTTAGGAAAAAATGCAAACCCCCAAAAGTCACTTAGATTTTGACTTTTCCCTCTAAAAATTGTTTTGTTGCAAAAAAACCCCCCAAAGATTTGATTTTGTTGCAAAAACACGCCCAAAAATTCAAAAACATTTAAAAAAAATCACAAAAAATTCTAAAAAAAACTAGAGACAATTATAAGACCTTTTGTGAAATTTGTTTTCAAAAATAATATCCTTTGCATCATATTACATGGAGAATAAGTTTGAAAAAAAAGAAAAACGTGCAACTCATTTATTAATTTGAGTTAAATGCATAGTTAATTATTTACTAATCCAAAAATTATGAAACAAAATTTTTTAATCTTCTTACATGATCCTCTATCTTGTAAAAATACATGAAATCTTGAAATAGTTATTGTAACGTGCAGGATTGAGTAAATGTGTTGCAGATAGATTAATTCATAACTAATCCATAACACCCCAAAATTAGTGTAACCACTTTTATTAGTTTACTGAAACAATTATTTGTGTAGAAAAAATAATGGTAGGCATGACAAAGTTAAAATAACATAAGTTAATAAATGAGCTGCACATTTTTCTTTTTTTTTCAAACTTTCTCTCCATGAAATATGATGCAAAGGATATTATTTTTGAAAAACAAATTCACAGAAAGTCTTAGAATTGTCTCTAGTTTTTTTTGAAATTTTTTTTGTGATTTTTTTTATTTTTTTGAATTTTTAGGGGTTTTTTTGCAACAAAGTCAAATTTTTAGGGGTTTTTTTGCAGTTTTCCCTTTCAGTTAATATGTCAAGTGGAGGATGGATAATAACTTGGGCTCATAATTTGCTGGGTGATCTGATGGATTGAAACAGCAAACATATATATACGTAGTATAGCTGCTATATACTTAATTTTTTTGCAATTCAATTAAATACCCATGCATCATGGTGGGTCCTCCTCTCGAAACCATAACTTGACCGGCCAAGTCTGGAAATCGATGGAGTCCTTCTCGAGCCACAGCATGGGCTCCGCCTGCAGCGCCAGCTCCACATCGATGCCACCGTCGCCTCCGGGTACAGGTACACCATCCCGTCGAACTTGCTGTTCCAACCGCTGCGCACGTGCTCCGGCCGACCCAACCCAGAGTCCACGCCGTACACCTTGAACCTTGGCGAGCTAGTTGCCCACGGCCACTCGCAGTTGGGCCCGGCGTCGCTGCAGTGGAACAGCTTGGGCGCCGCCTCGTACTCCTCCGGGTCACGGCCGCCGCATCGTGCTCGTCTATCGCCTTCTGCAGCAGCCCCGACGCCAGCTCAGGGGGGCGCCCAGGAGCATCCCGCCATTCCGGCGGTACTCAGCCGGTACCGTAGTTCTTGTCAAGCTGTCACTCGTGAATCATGGCTCGTCCGGTGGTGCGGATGCGAAAACCACTTGTCCAACCCAAGCCCAGCAGTCTCCCAGGGCCCTCGCTGGTGCACGTCTCGCGGCCCATTTTTTCCACGGTGAGCTTTCTTCTTCAATCTTTGGTGAAAACAACTAAAGCGTTTCTCATGGTCCCATCGCGTCCAAATGTTAAAATTGAAATACACTACGCTGGTGGTAATAATAATAGGTGTCCAGAGTCAAAAGTCGCCTTGCAACCTCACTAACCAGACGATACTCAGAATTGATAACCAGTAGCACAACACGTCATGTACTACACTCAGAATTGATGAATAGATAGATATGCATAGCTAAAACAACCTTTTGTAATTAAGGTACGTACTGATTACAGTATTTTAGGAAGTGGCAGGCGAGTGCCCGTGGAAACGTCACGGGCCGCTGCTTTCCGGACAGAATCAGCCACGCACCAGTCGCCGGTTCTGCGGCTACTGGAGAATGCTTTTTTTTTTCTTTCCTTCTCGCGTTGGGTTTAGCGAAAGAAAAGAAAAGCATGTGACCGGTCGTGAGATGTCGCGGCTGACTGATTCTTTTTTTTCTTACTACGTAAGAGAACGGTCTATCTTTATATTAAATAAAAGAACAGTCTATTTTTATTAGAATTGTGATCTGGTCTAAGTACTATAGCTTATACAGTTTAGAAACTATTAAATGAAAGAAACTATAATAGATAAAACAAAGCAACATCGCTAATTAGAGGATCGATTTATGTATGCATAACCTCTCAATGAGGTTGGTCAGATTCTTGGCCCCGCATCACACCAACGTGCAGCCTCTTCCTTGATCACAGTAGTGGCCAATCGATGTATCAGACAATACACGACGCGTAGATCAATACAGTATTAATCTGACCAAGTGTGTTTGTCAATCCGCAACCAAGTATAGGCCACATGGACCACAAATAGACTGCGGCACAATCATCACAACATTGCAGCGATGGGATGCAACAAGGCAGCTTGGATTGAACACACAACTCCGACATTCTTAGATCACAGTAGTGGCCATGCTGATGTCTTTGTCCGGGTTAAGTGCTGACCGTCTTCACGACCGCCGTCAATGTTCTCCAGATTTCGTCAATGTTCTCCAGATTTAACGAAGGCTCGCATGCTCGAAATCGCTCGAGTCCGGTGAAGCTCAATATAAATCTACTGCTCAACACCACACCTCAAATACCAGGTCCGAGGAGGCAGCCGGAGGACAACCAGCAGGTCAATCGGCGAGCAGAAGAGACCCTTGTTGGATGCAGTCATCGCGGCACAGTCGCGGGTCCTCGACGACATCAACCGTCACTGTTGTATGCTTTCATCTCGGAGTTTGTCTCTCTACCTGAGTACCCACTGATTTGCTGGTTGATGTTGCCTTGGGCAGCCCTAAAAGCAACTACCATGAGCCATCGTCATGGCTCTCACTTAGTAGCTATGAAGCTATGGCCATGTAATTTGGGAAGAAACTACCAAATCATTATACTCTGTTTTAACTGTTATAATATATATGAGTTATATATATAAAAAAAAAGTATAGGCCACATGCATTTGGTAGTGGCCTGGTCAGTGGCTGTTGTATATGGATGGATTCCCTCGTTTTTAAATAATATTATTTTAATATATAATTGTAGAAATAGGCTTCATCTTTGGAAAATTACAAAAATAGATGATAATTGGTATTCCGAGAGCCAAGAAGCATCTTTCAGCAAACCGATTGCCGATGGGAGGTTTCAGCCTTTGGGTGACTGGTAGGGTGGGGACACTTTTCCACGGAGGATCCACGAAGCATGTCAGCGTGCACATAGCACTTCTTGGCATTTGCAAGGCCGAGAAGAGGCCACATAGTCCTGTCGGCCGTCCCACAACTGATAGGCGGTTTCACCGTTCCAGAAGACGACAAGTCCCAGGACTAAAATCATGATGCGACCTTTTCCTCCTTGTTCTGCTTTGCCTTTCTCGCAAGGAGAGCAGCGGCGGGGAGGTAATGAGCAACAATGATCGTGTTTTAGGCCGAGGAAGGAGAGGGAGGCAGCAGGGGAGGTGCTTGGCCAGAGAGAGAGACTTGACTGCAGACATAAGGTTTTTTTTTCCTTTTTGTTATTTTCTTTTCCAAACAATGTAGGCTACCCATTAGAGTAGAATAAAGATTGGACATGTAGATCTAGGTTTAAGACATATAGATTTAGGGTTTAGATATGTGGATCTAGTGTTTAGAAATATAGGTTTACAAATTTATTATGGTTCTAGAAATGTGGCAGTTATTGGTAGAAATATGTTTTGAAATTACTTTAATTATAGTAATCACCCTGTCTTCTGGCTATAGAATGGCGAAACCCAGCAATGGAGAGGGCATTCGTAAACCACTTTAACTCTTTCACCTTTCCCTCCCCTTACAATCCCACCCACCCCTTGAATTTCGTTTCTCCACCAAGAAAAGGGTGGGGTGGGGTGGGGGGGGGGGGGTTGTGCTCAAAGGGGTGCATGCATGCTTATATGGCTCTCTTTGCAAGATGAAGAAGTCTCAGGATATTTGCCGATAAAACACACAACCAAACACACTCCTCTATGTGATTTGATGCAGAACTCTCTTGCATATTTCACTAATGCTAACTCTTTTTGCGTGTAGTCTTCTCCACCTCTCTGTAAGTACCTATAGTGGTTGGACAACGAGCAGTCACCCGAAGATGAGACATATGTCTATCATGAGATGGCATCAAGGAGAGAGCACCTTCCGGTGGTTCAAGAAGGAGCAGAGGCAGGAGGAGTGCAGATCGAGGATTAGGCAAGTCATGTCTAGAAGGCGCGTGAGGCGGATAGAGAGAGGAAGCGCAAAAGGGCTTGTCACACGATGGAAGCTGGACCAGGTGCTATGAGGAGGGGGAAAGATCCTCGCTACACTTAGTAGAGCCTCGGTTCTATCCCCTACAATTTACATTCCCTAATGCATATTAGTTTTAGCTCTGGTGCATGATTCGGTTACTCATGTTGCGCATCGTACATGCCGTTTTAACTCGCGTTAGCTTTTTTAGAGTTAGTATAAATGGACAGTGCATGTTGCCATGTGTACTGTAGGAGTAGATAGGCAAATATTTATACTCATCAATACCCTAAGTGTTATGTATTTCCCCCATTTCATCTATCAACATGGTTGTTGGGTTTCAATTCCAAAATGTGTACATATTAATTATTCTTTAAGTTTTTTAACCTAAAAATATAATTCTTTATGCATTGTTCTAAAAATTGCTAACTGCCACATCAAAGTGAATAAAACTTTAAAAAAACATGCATGCCGACAGTTGGTTGGCCGACATACACCTCAGCAGATGGTTAGCCGATAGTCCTGTTGGCTCCCAGGGGATGCTGACAAGGTATTTGGACACCGGGTCCGAAGGAGAGGAGGCTTGTCAGCAGACCCAAAGCCAATGGGTCTTATCGGCGCACACTTCCTACCTCCACATTGATGCCACATCAGCCAGTCGACTACATACCCGTGTGTTGATACCATCCTAATTGACATTCCGAGTGCTGATTGAATGCTATTCTTGCAATTTTCCCATTTTGGGTTCTATTTTTGCAATTGTCCATTAAAATATATATTTTTGGCTTCCATCACCAAAATCATGCAACTTGCTATAGCCCATTGTTCCAATAATCTGTAAAGAAGATTACACGCCACAAGATCTAGACAGATTAATAGGTTTTAGTTACACATGAAGACAAAAAAATTGTGGAGAAGATTGCAGCCTTTGCAACTTCATATGACTGAGAAGCCCGAGACAACTACATATATAGGCAATGTCATTGCATTTTGCAGTTGAGATACATACCCAGTAATTTATGGGGCATTCGTTTTTTTGCCACTGGTGACTCCTAGATGGTATCTTATTTATCACCCTGTCCTACATGTATAGACTCAAGACGACCTATATATCATTCTTAGTAGCAATTGTCACTTTCTGAAGATGACAACTGAACCATTATCCCGTAATTCATTGTCTTTTAGCTAGTTGACCCCTTTTTATAGTGGGAAATTGCCAGACAGTCTTTGTCCTTCGTGAGTCGTCACCTGATCGAGGATGAAAAAGGCGCCACTGAACTTTGTCTCTAGAGCTGTATCAGGAGCTTTGAATGGACGGTTTACAAGAAACGACGACTGTTTGTCAATTGTGACCCCCCGAGGAAATCGTTGAAGTAAGATCGATGGTGACATGAAGCTGATACATCCATTACCAGGCAATTTCATTGGTTGGCTTTGTGGTTGGAAATAAAGCATCAAACGTTGTCAAAAGTATCCACTAATGATCTCCGTACTTTTAACATCTTATTGCAATTTGTAGTACAGGGAATATAATACTAGTTGCATCGTGACACCATTGCATCTTTTTTTTCTTAATGGAGTAGCACTCTTCTATTTACCCACAAGATGAAATGGACGTCATGGTCAGTTATGACTTATGAGCAGCAGTCAAGGGAAAATTCCTTGTACATGCTGCCAACTTCTATGCATGTGATGAACTTGTACAATACTACTTTCAAAATTCAAATGTATACTTGTCGGAGTATTGAGTAAGAGGTGTCCTGGCTAACGGGTTTCATGAGAGGTATGATGATCGATGGGGGATATTTACTGAACCCTGATCCATAGCGCGACCAAGTTAAAGCTCGCTCGACTAGCGTGAGACTTGCGCGACCAGTCTCCTTTTGATATATTGTGATCCCACGACTAGCCCTTCCTGGTCACGGGATGTCTATAACTTGTCTAATCGTATTTATTAATTTCTACTCAAGTGTTTTTCTTCCCGAGGCACCTTCCTTCAACGAACAAAGTTGTGGCTGGTGTAGATAAGCAGTGCCCTGTTTCGTAGCATTAAATGCTATGAAGTGGGGTTTTGCAGACCGACTTGGCGCCGCACGACAGATGGGATGAGCCCCGTGGTACTACCGGCACAAGGTGTAGTGCACGCGCTCCATATGGTAATGGCCCGAGAAAAGAATATCTAGTTAGGTATCAATCTACAAAAAGAGGCTCACTTGTAAGTTCTTCTTCTCTTGTATATAAAGAGGAGAACGAGTCTAGGATTGGAGGGATGATCTCATCTGTAACCAGTTCATAAACACTCATAACAAACTGCACAGGATATAGGGTTGTTATCATTCAGGAGACCTGAACCTGAATAACCCCTAATGTTCTTGAACAGTAACCGTTCAGGTGAAAAAGATATCCCTCCTTTCTAATCCAATTGGAGATCTTTCTGTGGTCCAAAATTCGTGGGACAAATTTTATG
Source organism: Phragmites australis (assembly GCF_958298935.1). Taxonomy (NCBI): domain Eukaryota; kingdom Viridiplantae; phylum Streptophyta; class Magnoliopsida; order Poales; family Poaceae; genus Phragmites; species Phragmites australis. The sequence continues at coordinate 29,667,371 of NC_084934.1, read as the reverse complement.
GGAAACTATAATTCATATGCAACCCATTTTAACTTGTTCAACCAAAAAGCTTGAGCCAAATTTGAACTAAAATTCTTCAAACATGCACCCTTTTTTAACGTGTTGTAATTTTTATGCCTTCAAAATAACTCTCAAGAATTTGTCACTTATTATGGACTAATTTCAAAATTGTTTCCAACCCTATGTTGTATAGCAATATTGTGAGTTGCTTCACAAGATATCAATTATTATTCAACTTAACCATTTTGGTCAAGCCTTGATTGAATTAAACATGCTCAACACTTCAATTATGATGTTAATGGTGCTCATGAATGCTCAATCACGTGCTTACAGACTTTGAGTTGTCACACTAGTTCATGGTCATCGTCCACTATACGTACTAGGCGATCAAGATCCCTAATTTGACCAGGGCCATCACCATCTTTGGCAATGCAAAGATAGCCCTGCACTACGATAAGAGGAGCCTCGACATGGTCGAGCTAACTCTCGGGTTGCAGCTGGAGAATGCTACGTCTAGTGGTCGCCCGGTGAAGGTTCACGTTGCAACCAGCCAGGACGAGCGTCTCAAGGTAGTATGCTTCGATGACTCTGACCCGACCAGGATAGTTCAGACAGGAGCCGGCTTGTACCCCATATAGGGACCCACACTCATCACTTTCCTCTGAGCTAACACGAATGTATTTTCATGGAGTCCTTCTGATATGCCTAGAGTCCCTAAGGACGTGATCGAGCACAAGTTGTCAATACGACCTAACGCGCGACCAGTCAAATAAAAAGCGCGTCAGTTCGTAACCGACCGAAAGGAAGCACTTCGTATGGAGATCGAAAAGCTCCTGGAAGCAGGCTTCATCCGAGAAATACAGTATCTAGAATGTTCGAGCGCATCAGATTCCTGCGCGACTCCGGGCTGACCTCGGTAATGGTGGTGGCGGACTTCTTGCGCCGCCGCCTGGCACCCCTGCGGGAGCGGGACCGGCCGTGCTGGCTCTACACCGGGCCCGAAGATATCACCCGGACCCAAATCGGCGCAAGCTGGGATCTGGGCTCAGCGGAGCTGAGGGGTATGACCCGAGTGGTGACCGGCGTGGAGGACACGAGCCGAGCGGTGCTCCCGTGGCCGGAGATGGCGCTCTGCGCTAACCCCGAGCGCGCGGCGATTTTGGCGAAGCTGCCGGAGTTCGACGCCCAGGGGCTCGTCGACCGGCCGAGGAGCCGGAGCCCCGAGGCCACCGAGCTCCCTGGACTGGACGAGCTGGCCAGCGAGGAGACCGTGGGCAGCCCGGAGCAGGCTGGTGGCGGGGCCGCTGCGGGCAGCAGCCGCCGCAGCAGGGAAGAGGGCACCGCCGACAGCGTAGTAGCGGCGGCGCCGGGGGATCGGGGGAAGCGCCCCCGAGTCTACATCCTAGTGCCGAATTCCCCACCGTCGCCATCGGCGGCGGCGGCGTTCCCGGTCCTGGAACCACGCCTTGTGAGGATGGGGTCTGACCCGGCGCCTGGGAACCGTGCGGCGGCCCCGCCGAGCCCCCGACGGAAGAGGAGACGGGAGGATTCCGGGCCGGCACTGCCGGACCCGGACTTCAGGCTCCCGGCGGCCAAATGGCAGTACCGGGGGACTATGACCGAGTAAGTTTCACTCTTCGCTCATTCTTGGGCGCTCTTTGCCCGAACTAGGCTTCGATTTTAAACTTCGTCTATCTCCCGCAGGTCGCCCACGGGCGCCGCTGCGATCGAAGGAGCGCCGGCGCCGGCGCCAGAGCCCAGCCCACTGGCCGAGCCGATGCAGGCGGACGCAGCGATGGCGGGGGGGGGCCAGCGGATGCGGCGACCGAGGGGAGGACGGCGGAAGCGGCGGTCGAGGGAAGGATGGAGCCGTCGCCCGAACCTTCGGCGCCGGTGGAACCTACCCCGGGCATGCAGAGCCCGGGGCGGATGGTGGAGGAAGCAGCGGCCTTGCCGGGGCCGGCGGATGCTGCAGCCGAGGCAGGAACGCGGCCGTCGCCCGAGCGCCCGGCGGCGGTCCAACCTACCCCGGGCATGCCGAGCCCGGGGCGGATGATTGTGTGGCGACCCTTGGGGACCCCGAACCCCCCGGAGGTGGATCGCGGGGAAACCAGCGCTCCACCGGCGCCCGACCGGCCTGCCGACCCCTTTCTGGCCGCGATCGAGGGCGTCCAGGTGGCGGTCGAGCGGCTGGGCGCGGCGGTGGATGCGAAGGAGGGGCAGTTCGAAGCAGAGCGCGCCCGGCTGGTCTTGGAGAGGGCGCAGCTTGCGAGCGCCCAGGATGAGGCCCGCGCGGCTGCAGCGCAGGAGCAGAAGCTTCTGGAAGATACCCGCGCGAAGGTCGCGCGGGAGATTTTTAAGGCCGCCCGCGTCGAAGCCGCGCGGGAGCGAGAAGACGCCGCCCGCCTGGTTGAGGCATCGCGGCAGCAGGCTGCCGAGGCCCTTGCCAGGGCGGGGCAGGCGCAGGAGAGGGAGGAGGCGGTCGCGGTCCGCGAGAAGGCGGCGGAGGAGCTCCAGGCTGAGCTGACCCGCCGAGAGGGTGAGGCCAATCAGACGCGCGCCGGCCTCCAACGTTGGGAAGAAGACCTCCGGAAGATTGGAGAAGATATCCGCCGGTGGGAGGAGGACGTCTCCCTCCGGGAGGTCGACAATGAGATCACGGCGGCGGATCTGGGCGCCCGGGAGGACTTGCTGGCCCACCAGGAGGACGTGCTGACCCGCCGGGAGGGGGAGCTGACCCGTCGAGAGGGGGAGGCTGCCGCGGCGGCAGCCGCCGTCGCCACCAGGGAGGAGGAGAACGCTAAACATGGGGCGGAGCTAACCGCCCGTGAGCACACCTTGTCCAAACTGGTGGCGCAGACAAAGCAAGCCGTCGGCTCCGCAACCGACGGCGGCTCTTCTGGCGCGGCCGGGGGCCAGGGACTCGAGGAGCAGCTGCGGGCCGCGAAGGAGAAGCTCCAGACTGCCTTCGTCTCGCGGGTCAACCTGCAGCATATGTTGGAGGACATACTCCGGCAGATGCGGCGGGCCGTGGAGAAGGCCGGCCTTGGGCGACTCGTCGCGGACGAGAAGAGTGATAGCCCCGCACGACAAGTCCTAGGGCTTCAACAAGTCTGCGAGCGCCTCGAGGCGCTGCCCTGGGCCGTCCAGGAGCTCGCCGCCCGGGAAGGACGCGGCTTGGCCCACGCGATGGCCGAGCACGTCCTGGCCTGCTACCGGAGCAGAGACCCGAACTTCCCGCTGGAGCCAGCGCGGGAAGGAGTGGTCGAAGCCGAGGGAGAGGCCGCCCGGGAAGCGGTTCGGAGCACCGCTGCCGAGGTGGTGGCCGGCTTCAGGCGGGAAGTGCCGCCGCCACCAGCCCCCGGGGATGGCCAAGACGACTCCGATGTCGACTCTGCCGCCGATTAGGCTTTTGTAGTAGATTCCTTTTCTTTTATTTTTGTCTTGGCTGGATGTAAATATGGGAGCGATCCCTTAGAAAAGCTTGTATTTTCCTTGTGAATATAATGGGAGCTTTTCTTTGGGCTTGCAACTCCAGTGCTCTTGAGTACTTAGTGTTTCTTCCAATGTTTTGCCTTGAAGCCCCGGGGAGTACTCAGTCGGACCGTTCCCAACCTTTCCGTCCCCGAGAACGAAGTCGTCCCGATCGTCGTTCTTGGCGCGTTCAGCCCCCGAGCCCTCGCGAGTCCGCATCGTCTAAGTCAAAAGACAAAGACACGAACTTCCTTGCTCGGGAGATGGATCGATCCAGCACGGAACACGCCATGACCGGTGAATACTCTTTCACCTCGCGACCACTTAGTCAGCAGACCGGAGACACGCGCGGGCGGGAATGCGACCAAGAGTCCTCATGGTTCGGTGGTGCCCGGGCTTAAGACGGACCGAATCGAGCACCGACAGCCCGCCCCCGAGGCCTAGGCTCCGGACTACTTGAGTGGCTCGAGCGATAGGATTATCCAGGGCACCTAGGGACTTGATAGTGCTCGGGGCCCTTAAAAGCAGACCGAACACCACGACCACCACGAAGGACTTCGGTCGGACATTACCACACGTACAGTACACCTTTCTACAGACCGTTCTGTCGTTCTAGGAAAAAGTAGACACACGGTAGGTTTTGTGCGCGAGGAGATCATCTCACCAGGCAGATTAGAATACGAGGGCCCCCGAGGATGACTCGGGAACATAATACTATTGGAAGTAAATTCCTCTTAATTTAACCACTCACCGGACAACTGTCGGCCTTTCGGCCGACCGATCCAGGAGGGGCGTGCGCTCCGAGCTCGGGGTGCCCGGGGCTTGGTTCCTTCAGTCGGAGCGCCCGAGCGTCAAGGGGCACGCGAGGATCCCGGGGTCGGGTGATCTCGACCACTCATGCCTAAGCGGTAGGACCACCCGAGGACCCTTGGGGCCGATCAGCGACCTGGGCATCGAGGCCCTCGCGGTCGAGCTGCTCTTGATTGTCGACCTGTGACTTAAGGGAGAATAGGGAATTTTTTTGCTTGGTGCGCTCTGTTGGTGCGGTACTTGTTATAGACTGCTCTCGTTTTTGACCCGAGACCTCTCGAATACCCAGACCGGCGGACAAGAGCAGACAGAGGCATAACCCAGAGGTCCTATGGTCCGGTGGCGCCCGGGTATGACAGACCAGACCGAGCACTAACAGCCCGCCCCTGGGGCCTGGGCTCCGGACTACTCGAGCAGCTCGAGCTATAGGATTACCCAGAGCGCCCAGGAACTCGGTAGTGCCCGGGAGCCTATCACGACACCGAACACCACAGCCTACCACATCGGACGTACAGCGGCAACTGCCCGCGTGCATACCGATTGGGATTCTTTTATCAGCGGGGAAAATGAAAGAGCGAACTTTTTCTCGCACAATCGAGCATCTCATCAGACAGATTAAACATATGGAATCCAGAGAAATGAATTTGACATAACGATTGCATTTCAACATTCATACTGGATTGACGATTTTTTTTACAAGTTTGGGTGACTTACTCAATAAGTGGTAGCCCCCGGTCAACTTGGGCGGGGGAGAAGCCCCCGGCCTGGCTGACCTGAGCCGCGAGCATGGCCATCTACGGGTAGAACCTGCGTAGGTGCTCGATGTTCCATGGGTTGGGAAGCGGTTGCCCATCCTCTGTTGCCAACCTGAAAGAACCTTCTCGCGGAACCCCGATCACGGTGAAGGGACCTTCCCACATAGGGGACAGCTTATTCTTTCCTTCGTGCGACTGGACGCGTCGGAGAACTAGATCCCCCACCTCAAAAGACCGTGCCCGAACGTGGCACTGGTGGTAGCGCCGCAAACTTTGCTGGTACCGAGCCGCCCAGACGGCGGCACGCCGCCGGCGCTCTTCCAGGTAGTCGACGTCGTCGCGCCTTTGCTGCTCTTGCTCACCCTCAGAATATGCATGCACCCGAGGGGAGCCTAGAGTGAGCTCGGAGGGGAGGACCGCCTCAGCGCCGTACACGAGGAAGAACAGAGTCTCCCCGGTGGCGCGGCTTGGCGTGGTCCGATTAGCCCATAGCACGGTGGGTAGCTCGTCCACCCATCTCTTCCCGTGCTTTGCAAGCATGTCATAGGTCCAGGTTTTGAGGCCCTTCAGTATCTCCGCGTTGGCACGCTCAACTTGCCCGTTACTCCGAGGATGAGCGACGGAGGTGAAGCAGAGCTTGATGCCGAGGTCTTCGCAGTAGTCCCCGAACAGGGCACTCGTGAACTGGGTGCTGTTGTCGGTGATGATCCAGTTCGGGACACCGAAGCTATTGGTGATGCCGCGGATAAACTGGAGCGCCGTGTTTTTGATCACCTTGATGACTGGGACCGCCTCCGGCCACTTGGTAACTTGTCGATGGCGACGTAGAGGTACTCATAGCCCCCGATTGCTCGGGGGAATAGATCCAGAATGTCCAACCCCCAGACCGCAAAAGGCCATGACAGGGGGATGGTGTGAAGAGCCTGAGCTAGCTGGTGAATCTGCTTTTCATGGAACTGGCACGTCCTACAGTGCCGAACCAGCTCGGAAGCATCCTGGAGGGCTGTAGGCCAGTAGAAACCTTGCCGGAAGGCCTTCCCGACCAGCGTGCGGAATGATGAATGGCCACCGCACTCGCCCTCGTGGATCTCAGCGAGAAGCTCGCCGCCTTCTGCCCAGGAGATGCATTTCAGGAGGACACCTCCTGCGCTACGCCGGTAGAGATCCCCATCTACTATGGCATAGCGTCTAAACTGCCCAGCAACTCTTTCGTCAGACGCCTCATCCCCGGGAAGGGACTTTTCCTTCAAGTACCCTCGGATGTCGGACATCCATGAGGCATCTTGAGAAAATTCAGCGAGTGCAGCGCACTCGCCGGACGGCGGCACCCTGACTGGGCTTCCCACTGAGGGCACCACCGAGGTCCCTTGAATTGGGTTCGAGGTTTCCCCTTCGTCCTGTTCGGCAGGCAGGACGGAAGGCCGTGTGAGTCTTTCTTCAAAGACTCCGGCATGGACGCGCGCACGGGAGGAGGCCAGGCGGGAGAGCTCGTCGGCCAGAGCGTTATCGCGACGAGGGATGTACCACAACTCAAGGCCATCGAAGCGCTTCTCTAGCTTCCTGACTGCTGCCACGTACGCCGCCATTTGAGGATCCGTGCACAGGTACTCTTTGGATACCTGGTTGATCACCAGCTGGGAGTCTCCTTTGACCAGGAGGCGACAAATCCCGAGCCCCACCGCAGCTCGGAGGCCGGCGATGAGACCTTCATATTCCGTCATGTTGTTGGATGCGCGGAACTGTAGCTGCACAACATACCGGAGTTCTTCACCCGTTGGGGAGGTGAGAACCACTCCGGCCCCCGCGCCTTTCAGCGTGAGGGAACCGTCGAAGTGCATGACCCAGTATCTGGGCGCGCCGTGCCCGGGATACGCAGAAATCTCTTCTGGGACGACCTCGGGGACGGGTGTCCACTCTGCCACGAATTCGGAGAGCGCCTGGCTTTTGATCGCCTGGCGACTGACAAAGTGCAGGTCGAACTCCGCCAGCTCCACCGCCCACTTGACAACTCGCCCGGTGCCTTCTCGGTTCCGGAGGATGGGTCCCAGCGGATACGTGGTAACCACCGAGACCTTGTGCGCTTGAAAGTAACGGCGCAGCTTCCGGGAAGCGATGAGCACGGCGTAGAGCAGCTTCTGAGCCTGGGGATACCTTGTTTTGGCCTCCCGGAGGACTTCATTGACGAAGTACACCGGTCGCTGTACCCGGCGGGCCCGGACGACGGTTTTACCCTAGGGGCTGCTGCAGCCCCCAGGCTCGGCAGCGTGGTCAGGGCTGGCCGGGTGCTCGGGCTCGACTCCCCGGTCGGGAGGAGTAGAGTGCTCGGACTCAACCCCCTACTAGAGGGGAGCCAAGTGCTCGGGCTCGACCCCCTGCTCGGGGGGAGCCAAGTGCTCGGGCTCGACCCCCTGCCCGGGGGGAGCCGCGAGGACTGGGGAGTGCCCGGGGGCGGCCGGGAGCTGGGACCCAGCACCTGGCCCCGCGCATTCGTCGCGTTCCACCACCAGCACCATGCTTACGACCTGAGGAGTGGCCGATACGTAGAGCAGTAGGGGCTCACCTTCGGAGGGAGCCACCAGCATGGGTGGTGAGGTGAGGTACTTCTTCAGATCGCAGAAGGCCTGCTCGGCCTCCGGCATCCAGTTGAAACTACCGGTCTTCTTCAGAAGCTTGAAGAGGGGGAGCCCTCGCTCCCCGAGCTTGGAGATGAAGCGTCCGAGGGCCGCCATGCAGCCGGCGAGACGCTGGACCTCTTTGAGTCGAGCCGGGGGTCGCATCTGCTCGATGGCCCGGATCTTCTCTGGGTTGGCCTCGATCCCTCGGCCGGAAACCAAGAAACCGAGGAGCTTGCCCGTCGGCACCCTGAAGACACACTTCTCGGGGTTGAGCTTGAGGCGGGTGGTGCGGAGACTGTTGAAAGTCTCGGCAAGGTCCTCGAGCAGGGTGGCGCGGTCTCGGGACTTGACCACAAGATTGTCGATGTAGGCTTTGACGTTGCGGCCAACCTGTGAATCAAGGGTAATGCGAATGGCGCGCTGGAAAGAAGACTCAGCATTGCGCAAACCAAAAGGCATTGACATATAACAGTAAGTCCCCACCGGAGTGGTAAAAGCAGTTTTTTCTTCGTCCTCTACGGCCATGCGGATCTGGTGATACCCAGAGTTTGCATCTAAAAAATATAAAAGATCGCATCCCGCGGTTACATCTACAATTTGATCAATACGGGGCAAGGGAAAAGGATCTTTAGGGCAAGCCTTATTTAGGTCGGTGTAGTCCACACACATGCGGAGCTTGCCGTTGGCCTTCGGGACGATAACTGGATTTGCCAGCCAGACGGGGTGGAGGACCTCTCGGATAAATCCGGCGTCAAGGAGCTTGCTGACCTGCTCCCAGATGAACTCCTGGCGCTCAGGCGCTTGCCGCCGGACCTTCTGCTTCACCGGGAGGGCGTCCGAGCGCACCGCCAAGTGATGCTCGATCACCTCCCTAGGGATCCCGGGCATGTCGGACGGTTGTCATGCAAACACGTCTGCGTTGGCCCGGAGGAAGGTGACGAGCGCGCTTTCCTATTTGCTGCCCAGGTCACCGCCGATCCGGACGACCTGGGTAGCGCCTTCGCCCACCACGACCTCCTTCGTAGGAACAGAGGCGTCGGCGGCGAGTCGGGGTTTGGATGAAGAGGGTCCCGGGCCCCCTGTGCAGCCTTCGACTTCGGCCCGTGCTGAAACCAGAGCCATGTACGACTGCTCGGCGCAGAAAACGGCGCCGCCGGAGTCGGCAATCACGGAGATGGGGCCCGCTGGGCCCGGCATCTTAATCGTGAGATACGCATAATGCGCGGCCATCATGAACTTGGCGAGCGCCGGACGCCCGAGGATGGTGTTGTAGGGGAGGGGGAGCTCCGCGACGTCGAAGAGGACTTTCTCCGTGCGGAAGTTGTCCCGATTCCCAAAGGTCACGAGTAGCTCGACCTGCCCGAGGGGTAGAGAGTGCCCGGGTGTCACTCCGCAGAATGGGAGCAACGGCCTTAGGCGTCTGGAGGACACCTGCAGCTTTTCAAAAGCCTCCTTGGAGAGGAGGTTGAGGCTCGCACCCCCATCGATCAGCACTCTGCCGACCTTGACATTGCAGATGGTGGGGGACACCACCAGGGGTAGTCGCCCCACGGCTGCAGTACTCGCGGGGTGATCGGCCATGCCGAACATGATCGGGGCGTCCGACCACCTCAGGGGCCTGGCGGCCTCCTCGCTCGGGGTTGCCGAGCACACCTCGCGTCGCATGACCTTGATACCACGGCGCGAGGAAGGTGTGTAGGCGCCTCCGTCGATGAAGGCGACGGTATGCTCGGGCTCCTGGAAGCCGAGCTCGGCGTTGTCGGGGGCGACCTCAGCATCGCCTCCCCCGCAGGACTCGTCGCGCTCCCTCTGGCGCTGCTCGACGAGGCCTTTGACCGTACGACACTCCGTGAGATCGTGCCATCTGGTCTGATGTATGGGGCACCATTTGCCTGGCTCGGGCCCCGCGGGAGCGTGGACCCTCGCTGGAGCAGGAGCCCGGCCGGGTGCCGGGGCTCTTGCGGGACACCCTGCCGGAAGGCGACGATGACAGCGTGGGGGGCTACCCGCGGTATGGTGTTGCGGACCTGGCTGAAACGCTGGATGAAGCGTCGCAGCGTCTCCCCCTCCTGTTGCTTAACGGCATGGAGGTCGCACTCCAAACCAGGGCGCGTGAATGTGCCCTGAAAATTAGCCACAAACTGGTGGCAGAGGTCATCCCAGGAGCTAATAGACCCTGGGGGTAAGTTCATGAGCCAAGAACGGGCAGAGCCCCTCAAGGCAACATGAAAATAATTCGCCATCACCTTTTCGCTGCCTCCGGCCGCTTGGACGGCCGTAGTGTAGATCTGGAGGAACTCGACGGGGTCGATGGACCCGTCGTACTTCTCCGGCAGCTCGGGGCGGAACTTGGAGGGCCACTTGACCCGACGGAGCTCAGTGGTAAAGGCACGACAACCGGTGCCGTACCCCGCGGCGCGGGAGGCAGTCCTTGGCGGTGAATGCCGGCGAGCCGGGGATTCCTGGCGATCGTGGGCCGGGAAAGAGGAAGCCTGATCCTCTGCCTCGGCCTCCTGCCGGGTTTCCCGTTGGCGCTCGAGAGTGACGCGCGCATCCTCATGGCCTCTCCGCTCGTTGAGACGCAAGGGGAGGTCTTGGGCTTCGGACGCGGCTAGGGGAGTGGTGCTCCGCCTGGAGGCCCCCCGGCCCGTACGAACGTTGCCCGTTGATGAGCCGGTTCTGGCAGCGCCACGCTGGGTGGTGGCGCGAGAACTCCCGGCCAGCACCTGGCGGCAAGCAGTGCCGACCAGGGCGACGACGTCTTGGATCCACCGACCTTCCGGAGTGTTCGGCATTGCCTGGACGGGCGGGTGCCTGAGGAGAGCATGCGCCGCAAGCAGCGCGCTCCCCGGGCCGGCCTCGCTAAAGGTGATTCTACGCCGAAGTGGCACCCGGCGCTGTCCAGAGGCGGACCTAGCGGCCGGAGTTTCGACCACCTGCTGGGGGTCGGATGGTGCACCGGCGGCGGCGGCGGCGGTCCTGCTGGGCCCATCACCCTGGTCCCCTTGGGAGGGGAAAGCCGCGCGCGCAGATAGTGGCTGCTGCTGGGACGCAGCAGCGACTGGGGCCTCCTGGACGTCGGGCAGCACTCCGTCACTGGAAGTGGAGCCGGAACGCTGGAGACGGTGTCCACCGGCCATCTTTTCCTGTGGAAGAAATCAAACGAACAGATTCAGGGATGTTCCCCCCTACCTGGCGCGCCATCTGCCGGAGGATTAACTCCTGTCGCAGGGATCCCGAGAGACCCCTTTTTAGAGATTCGACCCGGGGGATGATCCTGAATAAGTTCGTCGGAGAAATAAATGGAAGTGGAAGTAAATGCAACGGCCGGTGGTGGGGGATGATCGACCTAGTGCAAGGGGAAGTAAATGCACCAGAGTTTAGACAGGTTCGGGCCGCACGGGGGCGTAATACCCTACTCCTGTATGGATGCAATAACTGTCCTGAGGGAGGTCCCCTGAGGATGTATCTGGTTACAAGAATATAGTGTCTAACTAAGAGTTAAGGATCCTTGTTCTTCAGCCGGAGCTCTGCTCAGGCTTGCTTGCAATGTCTTCGCCCGTTGGCTTGGTTCGTTGTGGGGTTCGTCTTCTTCGTCTGGGTGTCTCAGTTGACGACTCGGGCTTTTGTTTTTCTCAAATTCTCTTGGATCTCTCCCTTCTCTTTGCATGCCGATCCTTTTATGCACTCACCGGCCGCGACATACCCCGAACGGGAAGGAAGGGGCACAAGTTCCAAGACGCCACGACTGAGAAAGGCGTCATCATTTCCTCTGGGCGAAGTGACAGGGACGATGGAAAAACGCGGCGCGCGTCCGGTCACTCGTCACTGTGGACGCCCTAGCGACTGGCGCCGTTGAGAGGGCCCACCGAGCAGCCACAGAGGCACCCGGCGTGCCCGCCCTGTCTTGTTCCTCTGCCACGGCAGGGCGGCAGGCGGAACGTCTTGATCCTGGCAACGTTATCCCGAGACACACCGGATGATACGGGACGGGACCCGTGCAATTAATGGTCCCACGCCTCCCTGCCAAAGCATGGCAGAGACTGACACTGCGGCGGGAGCAGTTGGGAATATCAGGCCGCGCACGCCCATTAAATGCGGCCTCGGACCTCTGACTGGTTGACACCTCATCGACGGACCCCTCGGGGGCCCTTCTGGGTCGTCGGGGCACCGAGTGCTCTGGGGTACTGTTCACCTCCCCGAGCACTCTCTCCCGAGCACTCTCGCATGAACCTTCGGGGAACCGAGTGCTCGGGGGCTGCCACGTGCAACCCCGAGCACTCTCTCCCGAGCACTTTCGCACTGACCCTCGGGGAACTGGGCGCTCGGGGGCTGCCGCGCGCAGCCCCCCGAGCGCTCTCTCCCGGAACTTAGCGCTTCTGATCGTCGGGGGACTAGGGTGCTCAGGGGCGACCGGGCATCTCCCCGAGCACTTTCTTCCCGGTACTTGGGCTCTGCGGGTCATCGGGGAACTGGGGTGCTCGAGGACCAGAGGCTGTGGCCCCGAGCACCTTCTCCCGGAACTTAGATTTTCCTCATCCCGCAGGAGGGACCTCGCGGGATGGTGACGCGTGGTGGACGGCTGGCCTGGCCTCGGGACTCAGGGACCCCCGGTTCCTGATACACCGACACAATCCCTAATGCCCCAGACAGTTTTGAATTCTTCTTCGTGTCAATCGATATATTCACAAAGTGGATAGAGGCAGAGCCCATCAGGAAGATCACTGCTGCAACAACGATTAATTTTATACAGGGGCTTCTAGTGGACTTTGACAGTCCAAATCGCATTATTACGGACAAAGGGACTCAGTTCGCCAGTAGCGCTTTCTAGCACTACTACGATGAGATCGGGACTAAGGTTTTCTATGCGTCGGTGGCACACCCACAGAGCAATTGACATGTCAAAAGGGAAAATGAGATGATACTGCAAGAGATCAAAACCCGAGTTTTTTTATTGGCTTAAACGCTATTCAAGATGCTGGGTGAATGAACTACCTACAGTATTTTAGTCGCTACGAACGACTCCTAGTAGGGCTACGGCTGAAACCACTTTCTTCCTTGTTTTTGGCGTAGAGGAAATGCTTCCCTCCGAGATCGTATTTCAACCGCCTCGAGTGGCCAACTACTCAGATGATGACCAGATAGCGCAACGAGAGAATGATGTAAACTTGATCGAAGAGTTCCATGAGCGTGCTCTAATTTGAGCTGGCTGATATCAGTAAAGTCGTAGACGCTATCACAACCGCAAGGTGTGGGAACGGGGACTGGTCGTAGGCAATCTCGCCCTTAGGCAAATTCAAAATAAAGCTGGTCAGAATAAACTCTCCCCAAAGTGGGAGGGGCCCTACAAAGTGATCGATGTCACTCACCTGGTGCAGTTAAGCTAGTCATGAAGGACGGTAGTGAATTAAAAAACTCCTGAAACATCGTACCATTGCACAAGTTATATGTGTAGGGTTGCTCGAAGACATATCTTTTTCTCTATTTTGCATAACCTTCTGGACGAGTGTGGAATATGACTTGTAAGTTTTTTAAAAAAACAAAAGACCATACTCTTTTTTGCAGGATTTCATGACCAACAACGGACCCTCACCAGATTGACTCTCCGACCATAGCACGTGACAACGCTCGATGGCCATTACAGAACCTAGCAACCAAGAAGTTAAAATAACTAGACGGCTGAGAGCTTTAGAACAATATGGGATCACTGCTCGCGCGATGGCAAAGGTACGAACAACTCACGATAACTACCACAAGGCTACAAGTCTCCACTCGAGTCAGACATTAGTTGTTGTCGAGGGACTTGTCGTGCTAAGGGTTGTCTTGCGCTTCGAAAGCCTAACTAATGAGCGGAGCAGAACAATCAAAGCATACTTGCCGCGACAACACAGGGAAAACTCTCTGAACACTTGTTCATACCAGACAGTCCAAAAAATCGCAAGGCTCCCGTATGGTCTTCCGACCATCGGCGTGGCCATCAGAAAGGGTCGGATAATTTTTCATCATGAAAAAAATAGGTTATAGGCAGCACGATTACATTTGATTAGACTAACTATCATATATTCTTTCCCTCTTAACTCGTGTGGCTAGCGCAAAGTTGCCAAAAAAGTTTCGCCTAACTCTTGCAACTCATAAAGATTCACCAGCTCCAAGAAGTCAGAAGTATGTGGACCCCTACTTGCCCTTGAACGAATCAAGGAACCTCTTATACGCTTCCTTGGGGTGGTAGCTGGTCACTCTAGGAATCAGACGACAACCTACTAGGGGCCAGGGAGGGTGGCTGGCGCGAAGACCTTGCTGGAGTTGCTGATCGGCGCCGGCGAACCCCGTTAACCCTTCTCCTAGTCCTCCACCTTCTCCTTTTCTTAGATCTCCCTCTCCAGAAGGTTCCAGTCAACCTCCTCCTCGTCATCGAAGATGTCGATAACCTCGACTGGGGCAACCACTCGGTTCGAGGATCAAGAGGGAGCGGTAGGGGGAGACCCTCTATGTAGTGAGAGAAGCTCGATGGCGGTTGGCTCTAACCCTACGAGCATGTCCTTGAGATTATTTGCCCCGGGGCACCGTAGCAAGCGGAGCCAGTGTCAGGGGTGACTCGGCACCTTGCCAAATTCTCTAAAATCATCGACCCTCCCGACGAAGAATGGGAGGAGGACGCCTTGATCTACAAGGAGAGTTGTCTTCTTGCCTTGCAAAAAACATCGATGGGTGGTCGGCTGAGTTTACTCCTTCTTTTATAGCTCGGCCAGCAATTGGTTCACGCCTAGGATAAAAAGCGGAACTACTACGGGAAATGTCCCCGTGATCCTATCATTTACTACCCATGGGCTCATGGCCATTCCCCGGTCAAACCCATGCATGTGTGATGGTGTCTGGGCACTAACACCTTCGTTTTTTATGCACATCTTGTCATGACACCTCACTCTAGGGAGTACTGAGGAACCTCAACCGACGCAACATCCGAACCGCTCGAAATTCAAGAGGGCGCGTATGGGGAATCGAATGTCCCTCACGCCTGACGACAATCAATGTCTCTCTCTTTTTGTCAGGACTCTTAACCTCCCCACGCGACGTGAAGTTCAAAATCAAACTCTGAAGGCTAACGGTGTCGACGACCACTCTCTGAGTGGACTATGTTCTCTCAGAGCCCAAGTGGTGCGACCAGACCTAACCACGACTATGAGGAAGCTTGGGGGCTACTGTCAGAGTATTGAGTTAGGGGGCGTCTTAGCGAACAGGCCCCACGAGGGGTATGACGACTGGTGGGGATATTTACAGAACCCTGGCCCATCACGCGATCAGATCAAAACTCGCTCGACCAACGCGAGGCTTATGCGACTAGCCTCCTTGAGATATATTGTGATCCTATGACCAGCCTTAGCTAGTCGTAGAACGTCCATACCTAAGTTATCTAATCGCATTTATTTATTTTTACTCAAGTATTTTGCTTCCCGAGACACCTTCCTTCAGCAAACAAAGTCATGGCCAGCACAGATAAGTAGTGCTTCGTCCTGTAGCATTTAATGCTACAGAGTGGGGTTTTGTAGTTTGACTTGGCGCTGCACGACAGATGGGATGTACCCTGCAGTATCATTGGCGTAAGGTGTAGCACGCGCTTCGCATGGTGACGACATGAGAAAAGAATATCTAACTAGGTATGAGTCTATGAAAAAGGCCCATTTATAAGTTCTCATTCTCTTATATATAAAGAGGAGAACAGATCTAGAATTGAAAAGAGGATCTCATATGTAAACAGTTCATAAATATTTATAATAAAATACATAGGATATAGGGTTGTTATTATTCGTGAGTTATAAATCTGGATAAACTCTGATGTTCTTGAGTTTATCACATTGTAAGCATTATTTATGCTCATATCGACCGGTATATCTTGGAATTATTGTTAAGGATTAAACCTCGATAATACTGGTACAATAGCACTTTCAAAATTCAAAGGTATACTTGTACAGTTCCGTGTCGGCTTTTATTTTGCTTGCCAGAATGCTATGGAACTTCGAATTAAGTAGGCCCCCTCTGTTGACACGTGTTCAACCTTACTTTGTTAATTAGGCCAACTTGATCGAATTGAACACGAGAACTTGTCTAACTTGATCGAATTGAATACGAGAACTTGCGCGATACGACTCGAAGCATGCATTCTCGTAGCTTGGTCGTACGCTGGCTGTTATGTTCGTTTGGTAAGCAACGGATTGGGTGGTTGCTCGCCGGCAAGTACTCCCTTCCGTTGAAAATATATGATATTTTAAATATGATTCGGTTTGTAATGTGTATTTTTTACCGTTATTTTTTAACTATATGTATAGAATCTAAGAAATTTATGAGATTATAAAAGTATTTTTAAGATAAATCTATACATATAATTTTTATATTTTTAAACTAAATAATTTAAAAGTTATTGATGATCAAAGTTTTAAAAATTTAATCAGGTATTGTTCAAAACGTCAAGTATTTTTTATTCGAGAGAATACTTACCACATGTGACCGAATGTGTGCGTAGAAGAAACAGTCGATCAGACGCCTCGACAATTTTGTACCGTATTGTACTACGTATTTATATTTCTATAAAATATATGAGGTATAGTATATCCGAATAATCTTTATCGTACATTTTACACGATCAAATAGTTCTACAATCAAAATTGATCCCCATCTTGTCCCCTCTCAATTGTTTAAAAACTTTCAATCAACTTAAAAATTATAATTAATACGCACTATCAACATTAAAAATATTAATATATTATTATTTCTTTTTATATACATAGAGGTACATTCTTAACTTTTTATTTTTTCTATGTTTTTATCCCTAACATTATTTTATTCTATATACGTAGAGGTAGATCCTACTCTCTGTTACTCTCCTCTTTTCCTAAATTCATATATCACTTTCTATAAACAGTGTTGAGAGAGAAACCAACTACAAATTTAGAACTCATACCCTGACCGCATCCCTATAGCAGGTGATGCTTTCTTTACTGGAGCCGATTGCTGCAGACAAAATCGATATCCAGTGCTACAGAAACTACCGTAGCACTGGATCCTACCTTGCTGGAGCTGCCCTTATCTCCCAGAAAAGAGGCAGACGACCAGACCGAACGTGTCGACCGCATTGCAAGGATTCACGCTCGTCTCGTCTCGTTCGTCCGTATGTACGCGCCGATCTTTGCATGCAACCATGCATGACGGCATCGGATGGCTGATGGGAACAAAAGCAGGACAGGACACTTATCCCGTTCCACGTCATCTTATCGTCCCTTGCTTTCTCTCGTTTTGTCCGAGCCGTCCGATTCCCGATTCTACGATAAAGCACGGGACGTCAACTCCCAGCCTATACTCGTTGAGATCGATCAAATTGTCTATAATTAAAATTATTCTCTTATTAATATAAAAATCTATAGTTAATAGACGCTATCGATATTAAAAAGTATTAATATATAACTATTTTTTCCCAACTTTATATGCATCAGTAGCTTTTATTTTTTAATTATTTTTTCTGTAATTTTTTTGTTTTCGTTATAATATTTTGGAACATGCGTGGTTGCTAGTGGCAAAAGTGCAGCAAACGAATGGAGCCCACGGCGAACGCACGGCACGAAGCAGTATCATATCGCCGTATGATATCCCCCTCGCGAGCCGGCCCGGCGCATTCGGCTTTCGTCCGCTTGCTTTGGCTCCTCCTATCGGCCCTGCCCGCGTGCTATATTATACGCCGTCCGTCGCCGCTGCAAGGAGCCTCTGATTTCGTTTCATGTAATCGCTTTCTTCCTCCGCAAGGCGCCCGAGCCCGTGACCTCCTTTTCTAGGTCCTCCCTCGCCGATTCCTGGCCCTCGTTTCTGTTCTGCTGCTATCTTGGTATGCATGCATTCTTTTCGAGCTTAATCCAGCGTAACAGCAATCCCCACCTTTCAAATTGTGTTCCATTTCTTCCACAGCATGCCCAAATTTGGGACCTTTCTATTAGTTGCCCGAATTTAGTATCCCAGAAGCACCCATTTCCAGAAACATTCCTCAGATTTCTCTATCTCTCTCTCTCATACACGCAGAACTCATCCATTACCAGAGCCCACTGCTCGCATCCAAATTCAGCCTCAGCCATGAAGTTTGCCAAGAAGTACGAGACGTACATGAGGGGAATGGAGGCGGAGCTCCCGGGCGTGGGGCTGAAACGGCTCAAGAAGATGCTCAAGAAATGCCGCTCCGAGCTCCGTTCGCACGTGGGAACCGGCTCCTCCTCCGCCTGCGCCGACGCCGTCGGCCGGTGCCCCGGGCGTTGCTCTGGTAAAACGAGAACACTTCCCTTTGGTGTTGCTGTCCGTTCGTGATTTCTCTTTCCTTCAAACCAATTTTGATCTGCAGTGCATGAGTGCACCGTAGCGTCAGGGAGTCTTCTCATTTTCTAAGTAAGACGAAGAAATTTCCTTCTCCTCTTTAGCAAAAGGACAGACCTTCAACAGGATTAGAACTGGTCGTTGTCGATGGCTATATTTTTGCATCGTGGCTGCATCGTGCCCAAATCCACTTGGCGAATTCTGCACGGAACGTGCATCTGGTTGGCCGTAGCTGTTTGGTGGTCTCGGCGTTCTACAAGTTGGTTCCTTAATGAGTCTTTTGCTGTGCTAATCCATTGCAATCTCTCACGGGTTTATTGAGATAAATTACTGAAGACCATGCAAACAATTATAGTGTGTGGATTCATGATTTGCTTAGCAAGATCCCTTCAATTCCTGAAAATAATCTGCTTCCTCCATCAATCAATTGGTTCAAATTGGACCATAAACTAGCGGTATTTCCTTGAGCTTTTCACCCTATCTAAATACATCACTGTGAAGACATAGGTGTTTTATAAATCAAGAGATCAAAATTGATTCATGAGGCAGTTGACAAACGTGCATGCCCTACTATATTTTGGGTGGGAGATTTATACCAGCACTGCAATTTTTAGTCCTGGAGATAGCTGCTTAATCAACTAAAATAAGACATATTAGGTAAACGGTGTCTGTTTGGCGCAACCATTGGCTCATCACTTAAGTGTTACTTAATAAATTGCAAGTGCCTACACTCTTCCAGTGCAGAGGTACCGAACATGACGACATCTATAAATAAAGGGGTACTTGGCATTATAAAGTCCACTATGTTTTATTTTTAGCTTTAGCAAGGACCTCATGAATCTGTTCTTTACTTCTTTTTGAACGACGCATTTGTTTGATAAGACTTGTATACTCTGATTTGAGGCGGTTTTGATAAGACTTCGGTGTTCCCAAAATGAAACAGTTACTAACCAATCGTTCTATTGAAGCTGTGAATATTAGAGATGACATGATGGCTGCCTTTTGTCTGTATTGCCTTTCATGGTTGGTTAGCTGACGAATTCCAAACAATATGCAGTATGTGATGGGAGTTTCTTTCCATGTCTTCTGAATGAGATGTCAGCTGTCGTCGGCTGCTTCAACGAGAAAGCCAAGAAGCTGCTTGAATTGCACTTGGCATCAGGCTTCAAGAAATACACCATGTGGTTCACCAACAAGCGTGACAAGAGCCATGGGACATTGATAAAGCAAGGCAAAGACTTGGTTACGTATGCAATTATAAATGCCGTGGCCATGAGGAAAATTTTAAAGAAGTATGATAAGGCATGGCCTTAAACTCGAACTTCTTGCATTTGCATTTTCTGTGAAAACATTGACATTTTAATTCTCAATGCAATAAGAGCAAAGGAAAAAAAAATAGAAACAGGCTTTTAGGCCTAAAAGGCAAGTTTGAGTGCACTCCCCAATGCAATAAGAGTACATGACGGTGTGTTTGAGCTGTGTTATCAAGTTTTCAGTGTCTGTTTGAGCTGGAATCGGAGCTAAATCCACCTAATTCGTATCTATCTTTTTATTTCAGATTACCGTAACTACATATGAATAGGTAGTCACTAATATTAAATTAAAAGCAACTCCTTTGCAGATACATTACTCGAAGCAAGGGCAGGAGTTCAAAGCTCAAGCTCAGAGCCTGCACATCGAGATACTTCAATCCCCATGGCTCTGTGAGCTGATGGCATTCTACATGAACTTGAGAAGGAGCAAGAAGAACAAGGCTGCAATGGAGCTCTTTGGCGACTGTTCCCTCGTATTCGATGGTGACAGGCCAACGCTCTCATGCAACCTCTTTGACTCAATGCGTGTTGATATTAGCTTGACATGTTCCATTTGCTTGGTGAGTTGCACTTCTGACAACAACAGTGCTATTTTTCTGTGAATTTCTTTTAAGATAACAATATTTGTTGGTTACACTATTCAAGTTACAGAGGGAAGAATTGTTCCTCGTCTTCATTGTTATTTGTTGTTTGTGATGTTTTAAATCAATCATCAAAATCTCCTGTTCTTGTTTTCTGCCAGGATACAGTGTTTGATCCAGTCTCTCTTTCCTGTGGTCACATATTTTGCTTCTTGTGTTGCTGTTCTGCCGCGTCTGTGACGATTGTTGACGGGCTGAAGTCTGCTGATTACAAATCAAAATGTCCTCTATGTCGACAGGTAAATAATTTATCATTTATATTAATGAGTAGACACTTGCAAAGTACCCAGCCAACCATGCTATTTTTTCTTTCAGGAAGGGGTCTTTCCTGATACTGTACACCTAGATGAGCTCAACATGCTGCTAAGCCATAGGTAAGTGTAAGCTATTACAACTTTTCAGGATTAAAGAGGAATGCAAAATCTACTCTTTTGTGTCTCGTGATTATGTATTACTAGTATATTGAATTATTAATCTCTCAACAGTTGTCCAGAGTATTGGGAGAAGAGAATGCAATCGGAGCGAGTTGAACGCGTCCGCCTGGCTAAGGAGCATTGGGAGTCTCAGTGCAGAGCATTCTTGGGCATCTAAGTAACGAGTCTAGTGATGGACAGTAAATTCGATTTGTTTGTAAAGATTGTTGCTGGTTAGATCTCGCTTTGTCACAACTCGTTGTGTAAGAAAGTTTGGGATATATCCTGTGTTGACATTAATTTACCAGTAAGAGGGTCACTTCTGTGCCCCTAGCTAGCTGCAGAAAGAGAGGCAAAGTAATGGTTGTTCAAGTGCAGAATTGCAAATGCATTTATATGTGACCCTCTCGATTCAGCTTTGTGATTTTAGCCTGAAGTCTGAAGTTGCTGTTCCGAGGTAGTACCTCCTTTACAACGGTTGTCTACAGCAGTATCTTGCATCTTTTTCTCCACCGGTTTGAGTCCATAATCTTTTTCTGCACTAGGATCACAACTGTTTATCCATGCACAACCAAAAGGACTTGCCAAACGCATAACGCCGAAGACCATTCACTGGAGTCATACAATCCCTAGCTCTAGTTTTCATAACAGTAGATGTCATGCTTATTGCAAGAGAACCGAACAATAGCTTGAAAATTGAGAGGCCGTCCACCTGAGCTCGAACTTAGATGCTCGCAGGTCGTGTGATTACCTCTCTAAAGGGTTCGGTACTCCCCTTTCTTAAGACAAAAACAAGGGGATGTCTTCTCTCGTGGTCGAGTTTTTTTGGTCATGCTTATTGCAAAGAAAACAAAACTATGTGTCAGTTCATTGTACTATCTCGGTTCCAATGCTATTACATGGGTGTGTGCACCGAGTCAAACTACTTCTAAGCTCCTACCTTTTTTCTAACAGTGTATCATTATCTTACCCTAATTCTCTTTTCCCTTCCTTCCTACTCTAACGAAATCAGGTCACAGATAATACATACCTACAAAGCTGTAGTTTCATGGGCATGATTTCACACCAACAGCTTATAATCACATCTCTAGTATTTCACAGGAAAGCAATACTCATTTTGTATATTTGCCGGCATAATGCAGGATGAATACCTGACTTTGAGAAAATGTCCAAGAATGTTGACCATAAAAAGGTTATTCTTCAGTCAGCTCTTAGTCTCATGATCTCTTTTGCTGTTCGTTTTCTAAAATACATCATGTGTTCCTGCAAACGATAACTGATTTAGACAACAACAAACTACACAAACAAGGTAAATGCACACGCCACTGTATAAATGTACGGCAGAAGTTAAGCTTCATGTCAGCACATTAAGGTTCTCCCTTTAAGCATGGAAAAACTCAAGCCCCTCCAGAAACATCCTGATTAAGAATATCTAGTCAACTGAAATTAAACTGTGTAATTATGTATTCGATCAATCAACTTACCTGACCGAAAGATGGTTTGAGACCTCTGCTATGGAAATCGATGAGTTTAAGCGTAAACATACCACAATCCCACCTATAACAAGAGAATATTAGTGTCAAACATATCCATGCCTGCTCATTGCTATATACGACATGAATTAAGATAGAAAATACTTAGATGTTGAAAATGTAGTAATGAAAATTCCTTTCTTGAACAAAAGCAATCAGCCATCACACAGAGAATCTATGCGGTGACCAGTACTACAAGGAAGGCATACCCATTCTGCTGCAAAGGGTGAAAATCTGATACTTCCACCCAAGAACTAGTGTCTATTTCTATGTTACTCTTGTCCTTCAATTCGTCCATGATATATCTAGCCTGGCACAGACAGAAAACATAACTTGAGAACTTCAATTCAATTCAACAATCAATAAGCTGAATAGTTTGCACCCATGCATTTCAGACACTGTAGACTAGTAGTAATGTAACTTTATGTATGGTCGTTAAGCTTACCAGTACTCTCAGTACATCATGACCCAAGCCACCAAGAGAATCAAGATACTGGAAAGTTTTATTCTTCATGTTTATAACTGCCAGGCACCAATGTATATCTCTATGTACTGGAACAAAGATCTGTATAATAAATTCTTTAGGTAAGTTGAATATGGGGCATAAGCATGTAAAAGAAAAAAAGGTCAATGACGGGAAAAAAAACACAGGAAAAAACAGCATCGTTACTTTCTCACACTCGATAAGTCCATAACCCAACTTCTTGAGGGTTGTCCATCTTCTAACAGACTGGTAGTCATAACCAGCTATTCCGCAAGTAAGCTGAGTAATAGTTCAGAAGTTGTGAGGTCTGCCGGGGGGTAGATGTATGCTAAAACTATAGAGAAGATTTAATTATAACTTAAAGGAAGAGTTAGCCTCCACCAATATGCAGGTATTCTAACTAAGCTAAGATGGATGCTAAGACACAACAAAAAATAATCTTAAGCATTTCTTATTCTCGCTTGTAAATGAGGCGTTAGAAAAAAGTAAATGAATTTAGAATTTTCGACAGCCATTCTTTTGGCTGTGTTTTGTACAAACCTATGTATCTTGCATCTCTCTACTCTATAAAGTTCAACACACAAAGCTTTTGCATGTTTGTAAAAAAAATAGTAAGTGAATTTAGAGCCCAAATGAGGAGTGCCGAGCCATGGGTAGATGCTGAAAACTATTTGGGAGATCATACACGCTGGTCTATTGATTGTACACCGAGGTGCATATAGTTACATGTACACGTTCTCAGCAAAAGGAAACTGAGCTCTCTAAGGAGATGTACATGGTAACAACTCATACAGATCATAACCTACCTAACAAACATTGGTTAGTATAGAAACAACCTATCATGGCAATCAGGAGTTTGTTTGTCGTGCATGTGCCGGACTAGAAATAGTAGGTGCAGCATATTAGGCAGGAGAGGATATATTCTGACAGATGCTGATTCGTCAATGTCATTTTCAGAACTCCAGAAGAACAGGAAAATATGTTCAATTTAGCACAAGAAGACCAAATACATGTATTGCCTCACATTCATGGTAAGGGTCTGGAATCAAGTAATCACTATGTGCATCAATTAGCATGTCAAAGAGGCCATGTACTATGTAGGAGATGCTTGTTCATAAATTATTATCTGATCTCATATGCTTGAAAGCATATTTCCAATGTTAAACCTGCTGATATCATTTAACATCTATCTTGGCAAGGCATAAGCATTAATTAAATCCTGATTGGTTATGCTTTTGCTACCTATGCAGTATAAGAACATAAGTCCCAGATAGGATATAAGCAGGCCCAACATTTTAAAGGACATTCTATATATGCAGCACGGGAAGCAAAAATGCGATCAACTAACCTTCTTGTAAAAGAATGTATTGAAGAAATGACATTTCAAAAACCTTTTGGGTTCCCTTTCTGCCCTCTCCTTTAACAATTCAATGTACAAATTGATGACCTGCAAGAAGAAAGAATATAATACCAGAGATGGCAACATGGACACTAGCATCACACAGATATGTTGAAGCATCATTTAACATATTCTTCAGTATGTTTTATCTTAGATGAAAAAAACATATTCAAAATAAATATTCACCTCGTCATTTAACCAACCGCGAGGTCTCAAGCATTGAAGTTTCTCTTTAGTAATCTCGATGTTAGAAGGCTCATGCATGACTATGATTTTGTCACTGCAAAAATAAGAGGAGAAATCAGAATGACGCTTAATTGCGCCAACAATGTCAAGAATAAGTTCCATACAAAACTAAGAATTGTATGCCAAGAATACCTGTGACCACTATCATACAAAAGAGTGTTAACTTCTCTTTCATCTTTGTCAGTTAGAGGTGTAAATAGTTCAGATAGATCCTGCAATAATCAAGTGCAAAATATATTGTACATCAATGATGTACTACATATGAAAAGCTATTTAAAGGAATCACAATTGACAAAGGATAATCAGCCAATGTGCTAATCTATCCGTTTAACAGAGTTGAGACTACCAAAGCAAAGCCACCCCATTGAGGCGAAAATCTTTTTTTTTTTTAAATGAGTGTCTACAGATCATAGTGGCTACTTAAATTTTAGGCTTGAAGGAAATTTATACTCCTGTGCTGGTTAAATACAACCTAGCTAATAAATGCACAATTAGCCATTTTGAAGAGCTACTTCCACAAGCCATATGTTTCACAGAACTCGGTTCATAAAAACCCAGGTGCATAAACCAATTTACTACTCAGGTCAACAGGCCATGTATTTCTTTTTCAATACACTCCATGAGATCAAAATGGCTTCCTACTTGGGCCTATAGTCCAGCACACCCTGGAACTCGGCAAGCTTGTCCTCCTGGAGCCTCACCTCCAATCCTGTCTCCTGCAATCTTCCGTCGCGCCTCTTCGTCAACTCCAGCGCCTCCTTGTAGTATGGCACCCTCTTCTCCGGCGGTGCGGACGACTCCAGTGCAGGCACGCTCCAATCGCCAATTCCCCTCCTCACGACATCGACCTTCTCCGCTTCAAGCTCCGGCTCCACCGTGAGATCCCTCACTTCCCGCGACCCCTCGATCTGACTCCTGTGCACTCCCAAGCCATCGTCGCTGGTGCTCTTCCCCAACAGCCGCGAGACGTAGTTGCCCATGTCTACCACGGCGGGCTTCCGGCGGCGGCGAGGGGCTGATGCGCCGGTCACGAGGAGGAAACGGAGGGCGAATGGGCGAAGGCCAGGGAAGTGCCTGACCCTGGGAAGAAAGATGCTGTGGATGCGGCGGGAGCGGGGAGTGCAGACGGGGCGACGGGGGCCGTCGACGCGGCGCTTGCGGCGGCGACGGGGGCCGGTGGCTAGCGCGACGCGGAGGACAAAGGACCGCACGGCGGGGAATTGGCTAGGAACGAGGCTGCGGCGACGACGGAGGCGAGCTGAGGAGGAGGTGGCGTCGTCATGGCGGCGCTTGCGGGGGCCGTGGGGGGAGTTGGCGAGCGCCACGCGGAGGCTGAAGGACCGGACGGCGGGGAAATTGCTTGGGGCCAACAGGCGGCGGCGGCGAATCGAGGAGGCGCGCTCGTGAGCATCGTCGCGTCGGCGCTTGCGACCACGGTGGGCTGGGGCGCTGCTCATGACGCCGAGGGACGGAGCATGGGATGGCTGCGGGGGCGCGGAAGCTGAGGAGGTTGGCGGCGGCAGGGAGGAGGAGGGTGGGGGATGGGGTTTAAGGGGTGCGAGCGGCGGGCGCCAGATGGACCGGATCACTAGCTGCAAGTAAGGGAATTTTTTACCGATAGTTGAGCATAATTTAACATGATGAATTGTTCAAAGTGATAATAAGTATAACAAGACTATGAACAATAATTTACATAACTACAATATAGAATTTATACTACACTGTCACACTAATCTGATTTAGTCTGCTAATTTATCATCAAGCACAATAACCTACCGACAGAGCATGCAATTCATTTCAATATCAGCACACAACATGAACATGCACACAGTATAGCAAAATTTCATACTTTATGTAAAGGTAATGAGAACAAGCTTACTTTTGGACGAAGAAACTAAAGGTAAGACACGCGAATGCGCTGTTTAGAAAATATAGACACTCCCTCTGTGTTGAGATCAAAGAGTGAATATTTCTAAAGGTACGACTCAATGCCAACTACAGAGCACACTGCAGTCAGCGCATGAGGAACAAAGAAAGCCGTAACACCGAGAGGATCAAGCTCCAAGCCATAGATAATGACATTGAACATGATGGACCACACAACAGGCATGCAGCCACCACTATAAGAACACACAAACAAACACGGTCAGCACGAGCCGAGCAAGAATGCATACAGGATCATCGTGGACACGACACTGCACATGCACATGCACATGACCAGCACCTAGAGCCCAGGCCCACGGTGCATCCCCAACCTACAAAGTACGCATAAAGGTGTGAACAGAGGCACCACCAGATTACACGACGGATGACGCACGATAACAATGCATGCAACAGCGTGCACCACGTAGCCGAACCTGCTGGCAAGAGGACCAAGCAGCACAGCGATGGCGTGTCAGAGCCAGACCATCGTAGTGCATAGCGCAACGGTACCAACCTTAAGGGTCAACCAATTAGCATCATGAGCACCACCAAGCCATGGACCCAGAGCATGGATGACGAGCTGGAGGTCCGGCGAGGAGATCACCAGTCAGTCTTAGATGAGAGTGGAGAAGGAGGGGATTTTCTTTTCGTTGCGGATAAAATCGAAAGAGGAAGAGCCTGAGCTTTTAACTAGTGAATATTAGACAACCACTTTATAGAGTTTGTATAGCAACTTAATATGAGGTAGCAACTTCATTTGATATTTATAGCATCTTATGTAGATAATATATAGTAATTTTAGATGAGGTCGTAACTTTAGTGAAATGGTAGCAACTTTAGTGAGTATTTTAAGTATACTAAATATTTTTTATAACTCTATGTAGCAAATCTTATGTGGACATTTTTCAGTAACTTCAGTCAGAATTTTTTAGCAACTTTAATGAAAATTCTAATGAAGTAGCAACTTTAGTGATTGCTTGGTAACAACTTATAAAAGAGATTGTGTAGAAACTGACAACGAGATAGCAACTTTCGTTGAATATTTTGAAGCAACTTACGTGTAGTCTGTTTAGCAACGATAAGGCAACAACTATAGTTATTTTATTTTTTTTGCAACAACTTATATGAAAATTTATTTATAAGTTTACCTAACTTACTAGAATCATTATAGGTAAGTTGTCAGCATTTGTAAAATATCTCTACAACATATATAATACTATATTCATTGTAAAGAAAACAATATTGCAAACGAAATTGAAAACAGATAAACTGTGACCATCGTCAACCATCACGACCTGGCACCACTCATCGCTGACGTGCTCCCTCGTGTCGTTCATCCATGTGACCAATCATCAATCCCTCCTTTCTCGCATGACTGAAGCAAATTATATAGAATTTTATCATACGAAAGACTTTTTTACCGTGATGGTATATATCTACTCCCGCTCGCTCTCTTCTCTTCAGCCTATTTATTAAATCATATGATGAAAGAGGATAGAGTAAACTTTATTAATATTATTTATTTTGTGATTTAAGGAATAGACTGAAAAGAATAGAAGTAGAGTTGTATACTCACATGACCCCTCCCTTCACTCCCACCCTTTCTGTGCACTCCACATCAGGGTTCGGCTTACCGACCGGAGCTCGGTTACCGAGCTCTGCCGGAAACTGAAAAGTCGTAGTAACCGGTCGAAAATTCAAAAAAATTTGGACAAAATTTATTTGGCAAAATTTGAAATCTGGGAAAAAATCGCGATTTTAGCTGCTCGGTAACCAGTCGGTTTGGATCGATTATCGAGTGGTTTTTACGATTTATTGAGCGGTTTTCTTAAATTTTTTGCATTGTCGGTAACCGCTCGGTTTTCTCAGTATCTGCTCGGTTTTCTCAATTTTTAGTGAAGTTCAACAAAAAAACTCAAAAATCATCTCAATCTTGTAAAATCAATAACTAATTCATCTGAGCTTCAAATCAAGTGAAACAAATTTTATTGGTTTCCTTGTAACATGATGTACATGATAAAAATATTTATACTCATAAAAAAGTTTAAATTTTGCTGTGAGAAAATGTATTTTTTAAACCAAGTTAAATGCATAGTTTACTCTTTGCTAATCTAAAAATCATGAAACTAATTTTTTTAGTC
Organism: Phragmites australis; assembly: GCF_958298935.1. NCBI lineage: Eukaryota > Viridiplantae > Streptophyta > Magnoliopsida > Poales > Poaceae > Phragmites > Phragmites australis. The sequence continues at coordinate 29,639,278 of NC_084934.1, read as the reverse complement.
TTCTTATATGATCCTATATCTTTTAAAAATACATGAACTCATGAATTAGTTATTATAACATGCAGGATTGTGTAAATATATTACAACTAGATTAATTCATAACTGGTCCATCACATCTCAAAAATTAGTGAAATCACTTTTATTAGTTTATTTATACTATGATTTACGTAGAAAAAATAATAGTAGATATAAAAAAGTTAATTACAATGTTGTTTCTTAACATATTCACTTTATGCTTGTGAACTTTGTAAAAATCATAGAGAAATTAATAAAACTATAAATAAAGCAAAATTAATTTTAAAGATCCTCTTAAGATACGTTTTACACAAGAAAAATATGTGTTTGCATGTTAAACTTTTTCTTAACATGAGTTAATAACTGAGCCGCACGCTTTAATTTTTTTCAAACTTCCTCCCTATAGAATATGATGCAAACGACATTATTTTTAAAAATTATTTTCACAGAAGGTCTTAGAATTGTGTCTAGTTTTTTAAAGATTTTTTGGATTTTTTTATTTTTGTTTTTTTCGAATTTTTTAATTCAAATTCGGTTACAGTTTTGTTTATGAAACCGAACCGGACAGGTTTTCGCGATTTTTCTAGATTACCGTCGGTTTTTTTAACCCTGCTCCACATCGCCTTCGCCTCCCCCACCCACCGCCCGCCGCTCCTGAGCCCGAAATGTCGGACGACGGCGGCGCCGGCGCCGGCGAGCCGCTCAGCGACCGCCAGAAGAGGGAGATCGCCGTCTGGTTCCTCTCCAACGCCCCCGCCGGCGAGATCCACTACGTCGCCAAAGGCAACCCACCCACTTCGCCCCTCTCTCATTCTGATCTCTATGCGTGAAGTCCAGCTCATTTGACTCGTACTCGAATGCGTGGCATGGGTGCGCAGATGTGCACGCGCTGCTGGGGGACGAGGCGGTGTATGAGGCCGCGGCCGCGGTGGCCTTCCCGGAGTACAACAAGGCCCACCTCATGTCCCTCGAGCTGCCGGACCGCAGCGGCGACGTGAGCATCTCTATTCTGATTTGCGTTTCGGGATTTGCTTTGGCGTTGAGTATGCTCATGTGTAGCGGTTATGAATCTGGAAACAGAAGGTTATACCTGCAATAGGATTACAATACGTATATCAGTAATTAAGACATAGGAAATCTGCCTTAGGCAATCCGTGGTAACTGGTAATTTACTCCGGATTACTTTTTTAGATTTAGAGCACCTGCGAACTGCATAATTGTTGTTTGTGAGAACTTGCAACGATTTGGTAGATCTCTCTTTGATCAAATGAAAAGCAGGTGCATTTTGTGTTGAAATGGTCACTGTCTTTTCCTTTTCTTGTTTATAATCAAGTGAAAGTTGGGTACTATGCCTTAGGCGTGCTTTCTGGTGAAACATTGATTTGTTTTGTGTGACATATGCCTGCAGATAATCATCACAACTTTTGGGGAGCTTGACAAGAACAATTATCTGGACCCTAGGACTGCACAAGTCGCTACTGTGGATCATATTAAACAGGTAATGTTGTAGGGCAGGGACTATGTTGCTCCTGGTTATTTGGATTTTTTATGCCAACTATTTATATTAAGAGAAAACATAGAGTTAACCACCAAACAACATCTGGTCATCTTAGAAAACAGTCTACCAAGCAGCTTTAAGTCTGCAATAAGTATGGCAAGCATCTCGAGCTTTATAATCTGAATTTCTGATACATTTGATGAATGAAACAAAGCATCTGTAATATGCTATATATTACTTACCTAAAGTTCATGCAGCATATCATCATTCTGAAAAGCAGGAAAACGCATGTTTCATAAAGAATATGTCACATCTATGCCCTATGCTCCACATAGATTAGCAGCACAACTGAGTTCTGCATCTCAGAATCTGATCACATTTTCTCCTTTTCCGGTTTATAAAGTTTACTGAGGAATAGATCTGGATGTTGATACTGAAATAACTATATGTTTGGGTTTCCCTCGCTTTAATAAAGTTTTATGTCATTCAAATTTCAATTAAATACTCCGAAGCACGGAGGTTAAAAATGCTTTTACAATTTGTCTTGACCTACAGACTATGACACCACCAATAGTGTTAGGCTTCTGTACCTAATCACGGCTTGTGTCCTAACTATTTGGAGCAAAGTTTGTGTTAGGCCTGGGTAATCGCATACTGTCAAGATGTAGCTTATTTAACACCAGAATAGATTGAGGTGTTTGGTGAATGTTGTTTCTGAAATGTATGTATGCGGGGTTCTTTCTGGTTTTACTTACTTTTTTTGGTACTCATAAAGATGTTCCTGCATCAAATTAATTAATCATGTTTTGTCTTTTCATGATAAGACTTGTACGAAATTGAGGCCTGCTGCAGATGAGGAGCTTCCTTCAGCGTACATTGAAGAGTTTAGGTATATTAAATTACTTACTCTGCTTCTTTCCATTTACTTATTTTTCGTTTCCATATTATATCGCAATTCAATATATGTTCTCTAACGGTCTAACCTTATGTGTTTATACAGGAGTGCTTTAGATGTTGAATTGTCTAAATATGTCGGTGAAGCTTATCCAAAAGGGGTATGTGCCGTTTATTGTACCAGTGGAAAGGATGCAGATGGACCAGGAGCAGATTTTGGTTTGGCAGTAGTTATTTCTGCTGCTAAGCATAGTCCACTGAACTTTTGGTATATTATCTGATGACTCGTGTCTGCTGTCTTTTCTCTGTTCTTAAAGATATTTTTCTTGTTTTCTTTAATCTTGCGCACATAGATCAGTGAATTTGTTGTGGATAATAATGTTTAAAAAATTAATGGTCCCATTTTAGCATTAAAGGTGATTATCTGTTTTCAGTTCCTCCATAATTTTAGATCTTCGTTCAGGAAATTTCTGTAAATTTTAGTTTTCTATTAATGTCTCCTTGCATTCCCTTGCGAACCTATTTTTCAGTATGCAACTTTTGGGTTGTAGATCTTCACGTCTGAATTTTTATTATCCCTCTGAACTAATCATTTGTTATGTGGCTATACTGTTAAACATCTACCTAGAATTTTTTATGGCATGTTTAGTGCCTGCACTATCTTTCTTTAGAAGGTTATTACTCTGTCTGAAGAATCGCTTCACATAATCTGCCGCTAGAACTGTGTTAACTGTGCTCCTTATAGGTTTGATTTTTTATCGTTTAGCCTCTGATGAAGACCAACTGAATATTGTGTCATCCAGCTATGGTAGCTGGCATTCAGTTTGGACTGTGGAATTCAATTATGAGTTGCAATTTGTTGATATTAAAGGAAAGATACAGGTTAGCTTTTTTTTTACTTAGTTGAAGCTACGTGCACTAAATTGATGTTATTATAACTGAATTTAAGCTTGTGATGTGTAAATATCACTTGCATATGCACCAGGTAGGTGCTCACTATTTTGAAGAGGGAAATGTGCAGCTGGATACTAATATCGACTGCAAGGACTCCACTATATCGCAGGTTAGTTCATGCAATGATTTTGAGCCGTGCATATTATGATGGCATCCTTTCTTCTTCTGACTGTACACATTAGTCCATCCACTGTCAGTGGTTCTCATTTGTTGTTGTGATATGCTTCACTTGCGCAGATTAGTTCATTTACAATGCCTAAGCTTTTGGAGAAACTATGTTCTTCTGTATTCATATTGTTCTCCAACTCTGTTGCACATGCAGTCATGCACATCGGTATATGTTCTGCATTCATCTATATGGTATATGTCCCCTGTAGGTGTTCCTCAGAACCTTAAAATATATACCCTTTTTACACATGCTCAGTTGAGTTGGTGCTGGGTTTAGGTGTTGGTGTAAACAGTTCCAACAATATATTCAAGCTTTATTTATCTCTTTTGGTGAAAATGATAGGCCTTTGACAGATTTGAACTCCTTGATTTCACTTGGTTTGCAGATGGCTCTGTTATGCAAGTTCACCTCAAGCATGCCTAGATTTTTATCCTCCTATTTCCTTTCTTTTGTAGCTGTGGAGTTGTGCATTTGCTGTTCGCATTTCCTAAGCATGCATGTATCTTGGCATCATTGCTGTGGTTAAGGATCTATATTTTGTAGACCTGCCTTGATTATGATCTGGTTGTCTCTCCTTGCCCTCTTAAAAAGGATGGAAGAATGAAGAAACTTAACCATGCCTCTGACGTTATATTTCAGTCACCAGAAGATTGTGCAGCTTCCATAACTAACATCATTCGACATCGTGAGTCTGAGTATTTGTCATCTCTTGAGGTCTGACTCTATCCAAATTTATTCAACCAATCGAACTTCGATGTTAACACAGTGAACAATGCTAGTTATCCTTTTTTACGCAGGAATCATACTTGAATTTGTCCAATGCAACCTTCAAGGTAGGTCGTAGTGAACAAGTTGACATGATAGTTACATTCCTGCATTGTTGCTGTTATATGCACATCTCCTTTGATGTGTGTTAATACTGGTATATTTTGTACACAGGATCTTCGGAGAAAACTTCCAGTTACCCGTACTCTTTTCCCATGGCATAACACACTAGCCTTCAGTCTTACAAGAGACCTTGCCAAAGAACTAGCGCTTGGAAAATGAAGTCTTTGCAGGCCATGTCATTAGATAGCTTCGAGTGGAAATTTTTATCTCCATGTAATGTGATGTTCTGTAGCTTGTATTATTCATGTCCTGTAACCAGCAATTCTCATCTTTTGATCTGTGAGCTTCCACATCCCAGTGTACATCAAGAACATGGACTTCTGTGTAGAATTGCATTTCCAGAATATGTACATTCATTCACATATTGTCTGGTGACGTGAAATTTTGTCCTTGTAATTTTGTAACCATTGTGATGTATTATTGTACTCAAAATGTTATGTATGAAGTAAAAGTCTATTTTGAGAGAGGAATTATCTTCGAACTCAGACCAAAGAAAATACGAGGCCTTATAGGAGGTCGACCGATTGCTGCAAGGAATCCAGCCCACTCCGGCCCAAAACAGCCCATCATCGACTGGAGCAGCCCATTAGTGGTAAAGCTGTGGTTTTTTTCTTTTTTTCTAATACTTGTAACTAATTCACTTTTACATATAATTGTGATTTTGTGCATTTTATATTTATTAAAAAAATTAAAAGACTTGATTCAACAATTTGAGAGAACTATTTCAACAATTCGGAATGACTAGTTCAACATTTTTATTTGATTTTGTTGAAACACCTTTCATATGCACTCAACATTTAAAAAAACTTGATTCAATAATGTATAAAATCTAATTCAATACTTTGGAAAAATACTTTAATATTTTTTGTGTGAATTGTTGAAACAATATACTAGAAATTTTATTGAATTAATTCTAAATAACGCCATGGTTCAAACGATTAAAAATGGGTAAACGGTTTAAGAGAATCATGTTTGAAAATTGAAATCCAAACCATTTTCCTCCTCCAGCAACACATGTCCGGCCCACTTCTCAAAACAGTCCACCACTCTCTGCCCCCATGCATCCTGTTCGTCCATTGGCCCTCCGCAACTCCGCACGCATCTCAAAGTGGATCGGTTTGATGCAATGTTATTAACTATCTTTGACAAAAATAATACAAAGTCATAATAGCATGCACATGGAAATAATTAAGCATAACACGGTATGAAATTCCAACTCAACAAGTTTTGAATATATACGATGAAATGTGCATAACAAAATATTCCAATTAAACTTGCAACCAAAGGGAGACATCCTATGGATATGAGGCTCACATCACAAATATTTAGAAAAATAAATCAATGTATCTCATGATAGATATTTTTTAATTTCAAGCAAAAATGATATCAGATGCCATTTCATCACGAAATGTATCCATAGTCATTTAATTTGGACAAAGTTGAGCCCTCGATGCGCCTACTAAAGTCCCAATCCTTAGCTTATGGCGATCTAGAGTGGGGCAGCGTTGGTTTGGAGGTATCCAGAGGGTGGTAGATTTAGATCTAAGGATGGCAACATAGATGGCTATCATGGGCATAAGTGTTAGAGGGATTTGTAGAGCAGGGGCGGGACGACTCTGCTTAGCTATTCATAGCGCCCAAAGCTTGGTCAAGCTTCTTGCTTCCTATTGATCTTTCTCCCCTATGATGTCGTCTTTGTAGATCGACACCTACGTTCTGCCAGTGTGCCTCCCTGGTAGTATCGATATTGCCTCTAGCACCTTTGCCGCTCGCCACCACCTACTTAGGGTGGATCTCCCTTCCTTCAAACTTCTTAAATAGGGAAGAGAGCAACAATGTCAAACACCTCGCCTACCGCATTGAACCTAACATGGGTCTCTGTTACCGTTGACTCGCTGACATGGTAGCGTATTCATCTAGGGTGTGATTGGTTGCATGTTTTTTCCCAAGCCAGGCTCACGGGGTGCAAGCTTCTTCTATTTGGTTCCCTGCATGGGCTTGTCAATTTGGCTCACACGGTGCAAAAGGTTCCCTTCGGACTGGCTCTGGGGAAACGAGAAACTAGGTTGTTTCAGCAGTGCTTGGTTCGCATGATGCAGCAAGCGCGAGTGCACGACAAATATTTGGCCCAACGCGGGAAGTGTTAGGGTTACTGCACATGTTCGCTCTAACCCCAACTCTACTTTACCCTCTCCAACACCACAATACTCATTCAGTCCTCCTCTCCGAGCTCTCGTCTCCTCCGAGGTGAGGCCGTGAAGAAAAAGGGTTCCGCTTTGCTCCATGGATTCCTTCATATATCCACTAACCTCTCACCTCTTCTTGTTTCTCACTTGCGTAGAGACTCTTTTGCAGCTAGTTCTTCTCGTTTCTCCCCTAACATCGAAGAAGGCAAGTTTACCACTCCAATTTTTCTTGTTCCCCATCCCTTCCTTTCATTTATGTTGGATTTTTTTGGTGCTTTGGCTCAGGTCTACTACCATATCTTAGGCCCCCTTCTCTATTTTTGCTACAGGGTTTGATTTGTGTTCTTGCTATGCTCTAAGGTAAAAAGGTAAGTAGGTTGTTCGATTACTCAGTAGGATGTTAAATCTCGGGCCGCCTTCTCTAAATCTTGAGGATTTTTGTGTGCAAATCTATCTCCTGCACTCTCCTCTCCCTCTGTTGTGTGGCCGACTTCGGTCTCCTCATCCTAGAGCTTGACGTTATGTTACGTGGTTACCCGTACCCTCTCCCTCTCCCCTGCCCCTCTCTCTGATAACTTAGTTTTACATTTGTGGCTTGTTTTCACACTACCTGCTTTAGATGCCATTCTTTTGATATGCATGCCATGATTTTGATGATTTTGGTGTGCTAAACTTTATTTTGAGCAAATTTCTATGCCAATGATGCTTTGGTTTATCTGAGCAAATGTCCATGCATGTGATGCTTTTGTTGATATGAGCAAATGTCTATGGACCTATGATGTTTCTGTAAATCTAAGCATATGTCCATGCTTGCGATGTTTCTGTCAACTTGAGCAAATATCCATGCATGTGATGTATCTGTAATCTAAGCCTATGTCCATGCATATGATGCTTTATGTTAATCTGAGCAAATATCCATGCATGTGATGTTTCTGTTAATCTGAGCATATGTCCATTCCATTGTTCATGCTGTTAATCTGAGCATATGGTCTCATGATGGTTTATTCCCAGATTGAGTATATCTTGCACTTGTTGTTTGTCTAATTTGTCTAGATGGTATTGTCAAGCAGGATACACATCCTTATTGTTAAGGCGGCTGCACTTGTCGCTATTCTACATGCCTTCATGACCGTAGATCACCTATGGACCTATGAGTGAGTCAGACGGAGAGCATCTAACCTACTTGAATAGAATGTATAACTACAGTGATGTGGAATGTATAAACATGCTTCGCAAGAGGGGAATACCCTTCTTTCTTCTGTGTAATCTGTTAAGGGAAAGAAATTTGGTGAGAGATAGCATACATAGTACTGTAGAAGAACAATTGTCAACGTTTCTCCATGTGGTCAGCCATAACCAACGGTTTAGGGTTATCCATCAATCCTTTAGGAGGTCTATAGACATAGTAGGCCGATACTTCAAGGAGGTTTTATATGCAATTGGTGAGCTTAGGAATAAGATGATAAGGTCCTCATCTAATGAGACTCCACTAAAGATCAGAAATAGTCCAAGATAGTTTCCATATTTTAAGGTAATAAAATTGTGACATAGTAATAAAATTTCATGCATATCTTGCATATCATGTAATATGACAAATTGATGGTATTCATGTAGGATTGTGTGGGTGTAATAGATGGTACTCATGTGTATACTAGAGTACCAAAGGAGATTGCTGCAGCTTTTTGGGGTAGGAAGCACTATCCTACTCAAAATGTTATGGATGCAGTTGGTTTTGATTTGAAGTTCACTTATGTCTTAGCTGGTTATGAGGGTTCAGCACATGACGCTCTCATTCTTGCTAATGCATTAGATAGGCATGATGGGTTAAGGGTTGAACCAGGTAAACAAAATTCTATAGGAGGGAATGAAATTGTAGCTTTGCATAAACACTAAAACTAATGAATGTGTATATGCCAATTTTTAGGGAAATTCTACCTAGTTGATGCTGGATATGCATGTCAACTCGGATTCCTTCCTCCTTACTGAGCTACTCCTTCCGATTGTAAATGTAGGTCGTTTTAGACTTATGCATAAGGATTAAGAAAGTAGATCAAATGACCTTGTTGCTCTTTATTTATTCTGCATTGGAAAAGATAACTCATTCATTTGTGAGAGGGGTAGCATTTATTAAACAAGAACAAGAAGGGAACAAAAGAGAAAAAGTGCATAGAAGTTCGAGAATGATTTATATTTAGAGAATAGTTAGAAGGCTAAGATGACCTACATTTGCAATCAGAGGGAGTACTAGATACCATTTGAAAGAGTACGATAGAATGAATTACCCAACTAGTCCTAAAGAGTTGTTTAACTTGAGACATTGTAGTCTACGTGTGACTATTGAGAGGGCTTTGGGGGCATTGAAGAATCGCTTTCGCATAATCCACAACAAGCCATTTCATCCATTCAAGACTCAAGTGAAATTAGTACTTGCATGTTGCATTCTGCATAATTGGATACTAGAGCATGGTCCAGATTATGTAATTCCTCTTGAAGTAGATTGGGTGCCCAATAGCTCTAGTTCACATGGTCATGGTGTTCCCTTGGATGATAATACATCATGCTCTCAGATAAGGGATGAATGGGTTCAACAAATGTAGAATAATAAGGGAAACTCTAATCTCTAGAATGAGGATGTATTCCTATTGTAATTTCTTTATTTGCTCATTACATAATTGAGGTATTGAGCATTTGCAATGATGTTGTATGCCTAGTATCATTGTAAGTTCAAATGAGAACTGAGGCTTTAGGCATTTGCAATGATGTTGTATGTCTGTTCTACTACTAATGTAAGTTCAAATAAGAATTGAGCCTTTGTGCATTTGCAATGATGTTGTATGCCTATTCTATTGCTATTGTAAGTTCAAATGAGAACTGAGTTTTTGGGCATTTGCAATGATGTTGTATTCATGTTCTATTACTACTGTTAGTACAACTCATAACTAAGGCTTTGGGTATTTGCAATGATGATTTATTCCTGTTCTATTATTATTGTTAGTGCATTTAATAGCTGAGGCTTTGGGCATTTGAAATGATGATTAATTCGTGTTCTATTACTATTGTTAGTTCATTACATAACTGAGGCTTTAGACATTTGCAATGATGATTTATTCATGTTCTATTACTATTTAATTTATGTCCTATTACTATATAATTCATGTTATATTACTATTTAATTTGTGTTCTATTACTACTTAATTCATGTTCTATTACTGTTAGGTCATTTCATTACTATTGTTCTTATTCCTGTTCTCCAATAGTTCTCAATTTGAGTTTGTGGGTGATAGTCAATGACTGATAACATTGTTGAGGTGACCAATGAGGTTGAGGTTGCTACTGGCCAGCGTGGATGGGGTCCTTTGAGGTAGACTAATGTCATGTTAGGCTAGCTTTGTACTTCGATGCATGTACCGATTGATTGCAACTGGAGTTAGAACCGATAAAGGCTTCAAAGAAGTGCAATGTTGCCAAGGCATTGAATGAGTTTTCTGGTAGTGAGGTGACTAGAACGCAGGTGTACAACCACCTGTGCAAGTGGAGACAAAGGTGGATGAGGGTCTCAAGGCTTAGAGAAATGAATGGAGCATTGTGGGATGAGGACAATCACATGATTGTACTGGAAGATGAGCACTACAAAGAGCATATCAAGGTTTGTGATGTAAACTATCTTGCTCACTTCTAATTTGTTGTATATTACCTTGTTGACTTCTAATTTCATACGTCTTAGGCGCACCCTAAGGATGTTGATTACCTCAACAGGCCCATTGAGAACTACCAGCTGTTGATGACAATCTTTAGGAGTGGTATGGCAACTGACAAGTTTGCTATGGGATCTAATGAAGCTTTAGACACCCCTTCAGAGTTTGCTGAAAGTTCGCTGAAGAATGAGATATTTGATGAGGAAAGAACTCCTAAGGTGCTAGAGGATATAGGCAAGACCTTTGCTGATGCATCAAAGCCTTGTAATGCTGGTAGTGGTAGTGCCTCAAGGGTAGGAAGAAAGAGGAAGAGGGGTCAGCTCACTGATGAAGACACCATTGTCTGGACAAATACGACAAATGCTGTCAATAATGTTGTTGTTGCCATTTGTGATATTGTGCCTGAAGAGATCCATCCCGAGCTCTATGATGCTGTGATGTACATGCCCAAGTTCCCTGAAGAGGTATTGATTGTTGCATTCTCTCATCTGGTGGACAACAAGGCTCAAGGTGTTGCATTTGTGGCCATGAATGATTCTCACTGCGTGTTGTGGCTTAGGATCTTCTTGTCCAAGAACTACTCTATGCAGTGGGGCTCTTCTAACTGGTGGAAGGACATTTTGTGCAGTGATGATGTTCTTTTGTTGCTTGATCCTTATTTTGTGCAGTGTAGTGGGGTGGGAACTAACTTTATTTCTTATTTTGTTGTTCTTAGACTAGGTCAATCCACTGTGAGGTGGCTTGTATGCCTCTTCTACCTTCAACTATTATTGTTCAGCTATGTTTGTTTTTCTAAAATTACATGTCAATGTTTGTTTCAGAGATGGTGAAGGTATCCTCACCACATCTAACAGAATATTACTACACCTTCTTCTCATGCAACCAACCAATCAAACTATCTTGCATCCATTTTTTAAATCTGTTGCATGATGCGAGCATCCAAATAACTTCTTATCTGAGCCTGTCTCACTATATACAGCTAACCAAACAAACCAGTCTTTCATGCATCTAGCCGGGCTGCACAAAGCCTAGATCACTGGTATGGGACAGGATATATTCATACGACCAACCAATTAGGCCCCAGATGCGCAACTACCTGTGATTAATTCACACCTATTGCTTTATTAGGAATTCGAAACGATACACAGCGCACCTGACTCGTATAACATTTATAAATCTGGTAAAAAAAATGTTTGTGTGCTACTGCAGTTAAAGTTTTATCTTTTGTATTCAGCGCATTTAATATACGATTCCAAACTCGTCCTATAGTATTGTCATGTCCTTATAGATAACTTGTTTGAATATGTTCAAATTGTTATGTCACGTTGAAGAGCAACACCGTTTGAAGTCTTGCACCAAACAACAGTTTCTACAGAGTAAACGCGGCACTCCACGCTACTCCTGTGGGCACCTTCCTCCGCATTTGACCATTTCGTCACCCACTGACCATGAGCCAAACAAAAAATTGCGGTCGTCGTGCTAAGTAAAAGCTTCCTTGCATGCGTTTGGCACATCCCGGCTGATTTCTCCACCTGGCAACCAGCAAGGAGTCCATGCAGTGGGAAATTTGGTAGAATTACATGTACATCATGAGCTATCCAAAATTCAGTTGCAATGTTTAGCACTGCCAAAAATTATAGTAGACAACTGCAGTCAATGAGTAGAGTAGTAGCAATGTATCGTGTAGTGATAAGGATCCAAGCTGGATCCATGAACCTGATTGCCTCATGCTCCACGCAGACACCAGCCCCAAGTGCTAGATCATGCTTCATGAACAGGGAGCGTATGACCACCAAAAAAGGAACAGGAAGCGTATTAGCATGAGTTCAACGTTGGATTGGTAGGCAAATTTACTCACTGTCACGATTCTTCACTGGATGGCAACAAATAATTGAGCAACATCTTAATTTCGTAGAGACGACACAATGCGCAAGGTCGAGCGAGAGGGTGGAGGATGCATGGGACATGAGTGTCTAAAGGGAACCATAAAAGTTATTGGATGAACCATATTTTTAGCATAATACTTTACTAGAAAAGGCATGCCTAATATGGACGTGTGTTTTAAATTTACATACATACAATAACTGCCTGTAGATGTTGCCTTTGTGGGATCCAGCTGCCATACAAGGTAAATGGACATGTAGGCACGTGATAAAAGCTATGTTGTTTTCTTTTTACACTATAGTCAGTATAGTTTCCTCCTCCTGGTTTGCCTATTTATGAGCCCTAGCCCTATGCGCTGTTTGCTAGAGCTGACAGAAAGATCGAGCTTATAAGCTCTCGAACGTCTCTCCACCAGCAAGAAAATTATTTTGTCTGGCAGCTGTTCAGTGATCCGTTTCGTGCACAGAATTATCGTCATTGATGATTACAGCAGGCAACTATATATACTCGTACTTATAACATGATCAAAATATATATATAAAAATCAATGCTCTGCAGACATTTTAGGTATAAACGAAAGAGAACGATGATGACGTCCCCTTTCTTTTCCAGGAGAAGCGTGATGATATTGCAGGGAATATCTTCTAACATTCTATCAAACTCCTACTGCAGTGGGTTGAGAAGAGGACAGAATGTACTATAGATATGATATTTGGTTATGCTATATTATACTTTTACCTCTTCTCGGACTAGCAGATTGCGATGAACTTGGAAAGCATCGAGTGATTGAGTAGTGCTCATTGCCTACTCCAACTCGACAACCATAAAATACTCGACCACCCGGAGTCTTAATAGAACCGTACCAATTAAGTTATCGCTCGATAAATATGACATAATCTTTTTGAGTAGCCCAAAAAAAATCGACAAACATGACATAAATGTGTTTGCATAGTTTACTAGCTGCATATTACTGCCCCAAAAGAGTACTATTGCGATTTGTCCTCCATATAGTTCAAACTAACCAACCATCCACGTCACACTTGCACTTTCTTCTCTAAGTCCTCTGTATATTTAGCACACAGAACGTCCTGGAGCCCTACGTACATACTGGACGTAGTGTGCAGACCGCAATTCCGAGCAGTAATGGCGCTGAGGGTGCACTCCTCTCCTCCATCATCGTCGTCGCCGAAGCCACCGCCGGCAACGTGCGCAGGCGAGCGGAGGAAGGTATTCACCGTATGGATGAAGTCGCTGGTGTTCAACGGCCACGGCTACACCATTTTCGATTCTAATTGGAACAGTATAGGCGGCTATAATCTAGAATCATAGGAGAAAATAACCTCGAGTGGTTTCAACAAAATAGGACGCTATAACTAAGAATCGTTTATATTATAGACAGTAATAGTACAAACGATTCTAATTTATAACTATCTATATTAATAGTGTCTTATTTATTTCGAGTATATCTCTTATATAGATTATTTTTATATAATAATCAGCAAGTGATGATATGTGAGATGGTAAAGAACCTTCACACAAGGTTAGATGCTGTGGGTTTGACTCAGAAAATGCACGTGTAGTATTTCGCGTAAAAAATCATATGACTTGCAATCGCACCTACATAATAATCACTATTGGGGTTGGTGTGGATAGAAAAAATATTTTTTGAAATTTTTTAGCTTTGAAAAACTTAGTATAAATTATTCTAATTTAAAATTATCTATAAAAATCTGATTTTTACAAGATTTTTAAACCATCTGTACAAATTATTTCTATATTAGCATGTGAGCTTTTTCAAGAGGCTCAGTGGTAGAACCCTGACTGCCGAGGATTTGCTGATCCGCTTCTTCCGTGAACTGGAGATCCTGAGGAGGGCATGGCGGGGGAGCTTCGCCGGACTTGAAGAAGAACAGGGCTCGGCAGCGAGGAAGAAGAGTGGAGGAGCGCCGGAGTTGAAGACAGGGAGTGAGGAGGCGGGCCTCGCCGGCGCCGGTGCACTAAGTTTGAATTGATTTAGTTCATCGCGTAAGCAGTGAATGAATTTATTACACTAGCCGGTGCACATGCCTTATCAGACCGTGAACAGGTTAACTCAAGCCGCCTTATGATCTGCACGGCTAAGGATTGACAAATGAACTGAATAGCAACCTCACTTTTGACAAGGCAACGATACTAGATACCCTGTCAAACCCTGTCTACCGGTAACTAACAATGTGCTCAACTGCTTCTTGACAGGAGAGTCGTATCTGCAACCTTATCGTCTCAAAACTGACTCGGCCAATAGGTCATGTCTTGTCTCTTACGGATTCAGGTAGAACGATACATGGAACTGGGCTATGAAGTATATATGAAACACTAGTTAGTAGTTAACAACAAAAAAGATATCGTTTTATCTGAGCCTTTGACGAAACGCTCGCATCAAGCGACATTTACCGAACTCGTAAATTTAATATGCGGTAGGATTTAGGTTTAAGAGATGTAGATTTAACGTGAAAATACTCTCCAATGCGAAGGTAAAATACCGACGAACCCAAGCAACGAACATTAGATTGGAACCAAAAACAGATCTATATTTTTTTTCTCATCTCTCATGCCGTCGAATCCAACTTTAATACCACTTGTTAGGATTTTGGATCTAATAGACACGGATTTAATGTGAAAAACCCTCTAATACAGAGGTAAAAAATTATGAGAGATAAAAATGTATTATAATAACTTAGGTTATAAATACAGAGGTTGTTTTATATTTATATACGCTCTTTTAAGCATCGCATTAGACTAGAACTAAATTTCATATTAAACTAGACTAAATTTTATCCAACACTATGCATGCACCACACGACACTACTAAGACATGCATGATGCCTGTATCTGTACAGCCTTGTGCATCAACTTCACGAAAAACAATTCAGTTCTTATTTGGAAGCTTGTTTGCATGCCCGTACTTTTGCATGGTCACGATTGACGGCATGAATGCCCTCATCCTGCCTTCTAAAACTGAAGATGTTTGGAAGCAAGTAGTTGTTTATTCCTTAAAATGTTTTGCTTATGATATATGTCATGGTCTGCAGTGAGTCCTAAACCAAAGCTGAACTTATCTATGCACTTTTCTTGTTGTTTTTTAGTCTTCAGAAGTTTCAAGGGTCAGTAGAACGAATGTGCATACAAGTATTTGTTTAAGTTTCAGACTTGAGCTACCTGTCACAGTCCGTTCTTTCAGTTGAAGGTAAGTAAAAAAAAATGAAGGAGTTGGGAGATAAGCACAGCCATGATATTTCCACTTCTCAGGCTAGCACATCGCAAGGAAGCTGAAAAACATTGACCAATGCTAATTTCCTACTCCGACTGAATAAGGAAGACATAAATGAGCTTCCAAAATTTACAAGCTAATTAGTAGAGAAATATTGCGATTTGCCCTCCATGCAAGTTAAACTAACCAACCGACCTCGTCACACTCGTATAGTACGATCTCTGTATATTATTAGCACACAGCAATAAGTCCTAGGCTCGTGGCTACACATCAGGCAATCGACCATATATTGGTGCCGATCGAGCAGGGTGCACTCCTCTTCTCCGTCAACGTCGCGGCCACCTCCGGCAACGTGCGCGCGCGGGCGAGCAGAGGAAGGTGTTCACCGTATGGAGGAAGTCATCCCTGGTGCTCAGCGGCCACGGCTGCACCGTGTACGACTCCAACGGCCGCGTCGACAACTACGGGTCAGGTGCGGCAGCGCCGATGTCTACCTTATGGACGTCGACGGCAGCATCATCCTAAATATACTAAAAAAGTACTAATACATTTGCTAAGCGAAAGTATTAAATGAAGCGATTTTGCATGGCCTCCGATCATGTTCTTGACTTGTGCATGCAGAAGCTAGCTCGCATTTGGCAAGTGGGAGGGGTACGAGTGGAGCGGCCAGAAGCGAGAACCGAGGCCATGCAGCCCCTTCCATTGGAACCGCAGCCGCCCGTCGTCGCCGTCGTGCGAGCTCCGGAGCAATTGCGGCCGAGTCACGCGGAAGACGATCGCCGACGAGTGCCGTGCCGGGAAGGGAGAAGCAGGATCGTCGACGACGCCACGGGGCTCGTCGTCGCGGAGGTGAAGAGGAAGATGACGGCGAGTGGGGTGGCGCTGGGGGACGATATGCTACAAATAATTTTTCATATATATTATATTGCTGACCATGTTGATGTCCAAAACAATACTATGGAAATACTGTATATAGCAGATTGCTGGAGGCTCGAGTCGAGGATTTGCTGATCCGCATCTTCAGATAACTGGGGAGCCTAGACATGGTAAGCTCGTGCTCGCGTCATCTGACAGACTTGAATGAAGCTCGGAGTACCGGCCGGCAGCCTTGTCGGCCCGCCAGCCCAGCATATGCTCCGCCGCGGAGAACGAAAAACCGACCTACGCTCCGCCGAAGAGATCGCCTGCGGGCATTTCAACTTCGATTTGTTCATTTGACGTGACCATGGTCAGCCGTACCAAGCACCAAAATGCTAACCGGTCGCTGAAGATGATCATGATAAAGTGAATTGCATTCGCCATCAAATTAAATTAACCGATCGGATGCTCAGGCTACATGCAGAGAGGGCGGTGGGCCAACCAAACTGGTCCGACACTATTTGCCGTCCTAAATTAGAACCGACATGAATAGAGATTGCCACAGCAAATTAACTGGAAACCGCCTATACATGAACAACAAACAGCTACTATTGCTTGCCTATCTTCTTCTCGGCTGCTTTAAGCTAGCACTTGTGCTGTATGTACACATAATCTTAAAAGCATAAGCTGAGCTACATGAAGTAGCTTAGAGATGTCTTCTGCCTGGACCCGCCTTCTCCGTAGAGGTCGTTCCATTGGACAAGCTCGTTCATATTCGTCGAATCGGATGATATACTTGCACAGACCTAAACAGGAGGCAACTCATGTTAGCAACACATTTTAATTGACAACAGCAAAACTCTTATGGCAATGTAGCTATCTAAGTTCTTATTCATTAACACCTCAACACACAAATTCCAGCTTTTTGGGTTTTGAAGAAAACACATTCCAGCATTACAGTTTCGGACCAAAAGCCCTCATGAGCTGTAGCCAGCAATAGTTATATTCGAAGATGGGCAAAAGCATTCAACAGTTTCGGACTATGGGAGACCAGATCTTGTTCAGTTGTCTAATTTGCTTACTTTTTTCTCATCTATTTTCTATTGGCTAATAAAAAGGAATGTGAGTGACGATAACATTTACCTGCTCATGTGAATGTTTGAAATCACTAAATTTTAGGGGACGAACATCACTGCTTGAACATTGAGGTGGCAGTGGCCTATTTTCTGCTTCTGCTAAGGCTCTCTCCTGCAGTTACACAAAAAAATCAGTTGAGTTTGTGCTGCGACCGTAGCAGTAACATCCAAAGATTGATTAAGCACCATATCAATGGATGTTCTGAAAATCCGTACAATAATTTAAATCATGTTAATGTCCACTCTTCAGTGTATAAAAAATTAAGCATTCTTTATATCTAGACCAGTAAATGAAATCACAAATATCAGAAACAATTATGCAGTAGGTAGTAAGAAAACATATAGGGACGAATCACAAAAATAAATAAAAACTAACTGACTGACCTTCTTCTCTCTTTCAAGGATTTCCCTTATGGGGCAATGTGCTGCAGTAATACACAGACTCTGCAAAATAGTTGTTGCCATCAGCACATATGAGTGAAATTAAAAAAAGGAAATAGAATAGGAAAGAAATAATCTTCGTAAAAATACCTTCAGATCACTGCCTGAATACCCATCGGTCAAATTAGCTAGTGCATCCAGATCTACATCATCTGCCAAATCTTCTTTGGCTAGTATTACACCAAGAATCTTTTTTCTATTGGGTGCATCTGGCAAGTTCACCATCAACCTAAAGAAAAGTTGTCCACGAGTTATTGATTGGCATGCCACCATTTGCATTTTAAGTATAGACCATAAAGATGTGTTGAAATTACCTCCGGGGGAGCCTCCTAACAACAGCCTCATCGAGATCAAAAGGCCTATTAGTAGCAGCAAGTACTAAAACACGTTCTTTATCTTTCGTCCTCAGACCATCCCAGTTCACCATAAATTCATTCTTCATCTTACGCATGGCTTCATGTTCCCCTGGGTTCTCACGTCTACCCAACATGCCGTCGACCTAAAATACGAAAGAGACAACAAGAACACAAGTTATTTAGCAAGCCAAAAACAGTGCTACACTAAGCTTCTTAAGAAATTCGCTGACTAACCTCGTCCACAAAAATGACACTAGGAGCAATTTTGCTTGCAAGTGAAAACACAGCTTTCACATATTTTTCTCCCTCGCCAAACCACTGTTATAATTAAAGGGTTAAAAGCAGCAACATAATAAGTACTAAAAATGAGAACAATCAGGATGAGAATAATATTGTAGAACTACCTTTGAAGCGATGCTTGACATTGATATGTTGATAAAATTAGCACCAGCCTCTGTTGCAACAGCTTTAGCAAGCATGGTCTTCCCTGTACCGGGCGGACCAAAAAGCAATATTCCTTTACAAGGCTGGTGCAAAATAGGTGGTCAGAACAATGCTTGCACATGAAGTTGGGAAAAGAAACACGACCATCAAATCAAACAGAATAATTACAGTAAGTAACATTCAGCATCCTAACTTCAGTTTGCAGGCTTTCCTTCTTTTCAATTTAATTCAGGAATACATAACATGAAACACGCAAAAGAATTACTTTTGCAAGGAAAAGAAAAGCATCTACAATACCCCCCCCCCAAAAAAGAACAGAATGTCATTCACAAAGTCAAATGAAAAAAGAGTTGCTCCAGAAAAAAGCAGAAAATAAAGGAATTAATGGACAAACCATAGCAAGAAACCAGTCTAACGCTATATTTGTGTGCCCACACTCAACATGGACGAATAAATATAAAAAGAGCATACAGAGGGAGATATGTTATTTAAAAAAGGGGAAAAGGGCAATATTTGAAGTCTAGAACAACACATGTTGTGAAACTGAAAGTGAGAGCAGAGGACTGAAGCTTGGAGAACTGTCTGTACCTTCATAAGTTGTCCTTTGGTGAACAATTCAGGCCTTTGTAAAGGAAGCATCACTAACTCCTTCAACGTTTCCTTGACATTTTCTAGTGCTCCAATGTCCTCAAAGGTAACACCAATCTCATCAGGAGGGATCACATCAGTAAGAAGACGTTTTTCAAATTCATTCTCCGTGACAACATCCTAACAATGGCATTGTGAATGTGAGACATAGGCATTACTAAAAAATTTATATCATGTTACAGCAGATCATAACAAAATTTCTTTGTTGCCAACTCCATGTAGCGCTATAAATTGCATATAGACGAAGATTTATCCGGTCCCCTGTCTAGCTAACACAAATAAAGTTGTGCCCAAAAGATTGGATGGATCAGACCTGAGCCAAGCCTTTTTTTAGCTAGCCATAGCTCACATGATTAGGTCCAAAGCCCAAAAATATAGAAATTTTCCTTATATCTGCTATCAAATAATGCTTGACTCCTTAACTGCCCATTGCAAAACCTTACCCTTGTCAGTTAGCAGGTAAGGCATGAAAAAAGTATTTTGCCTCACTTTTCTTTCTTTCCCTCATTTCACTATCATTTTATAACAGAATGCTGTCGGTCCATGACAACACTTTGGGCTTTATTTATTGAAATCCGACAACCTATTTCAATTTAAAAGTAAGATGGACTGAAGATGTTACCGGCCTTGGCACAAAGTGGTTCAGGAAACTGATGACATAGAAGGAACTAAATTATTTGATGGCAGCCTAGCAAACTGGGACATATTTTTCTCAAAAAGTTGCGATATAATCTTTACCACCGCCTTATTTGCAAGTTTCAGACAACAAAATGGGCCAGGGTGCCTATATCCAGGTCCAGTCGAGCTACAGATGAGGCAATCTTAACAATTCAAGAATCTTAAGTCACCTTGAGTGATTTCTTTGTGCTCTTCTTCTTAGGGTCACTTTGGATACTCTCCAACAAATCAACTCCATGCTTAAGGCTGCAATTTAGTAAGTATCAGCAAAGCAGTCACCAGATAAAACCGGGAAACAGGCTTACTGGCACAACATTGTGAACTCCACAAGAATAAAGACAATACCTTTCACCAGAAAGGATAACTCTCACATCCTTTCCAGGAGTTTGAGTCGTACAATGCTTGAGTTGATGACTCAAAGCATAACCAACTATTTTATCAACACCTGAAAACAGAAGTAGCAGACTAATGATGTTACAGGGACTAATCATACAGAATCGAAGCAGAAAGCAGTACTGTACTCACATTCACTTGTAAGAATACGATCTTTGATACAAATTGCTGAATCTACATCAGTACACTCCATACCATGGCGGGTTAGGAACTGCATCCAGTAGCAGAAATATATTATAAGTCAGGAATAGAAATGGCAGTTGAGTGAAGTAACAAATCCAAGCACTATGTGATTATCCCACAATGTGGCATTATATACCCAAAGTTCCAGACAAAGCTATGAAAATCATTAAAAGATACTCAAAACAGTTCTTGGAACTGTATGGAGCCCATACAGAAACCACGAACAATATGATTAATAGCATGCCTTTATCCAGTCACAATCCTGGAGGGGTAGGACGTTTGGTTGACAGAGTGAGAGACCTGTCATACGCCTATAGATATGCAACACGCATGATACTCAAAGCAAAGGGATGCGCAACCAAAAAGTTACTTGACGTCAAAACAAACGTAGTAGCACTAGTGAAGTTGTTCAAAACCAAATAGCTCAAAGAAGAAAAAAACAACTCAGCATTTACAGTGTTACACCAATTGTTGAAGTCAGAAGATTACTGAGTTTTTTTTCGAAGTAGAAAGATATCAGAGATAAGTAACCAGACAAGTGTATAAAGAAAATACAAAGAACTATCTTAACCACAGATACTTACAGACTGGATTTTCGAAATGTTAGCCTTTGCCTTAAGAATTTCAATGTCACGGTCCAATAGCTGTTTCCACTGGGAGAGTTCTGATTCATCCTGTATCATATTTTAGAGTTAAAAACTTGCAGAAGAAACTTCCTCGGCATAGAAATCTCTCGAGAACAACATAAATGACACACCTGCGGTGTTTCTATTGTCACTTTATTTGGGAAAAGTTTAGTTAGATGCTTCGACATCTTCAGTGCTTCTTTGTTTTTTTCACTCACCCGACCCAAGCTATCCTGCATTGGCATACCAGATTGTAGAATACAACATAACAAGTGTAATCATAGCAGTGCAAATGGCACAACCTATTTATCAACAAGAAAGGTCAATCAAGCCATCTATAATAGCAATAACCATTAAGTAAACAACAAATTGAAGATATATCACACTTTTCAGCATGGTAGGTTGATAATGTTGTATAGTATGTGATTTGTACAGTGGAGTGCAATGAGTAGGAAACATTAACCCTCTACTGAAACATCATCCTATCTTCTAGTGTAGCTACGCGGCATGTCGCAACCAGGTGACATCCGATTAGAGTCAACAGGCCAACGAGGGAGCCAGCTCATAAATGTCTCAAGAATTTGAATATAAGATATCACAGAAGCAGAACATGATAGGACTTAATGTAAGCAAACTTCAATTTGCAAGGTAAGTAGAATTAATTATTAAGAAAACACAGGCCAACGAGGGAGCCAGCTCATAAATGTCTCGAGAATTTGAATATAAGGCATCACAGAAGCAGAACATGATGGGACTTAATGTAAGCGAACTTCAAATTGCAAGGTAAGTAGAATTAACTATTAAGAAAGTGCACCTGGAATGCAAGGTCAAGTATTGCTGCTTGGCTGTACGGAAACTTAAGCCACGGAGACGTACTGTTTGACTGCAGATAAAACAATGAGATTTACATAGGAACAGGTGAAACATTATAACAGAATTTGAATGTCAATTAACTTTAGAAGCAGTACCTTATCTTTCCGAGTATCCGTCTGGATCTGGGACCCAATAATAAAAACACCAGCTGGGAACTTTTCAAGCTTATTCTTTAGACCACGATAAGAGTAACTATTTCCACACATTTTTTCAACATCCTTCAGAAATAGGATTAGAGGCTCATGTTGACTTTCTTCAGAAGCAAACTGCGAAGTGAACTCAATATGAGTAAAGACTAATAAGAACAGAAATACTGATCCAATCAAATTCAGAAAGATTGCATCACCTCAAATACTACATCAAATGGATGTTTGGCTCTATCTTCCCATCCTGGACCATCGAGGCATAGAGAATCAACTGGCAGATACAAATGAACATACAAAGTGAGTTGCGAATTTACAACATAGCAATAAATGACAAATTTCAGCATCTATATATATGATCTCATTATAAAGATTTGAGGAGATAGGAACACAAGAAAGTGAGAAACACACCCGAACAGAAGAAACCATGGTCAAGCTCACAATTGCCTCCAAGATCAATGCCCCCAGGGATCTGTTTATCAAATCTGACTCCTACTTTTGAGGATCCATTTTCCTCAAAAGGAAGCCGCACCTCACCCTGTGAACCATAATCTGGAGCTCTGCAGATCGAATTATTTGGCATAAACCACTAGTAGACGCAAGTAAAAGAGAGAAATGACAACAATGAGAGATTATCTACAAACAAAGGGTGGTCGTAAATAATTTGGAAATCGCATCTAATTTACCAACCCTCAGTCACAGATCATCACTTGTCGGACTAAAAGCAGGACCTCAAATTAGACAAGACCTTTAAATCAGGCAACCCATACAACAAGATATGGAGTATGCAACTGAAGTGCAAAAAATTAATTCAGCACCATACTATATGTACTGTTCATAGGAAAATGGAGATGAAGAGACGATTACCATGAAAATTATCTGTTTTTCGGTACAAATGGTGGGATCTACTTGATCTTGAATCTTATAAAAGGGCTTTCTTATACCTATGCAAGATACAAGTTATCTAACGTAACTAATTCTTTTTGTATATCAATTCACAAGAAAAGGAACATAAAAATATGTATCTAGGTATGATAGCTTTCCGCAACACATCTGCATCCCCCTACCGTAAGATCTGTAAACAGAACATTCTACTCTTAATACTGATGTACCACAGAAAGTGAAAACTACTTTAAACAAATTTTTGGAGCACTCATACAAGCAAGGCAGAAAAACGAAGTAAGTACACTATAGAATCAATCTTAACAAATGAACATACCTCTGTCCCTCAAGGATAATCCCTGTCGATTGTAGAGATCCAATGTATCTCACCCTATCACCTGAACAAACCATGAGAAGCATTACTACAGCCTGGAATAAATAGCGATTTATATCAGGTAACAGGTGGTTTTATTATCGACATACAGCACTGTGGAAATGGTACTGCAATGTTCTGAAAATTTTCAAACATAATATAGATGAAGGCCAGCTTACCTTTTTTGTATGACTCCGATTCCTTTGATTTTGAAGACTGTCCCTAAAACAAAGATATAATCAAGCTCTAAATTATTTAAACTGAAGAAATACCGAAGAAAGAGAGAAGAAGATTATTCTTTTCCTTTTTGTTTCTGGATAATTTTTATGTTCTTTATTTCTTGGTTTACAATGTTATTAAATTTTGTCAAAGTAATATCTAGATTATTGGATTTTGTCCAAAGGCAGTCAATAATGTTCCTACTTCTTCCACTTTCACATAATTTTGCACTAGGAGAACCCTTTGTACAAGATATCAACTAAAGCCAATTTACATGGCAACATATATTAGGCAGGCACCAGGCTACGAAATTACTTTTGACATTAGCTAATGCTACAGATTATCGATGTACTTGCAAATAGTAGAACTACCGCAGAACTTTACTGCACTTTTGTGAGACAGCTTGTTCGAAAAATCAATTAGCAGCATTACAAAAAAATTCAGTTTTGCAGAAAAGTTAAAGTAGAATGTCAAAGTTAACAGTGTCAGGACATAGTGCACGTTTGGTTCTTTTCCCTCACCTTGCCCAGCAGGATTAGTGGGCAAGAAATATGTTAGGTAACCCTGCCTCACATTGCCCAGTCAAGAGTTGTCATGCTTTTGTGAGAGCGCCAAATTGGCTCTCCTTCGCTAGCACTAGCACGAATCTCCTTGTCCACTAGCAAGGCGAGGCAAGGCAAAGAAACCAAGCATGCCCGTAGTCTTGATGTAATATGTGGCTTTATTAATTATTAAATATAATGTCAGTACACTGCAAAAAGAATATGGTTAAGAGGCTTACACCAGACAGTAACGCATAATCTATGATAAGCAGCTTAGCACCAAAGAATTTGGTAAGTGCCTTCACCAATAATTCTTGGTAGATCTCAGACCCTATAAAAAGGTAAGTTATTTTACATGCATGTAGCAACAAAATCGCTAATTGAAAAGGTGGTGATCATATAGAGCACGAGTGATACCTGCTGGACCAGATAATAGTACCCGTTTGCAAAGAGAAGATATATCTTTTGTCCATTTGGTGGATTCCTTGCAGCATAGGTTTACATACGCTGACGACAGGAGGACATTTTTGGTACTCTCACTGCAAGGATGTGAAGCTATTATAAAAATAGTTCATAACTACCAGAGACTAAACTGTCAACAGGCTCATTAACTACGGGAAAAAATATATAAACTTAGCAAGATCGTGTTTAGAGATAAGAGTTACAGTTGCACTTAAACGGAGAATTATAAACAAGAAAAAATTTAAGAAGTAAATAGACAAAAGAAATACAGATCAATAACAATATCCATTTTCAGTAATTGGTATTACTGTGTTATTGTAGTTAGGACATGTGAATTTTCTGCTATTGCAAACCCAAACATTATGATGCTACATAATGAAGAAATTGGGGGCACATCATCATTGTAGACAGCATTCAGGCCTTTTTACTGACTAAATGAACTACAACATAAGAATTATATGCTCACAAATACCATGTGCTTAGTCAATACCTCAACAGCATATCAGGGGATAACCCTTTTTCTCACAGGCCAATCAAAACTAAATTTTGATGCAAACAAGTGAAACAGGACTTATTGGCTCAATGCCCCTTTGTGAATTGAGACGCTTTCACATCACTTAAAATGAAGTTACTAAGTAGTGTACATTCCCAAAATAAATTATTCCAAAAAACACAAACAGAAGCTAGTGTATACCTGAGATAATATGGAAAAGTATCAAATGACTCTAATATATCACTTGCACTAATAGTTGCCTTCTTCAGATCATCCTTTAAAAGCTGATGCCGAGCAAACGGCACATTTTCTTCAGAAGTGTAGTAGCTCTGTTCCTCCATTGTCTTACATAAACTGCTAACTATCTCCTTATCTGTTCAAGAAAAAACAGTAGAATTTATCTTAGAATTATGCTTCTCTTTTAGTGCAGTACAATAAAAAAATATCACAGGTTTTGAGAAGCGTGAGACTAGAAAAAGATACAAGTCTCTTAAGTTCAAAGCATCTCCTCTAAAATTATCTTGAATGACACGTGTTAATTCTACCTCAGAAGTTAAACGGGGGTCAGTGGAAAATAAAGCTGCTATAGGATAGGCTCACCATGAGGAACCAATGGAGGTCGGCCATTTCCAAAGTTAAATGGTGATGATAATTTGGAGCCTTTAGATGACAGATTATCCGGTGTACCTTTGATAACTGCATATTGTTCTTGTTGAATAACACATGTGGAACACAATGATGATGTGCTTGATTTTTCCTCTGGAAGTTGCTCAAATATCTGCCAACACATTAAGGAATTTCACATCCAAAATGGATGGTTATCTAAACCATCAAGTATTACAGCGGACAAACTTCCAATAGGAGCAATAGAGAAGCACTACAGAAAGTAGTGGTCATAGAAAAGGATACATAAGCATGCCTCCCAAGTGAACTAAAAATGACTTCATCACCTCCAATCAAGGTGACTTTAGCAGCCTTGTCCAAGGCCTTCCCGTTGACATGGACAACTTTGGATATGTAGATCTCAAGGGCAGCACCCCTCTGGTACAAGAGGTAAACATAGAGTCAAAAACGCAGAATGTAGACAAGAGAAGTAGAGTATAGGTATAGCAAGAAAACAACTGTACCTTAACATGCTTCAGTTTGCAAACAAGTGACCCAGGAGATGACTCAGTGAGCTTCAGGTCATACTTTCCACCGTGGCCAACAGTGAAATGAGTAGGATAAATTGGAATCGAGGGATACTGGACGGGACAAAAGAAAAGTACAATCATAAACAAAGATAATGAGTTAATGAAAGATAATTAACATAATACTAGTATGATAATTCCATTTCACACAATAGCACTGGAGACTAAATAAGGCTAAGGCTCTTAAGAAGCAATGTTGGATGGCCTCTGTCCTCCATCACCATCCACCACCTAGCCCTGAAGGATAGATCATCTTCTCTCCCCTCCTATCCCACTTGACAACTTTTGTCTATTGACTTCAAAAATGCAGGACTACCCCATTGAGAATAAAGGTCTGTTCTTTAGTCCTTTTATTAAACAGCGAGGTTAGGTGTCAACATAAACGGTGGTCTAGCAGGCTAAAATGAGAAGGCAGGCAATAAGGAGCTTATGAATGCTAATGTTGGATGTAGAACTCAAAACCAATACCAGAATAATGATTGAGAAATTAGGAGCCAATTACATGACTGCAGAACACAAGTTCAGGTTTTTAATAAAGACATAGGAAAACATGATACATATATCAGCTGAATATAGCCGGGAGATAGATAATGAACTTGTAAAGAGCGTAGGAGCATTACTAATGAGAAGAACTACATCATGTTCTCATGTTTGATAAGATACAATGATAATGTAGCACATAAGATTTTTTGTTGTCACCTGAGCTCATACATGATGTAGTACAGCGTGTAAGCTCTAGCAGCCTGTTCTTAAGATGATCCATTGCATGCAAACTCAAATATTTTGCTCATTCAATAACCAAGTTAGAAATGGAAGCAACATAACTTAAAAGGTATCGTGTACAAATGTTTATAATTCATTCAGATGTTAGCTTTTATGATGAAATGGTTTTCAGCTAATAAATATGCACTGCTCACTGCTCACTAAAGTTTGACGATCTGTGGTCACTTGGATGCAACGATTCAGTTCTCCACCCAGTAAATTGGACAATCAGGACTGAATTGTAAAATAGAATTGAATCATTTGCATTGTCTATTAGTTGAATCTAATCTCAAAAAATTGTGGAGCATCTGATTTCTATCGATTCAAAGTTCAATAACCAACCTCAGAAGATTGGGAAATCAGTCTGCCCCAGGCCTCAGCCCGCCCACTCGCGGACACGGGCCTCGTCTTCCAGAGCGTCCCCCCCTCTGTTGGAAAAGACCTTGTTGGCTTATTCTTCTTCCTCCTCCCTGAAACCAGGAGCGCAGCCAAATCAAAAATCTCTCCCAACTAAACCAAAACCTAGCCCCCATCCCCATACTGCAATCCACCACGCAACCAATCAACAAAAACCCCACCTCCCGAATTGGACACCGCGGACGACGCCGCCACGTCCCCGGTTGACCTCGCCACGCCCTGCATGTTATCCACGGAGCTGTCCAGCACATCGACCGCAGCCACCGCCGCCTTCGCGCCCGCCGCCTCAACCTAACACAACCACCACACAACAACAGCTTCAGATCAATCCCCCCAAAATCCACATCGCACACACACACGCAGGGCCATACCGCGACCTTCGCCCGCTTGCCCGATCGGCTCCGAGGCGGCGGGGAGGAAGCTGGCTCCACCGGCGCCGCGCCCACGGCCGCCGGCGCCGGCGAGGCCTCCTCCGACGGGACCGGCCGCTTCGCGGCGGAGCTCCGCCTGGTCTCGACCATCGCGGCGGCCGGGAAAGTGGGGGGAGGAGGTTCCGGATCGGCGACGCAAAGCGGCCGCGCCGCGGGGGCCGAACCGTAATTTCGCGACGGGCGAGGGAAGGGGAGCGGGATGCTGGGTGCCTCTTCCTCTTCCGGGTTGGGTTGGGGTAGGTGGCAAGCCAGGCGCGCTTATACATATATAGCCGTGCGGGAGCGGCCGGCTCGTCGTGGAATCGTTGGCGGTTCACGGCAAGTCATCTTCGGGAGGCGGCAAGAGTACGTGAAGAGTCTCGACTCTCGAGCCATTTGCTTGCGCGGCGCAGCCTTTTCGGCCCGCTGCCGACTGCCTTTGTGATCGTGAGCTGCAAAAGCGAGCCGTGAGACGGGCGACGTTGACCCGCTGGGGTCGATCCGGCCACCGGCTTCGGAGCTTGGCTGGGGGAGTGAACGGACGCCGTACGAGTGGGATTGGCTGGCGTTTAGGTGCGGTGCGGTGCGGTGCGGCGCTAATTGGGTGTGGTGGTTTAGGTGCATTGGATCGAGAGAGACGACAACGGGTTCGGTGCCGATTTCGCATCGGCGTCTCTCGTCGACCTGTGTGACTTTTGCAGGAGAATGGATGGTTTTTGGCTGTATCCTACAGGAATTCGATTACGTGTCTTATTTGGACAATCTTTTAATGGCCAAGGAACAGTTTGGCAAAAAATTATTAGGGAGTTGCTAATTTTTTTAGTGTAGTGAAAACAAGAGTACGTTTTACTTGACCACAGTAATCATTTGATGAAGATCTAACAGTTGATAAAAATTAATTCACAAGTGAATAATATTTTTTTAATAAAACATATATAATTTCCTGGTACATGCTAAATAAAAGTTACTAACTAAGTACATATTAAAGAACAAACACACAATCAGACGATCAAATGAACAACGTATCGAGTGAAACAAACCTGTGGTTTCAGTCAATTGAAGCCTAGTAAATCCGAAATTATCATTATGTGTTATAGGATGCAATATCAAAATTTACCAAAGAAAATTGTAGGACATCATCCAATGTGATTCAGTTAGATATGACAAATTTGGTAGGGAAAAGAGTATAACAAGTTTCTTTGTCATGCACACCACGCTTGCACACGCGCCTTCTATCCCACGTTTTGAGACACGGTGGTACACACCGACATGCCTGGAATATTAAATGCGCTCAAGTGTGTAAATAGCTAAGCATCTGGATTTGAACTCTAATGAACTCCTATGACTCCATCACCAACATAGGATTGTCATGTGTATGATCGGAGCCTCAACTGCATTACAACCATATACCATATAGTCTTTCACCTAAGCACAATTCGCGAATTTAACATCTTACCTTGAAGACATCTCAAACAGACTCACCTTCCCTCTTCCACGCATGTCCACAAATGTACAGAGATATTATGAATTCACATTTCAAATGGGATGACCTGCTTGACTTTTTGTTGAGCAGACATTTAGATCCAAATGCCTCCCCTTACTCATATGGCATTTTTCATTTTTACACCTTGCGACAATATTTCTCACATTTGGTTCACCTTCTCCTTCAAATATGGCTATAGTATTTAAAAGTTTTATACGCGGGTGTGAGTGATCAAACCCCCTCAGTTTTGACAATCAACATACACAAAAACATTATATTTGTTCCGGTATGAGAATCGAAACACCTTTTCCAAATGTAATAATTTATACTTTTTACACACATACTAACATGAAAAATAGATGGTAAGTAAGACCGTCACGTAGAGAGTAATCTTAAGGACATGAGTTTAGCTCAGTTAGCGGAAGAGTGGCCATACACCCGCCAATATTTACCATATTGCATACATTTAAATGCTTATTTTCTTTTTAGTACATCATGTATCATTGATTTCATATATATATATATTTACCTTAAAAAAATAAATAGTAATTCCACGGAGGAAGTTCATTTATCGTTAGGATTGGTTCTTAAATGTTTTTGTTTTTGTTTTTGCGAAGTCATTTCCTAAGAGCTAAATCATGGAACACATAAAACTTTTTTTTTTGACGAGCTAAATCATTTCCTCTTATGTTCGGAAATGGAGCCCTCACTCATGACGAGGTGTTCTTTTGGCAGACCCAAACACCGGCCGACTTACCAGTGTGGGATGCGAGGGAGGGAGGGAGCAGCACGTGTTCGGCATGTTCGTTGTACTTGCACACCCGGTAAAGGTAGCCCGTTGACACGGAGACAGGACAGAGCAGATGGGTAGCGATGCTGGCCTGTGACTTCGCCGTCAAAGGGACACCCAACATATGTCGGCCGCTCACTGCACCTGCGCGCATCACCCACTTTTCCAGTCGCCCCCGTCGAGGAATCACTTCACGCATCTAATCTAGCCGTGTCGAGAATGCGATACTGCCTTGGATTCGAGGCTGCACTGTAATTTCCTAGTGACGGGTCCAGGTCGAGCAAACTTTCGAGGACGGGACGCCGACACGGAGCTTCAGGGCGGAGGCGTGCCGCGCTCGTGTTCCCTATCAGCCCCCGTAATAGTTGCTTTTGTGGTACTCCGGCGTGGCTGCCGTGCCGTCAGCTCGCCTAGGTTAGAATCTGTTCGGTTTGGTTTTTTTATTTCTACTTTTTTTTAAGTGAGAAATCGAGTATAGTTATAAGTTGGTTTTTGAAAAGTTAAAAAAATAATGGATGAGTAAATAAACTAAAAATTAAAAAACTGGTTGAGATAGTTTTTCTGGTTTTTATGTGTTGAGAAGTTAAAAATTATTATAAAAATTAATAGAAAAAACTATCCGCCAAAAAAAGCTTCAACCCGCTTAATGGAGTCGGAACGGACAAATCAGTTTCGCTTTAAGCCAAGTCAGGCAGGCCGCGGGCTGGTGGCAAATGTGCGGGGCGAGAGACCTGAGCAAGTTGGAACGTGGGCTTGTACAGAGTTACGCACGGGGCAAATGGTGGTGCTGCGTCGTACGAGCCGTGGCTCGTAGGCCTTCTGTTCGGAGGAGCAAAGATGAGGTTGGCTCTCGGGAGTTTTTTTTTTACATTTTCTAACTTAAAAAATTAAATAAATATATTTTAGATAAAAAAATTTAAAAAATGGACGTCTACCGCTATTTAAAAGGGCTGCAACTCTTTTAAAAGATGGTAAGTATACCATGGTAATAAGGACAGACCTTACCGTACTCTCAAAAGACGGTAAGCCCTCGCTCACTGAACAATACTTAGCTGTTAAATTTTCTCTTTCTATCTCCTCTGTTTAAAACAGTAATCTACTGTTACTTTAAAAATTCTAAAATTTTTTGTATATATTTCATAATTCATGTGTAACCTATTTTAATTGGACTCACCTAAAAATCATGTGTAGAATTTAAACTAAAATCTCTAAAATGGGGTACTTTTATAACTTCTAGAAATTGTTAGGGCATCAAATAAATTCCAAAAAATTTGAAAAAATTCACATATATTATTCTTATATGATGTACTAATTTCTAAAATTATTTTCAAACCTAGGTTTGTATATGTTTGAATTCAAATAGAGTTAAAAGAAGAATATCACATGAAATTATAAAAATACATATAAATGGAGTATTAAAAAAGAACTCACTTTTTCACCATATAACATAGGGTTAAAAATAATTTAAAAAAATATTCCATCATATAATAAAAATATTAGTGAATTCTTTCAGATTTTTGGGAATTTATTTGATGCCGTAACAATTTCTAGAAGTTATAAAAGTATCATTTTTTAGAGAATTTTAGTTTAAATTCTACATATGCTTTGTAGGTGAATCCAATTAAAATGAGTTGCACATAGATTATGAAATATGGAAAAAAAAAGTTTTAAGATTTTTAAAGTAACAGAAAACCATTATTTTGAATGGAGGTGGAGAAATTTTACAGCTAAGTACTGTTCATTACGGGAACTGTAGCCTAACCGCTCTCAGGTGGCTGCAAGGGCGGTAAGGCTCATCCTTGCCATCGTGGCATCCTTACTATCCTCTGAAAGAGCTGTAACCCTTTAAGAGAGTGGTAGGCGTTTATTTTTGTAAATTTTTTCATCTAAAATCTATTTATTTAATTTTTTAAGTTAAAAAATGTAAAGAAAACTCGGCTCTCGGCGGGTGGCGAGCTGGTACGGTCGTGATGCGAGCACTAGAGGCGGTTTATGGAGTCTTTTTATTTCTATATTTTTTAACATTAATATTTAAATAAATAGATCTATGATAGAAAAAAATTACAGAAATAGACATCTACCGAGATGGTAGATATATATTAGAAATCACTATTCATAGTAATATTTTTTTGTTTTCAGATTTTTTATATAAATTTGTGGTCTTTTATTGCTCTAAAAATCATAAAACTTTTTGTACGTCTTTCATAATTCATGTGCAACCCACTTTAATTGGATTCATCTAAAAATCATGTGTAGAATTTAAAATAAAATTCTCCAAAAAAGACTAGTTTTATAACTTTTAACAATTGTTAGTGACTCAAATAAATTTTCAAAAATCTGGAAAAATTCTCTAATATTCATCTTATGTGATGGAATAATTTCAAAAATTATTTATAGCCCTAGGTTATATAGTGAAAAAGTGAGTTTCTTTGTAATTATATTCACATGAAGTGATAAAAATGCATATAAATAGAGCATCAAAAAGGAACTCACTTTTTCACCATATATCTTAGGGATGAAAATAATTTTAGAAATTAGTCCATCACATAATATGAATATTAGTTGATTTTCCCAGATTTTTGAAAATTTATTTGAGACCTAACAATTGTTAAAAGTTATAAAAATAGTTTTTTTTGGAGAATTTTAGTTTAAATTCTACACATGATTTTTGATGAATCTAATAAAAATAGGTTGCACATGAATTATGAAACATGTAAAAAAATTTAGGATTTTTAGAGCAACAGAATACCACAGTTTTATATAAAGAAGATAGGAGGGGAAAAA
The DNA here is from genome assembly GCF_958298935.1 of Phragmites australis. Taxonomy (NCBI): domain Eukaryota; kingdom Viridiplantae; phylum Streptophyta; class Magnoliopsida; order Poales; family Poaceae; genus Phragmites; species Phragmites australis. Next base: position 29,606,259 of record NC_084934.1, on the reverse strand, counting down.
TATTAATATAAACAGTGATTTCTATGAAATACTGTTTACACGTTCTCTAACCGTCCCCGATTAGAGGACGGTAAGCGTCTATTTTTATAATTATTTCTATTAAAGATCTATTTATTTAAATATTAATATTAGAAAATATAAAAATTAAAAAAAACTCGCTGTTTATGTGGTTTGCAGCTAGGGCTGGTGCTTCCAGTGGGCTGGCGCGGCCATAACGAGTAACTTGGGCGACAGAGACTTTTCATCGGCCTGATCGCCCGAATTGGCGAGTTCCCTGAGCGAGCAGGGCACAACCGGCGCGAAGACAAACCAGACCGTGGAACCTCATCTAGAATGACGCGTAGTTGCAACCAGAGCACTCACTGCAACTTCTTTGGTAGCGCAAACGCCAATGACCACAAGACGAGCGAGATATCGCGCAGCGTAACCACGACACCTTCGCGAATAATTAACCAGAATTACATGCGAATTTAACAATACTTCTAAGACCATCCATACCCACGGCCACGATAGGTGATTTTTTGACTCCTGCGCAAAACGCCACGCCGCCAAGAACTCTGCGCGCCACCAGATTCGCAGATACAACGGACCACGCACAGATTCCCACCAGAACGAGACCTACCAGCCAGTCCTATCAGCCGGAAAAAAATTCGAAAGCAAATGTTGATCTTATCTATCTAAATTTTTATAATAAGACATGTTCACTCGTGAATAGTCTCGAGATCGGATTCTGACGTCAGCCGATACAACAGCTTACCAACATTTCCATCGATAGGATTAAAGCACAGAAGCTACAGAACCTAATAGCGTCGGATTAACCGGTGATTGCGACATTGAACAACTTTACACAACGAGCACCACACAAGGTAGAGCATCATCGTCATGGTCCGAGCAATGTCCCAACATCATCATAGCTAATACAACATTACCACCATCTTTAGCCCCTGGATTCTAATTTTCTTATTCACTCCAGTTCGAGGGCAATCTACCCTTCACCAGGGCAAGGCACTACGGCGTGATCACATTACTGGGTCTCGGCCGCGCCTTTCGAAGGCTCGTCCTCCGGCGACGACGACGCGAACAACTTGGCGATGCGCTCGGTGGGGATGGCCGGGAGGTACTTGGCTACGGTGTACCCCTGCCCGGCCGCGGCGGCGATCACCTTGTTGTACTTCTCGGCCCAGTACGCCGCGGTGGGCACGACGATCTGCGCGACGTGCGGGAAGACCGGCAGGCTGTTGAGCGAGCGCCAGGTGGAGACGGCGAGGTGCTCGGCCACCGGCTCGTAGCGCACGTACAGGTCCCTGGCCACCGGTTCCATCCGCCCGTACACGTCCTTCGCCACGGGCTCGGCCTTGGCGTACGCCGCGCGGGCGGCACCCTTCACGCCGGACTGCAGCATCTCGGCGGTCAGCTCACGCGCCACCTCCGGCACGCCGCGGGCCACCGCGTAGGCCTGCGCCGAGGCGGCCTTCAACGCCCCAGGGAGGTGCTTGTCCAGCTCGTGCACCGTGTCGTCCACCTGCGATTGTCAGTTCGCCCCGTCAGCAAGAAGCCACAAACACAGGCATCCTTACCACGCCTGAAATTTACTAAATACAGTACAAACAACCATTAATATCGCCGAATTCTACTACGAACGCTCGCTCGAGCTTAACTCTTACAGTAATACAGTAATTTCGTCAACAGTGCATCGGAGTCTCCGCCAAGTGCTACGCCGGACCCCAAGGAATCTAGCACAGAGACGGATCCAAATCCTCTGTGAGACATGGGCAGATTCCCGGCACCACCACAGGAACCTCGCACACAAGGACAAAGGCAAGGCCACCACCAGACACCCACCCACCAAGGTAGGCCCCAAGTGCTGGGGGCGCGGCTCGGGGTAGCCATACGACGCTCGCTTGATGCCAGAGCGATCATGCACCGCAGAAAAAATCTAGCGGCGCAACCTAGCAGCACAGAACTTCTCTCCTGGCTAACGTGCGCCGCACATCAAGAGCACCCTCCCTCATCTCCGCCGGCGGTCAAACCGCGCCAGTTAGGCGCCGAACGCTGCGACCACGCTATCGTGCTCCCCGCGAAACAACTGCGGCAACCGTGAACGGGAACTACTTGCTACCGTGAGCGCCACCGGAAGGGGAATAGGCGTTGTGGGTTGTGTGTGGGTGCGTTACCTTGCGGTCGACGAAGGCGAGGACGTCGAGGGGGACGCCGTGGAAGCGGTCGTAGACGGGGCCGACGACGCCCTTCACCGCCGACTCGACGGCGTCAACGCCGGGGCGGAGCGGGCCGGCGTGGTCCTTGGCCAGCCCGTAGAGCCCCGCGAGGAACACCGCGGCCTGCGCCGCCGCCACTTGGACGAAATCCAGGCACCTCAGCTTCGGGGGCCTCTTCGCCTCCTGCTCCTCCACCACCACCTCCCTCTCGGCCTGCACATCAAACCAAACCACCCAAATTTCAAACCAAATCAGCGCCAACTGGTCCAACTCCACCGTAGCATCATCGAATCGAGGCGAGAATCGGAGGGATTTCGCTTACCACTTGGGGTTGGGTGTTGGGCTCCGCCATGTCTCGAGAAAAAGCGAATCGGACGGGGGTTGGGTTTCTCTAGAACTCGGTCGGGAATCCGGGCTTGGGGAAGAAGAAACGAGACGAGACGATTCCTGCCTCCTGCTTCGCTGGAACGAGGAGGGGAAGGCTCGGGAGAGGCGGCTATATAGGCCGGGGCTGGTGTCCTCTAGCCGTCGGATGCGGAGGACGTTTGATCGGGGCCGTCGAGACGGCACGAGAAGTAGAGAACATTCTAGAGCGGGGCCGCCACGTCGGGGCTCGCATGAGAGGCACGTCGCCGATGCCGTGTCCATAATGCAGGGACATGGACCTTGGCATTAATGTATACAATTACTGTTTAAACAGTAATATAAGTCTACCGATATGTATTTCTATATTAATTAATTATTACCTACTGTAGCAACAATGTTCTACTGCAGAGCAGATTTGTATGGTAGCACCTAGTACTGTAGTAGGGTTATAGCAGTTGATACAATCCATCTGGCTCGAAATCAACGGCTATGAATAAGGGTGGCAACGGGTCTGCCCCTGTCGGGTTTTGCTGGAACGGACCTGAACCCGAAACCCGACTCGTCAAACCCGACCCGAACCCGAAATCCATATCGGGCGCAAAACCACCCCCGCCCCCGGCCCCGACGGGGACCCGAAACCCGACGGGCAACCCGAAACCCGACAGTGTAACGGGGGCGGGGCGGGTTGGGGCGGGCGAGCGGGGCGGGTGCGGCGGGGTGGGGCGGAACGGGGCGGGTCTGGCGGGCGGTTCGGGGTAGGGCGGAGCGGGGCGGGCGGGCGGGGTAGGGCGTGCGGGCGGGTGGGGCGAGGTTTCGGGTTTCGGGTGGCACCCACGGGTGAAAAAATATACCCGAACCCGAACCCAACCCGAGTTAAGGACCAGACCCGATAGCTTCGCGGGGTTTTTTTTGCACCTAAACCCGCCCCCGTCAGGTTTGAAACCCGCGGGGACCCGACCCGACAGGGGAAATTGCCACCCCTAGCTATGGATTATCCCTAATTCACTCCACTATAGTTCTCTATAATTACCAATGGTAATTGTAGAGGACCCAGATCGCATCACCAGCCTATGGCCCCCTATCTTTTACACATCGATTCGTGTGCGAGGCGGGACGCGGTGTGATTAGTGGTCAAGCTGTCAAGGTGAAGGCAATCCTGGCTGGGAAGGTCCGGTGGGGTAGCGCTCGCTAGGTGATGTGAGTTGATGATGTCGACACCAAATTCTAAAAAATTGGTGTGTCGGTTTCACTCCTGGACTGTGCGACTTGTTTCGACATTAGGCTACACAAGATTTGTCTACTACCACAGTCGACACGCTTTGGCATTGTTGTACACTTCCCATCATCTTCTTAGAGGAACCGATCAATGTGGCAGACGAATTTCTTGTTCATAGCTGATGAGAGATTGTTGGCTGATTTTGTCAAACGTTGAGGGTACGTAGCTTAGACCTGGCCAATTGGGATTGATAGGCCGGCTTAGCCTGGTTAAGGCATGATCCATTAGGCCTGCCTAACTAAACAAGGTGTGCTGGAGGCGTGGCCCATGGTACGACTCGTGAGTGATGGCACGGGCATGGTTGAGGCACACTGTGTCGTGCCAAGCAGCAGGGTGCGAACAGGGCCAGCCTTCGGGGGTCAAGCGGGGCGACCACCCAGGGCCCCTAAATCCTGGGGACCCATGTATGCGCATTCGACATATTCCTGTGTGTGCTCTCGTCCTACCCAAAAGGAAGCTGACCCTACTGCCTGCTCCCGTCCAGTCCAAAAGGCAAAAGCCTAAAGGAACGTCTTGGTGATTGGGCGACACGCGGCACTAACCCTACCGCTGCCCACTGATATCATGATCTTCTTGACGGCTCCACTCCCCGAGACCCTGACGTCCCCGTCAGGCCTGCTCAGCTCACTCCGTCGCTCACTATAAACGCTGCTCCTCGTGAGGCTGAGATCGTGTCACCGTGAGTCTGTGACCTGTCAAGCCATCACCCGTGCGGCCGTGCCAAGAGGAAGGCAAGAAGCCAGGAACTGAAGGTCTATTGTCTGGATTATGTGTATTTGTATTTCCATATAATCATCTTGAGATTAGCCGATTAGGTGTGATGCCTAATATTACCAATGTCACTTGATTATTAGGGTTGAGGCTTTCGTGACCGTGATTGATCATGAATTCATGATCGTCAATTCGGCAATCGGCGTTCGTGGTGATTGGTGAAGCGGCCCTATAGCGTGTACTTGCTGAAGCGGCCCTATAGCACAATGAGACGGTGACTCGTCTTAATTATCTAAGTGGTGATCCTTTCAGTATTTCAACCGCTAATCTATTTTTTTTTCAATTTTCAGCACGTTCTTGATATCGTGTCTTCTAGAAAGCATGCATCTGGCAGCGAAAAAAGAAAAAAAAGGAAATGAGTAGATGAGTTGATATAATCATAGAATGGATCTATTGACAAATTTTTTAAGAGTAATACTGAAAGTGCATCTAGCCCCTATGTGTGATTTTGGTAATTAATGACAATACATATGGACTAACAATATTGTTGAGATTGTTAGTAGGTTGTTCAATAGGTGAAGCCTAGGTGAAGAGACATGCATGAACTCTAGGTGAATGGGAAGATTGAAAGTACATCGAGATGAACGAGCTCTAGGTGATGCTCGGATGTGATGCATGGAGGAGAAATATGCATCTAAATAAATGAGCTCTTGGTGATGCTCATAAGAAGAAGAAGCTCAATAAGATTAGCAATAAGCTTGAAGGCTAAGTTACTTGTGGAGATCAAGTAACTAAAGGTATGACTTGTCAATAGAGTTTTATGGACTAACCCGTGTGCTATGTGTTTAAGAATGAGTGGGGTTAGGTTCTATATGAAGATTGACAATATGCATGAAAGCTAATAAGTTACTTGTGGAGATCAAGTAACTTAAGGTATAAATGTTGTCATTTAGGTTTTATGGACTAACCCATGTGCTTTGTGCTTGAGAGTGAGTTGGGGTTAGGATCTATAAGAAGGCATATGAATTGAAATCACATATGCCAAGAGTGAAGAACAAAAGTGGACTCCATATATGAAAAAGTGAATTCCTTGAAGATGTTGAATACAAAGTGGTTTTTTTATGGCAAAACGGTGAAGGGCAAGCAAGACTCGACCGCGATGGACCATCCGTGGTGAAGGGCAAGCAAATGGCTTGGCGCCGAAGGACCAATGCGGTGGTGAAGAGCGAGTGAAGGCTTTGCGCCAATGGACCGTGCGAGGCTATGGGAAGCTATGGATGATTCACATAAATCATATGAAGAATCAAGAAGAGATGGAGTGAAGATTTTATGGAAGTTAGCAACCCTCAAGGTTTGAAAGAAAAGAAGCGGTACTTGAAAGTTTTCAAATGCTCAAAGTGGTTCAAACGAGTTTTATCTTTGAATTTGAGTATAGGTATGCCGCACTATTAAGAGGGATGCAACGTGAGCTAATTGTCGTATCTCAGTGCTCAAGAGTTCCCAACCAAACCCAAAGTGAGAGTTTGTTGTTAAGAGTCCGGAGCGGAAAGTGCGGAAGTGTCCAAAATAGGTTTTGGAGTGTTCCTAATTTGATCCTATGTGTTTTAGGTTATGAATTCAGTTGGGATGTGTAGCCCTCTGAATAAGCTTTCCATAGAGTCCAAAATCGTCGAAATCGGACTCCGGAATCAAAAGTTATCGCCGTTTTTCGGAGGTCAGCTGTGCTGTGGCCGGAGACTCCGGTGTGGGTCGGATACTCCGGTACCTGGAAAGGCCGGAGACTCTGGTGAAGTCCAGATACTCCGGTGAAATCCGGATACTCCGGTACCTGGAGTGGCCGGAGACTCCGGGAAGTCTCCGGGGCTGTTTTCTGGGTTAAGTGCCGACTGGAGACTCCGGTGTAGGCCGGATACTCCGGTAAAAGTCCAGAAAAGAGCGTAACGGCTAGTTCTGACACATTCTGTGACCGTTCTGACGCCGTATTTGGATTTAGGGCCGGATACTCCGGTGTTCACCGGATACTCCGGTCAGTTCTGTCAAAAACAGTAACGACTAGTTCTTTGGAGTGGGCTATTTATACCCCACTCACCCCATCCTTTGGGGCTGCTGGAAGGGGCACGAAAGAACACATTTTTAGAGCCAAAAGAACCTCTCCCACTCCATTCTAGTGTGTGATTTGAGAAGAAAAGTGAGTTGGGTTGAGAGATTAGAAGATTGAGTGCAAGTGAGCTAAAATCCATTCTTGAGCACTTGAGTTCTCGGCAAGAAGTTCGTTGTCGTGTTTGTTACTCTTGGAGGTGAAGCCTCCTAGGCGGCTAGGCGTCGCCGACGAGCACCCAAGATTGTGGGTTGCTGCGGAAGTTTGTGAAAGGCTCGATTTCGCCTCCGCAAGGGAAGAAATCAAGAGTGGATCGAGGAAAGCGGTTGAAAGAGACCCGGCTCGTTGGAGCTTCCTCAACGGAGACGTAGGATTCACGGTGGTGAATCCGAACTTCGGGAAACAAATTTTTGCGTCTCCTCTCTTGTTTCCTTACTTTTAAGTTCTTGCTCAAATCTTTATGCATATTCCTCGATATACTTGTTTGTGTGTATTTGAGTGTAGGTTCTCCGTAGATCTACTTGGAATCATCTCCGGGAACACACGATATCACTTGGTTTGAGCTAGAACTCTCTACTCATCATTTATATTCACTTTCGGGCTCAGTTCTGTACAGAACCCGGAGAATCCGGCCTTTACCGGAGTTTCCGGACCTGTACACACCGGAGTATCCGGACTACATCGGATACTCCGGATGAACAGTAATTCCAGACACATGAACAGTATTTTCAGCCTTTTTCAATTTAAGTTTTATTGCATATCTCTTGCTAGAATTGAGTAATTTTTGTCACCTTAGGATTGTAATTTCCACACTTATGTAGGGTGATTGTGCACTAGTTGAGCCTAGCATATTTAGGTTTTTCTCTTGTGAAAAACTCGTTAGTTTATATTCCGCTGCAAGTTTAGGCTAACGGTAGAAAGGGTTGAATTTTTGTAAAAACATCTATTCACCCTCTCTCTAGGCGACATTATTGTCCTTTCAAATACAAGCAGTTTAAGGAACCCGAATGAGTTGATGATAGTTGTTGTGGAGGAATAATTTAATGGGAATTCAGAAGACCAGGATCTTGTAGAAGGCCATATTGATATCAATGAGGATGATAACAATGTGAGTGATCATGTGCATACATTTAATTCATCTGCTAGTGTTGATGAACAATCGGTTTTTACTATGGATATCTGATCCAAGAAATTAAGGTAATCTAGATAACAAAGCAAGGGACATATTAGTTGAGAAGGGACCTATAAGAGAAGAAAATGTTAATTCCCTTTAGATGGTAACTCTAGACAATTTTCGTATGCTCGTTATTCCAGAATAATGAGCAATGGAGAGGTACATTGTCACGTCCTAATTCCCTAATCATGTCATTAAACATAAACATATCATTAAGCATCATAAGTACCATGTTTATTGTTAAGCATTTTGGATTGCTTGCTATCTCAATTGGTGTTTTGATTTTTGCTAGGCGTTTTGAAAATAACCAATGTTAGACTTTTTGTTAGTTTAAGTCTTGCTTAAAAGTTAATTGTTACACAAGTTGTTATAAAAGTTTAGCAGCAGTTAAGCTTCTCTCTCTTACGAGTGGGACCCACCTTTGGCCGGCCTCACCCCTCCTCTCTTTTCCCCCTGGGCGCACATCCCTCTCCACCTCAGCTCACTCCCTCTCTCCCACCTCTCTCTCTCTCTCTCTCTCTCTCTCTCTCTCTCTCTCTCTCTCTCTCTCTCTCTCTCTCTCTCTCTCTCTCTCAGCTGCATAGAGCAAAGACAACAATCCCTCTCCTCTCCCTCAAGCACTCTCTCCATTCTTTCCCATAAATCCCACCCAAGGAGAAAGAAACGAGATTTGCATGTCACTCTATAACATTCCTCACCTCTCTAGCTCTTCACCCATCTAATTCTTACTCATATGCACGAAGGTTTGGAGGATTACGATCAAATTCGTCACACTTGTCATTCGGCAACTTTCAACAAGTTTGCTCTCCCTTCTCCAAGTGTTTTCCTTTGGTTCTTCCCCAAATCAACGTCCTCAAGCCTTGGTGAAGGACCTTGGGTAAGTACCATAGGGTTTCTATGATAACATTGCAAGTTCGAGCTCGATTTTAGTTGAATTTATGGACAGTAATGGAAGACTAGCAAAGCAATGTCATGCTCTTGAGGCATTAGAGATGGAAAGAAGGTTTTGATGAGATAGCCAGTAAATTGAGGGTGTAGAGTGAGTGTATTAGGTTTAAAACCAATGTATTAGTGCTATTGCATATTTTTGTGGTTTAGATTTCAACATACAAGTCGATTTGATCAATGAATCGTCACGAACAATTGTTTTGCAGAACTCCGGAGAGTCCATATAAAAATTCGGAGAGTCCGGGATATCCCAGAGAAAATCCAAAAACTCGGAGAGTCCGAAGAATTATGTTGAGACTCCAGAAAAATCCAGAGATTTGTCCGGAGACTCCAGACTCACGTTACTTTCTGACGATGTTTAGATCGCACTTTCATTGTTTCTTTGTATTGTTTTGTACTTTTAGTTTCATGTTAGTATGCATCCACTACTGATATGCGTGATGCAATATATTTCATTGTATCTCTTTCATGTTCATCATTGCACGCGTTCTTCTTTAGTGAACAAAGGACCAGAGGGTGACATGGGTGTGATTGAGGGTGATTCGAAGGTTATTTCTATTGCTTGTGAAGCTAATAAACAAGGCAAATATATAAGCATTTTCATCTCATTACGTTGGATCATATATTGTGTCAATTGATAGGTTATGCTTTATGTATATTTGCATGTCAATGAGTCTTATGTCGTGTTTTGGTTATATACTATTTGTTGCATTACTCTCCCTTGATATTGTTTATCGCTTGATCCTTTGTAACCTGGGTTGTTCATGTCACATAATGGCCTAACTTAAAAAGAATGTGTTATGCTTAGCATGGCTTATGTCCTCGGTAGAAGTCGAGCGGTAGTTCGACTATTGTTTGCGAGCTTAGAGCTTACCTTATATCACAAAGATAATAATGATGGGGGATGATGTAGGCTAGTGAGGATGAGCAGATATTTGGATGGGCAATAGGGATGGCTCGAGAAGAGAGTCTCATATGCTATAGGCTCTCTTGAATCGATCAAGCGTCGTTCGTTGTTGCAGTTGACTTTAGCATTTATCCGTACTTATCATGTATCCGTATATGGGACGGATGAGCCGAATACCTTATGTAGCTATGATATTTTAGCGTGCTAGTATCGGGTGTTGTCAGCATAATAGACTTAGAAGGGGTATCTAGTTTGCTCTAGTCATAGTTCTAGATGATCCCCACATGCCGATGCGCATGTTCAAATGGTTAGGATTTATTTGGGAAAGGTTGACATGAGTACCTCTTGTGTGGATTATTCAAAGCATATTGACAAAGTGTTTTGCTCCGTTGTAAGATTTTCAAATCTAACAATAGCAAAAATTCATTAAAAGATAATGAACTTAGAGATTGAAGGTATCTCAGCGAAAGGCTCAAAGAACATAAAACTAATATCGAGCATATTAATAGCACGAACTAGGTTGAGTAAAAATAAAACAATTGACAAAGATTTCCAACAGAAATCATAAAGGAGAAAGAACGGTTGAAGCAAGTTTTGTTACGAATAGTTGCCATTATGAAATATCTTGGTAAACGAAACTTGGTTTTTAGAGGATCTAGTGAGCTGTTTTACAATGACAATAATGGTAATTTCTTAGCTTATATTGAGTTGATTGTAGAATTTGATTTGGTGATGTAAGACCACCTTAGACGTATTCAAAACAATAAAATTCATTGTCATTATACCAGTCATAAAATTCAGAATGAGTTGATTTCTCTTTTGGTTTCCAATGTTACAAATACTATCTTATAGATTGTCAAAGAGGCTAAATATTTCTCTATTATCCTTGACTGTACCCTAGATGTGAGTCATGAAAAATAGATAACTTTGATAGTTCGATGTGTTAATATGTCTGAGAAAAAAACAAAAAATTGAGAGTACTTCCTGGGGTTCTTGAAGATAGATAATACATCTAGTTTGGGTCTTTTTAATGTATTACTTGAGTCCATGAAGTCATTTGATCTTAATATTGATGATATAAGGGGTTAAGGTTACGACAACAATTCAAATATGAAATGAAAACACCAGGGGTACAAAAATAGTTGCTTGATATTAATCCAAGAGCTCTGTATATGCCATGTACTTGCCACAGTCTTAATCTTACTCTTTGTGACATGGCAAAATCATGTGTTAAAGCTATTTTATTTTTTAGTATTGTGCAACAAATATATATATTATTTTCTGGTTCTACCAAAAGATGAAATTTTTTGCTTCACCATGTTCCAAGTTTAACTGTGAAATTATTGAGCAATACCCGTTGCAAAAGTCGAATTAACAGTGTTAAAACAATTAGATATCAAGCTTCTCATCTAAGGTCAGCTTTGTTTGAGTTACGTCAAGCTTGTGACACCGAACCCAAGAACAAAAGTGATGCAAAAAAATTATTCGACGTTCTTGGTAACTTTGAGTTTATACTTGGTATGGTTATTTGGCATGACATTTTATTTGCTATAAATACTATGAGCAAGAAGTTGTAATCATCATCCATGTGCATCGACTCTGCCTTGCACCAAATTGAGGGTATGATTCAATACTTTGAGAAGTATAGAAATGAAAGGTATGCATCTAGTGTGAACACTGCCAAAGACCTTGCATCTGAAATGGGTGTTGAGCCATCGTTTTCAGTAAAACCTCATGCTCTTAGGAAGAAATAATTTAATGAAATTGATTGCAATGAAGAAAAACTGCAAGTTGAGAAGGTTTTTGAAGTTAATTACTTTTTGGTCATGATTGATATGACAATAACTTTATTAAAAAATAGAGTTGAAGAACTCCAAATGTTTAAAGGTATATTGGGGTTTTTACTGAGTTCAACCACCTTAAAATCACTAAATGATACTGAACTAACAGATTGCTACACTAAATTTACAAAAACTCTCTCTCTATGGTTCATCTGATGTAGAGTTAAATATCTAATATCTGAAATAAGTATTATGCAATTGACTTTGCTGGATAGAATAATGTTTGCTACATAGATTTTTGAATTTATTAGAGAAGTGGGCCGCTATCCTAATATTTCTATTACTTATCGAATCTTATTTACTATATCTGTGATTGTAGCATCGGTTGAAAGAAGCTTTTCAAAGTTGAAGTTATTGAAGAACTATTTGAGGTCAGTAATATCTCAAGAAAAGATTAAATGGTTTGACGACTTTATGTATTGAGAAGAATTTACTGGATGAGATTGATATTGATACCATCATTAGTGACTTTATTTCTGTAAATATTAGAAGAAATTATTTTAGATGATCTCTATATGTAAAATGCTTTCTTTAGTAGTCTATATATTATAATTTTAATTTTTTAATGCAACACCATTAGATGTGACAAATTTTTTAATATCCAGAATATCATCTTCGCAATTGATATATAAATATTTTAAAGTTTATATTTAATAGCTCATATTTTTAGTTTCACCATAGCCTAACAAAATATCAGGATCGGCGCTGGACGCAACAACAACGTGGGGCAACCGAGGCGGAGGCGTAGTGGCATCGCGACGTGGTGCTTAGCCAGACCGTGCGATGCCGATACAGCATGCTGCAACATCGACCTAGGCACGACATCACGCATAACCCTCACATCGTGCCGTGCCTAGATTATACCTACAATAACCGGTATCATACCGACCCTTTAGACAGTCCAATTGATCTACTTTACGCAGCGTCTAGTCACGCGCCACGGGCGAACAGGACACAAGCACCCGCCAAGTTGTAGGAAGCGCGCAGGCCGGGATATATAGGGATATTCCATCGCCGGCAGGTTGATGCACACTGCGATCGATCATACCGTCGTGCACGGATTCACGTGTGTCGGATCTGCTGCTTTTCCGGCCCCCTCAGTTCAGAGGATTCAGATCGGATCCCGTCCTGCTGTCTCCAGGTAATCACAAGTGTAGTTCTTGAAACAAGATTGGCCTCAACAAGACCAGAATAATCAAGTGCTAGACCCAGCGCCGGAAATACCTTTATCTCGGTGGCCAATAACTTTCAAGCGGCCGTGATGGTTTCACATGCCGGGCAAGGGCATCCCGACGACGATGACAGTAGGGGCCAAAGCAAACCCCTTCCTGCTGCAGGCTATTCCGGGCAGATTTGCCCCTTGTTCATACATCCAGACCAAATAAATTACGTAATTTCTAGAGTAAAAAAAATACAAGATAACATACAACCGTCCTAGTTAGATGCCTCAGCTGTTCAGCTTAACCTGAAACCAAATACACTTTATAGTTGCTTCTTTGACTCCCTCTTAAATAACGGAGCAGACACGAGCACAATTAGCTGCAGCTGCACAACTCAGGAATGATCTCGTACACCTCGAATGGGATGTTAGCCTTTGGCAGCTAACAACATCGGCTAAGAAGCACACTGTTGTACAGACCTGAGCTCGTTGCTGGAAGCAAAGCATTCGATGCAACTCAGATTTCCAGGCTATCTAGTGAAGGCCGCAGTCTTGGTCTACTTGATCTATCGTGATGCCAGGGCTAAGACCATCTTGCATCTGCAGCTCAGATCCCTGTTTGTGGTACACATGTTACAAATAGTATATAGGAATACACAAAACTATCAGATGCAGCAAAAAGCGCAAAGAATGCTGAAATTAGCAATTGTTAACACCAAATGGAACCACAGGTAGTTCTCATGCAGAATATCTATCCACCAACATACGGAGTACACTCGATGTGTGGGACCCTAATCTATCTCATGGAAATGGCCTTGAGAAACTAATTTTGTCCATTGTGATGATCATGGACAGGAGCCAATGTCGCATTACTTCAGTATTGCAACATGTACATCCTTACACTTTGTTTCATGAACTATGATATGAATACCGCAGCACCCACCATAAATCACTAGCATTTGGTTCGATTTTTCCTAAGTAACTTTATGTAAGATCACTTATATTAGCGAGCCATGCGAAAGCAATACTGAATGTTAAGACCATGCATGGGGCATACTGTACACCAGATCACCAACCAAACTGACTACTACGATGCTTCAGAGTTCAGAGTACAGGATGCTGAACCATGACCTGGAAGGGCGGAATTAAGAAATAATGGTTGCTACAAAACAAAGGTACATCTTACCTGTGGCTGCAAAGATGGTAACTGCTGCTGCTGCTGTTGATCTTGGGGCATCATGTAGGATTGTGGTTGAGACAACCTGTAGTATGGCTCCTTGAGTTCAAATTTTCCTGTGGCTGTCTGTAGGATGCCACCTTGCTCCGCACCCACACCCCACATTTTAGCTTCAAGTAAGAATCAAAAGAGCACAAGAACTATATAAGCTTCAAATACAGAAGATCAAAGAGTGACATGAATAAAAAAAGGGTGCCCAACCTGACATCGTCAAGTATATTGTGTAGCTTTGAGCACTGTGGGCTACCAGATGAAGGTGGCCTGTTATTTCTTGGCCAGCCATGACATACAATGGCTGTGAAAGTACACATCGCAGTTGGTACCAGTGAGTGGTAGGGGATCCTGGAGCAGTGGTAAGCCACCTTTGCACAGTGCTGCAGTATAACATAGCAGGTTTGAAGTAGAGTAAACAAATCTAAAACAAATATTGCAACTCTACAATACTACTACAGTGATACAGTCTACGGAGAATCCAATATAGACTGAGATATACTGACCTCCCATTGAACAATACATCAAACCAACAAGCTAGCCCATGTACTCTAGTGCCAACAGATGCTACAAAACTCAGAGGAATGTCAATTTCGTAAAGCTCCTCTTCCTGGAAAAGAAAGATAAGCATGCCATATTTTCAGCAAACCAGCACAACTTACAGAAAATTTACATTTAATTTTGATCTCATCCTGTGGACTGCATTTTTACCTTCATGCTAGTAAAATCAAGTGTATGATATGTAGGCGGAGAGATCAATAATCTTGGGTCAAATGCATCCACAACAGGCTGCATGAGAATAGAATAAGCGTTTAGATTTGCTGAGAAAAAAAAAGAAGCCACTCAGATCAACAATGCTCACTCTTGGGTCATATACAAGGTACTAAATAAAAACACAAATTCCTAATGCCATGCTTGAATGGTAGCACAGAGCCAGGCGAGAATAATAGAAGAAAAATCGGAAGAATTATTCACTACAGCCATAAACTTCTAGGATAGGTCATAGGTCAGAAACAGAACACAATTAATTTTAGCAATTTAGCAGTCATATTTACCCCCTATCTATGCCCATTATTACAAATCACAACCCTAAATAATGGCAGACAAGAGGTATTTATGCCCCTATAAATTCCCCACTAAGAAGTCAAGAAGTCAAAGTAAAAGACCAGATGAAACTAGCTTGGCTCTGAGAGTCAACAATCAGCCAAAACTTAAGTCCATGCAATTTCAGGGTAACCTATAAAGCTGGATATTACATGTCCACAAAGGTAGATGAAAATAATATTTTTGAAAAACACAAAACCATCCATCGCAACATTTTCATTGTTAGCTGAATACGAGTTGAACTGTTAACAAATGAAAATAGCTGGTAACATCATAATAACCGTAACCTGTGAAAAATATCCCTGGAACGCTGAACCATGCAAAGGTGTAAGATCAACACCAAAAAAGTTGTGCTGCTGCCAAAAGAGAGCCTGCAAGCACACACGACCCAAATATTAGATTGCACCACGTGAGAGAGACCTGGGACTAAACTAAAGACACACGCCAAGAGATAAGTACTTCATAAAGAGAAAGTGCCCCAAGTTGCCTTATCAAACAACAACATAATCAAATAAGACAGATCTTTTTACAAAGAATAAGATGTGCTAGGAAAGCGAACAAGATGGCAACATAGATAACAAATCAATGATCAATGATCAAAGTGCTGCCAAAGCGAAGTTACCAGATAAAAATATAAATATGCTAGCAAATGTGGCAAAGATGGCGGTTGGTGTCCACTACAAAACGAATACATTGATTTATTGTATTAGCTCCGAGTCAAGTTTAAGATGGCACACTGTTGTATTTTTAAGGTGTAAGCACACTCGCTAAATACTGATGACAGTGCCCTACTATGAGAGAAAGCAGGGACAAGGTTCTTAATCTTTATCAATATCTTCCTACTCAAAACCTAGGAAGGTTTTTTCATAGACATTTTTTAATATTGGATGGATAGCTAATTGGATCCTAAAGATCGGCGGAGACTTGATTTCCGCGTTTTAATTATCAAAACCAAAGATGAACAAAAGATTACAGCAATTTGACTGAGCTTACTAGGCCACAGATACACCTTAATCTTCTCTTCAGAAAAGTTAAGGATTTCGGTGATGCAGCACTGGACTTCAAGCCCTAGTCAAGGCAATACTGCTACTTGGAAAACACTGTACCCATTAAATCAAGCCTTCAGCCTTTCACATTTCTCATGGATAAGAAAGATTGAGTATGCAACATCACGAACAAGTGCTATTCCCTCTTATATTAATGATCAACAAGAATGGAAAAGTAAATACACAACAACAGCCTCTGTCCCAAGCAAGTTAGGGTAGGTTAGAGATGAAACCCACAAGATCCAACAAAAAAAGATGATGAGAAAACAATAATGATAATAAATGTACTAGTAATTGAAAAATAAAAGTAATAGTGGTAAAAGGAAATACACAACAGCAAAAAAAAATCCATAGTTGCATTTACATATGATAGTTTGCAATAATATTAATATAGCATCACAAAAGGCATTAAACAACAAGAATGTAAGGAAAACCTAGCGATGATTTAGTACCTTGTTTGCCATTTCAACATAAAGGTATTCATCAGAAAATGGAGCCATGTGAATCCTAGAAATATTCAAGACATCAAGGAGCAATGAGTAATTTTGAAATATCAGAGGCTGAACAAAATAACCAATGAACTATGCATGTGACTGTGAGCTCATCATTTCCAATGTTATTAGACTGATTGAAAGAACATTAAACTCCTATGTTTCCAACAAGAAAAATTCCCCACTCGTTCTTCTAAAAGAACTGTATATGATCTCCTAAGTCCTATTTACATTCCAATCCCACCCTAAAGACTCTAAATCAGAACTTTCAAATGGCATCCTTTCAATGTGGGGTTCCATTGGCCCAAGATGACTTCAACTCAAGTGCATGCTGTCAAACTGAATGACTATGTGATAGTCTCATTATCAACGGGCCAAAACAACATAACCAAACCACTGGCCTTACTACAAGTTCCAAACATTATCTCACAATCAAGTCTTGCTATAGTATTTAAAATGTAACTGAACCAGACAAATGGAGACTAATTCTAAGACCACACAAATATGTACTTTAGTGACTCAATAACATGTAATATCATATGACACACACAATGCTTTGATGATTTACAAATATTTTAACATTCACATTCCATGATCAAGAGAAGCCACCACATCAATATGCTGTGAAGCTGCACAAGGATGCAAAAACTGGACCTCGTTTAAAGGTGAAAATCCAGAAAACAAGTAGTACAGGCAAGATATAAACAAAATGCAAACAGCCAGTTAGGTAATGCCTGATGAAATAGAAAGAATGACTAACCAAGCGTCTAAGCGTACAAGAAATAATCATGCAAATAGTTGGAAACCATATTGCCTTTTGATTTACCAAGTGAATTGAGAATAACTGCCGACTATCCATATTCCAGAGCAATTTAAACTTAGTATTTGTGACTGGAGGGAGTACTACTACTGCACTACCACTGAATTTAAACTTAGTATATAATGATGGCAAACATACCTTCCTGTTGTTGGAAACATTTTACCATCTGGAGCAAGGAATCTTTCTCTAGCTATAACATAGGACTCTAGCATCCTCTCATTAACCAAAAGGGTTCCTAAAAGCAATGGAGTACAAATAAATCACTAATGGATTATCTAATACAGAAAAGGTGAATCATGATATAGTTTATTCCTAAAAAATCCGAGTACACTGTCAATGTTGGAACTCGGAAAACAAAAATCCACTAATACAGTGAGCAAAATCAACGAAACAAATGGAGTTTTCTTCTGTCAAAAATAAAAAATGTAAGTGCATAATACAGACTCAATGAATGGTGCATAATGAAAGTGATGTCATTGTCACCTATCCTATTAGGCTATTACCAATTGGCCACAGCTAACAAGGGACCCATAAAAAGAACGGAAATTCTAACAACAGAGGTCTGCATACAGATACACTGACTATTCAAAACAGGTTAAACAGATGATAGCAACCTACCGATATAATTTCATTACCTAGCTGAAAAAACTGTGTATAACATAATACATAACAAGTCTTCTAATAAAAAGAATAATAGAACATCAATGTACGATACAGGCAGAAGAAAGAGGAGTGTAGGATCTAGGCATACAGATTAAAGAAAAATGATTGAAGCATTCAAAAGTGCCATACCCATAGGCTCAGAAATCAGTATGTCAGCTTTCTCTGGAAGTTCAACTTCTTCGACCTTTCCTTTGATGACCTACTTAGGAGGAAGTACAGTATCAGTTGAGGGTCAAAGGTAACCCCATAAAGGGTCCAGATCCAAGAGATACAAAACAAACCGTGATCCGTTGTCCAAGAGATGGGTTCCCAGAGATTAACCGTTGAGCATGTTCAGCCATTTCAGATGCCTCAACTGCATAGACATGTCTGGCACCAGCCTAACATTAACATACCAAACACCATTGTCATGTTATGTCAGACACAGAAATAAGAGAAACCGTGTAAGTTTAAAGTGCACCTGGGCAGCGAATAACGAAAGAATACCACTACCAGCTCCAACATCAACCACAACTCGACCCTCAAAGTCGGATTGGTTTTCCATAACAGCAGCATAGTATGTTCCTGAAGGGGAAGAATGTGCACTACCTTATTAATATTTATGCAGAAAGCTGAGTATCATGACATTCTGTGGATAGGGGAATAAAAAGAACTGACAACATTGGGTGAAAAGGTGACCTGTCCTCACAAAATCTTGTAACATATTTTGTTGATGCAATAGCTGGCCATAGTAGTGGAAATACATCTTTGCTGACGATGCCTCAATTTTTGTATCAAATTTGCTTATCGAAGAAATTATTGATCCATTCCCCAACGACTCACCTGTCATATAAGCATTAGTAAGCATTTTTGCAGGAGATAAAAGGAAATTTGTTAATTTTGCGGCATCCCTGTTGGCATAAGTTATGAAATCAACATATTTGCTGTATATTTATCTTTCATTTAAAAGCTCTGAGCCTCTGCAGGAGCAGAGTGCTCATGCAACTTATCCAAAATAAATGCATCAAATTGTACAGAGTTTAATCTGACTTATAGAATGACAGATATTCTCTGGTGGATCTGGCTGTGCAGATACAAAGCAAAAGATGTTCTCGTTCTAGGAATGTAACATAACCTTTAATCATGAAGGTACAATTAGAATATGTATGGAACTAAAATTCTGATATTTCATCAGATTGTACGGTTAGATGAGCGTGTGAAACCACAGTGTAACTTAGTATGTACTCTAAAATTCACTAGTACTCAGGGCAATTGTTTTCAGTCTTATATGATGCAAATATGGAGATATACAATTAGTGCTATGTATGAGGCTATTAAAACCAACGTTAAGGTAATGACTCAGAAATGATGCAAAAAAACATGCTGATGAAATTATCAGAAACAAGTAATGAAAGGACAAACCAGCTTTTCCACTAATCACTCGGTGTTTCCATCGTTGAAAAGTTAAATAGAAGGCTTTGCTCTCAGCTTCTGTCCTAAGAACAACATTAATCGCTCTTGAAAATGACTTCTGCCTCAAAGAATTGAGAGTTAACATGAAGCCATTTAATATGTACCCCAAGAAAGGTCTAATGTACAAGGACAGATAATGATCTTCAAGTTCACATATTAACTTTACCTCCAGTCCAAAGTAAGGAATTTATGAATAAGTTGTCAATAGTCCAGCAAGAATGGAAAAGGAGTGTTAAACAGCATGCATCTTCATGTCATGTGAAATGAAGTAACCACTTCTCGAAGTGCTATTTAGGTTCTATTTCAGGAAAGGTAGAGTATTATCAACTACTCCATGCATCGTTTGTCAAAAGCATAGCCATATCCTTTGCAGGCGGAAACAAAAGTGCCAACGTACGTTTGTCATCCAAATTTGAAGCTATATTCATCTACATTTAGAAACATTGATCATTTTAAAAGAACGGAGAATTTTGCAGCTTTGCCGATTCATCTAGTATCGATTAAGTCTGGATTGGAAGAAAATATACTGCAGAAAAACTATGTTCCGCAAACAGAATGCAATGCAATGCAACCTGCCGTATTGGTGCCATGCTACGCAACTAGTAATTCCACAAAGTCAGCACAAGCAACACTTGCATCCTTACAACGGAAGCCCCAGTGCAGAATGTACAATTCGATCAAACAGAAGCACAAAATTAACATACAACCCGTCGAAGCAACAGAATAGTACCTCCTCCACGCCAGCCTTGGCCTCCGACTCGTCGCTCACGCACAGCCACTCCCTCGGCCCCAGCTTAAATATCTGCAAAAACCGAAATAATTTACTCTTCAAACGCATGAAAGCAGCACGCGCCTCCCAAAACCACACTAAACCGAGCCAAATCACACCCAGAGACAGCACACCGCGTCCGCGCCACGCCCACTCCCCCCAAACCACATTCACGGAGATCACGGCGTCTACCTGCGCGTCGGAGAGGTTGACCTGCACCGTCGGCTCCACCTCGGGCTTCCCAGCCTTCACAAGGCTGAGGCGCGGGCCCCCGGTGGCGGCGTCGATCCCGAACGCGGCTGTGGCCCCGTCCGCCGCCGGCGCGACGGCGGCGGCCGAGACGTCGGAGAAGGAAACGTTGGGGAACACGTCCGGCGACGCCATTGCGCTTGGACCCCGGGATCGGGGAGGCCGCCTAGGGTTTGGGGCGCGGGGGCTAGGGTTCCTCGCGTGGATGGCGAGCAGCTGTTTGTACGCGTGGGTGGACTGCGGCACAGTGGAGACTTGTAGAAGTGCAGTTTTTTATGCGGGAGACGACGCGGACACGCCGCCAAAGCCAGAGAGACTCAGAAGGGCGAGTCGGAAGCAAATTTTAACTTTCATTTTTTAATGATATATATTTATTTTTTTATTTGATCGTTAGATCAAAAGATGGGTGATGTATATAGTGTTTTACAGGATCTTTTGATAGGTTTCTATAAATTTGTTTCCGAGTAGTTGGGCTGCAAGTCAGTGACAGGTGTTCCGTGCGAGTTTGTCACTTTAAAAACCGTCTAAGGCCTGTTTGGCAGTACAATTCGCTTAGTGGGAAATTCTATGAAAATTATATTTTGTTTTTTCAGATTGTGTAATTTATTCTTAAAATTCACTTATTGATAATTTGTTACAAAATCATATCGTCTAGCACGGTTTCTACAAAATCGGCAGCAGAAATTGTATCAAATAGGACCAAGTTTGTAGATCTCTGCCTAAATGGGGTAATTTGTAAATTGGGCTTCCGAAGCTATGGGTTTGTAATTTTGTTCGTTTCATTCGAAGCCGAAAACACATGTGGGCCGTGGGCTACTTATGGCGTTTATTGCATCAAACTTGTTTTAAGACATGTTGATTCACATCTTTTTATAAAGTATCGATTCAACCATTTTTACGACCTTCTCATGTTGATGCAATAATTTCTCAAAAAATGTTGATTATGTATATTTTAAAAATATTCAATCAGCATTTTTTACGACACAAAATGTTGAGTCAACATTTCAGGAAAGTGATCCAGCACCAGCATTTTATCGTGCAAAAGAAAAAGATTGCGTCAACAAAAAGAAATTAGCATCCCTGATTTGTTGGGGGCCGGAAATGGTAAAGGTCCATAAAGCCACAAAAAAAGACAAAGACATGCCGCCGGCCTGTCTACCAATGGCCTGCTAAAAACCCAACCGAAAAGGACGAAAAAGGGTTTGCTTGTTTCCACCTCTCGGCCCGCATAGAGAAAGAATTTGACTAGCCCAAAGAGGAAGGCAAAGAGGAGCAAGAAAGAAAGTATAACAGGCTTGTTCCATCAACATCATTTTGAACTATGGTGCAACTTTGTCACTTCTACTGGGAGAATGTGTTTGTAGTGGTAGACATTAAGCCATTGCTGATAGACATTAAGCCATTGCTCCAACTGATAGACATTAAGCTATTGCTTCAGTTCAATCACCTTTCTAGTGGTGTTTAAGTTAAAAAAAATAGAGCTTAATTGAGAAAAGATACATGCAAATCCTTATTTTTTAAGCAACCTGCCCCTGTTTACTGTCGGGAATAATCCTTGGATGCTTCAAGTAGGCATTTGGTGTTTGATTATGACAACATATTTTATTGGTTCAATGGAGCTGGGACACAGCTATGCAATATGAGTCTTGTGCTGTTCTCATCCTGCAGAAGCACTTGTACCACATAATGTACGGAACATCGTTTATGTTTTAGTTATGGTGTTGCTCTTCATCATTTTCATAGTGTCTTATGAATCCTTCAGGTGCTGATACAGCATTTCAAGAATTACTTTTAGAGCGGATAAATGCATTCTTATCTTTCGGTCATGCCTACTTCCTTGGTAGGTTCATATTTTAATTTCTTGTTGCCAGTAGCTCTGTGCTAGTGTCTATGGGATTGTTAGATTAAGTCATGATATGACATTCAACCAAGTTTCTTCTCTTTGTTGCCATTTGAGAATTGAATGAAAAATAATTCTTACCTCTCCTTTTCTGTAGAAGCTATCAATCTTTTCTGTGAAGTGCTTTATGGACAGACACAGAAAGGCAACTCATCATTTTGAATGCGTTCTGATCACTCACATTTATGTTAGGGACATAAGATAGTACCATAATTACTGCAAGTAGTCCCATCAACCTATTAGTTCAAACACTGTAGAGAAAAATGAATTACTAGATTTCTGTTTTAGCAAATTAAAAGGTGATACAAAACCAATACTTGCACCTAAGAAATTAACTTTTTAAATGGGGGTGTTTCGGTATTTCTAAAAACACATATTTAACCGACTGCAAATATATTCTGCTTTAGTACATGAATTTTAGACTAAACTGCCTTTTGCATTTCGAGATGTCTTGTATTAGGCCAGGTCCAGCAGCGTCTCTTTCCGTATTCTAAAAATACTGTGCCGATGAAATCAAGCGCTACAGTATGCATTTGCCGCTCGGTGCTCGCCTCCAGCAGCGTCGGCTTCTGGTCAACAGCGATGCAGCCGATCGGCAAATCCAAGCCAGCGTCGGCATTTTTGCAGCCGGAAGAAGGGCTCCCGTATCACTGTGCTCAGTGTATGTGTGTGGGTCCGAGGAAAGAAAGAGAGGAATGGAAGGTAGGAAATGGGGTAGCTGCTGGAGATGAAAAAATAAGGGATGCTGTAATAGTGATAGAGGGTGCTGTAATAGTATTTTTGAGGATGAAAATTTAAGGTAGCTGCTGGAGATGACCTTACTTTGCTTCTGCATGTACTAATCATAATTAAACAGAGCTCTTAGAGAGTGTCCTACCAATACATTTCATAGGTTTTACGAGTCTGCGGTTAGATTTTACCTTAGGGTTAACAATTTTTGACTTAGCCAAATCTACAGGTATATACGGGGCTTTGGTGAAGGGAAGGCCGTGCATCTTCTCGTTGTGAAAGCTGAAACATTGACAAATTCTGGCATCCCCATCCGATAAGTTCTCACTAGCTATTATAAGAGCCCTCACTTCTTGCACCGCAAGCGCGACCTGTACAACAGTTATACCAGTCCTGATGAGGTCGTTCTTTGCCCCGACAGCCAGCAGAGCATGTACTGCCAGCTGCTCTGTGGCCTGGTAGAACGCGAGCAAGTCCTTCGTCTCGGGGCAGTTTTTGCCTCGGCCTTCCTTCGGTCTATCAGCTTTCTTGAGCAGCATTGGTGTGACCTAGTTAATGAGAATGAGGGGATATGCAGCTCTGGGTCATGGAAGGGAATTCTAGGCAGGCTCTAGCCTAATGTTAAGTACATTGAAGCTGTTCTTACAGGCACGATGGCGCAATATATCCCCATGTTTGAATTCTACAGTGATGGCAGGATTCCCTTGGTCCGCACCACGTATGCTTTCTCAGAGAGCTATTTTGGCGTCAATCTGAGGCCACTGTGTAGCCCGAAAGACGTGTCTTACACCATTCTCCCAAACATGGCCTACTTTGAGTTCATACCATTGGAGAATGGCCTCAAGTTGGCAGATGATGAGGTGGTGGAGAATGACAAGCTTGTCAGCCTGGTGGATGTCAAGGTTGGATGCTACTATGAGCTTGTGGTTACCACATTTTCTGGTAAGAGTGGCTCTTGCAAATATCTCATGTAACCTTCAAATTTGCATCGAGTATGCAACTCAGATTAACTGAGAACGACGATACCACTACTCACAGCAACAGCGGATGTAGGCTGCTAGCTTGTAAAGCAAAAATAAAAGAAAAGAAAAACTACTTTGTTCTGCACATTTTTCAAGACCAACAGCACACATATGTATGTCCAAAACTCTGAAGTTTATTTTTGGCTCAGGTCTTTACAGGTACCAGGTAGGTGATGTGCTTCAGGTCACAGGCTTCTACAACTGTGCACCCCAATTCAAGTTCATCTGCCGGAGAAATGTGATCCTCAGCATTGATTCAGACAAGCCCAATGAGGAGGATCTCCACAATAGCGTCGCCCATGCCAAGAAAATCCTGGAGAAGCGAGATTACCACCTCTTGGAGTACACTAGGTGCACTAACACCTCCACTGCCCCTGGCCACTATGTGTTGTTCTGGGAGATCAAGTCCACCTACAAAGGCACAACCCCATGTGCGCCTCTCGATGCCCAGCTCCTTCAGAGCTACTGCATTGCTGTTGAGGAGTCGCTTGACTATGTCTACAGGCGCTGTAGAGCCCATGACAAGTTGGTAAGGCCACTGGGGATACGGTTGGTTGAAGCTGGCACCTTTGATGCTCTGATGGATCTTTTGGTCAGTCAAGACAGCTCCATTAACCAGTACAAAACTCCAAGATGCATTGAGTCCGGTCCTCCGCTAAAGTTTCTCAATTCCAAGGTCATTCATTGCTTCTTTTGTCCCCGGGATCCTGAATGGGCTATGTAAGGTTTCAGGTTTAGCGATATATTATGCTTCTGAGGTTGTTCCAAACTCTTTTTCATTGTATTGTATGCTGAAAGGGGGAGCATCTCTGGCCTTTCACTTCGTTTGTGTGGCTGCGTCGTTCTGAAGCTCCCCTGTTAAATAATTTGAGAGATGTCATTGATGTTTCTGGCATTCGCTTTATCTTGTTTTCTTTGGCATATGGGTGGTGTAACTGGCTCTTCGTTCAAATTGCAGTTCTTTGTAACATTTGGTATTGAAGTAGCATGAAGCTGATTAGTGACATGGTCATTCTGAGGCATGGCGTGCACAAGTTGCTTCCCTCTTTTTCCTACACAGCTGCACTGTTCTAGCATGGAGGAGCATTTTTTGAATCCCCTCAGACATTAAGAATGATTATGGACATTGACGTATCAGCATTTAACTGGAAGTAAGTGGATGGTGATTTGTTTGATGTTTCAATGGTGATTTTGTGATTGTTCTACTGCTTAGCAGCTACTGGTCTCTGCTGTTGTATACAAGTGACACATTCTGAAATGCTCTCAGTACACGAAAGGACAGCTGATTGCTACACCAGGCACAATTGGTTCTCTTGGCCCACGATCCTTACTGGGCCTAGCGGATAGTTTCAGTCCACATCTTCACAATCCTCTGGGCCCAGTTGGTTCTCTCTGATCAGATCAGATTTTAGATCACTGCACTGCACCTTTCCAGCAAGGAAGCGAAAGAGTGACACATGATGCTCAAGCTTGCAGAATTATTTATGAACGTGCATGGTTTCGATCGTTTTGCCACGGTTTGAAAAAAAAAGGTTGGGGCTAAACTTCATATGCCTGAAATCGAATCTACGCACGTCTAATTCTAATCTAATAACGTCTGATCATCTTCTTCCTTCGTTCACTTCTTCCTCCCCGCTATGTCGTGACACGCTCCTCCACCCCACTCGTCTTCGCTAGTCTCTAGCAGCTCTTTCACCGCCACGCTAACCACTATTTTCCTCACCCTTGATGCCAACCCTTCCAATCACCCGTTTGCTACCCACAGCTTCAACGGCTCTATCACACAACCACCACCTACCTGTTTCGGTCACCTCTCCAAACATCCTCTGATCTCAGAGTTACTAGTAAACCTAAAAGCCTGAACCTACCTCCTCTAAACTCACCGGTGACCGTCACAGTCACACAGTCGCGTGGGGCTGAACTCTAGAAAGCATGAAGAAAAAAAACATGCATGCTTGTGATTCGTACGTACATACAGAGTAGAACACGATGGCCGGTTGGGAAGCTTCGTCGACTCGTCACCGATCCGATGTTAACGTCTGGATTAACTGAGCCTTGCAAGCAAACTTTACGTGTCATTTCACGGATGATTTGGGAACCACCATACAGTGTCGAGGAATCTGGTGGTATGGTGAAATTAATTTGTTGATGAGCTTATCAACAAATGATGCTTCTTTTCTTTTTCTGAAAGCCATGAGCTTTCAACCTTGGCAATCATGGTTGTCACGTTGCTTCTGAGCTAAGACTCGATGAACCAAAGTTAAGAGCAGATCAAAGCGATGATACGTGCGTACCGTACGTGTCTATGGAGGGAATGGACCCAACAGGATCTCTTTTTTCTGACTGTGCGTTGTCGTCCGTTCCCTGACGACCTAAAAAGCTCCATGTCAGCCTTTGCCATCTTTTTTCCTCACTGTAAAGTCATCGGCCGTGCCTGCCCTTCTCGAAATTGCTTTGCTCTCCAGTTGACAACGAAGGGTACCAAGCGATACCGATACGCTGCTGCATACTCACTTGCACTGCACATGTACGGCTACGTACCTCATCACCCCCTTTCTCAGGTCAAAACTCAAAATGTAGCAAGAAAATGCGCTGCTGAACGTACGATGGACACAGTGAACGGAATAGAGCAAAAGCAACGTAACAAGGTACTGTAGTAGTATTAGAAACTGACGAAACAAAAACGTACACACGTATGACATTATATATATATCGACATTCTACAGGCCAAGAATTAGTTGGGCTACTGCATTATAGGAGTATTATGTTTCAACGAATGCACTCCAGATTAGCAATGTTAAAACACAGATCTGCCGGGATCGTCGTACCGAGATGAGACTAGTAAAACAGAGCAAAGCTGGGTTAGTCAAACCCTACTGATGGCTATGTGTTGGGTCTCTTTGTGGTGCACCTGCATTACACATGACGTGAATCATTCCAGAGATTAGGTTTCAGGAATCTAGCCAGCATATGGCGGTGAGCATTATGGTTCAAAGGGAAAGCTGATCCTATACTATATTGCTTCCAAAAGTAAAATTTAACCTACCTGGTCGACCTTTTCTCCACTTGCAAGTTAAGTCAGAAGTCTATTCAATTGATTTTCTCTTAGGAGAGGATCTAACTAAATCTTGCTAGGCCAGACCTAAGCACTTGGTGTGAAGCTAATTGGTTAACATTATGGTGCGAAGCTAAGTGGGACGATACTTAATACTCGGCTTCTTTTTCACTTGTATTCGGAGTTTCGGACACGGTCTCTAATACATTTCTTTCGCGATTACTTTTAAAGCACTCGATATTGAAAGTTAATGGAATAAAAGTATTTGTCATGTCAACCTACTAATACGATTTTTTATGTGATAAATCTTGATATTTTGGTGTATATTAATGATCAAAATTTTCAAACTACATGCATCTCTAAATCATATCTATTTGAGATCCGAGGGAGTAGTGTTGAGCTGGTTAACATCATGGCGTGAAGCTAAGTGCAACTGAACTTGAATAATCATTTCACCAAAATGGCATGTTGAATGAATCTGGGAACTTTGTCAGCACATTTTACGCATCTTCCACATTGCTCATTTACGCATGAGCAGGGCATTGGATTGGGCAAATTCAATGAGCACAGTGCTTAGTGGAGCGATGTACTGCACTTGATATTAGCTGCAAAATGTTAGACATGCCATGAATGCATCGATCCTCTCTCCTACTCTGCTGAGTCTGCTCTAGCTGGGCTCTGTGGCTCTGCCATTGACATTGAAGAAGGGCCATGAACCCCCCTGGCAGGTTTGTCCCTCCCTCCATCGATGCCTGAGACGGCCTTCATTCATCCACGGAGGCCGATCCATCCATACATTTGCTGTTGCACGCAGACGCAGGGAATCAGCCAGGCCTCTCGCCTGCGTTGTTTTCCTTCCCGCAAAAACCACACGCTCGAGAACAAAGCTTGCAACCGCGATGCAGCGCCGCATCCGCCGACCCCCCTGCAAAGCTCAGCGATGAAGCCCGTCATGCTCAGGTACGGGGATTAAAATTTCGTTGAATTTTTGCAAATTTCAGGAATTCTAGAGAGAAACGGAATATCTAATTCTGAAAAAAAAAATTCGCAAACACATGTATGCACAGAGAAAGAACGAAAAAAATTCTGAAATTTACACGAAATTTTGTGAATTTTTTGTCTCTTCACCGGTAAAAAAAAGTTTTAAAATAAAATTGAAATATACATGGATTGGTTAATCAGTCGATGTTGCTTGGCCACAGGCTCACTCCTTCTGCAGCTACCTTGCCCCTCCCGGTTCCATTCACATGGACGTGGCGCATGCGAGGGGGTCAGCACAACAGGGTGACGGGGCAGGGAGAGAGGAGAGTGACACGAATACGAAGTTACGAACACGTAACAAAAGTGGTGGTAAAGCAGCAGGATGCTACCGAGCTCATTAGGGTTAGATCTACAGTATCACAGGTGGTATGCCTTTCAATAAATACCCTAGGTAAAAGGGGCCGGTGTTAAAAAAAAAATCATTTGGTACATTCGCACGTCGTCGGTCGGATGCGGCCGCGCGGCCAAACCAAACGAAACCAAGCCGTTGGCGCGGCGCCCAGCGCATCGGCCGCTTGAGCTGGAGCTCCAGGCGCAGAAGCGTCAACCAACCCAAGCGTCGAAGGGGCTCAGCCTTTTCGGGTTAGATTCCGATCAGGCTCGCTCGAGGTTGTGCCCTCGTGCGCCACTGCTTGCATCCGACGGAGGTGCGGTAGAAAAAAACGCAAGGAGCAGCTGCCCATTACTACTGCTATCATACCAGGACCCGTTCCGTAGAGCTCTTACTTTTATAGGCGAAGATTAATTGTTTGTCCCTATTTTTAAATTAAAATAAAAATAAAATAACTTATCGAAACATTTTTAAAGTATTCACAAATTCTTAAAGCTAAACTCTAACAAACAGACTCTCAGTGAGAAAGGAATTCTAACCAAGAATAAGACATGCTTAATATGAGTAGCTAATTTTCAATCGAGTAAATATAAGGGTATGTTTCACTTGACATAAC
Organism: Phragmites australis; assembly: GCF_958298935.1. Classification (NCBI taxonomy): domain Eukaryota; kingdom Viridiplantae; phylum Streptophyta; class Magnoliopsida; order Poales; family Poaceae; genus Phragmites; species Phragmites australis. Next base: position 29,577,047 of record NC_084934.1, on the reverse strand, counting down.
AACAGTTGGATAAAGATCTCATGGTTAAAAAAACTGATTAAAAAGTGAACAATATTTTTTTATAATAGAGATATATACAATTTTCTGATACATGTCAAATAAATATTCCTAACTGAGTATAGATCAAAGGAACAAATATATGATCGGACGATCGAATGGACAACACGCCAAGTGAAATAAAACCTCTATTTCAGTTAGTTGAAGCCTAGTAAATCCGATGCTTAATTTACATCCACGAACGTCACAAGGAAAATGAGGTTTAAGCTTGGAGGATTTTCTTTTCTTTTCTCTGCTCTGTTTGGAGCATGACATGCCATGTGCATGAATGAAGATTGTACAGGATGACACATCCGTGTTCGTGTGTCTATTCACTTCTGCCGCTGTATATATTGGTTCGCAGCACATTCCATGTATGTACGCTGTGTCATTGCAAACAAAGCAGCCTGTCCCATATATGTTCCTGTGCCCGTACAGCATTCAATAAACCTGCCCGGACACTTCAGTTTAAAAATATGTCATTTCTGCATTTCAGTTTGTTTTTCGAACTCTGACCACAGCAAGGTTGCAAATATTAAGATTGGCCACTCGAAAATGGCCTAGAAAAAATATTTTCGCAGTGTGTAAATTTACACAAATAATAATAAACATTAACGGCCGAAATTGTTCGTTGAGAACTTCACTATGCTTTCTCAAACGCGACACACAGAGCCGAGCATACTAGTGCCAACAACGAACAAGTTCCTGATTTGCTGATTATACGAATTACTAGCAGGTTCGACGGCACTAATTTAAGGATAAAATTAGGATTAATTTAAGAACAGGATTAGGAGTACTATGTACTAGTCAACATGCCCTACCAATTTGTTCACCAATAATAATAGTAGTAGTAACAACAACAAATCAAAAGAGAAGAGGCCTGTCAACCAACAGGCCATCAGCCATCTTTAAATTGGGGACACATCACTGACTTACCGTCCTACCAACATCTCCAGACCTCTTTAAAAATTCACCACCTACCCACTGCATTGCTGCTGGAATTTCATGAATTTCCTACATTTTAGCTTGAAGTGCCGATATTTCATAGGAACCAATAAAATCCTCACAAATTTTTCCAATTGCATTCCATTTTTTGTTTTGCAGTGATCGGTGTAGTTCCTGCAAACATCCGTCGAAATCCATGTGTTCCGCATTTTGTTCAGGTGTTCATGACATAGAGTAGATAGAAGAGAAAAAAAACACATTGCAAGTAGTACTAGAATATGATCATCTGATTACATGATGCGCCAGGAGCAATTTTCAAGGGAAAAATCTGGTCAAGAAGGGCTTTGACCACCTAATTAGCAGTACCTAGTAACCACGAGAAGAGGCTTCTATTACGAAAGCCTCTCTCTAACTACAGCTCGACGGCCGCCGGCGTCCCGGGGCGGCAACGTCACATGAGGCTGCAGGAATTGGCGTTCTCCTCGTTGAACATGCTGTACGACTCCTGCGGCGAGAACGAACGCGTGCCCGGCGGGCCGTACAGGAACTCCGGTGGCGGCAGCATCATTGGTGGGTACGGCATCTGCGGCGTCGGCGGCGGCATCGGCATCGGCTGCATGGGTACCACAGGCATGGGCGCGTAGTATGAGACGCTCGAGCTCGGGTGTGCGACGTTGTAGCTCATCACCGGATGCGGGGCGTAGTACGGGAACGCGCCGTGAGGCCGCTCCGGGCCCAGCGCTGGCGCCGGTGTCGGCTTCTCCGACGCGGCCTCACCCTCGCCGCCGTCCTTCTGCTTGTGCTTCTTCTTCTTGCCCTTCTTGCCGCTGCCGGCCTCCTCTCCGCCCGCCTCCTTGGCGGTGGCTTCTTTGACTGGCTCAGGGGCGCCCTTCTCCTTCGGCTCAGCCGCCTCGCTGTCCTTCTTGGCCTCGCCCTTCTCTTTCGCTGCCTCGGCTTTCTCCGGCTTCTTTTCTGAGCCCTTGTCCTTCTCCGGCTTCTTCTCCGAGTTCTCGGCTTCAGGCTGCTTGTCCTTCGGCGCCTCCTTCGGTTTCGCGTCCGCCTTGTCCGCTACTTCCTTGTTGCAGCCCTCCCCGGCCGCTGGCGGCGCCGCGGCGACCTCCTTGGGTTTCTTTGCCTCGGTGGCTTCGGCCGCGGGCGCTGGCGCCGGCCACAGTGCGGCCAGCTTACCGGCCTTGTGCAGCCGCCTGATGAGCGCGTCTGCGCCCACGCTGCCAGTGACGGTCACCTTGTGCTGCGCCGCGTCCACCGTCACCTTGTACACTCCTGATCATTCACAGCCGCAATCCATTCGATCAGAACTAACTACTTCACACCAATCATCGTCGCAGGAGCGAAGAACTAGGAATAGCCAGATAAACTACGTACCTTCGATGTTGTGCAGCACCTTCTTGACCTTCTTCTTGCAGCCCTCGCAGTGGATGGACACCCGCAGCACGGTGGTCTGCAAATACGCCACGCCAGTTCCAGCAGAAGACATAAACAAAAACGTCAGGAGAGAGCCTTCAGAAAAGCCCTTCCAATGCAGCACCTAGAGCTAGCATCCAACTCGTTTCGCTCACCGTGTACTGCAGCGGCTCTGCTTCCCCTGACGCCATGGCGAGCTACAGGCAGAGTAACTTCAGTGGAGCTCGTCGCGTGGAGCACTGAGCTGAGCTGAACACTCTGGGGCTCTGGTGTGGAGGTGGCAAGGGAGAGGGGCTGCCGAGGCAGCCAACCTTTATAATGAAGAACCAAGCGTAGCAATGTAGGAATATGAATTCCTCAACTGACAGGTGGGCTCTGATCCACAGGTGCGATGCGTGGCAGGGACCCAAAATTCCAATGATCTGGTCCGTTTGTTTACGTTCAAAAAATTCATGCCTAGTGAATAAATAAAAAAATTATAAGATAAATAAGAGAATCAATAAATAAATAAGTATTAAATAATAAAGATGTAAGGGCAAGATGAATATTAAAGGTCATAGCTGTATTTCATCTTGGAACCCGGCCGCCCTCCGAGCTCGAAACTCGTCTAGCCGGGGATGGTGACATCAGACCCACATTTTATCATTTTATCACATCATTGGAGGAGGACGATCATGGTTCATGATGGCAATTTGGAGTGCACCCTGATTAGTACCGGTTCCCTGATATACACTCAATTTGTTTTCTGCAGATCATGTGATCTTTGATAAGGATATTTTTTGTGCGAAGATGAAACATCGATCTCCTCGGCTTTTTTTCTGGCGTTCTGCATGCAGTAGCGTCAAGTCGTCAACGTGTGATCGATCAAGCTGCGAGCATGATCGATCGATCCGTTCCGGGTGGTCCAGGTGCAGGTTTGGCGAGGAGCTCGACAGGTCATTACAGGCAGCACCAACTTCGCGGTTGCAGCATTCAAAAGGCGCCTCTTTTTTTTGTTTTGTCTCTCTCGATCGATCGTAACGGAGCAGCACATAAGAATACTGGTAACTGGGCTTCTTTTCACTGCGCAGTCTTACAGTTGCTTGCGCTCGAAACCTGATCCGATGAAGCGACAATTTACGGTGTCCTGTTAGTTAAAAAAAAAAAACCGGTGTCTTCTCCAAGTAGAAGAACAAGGGGGCGTTCTGCGTACACCTTGAGAACCTGAAGAACTGTCCAATGAGCCATCTGCTACTCTCTCTCTCAAAAAAAAAAGAGCCATCTGCTACACTGAGCCGTGTGTCACTTAAAACTAGGTTGTCATCGACCGACTTGAATACTACCACGATGTCAGCAGCGGTAGCATTGCACAGTGCCGTCACACTGTGTTCCTAGTATTTTCCGAATTTTAACATTGCGACCCTTTTTAAAAGCATATAAATAGATTCCTAAAAAATATTTTTTAAAAATAAACTCTTTTACACAGCATCATAACATTTAACACAATTAAATAGCATGACATCATATCAATTAGCATCATAATAATTATGACGTATGATCTTCTATGTTAGATTGTAATATTATATGTGGTAATAACTACAACGCAAAATATCATAATGCTATTCTATTTAATAGCCACGTCATAAAAATAATTTATTTTTAGACATTATTTTCAGATAGTTTCATGTCTAGAAAAAGTATTCGAAAAGACTAAAATCTAAAAATTCCGCCCGTAGCCTCAGCCAAAAGTTAGTGCGTACTCTGAGAGGCCTGAGTATGTACCGGGGTAACAGTAGCAGGCCTAAACCCTATGGATCGATGGAGCTATGTGTGCAGACGTAGCTACCGCGAATGGCGAGGCGCCGAGGCAGACAGAGGAAACGTACCTACGCCTCGCGCATCTTGAAGACACGCATTTTTCGCGGACCAGGTAGCACCCGTAGATTGTTGGTGGCACGAACGCTGGCAATGCATGCTGTAGACTGTAGTGACCGCGCTGCCGTATACGGAGTCACTGCCACATAATTATTGAAAGCCCATGATATATTACAGCCGACGTTTTAAGAACTCGTGGCTTATAAAATATTTTTAAAGTTGTTAAAACAGACTTGTCTAGTCAGTCGTCTATACGTGAATGAATTTATAAACTATTTTTATAAATCTGTTTGTTTGTATTATATAGACACATGATTTTTAATATATATATATATATATATATATATATATGCATATTGTTATAGATGGTTTCTTATAAGATCTGTATGTATCTATATAATCGATATAGCTAGAATTTAAAAAACACATATGTATTTAAAGATATGTGAACGTTTTCAAATTTGATAGCTTGTCTTTCATGGCTCTTTTAGCTTCCCACGCATTGAAAGTTTAGCTAGCGCTAAGTGTTATTTTGGTAATTAATGTAATAATTGTGTTAAGAATTGTTAGTATGTTATTCCATACGTGATACTTTAAGAATTGAGTATGGATTCATTAAAGAACATCATATGATCAAGATAGATGCATCAAGATGAATAAACTCTAGGTGATACTCATTAGATGAAGAAGAAGGTAAAAAAAAATTGACGATGAGCGTGAAAGCTAAGCCTTTTGTGGAGATTAAGTGACTAAATATAGGCGATTAACACATGTACTATGTGCTTGAGAGTGATTGGGGTTAGATTTCATATAAAGATTGATAATAAGAGTGAAGGTCAAGTTACTTGTGAATACCAAGTGACTTAAGATGTAAATTTGTCAATTAGATTTTATGGACTAACTCATGTACTTTTTGCTTGAGAGTAAATTAAGGTTATATTTCATAAGAGGGTATGAGTTGAATTGAGATATTCAATATGCCAAATTGGAAGATCAATATCTAAACAAGTTTAGTGTACAATGTATATGCTTGATACTTACGGTTTATGTCTAGGTGGTAAACCAAATGAAGATGGGTCGAAAAGTAAAGTCTTCTATGCTTTGTATATGAGAAGCTATCAAGAGAGTTTCATTAAGCTTCCGGAGATTGTGTGAAGATTAAGATACAAGCGAGGATGATCAATGCTATCAAGAGAATAGGAATAAATGATGAGGCTTGAAGAGTTATAAGAACCATCGGGGCTTGGATGACATGTTCGTCAAGTCTGATAGTATTGCTTAAGCCAGAGGTATAACTAAAATATGTTCTCTAGTTTTATCGGCCTCAAGGAATTTGGTGGGAGACCGGGTTATAGGATCGATAGCCGTACTATAAAGATGGAATGCCAAAAGAGTTGCTTGATTGTTGTGTTTGAATGTTCATCTAGCCCTAAACGTGATTTTGGTAATAAATGACAATATCTATGGACTAACAATTGTATTGATAATTGTTAGTAGATTGTTTCATAGGAGATGGATAAGTGAGACAGTGTGGATTCGTTGAGGAATAGCATGAGATCAAATAAATGCATTGATGTCATTGAGCTCTAAGTGATGCTTGTGAGATGAAGGAGAAGCTTAAAAAGATTGACGATAAGCGTAAAGGCTAGATCACTTGTGAAAATTAAGTGACTAAATGTATAAGATTGTCAATTGAGTTTTGTGGGCTAGGCCATGTAATATGTGCTTGAAAGTGAGTAGGGTTAGGTTCTATATGAAGATTAACAATAAAGAATGGAGACCAAATCACTTGTGAAGATTAAGTTACTTAAGGTATAAAGTTATCAATTTTGTTTTATGCTCTAACACATGCGTTTTGTGCTTGAGAGTGAGTTAGGGTTAGATTTCATAAGAAGACATGAGTTGAATTGAGATATTCAATATACCAAGTTGGATGAGTAAGATCAAGACAAGGTTAATGGATAACTTATATACTTGATTTTTGCGCTTCAAGCCTATGTGCTGAACCAGATGAAGATGATAAAAATAAAGAAGTCTTCCGTGCTTGGTGCATAGTAATCAATCAAGTAAGATTTATCAATGTTTTGGAATATCAAGTGAAGATAAAAGTAGAAGAGAAAATGATCATTGTCATCAAAAGAAAATGAGTTGATGATGACCCTTGAAAAGCTATGAGAAACATCAGAGCTTGAATGATGTATTCGTCAAGTCCAATGGGATTGCTCAAGATAAGGTATAACTAGAATATGTTTTCTAGTTTTGCCAGTCTTCCGGAATTTGGTGGTAGACCAGGTTATAGGATTGATAGTCGTACTATCAAGAGGGGTTGCTGAAAGTGTTGCTCGATTATTATGTTGAGTGTTTAAACCATGTGCTTAGTGTAAGATAGGTTTGTGTTGAGAGTTTGTTTTAGGAGTCCGGTATATCTAAAATGTGTTTTAGATTTAACCCATTGTTGGTGTTAACATTGGTGACGAGAAGTGTTTTGACATGTTACATGTAGTACCTAGTTTCAATTGGTGGAAGTGTCCGAATCAGTTTTCGGAGTGATCCTAGTTTTGATCCAATAATGATGAGATTATGAATTCAGTAGGGATGTGTAACACTCCTATTAAGCTTTCCATAGTGTTCGAGATCAACGTAATCGGACATCGAGATTAGAAGTTATCAACATTTTTTAGAGTATCAGGAGTGGAGATTTCGGAAGTTCTGATGTGAAATTGGAAATTTCAATATGTTAGAAGTTTTGATGGGTAGATCGGAAGTCCTGATGTGTCGGAACATCTGACTTTCACAAACTTGGGGTTCTCGAGTTCCTGAATTTGATTTAATCAGATATTTCGATCCAAACATCAGAAGTTATGATATGTTTTTTCCCCAGGTATGGAAGTGAGTTTCGCTCGAAATCGACCATTAGGATACAAGGGATCAGATGTTACGATCTGGGGCATATCTTTCCAACAACTAGTTTTTTACAGTGGGGTATAAACACCCCTTTGCCTTCTTGCACGGGTGTAGGCTTTTGGAAGTTGGTTGGCTGCCTTTATAGTGCTTGTGAGAGGTGTTAGAATTTGATGTTCCACCTTTGAGTTCTTCCCTCCCCTCTCTATTAAGAATTTGTGAGAATCAAGTCTTTATAGCTGAGTGAGGATAGAGTGAGGTGTGTGCAGCTTGTGTTGCCCGCATGTGTTGTATTGGTTGCATGTGTTGGAGTACTCGGCGTTAATCATGTGTGAATCTGAGAGTTTGTTACTCTTATAGACCACAGTCTGCTAGATGGCTCGGTGGTCGATTGTCAGCGATATCCTCGAGTGAAGATTGTGATAAAGCCTAGAAGTGATAGCAGAACTTACCATCTCCTGAGTGAAGGAATAATTAGCCATAGTGGAGACAAGGAGTGCAGTTGTGCAACCTCGTTAGAAAAATGGTTAAAAGAGATCCATCTCAAAAGTGATCGAGCTTCCTTAACGGAGACGTAGGATATCAGTGGATATCCAAAATTCGGAAATAAATTATTTGTCTTCGTATTTTCTTACTCTGGTGCATTGCATTTGTTTAATTGCTTGTATGCATATTTGTATGCGCATCGAGTTAATTTCGTGATATTCAAATATTATTTTGAACTGATTGGAAGTTTCCATGAACAGTATCGGAACATATGATAAATAGTAAAATCAGTATATTCGATTAGAGTTTCTTATATATCCTGATAGATTTGAATAATCTTTGTCACTCTAGAATGGTAACATTCATATTTGTTTAGGTAATTTTTGTACAAGTTGAGTCTAGCATATTTATATTTTTCACTTGTGTAAAATCTGTTAGTTTATTTTCGCTACAAGTTTATGCTAAATATCAAAAGGGATGAAATTTTGCAAAAATATCTATTCACCTCCTCTAGACAACGTCATTATGCTTTCACACACAACCCTTTCATCACCACAGGCTCTTTGGGCTTTCCACATACACAACCTGCTTGTCTCACCTCAATATAAAGTGATGGGGAGTATTTTTCTTCTTTACTCGTCATATCCTGTGTTTCACTGCATTGAGAAGGCATCATCCTCACTTATCATCAGCATCGGAGAAACGAGATCTCTGCTGGAGCCGAATCCCTTTGACTGTACCAAGGTAAGTATCATATGATTATGTGTATGGTTTTCATTGTTTCGATCTATGTAACTGATGGTAGAGCCTAGTTTCTATCGTCGATCTATAATGGCACAGTTCACGGTAATCAGAAAGTGACAAGTTGGGGTTATCCGTATGATAACTTTGACGATGCAGATGCTTAGTGTCTACTTCGGTCAGTGGACTTCATCTTCTTCGCTGTTGTGAAAGCCCCTTACGTCGACCCTGTGTGTGATGTCAACCGCATTCTCCATTCTGTTTAATCGCGTTCTCCATTCTATTATTTTAGACGAAAATTTCTCCATTATCATTCGTCACAATAGAGATATTTTCGAACACACATTCTTTGCTAAATCATGACAGACGGTTTGATAGCAATATAGTTTAAATCTGGCTTATACCCGAACTAGTCAATGTGTGGCTAAATCCGAATAACTACGAGCTGCTCATCGAAGATTCAGATACCCCTCCCACCCCTCTGTAACAAGAAAGTGATACATCGCAGCCCTGTCGTCGTCTCCAAGCACTCACTGCGTCGACAACCATACGTATCCATCGTCTTCTGTCTTCCCCACCACAACCCCACGCCTCCCCTTCTAACGAGCATACCACAGCCATCGAATCGGCGAGTACGTGATGAAAATTGATTCGGAGAGCACAAGATGGAGATCAATTCGATAAGCACACGTCGACGTGATAGTTAGCCCCTTTATATCCAACCGGCACCTCACCCTCTTCGACACTTAGCCATTTTCACGCGCCCCCTTCTCACCGCGCCGCCATCTCCCAGACACCGACGTGCTCACGTGCCTCCTGCTCACCGCGTCGCCACCTCCCCGATGCCGACGCATCTCCTCACAGCGCAGCCACCTCCCCGCCGCCGACGCGCCTCCTCCACGCCATGGCTGTGGAGGCTTTTCTTCTCGCTTAAATGAAAGAAAGAACAGTGCTCCTGAGTATCGTTCAAAAAAGAAAAAAAAAACAAATCCTCGCTCGCCCCCACAGCCATGACAGCAGGAAGGGTAGAGAGAGAAGAGGATAGAGAGTGTGTGGTGGTCTACTCTAAGCATCTCTGTCAGGGTCGTAATTATTCCATGTCCCAGGCAAAAGCTGCCCGCCTTGTCCTCCTCTCCCGCTTTATTATTACTCCTCCCCGCTCGCTGGGCTCCGCGCATGGTACGCCCGTGCATGTACTGAGCGCCTCGAACGAACCGCAGACGCCAAGCGCACAGCAGCGATCTGCCGCGGTTTACTGCGAAATTTACTACTCCACTCGCACCTTTTCCCTTCGGGGTCTGCACTCTGCAGACGTTGAGCAGCTCGAGGTACGGCCGACGCCGGCACATGGCTCACAGTTCGTTCGATCGACCATCGTGGAGCTTGCAAGACCTCACACAGGATACAGTACGCCCTCGCTGCTCATGGTCGTACCATAGCGATGCTGGAATGGAATCCACGTTCTTTCTACTCCTACTCTGCTGTAAGAGCATCTCGTTCTCTATATTCTCGTATAGGGATTCCTTTTCTATATCTCGAGTGGAAAGTATTTTTAAAGCTAAATTCTCTATATTTAACTACATGAGATGAGTTAAGGAGCTACTAAGGATGCTCTAACCAGTCCCTGTCACTAGCTCCATCCTACCCACTTGTCAAGATTTTCATCGTGCTTTAATAGATGTAGCTTTCACAAAAAAAAAAGGTTAAGCACGATGAAAATCAAAGGAGGCAAAACACATCATGAAGCGCACTTAGGGTCTATTTGGATTGCTATTATATTTGTCACATCTAAGTTTAGTTAAGTGTGACATGCTATAAAATTATGGTTAACAAATTTTTAATGACAAGTGTGACAAAATTAATAAAAAACTAAATGTATAACGTATCAACTAAAAAGCTAATAAAATATAGTTTACTGTAGCTATTATACTTACTTAAAAATCTATAGTGTGACCAAATTCCCTTAAGACCCTTTGAAAGGCTAGTTACGTATACCTAAATTCTTATCCCACCTAAGAGCCGCCATGCTCACTAAATTCCTACTTAAAAATTCAGCTGTCGTTACTCATGAGCCGTGCATGATCTTTACATGTGCTGGCTGAGCAAGCCCTAACCCAGACTCTTGACATTCTTTTACTCTTGACTCTTGATGGAAGTATAAGTAGCATGGAACGGCATCAAGATGTGATTAACTATGCCCAGATTCTTCAATGTGCTCAGCAACCAGAGTTTTTTTTTTTTTTTGACTCATTCAAGGAACTGTTGCTTCTTTTCCCCTTGATGTATGATGGATCAATCTGGCCTCCTTGCAAAACGATTACACAAAGGAAAGCAAAGGTTGCAGTCCCCCTGGTCAGTTTTTCTTCGCCGTCACTCTTCTGTTTCTGCGCAGTGCGATCAACGGTGAACCTCCTCCAATTGGATTGCATTGATATGATCGCCCTGGCCACCAGTGGAGTAATAGTACTACCGGCAGCAGGTGCAGGTCATAGGCCTATTTGTTTGATGGCTATACTTACCACATTTTTGTGTTATAATTGCTACCGTCACAATTTTTGTGTGGATAAAACATGTATCATAACTATAACAAATTTTAGTAATAAAACTAGTCTATAACAAATAGATTTACTCAGAAAATAAGTTTGGCACGTTATAATTATAACAACTAAGCAAACACTTGTCTCAACCAATAAAATTTGATTGTCTAAGATGTGGCTAACCGTGACAACTAACCAAATAGCCCCTAGTCCTACGAGTGCGGTGAGCTTTCTCCATCAAAAGCAGTCCAGAGGAGGCTGGAGAGGAGAGGAGAGGAGGCTTTCTACATCAAAAGCAGGGCTTCTAGCTGGCTGGCTGCCTGTCTCTCCCAATTTAATTCCTTCCCCTGCTGCAGGCAGCGGAAAGGCTGCCGTGGCCTTGACATGCAGCGCTAGCTACTCCTCTTCTGCTTCACTCGAATCGAATCAGGCCTGCCATTATTTTTATTTTATCGCACACATTTACGAGGCCCGTCTCTTGGCTACCGGAGTCTGTGGCTACATGTGCTGCCTGCATCTTGCTTGGGCGCAGCCATGGGTGGTGCAGCGGATGCAGTGCGAGTCTCCTGCCCCGCCGAACGTGGAGGACTCTGCCTCGAGCCTCGTCGTGGTACACGCCGATCTGGCGCCGATGAGGTAGGCCATCGTGCGGGTACATGCCATCCGGGGAAGCGACCGCGTCGCGTCGTCCACTGTTTCGATCGGCGTGCACCACAGCGGGGACGCAGAAAGTTGCGCGGCTTTGGCCGGAATTTGCGGCTCCGCGCGGGCGGAGTTCGTCGGCAGGCGCGTAGGGGTGGTATGGTTTGGTGGTAGGATCTGGATGTGCGCTATTTGTCGTCGGTTTGATTGACTGGTTGGTTAAAGGGAGTTTCACCGTCGTTTTCTTGCCGGTTCCTTTTTTTCTTTCCAAACGTCTCTCTCCTCTTAGCGTCCATTTGGTACATAAACATTTCGGTTTCATTTCGTAGGGTTTAGAATTCTACCATAAATATTTCGGTTCTAGTTTGTCCTTATAATTTTTTTCTATAAATTAGAATCATTTTGTACAATCTTTTAGCTAGTTTGATAGATTTTGATTATTGAGAGACGATGATAATTATAAATGAGACGAAAGTGATTTAGAAATACGAGAAATCACATTTTTGCCTGTGTCTCACTTGCAGATTAAAAAAGAGAATTATTTCTTCGGATTTGGATTCGAATCATTTGATAACATACTATTTTGCAAGGATTCCACTAATTCTAGTTAAAATCTAAAACGTTTTTTTTCTGCCAAAGACACCCTTAATCAGTCTTGTACTCAGTTACATAGGCCTCACGGTTTGGACTGGAATGATTCCCTCGTGAGTTGATGGCCAAGTCGGCAGGCTGTCGTTCGTTGCAGCCTTGCAGGGGCCATTTCCTGGGATCTCGAATTCTTCATAAGTGCAACTCCAACATATGCTTAAAACCAATCCTAATAGCTAAATTTTGGATATATATAAAAAAACTACTCCAACAGAAATCTAAATTTTTTCTCAAAAATAGCGACACCTAAAAAACACGTCCCTGCTTGCAAGATCTAGCGAATCCCGATCGCACTCTATCGACGATATGGGAATTGGGGGTCCCCAAGTTCCAAGGCCAGGACAGCGCAGTGCCACATGGCGACTTCCTCAGGGCCCAATTCCCCGAGGAACCGAGGAGAGCAAGATCCAGGAGGGGGTGCTCGGGGTCAAAAACAGTTGATCCTTGAGTACCCAGAGTTCCCCGATGATCCGAGAAGAGCCAGTTCCGGGAGGGGTACTCGGGGCCATGAACAGTTGCCCTTGTCGGAGGGTGAACTCCTCAAGCAGGGATCCTGAGGGACCCCCTTTGAGATTCGATCGGGGGATGATTCTGAATCTGTTTTGCGGGTGAAATAAATGGGCGTAAATGCGATGCAGGTGGAGTAGAATGATCGGATGCAGAATGCAATAAATGCTCATGAGATTTTTAGACAAGTTCGGGCCGCACTGAGCGTAACACCCTACTCCTGTGTATATGCTATAAATGCTCTGAGAATGTCTCTCAGAGATGTCGATGGTTACAAGAATATTGGTCTAGCCTAGAGCTTCGGGGTCCTTGTTCTTCGGTGATCTCAGCTTCTATGCTTGTACTGGACCTCTGTCTCCTTTCTCGGCTTCCTCCTTGTCAGAGAAATCCGCCCTTCTCCAGGGAGCCCCGCCGCCTTAAATATTCGCCGGGCGGTGGTGTGCCCAGAGAGGGAGGGCGTGAGTTCCAAGGCGCTATAAATGGAAAGCAACCATCATGAGCTGCTGCGCGAAGTGATGGGGAGGGTTGAAAACGTGCCCCCGTCTGGTCTGTTTGTCATCATGTCGTTCTGCAACGGGGGCCGCGGGGAGGGCCCACCGGGCAGCCACCGAGCAGCTCGGCGTGCCCATTCGGTCAGAGCGGGTCTGACACCGCAGGGCGGCAGGCGGGACACCTTGGGCTTCACGATGTTATCCCGAGGCGCGCCGGATGACACGGGATGGGACCCATGCATTAAATGTCCTCACGCCTCTCTGCCAGGCTGTAGCAGGGACTGACAGCAAACATGGAGGAGCAGTTGGAAGTGACAGGCCATGCGCACTCTTAAATGCGGCATCGGGCCTTTCACTGGTTGACACCTCACCGCTGGACCTCTGTGGGGGCCACCGGTGAAGGACTTTTGAGGCCGTCGGGGAGCCGAGTGCTCGGGGGTCACTGTTCACAGTCCCGAGCACTTTCTCCCAGATATACCCTTTCTTGGTCTTCGGGGAACCAAGTGCTCGGGGGTCACTGTTCACGGTCCCGAGCACTCTCTCCCGGATCTAACTTCGTTGGATCCTCGGGGTACTCGGGTACTCAGGGGCCACTGTTCGTAGCCCCGAGCACACCCTTCCCGGTACTCAGCTTTCTTGATCGTTGGGGGACTTGAGTGCTCGGGGGCCACTGTTCACGGCTGTCGGTGTATCAGGAACCGGGGGTCCCTGAGTCCCGAGGCCAGGCCAGCCGTCCGCCACGTGTCACCATCCCGCGAGGTCTCTCCTGCGGGATGAGGAAAATCTAAGTTCCGGGAGAAGGTGCTCGGGGCCACAGTCTCTGGTCCCCGAGCACCCCAGTTCCCCGATGACTCGCAGAGTCCAAGTACCGGGAAGAAAGTGCTCGGGGAGGTGCCCGCTCATCCCCGAGCACCCTAGTCCCCTGACGATCAGAAGAGCTAAGTTCCGGGAGAGAGTGCTCGGGGACCGCGCGCAGCAGTCCCAGAGCGCACGGTTCCCCGAGGGCCAGCGTGAGAATGCTCGGGAGCGAGTGCTCGGGGCTGCGCGTGGCAGCCCCCGGGCACTCGGTTCCCCGAAGGGTCTGTGCAAAAGCGCTCGGGAGAGAGTGCTCGGGGTTGCTCGTGACAGCCCCTGAGCACTCAGTTCCCCGGAGGATCATGCGCGAATGCTCGGGAGAGGGTCCTCGGGGAGGTAACCAGTACCCCTGAGCACCCGGTACCCCGAAGACAAAGATAGTCATTCTCGAGAGAGAGTGCTCGGGGAGGTGAACGGTACCCCCAAGCACTCGGTTCCCCGACGACCCAGAGAGGCCCCCAAGGGGCCCACAGATGAGGTGTCCGCCCGTCAGAGGTCCAAGGCCACATTAAATGAGCGCACGTGGCCTGACATATCCAACTGCTCCCGCCACGGCGTCAGTTCCTGCCATGCTTTGGCAGAGGGGCGTGGGGCTATTAATTGCACGGGTCCTGTCCAGTATCATCCGGTGTATCTCGGGATAACATTGCCCGGATCAAGGCGTTCCGCCTGCCGCCTGCCATGGCAGAGGAAAAAGACAGGGCGGGCACGCCGGGTGGCTCTGTGGCTGCCCGGTGGGCCCCTCAACGGCGCCCGTTGCCAGGGAGCCCACAGTGACAAGTGACCGGACGCGCGTCGCGTTTTTCGACCGCCCCAGTCGCTTCGCCCAGAGGAAATGATGACACCTTTCTCAGTCGTGGCGTCTTGGAATTTGTGCCCCTTCCTTCCCGTTCGGGGTATGTCGCGACCGGCGAGTGCATAAAAGGGTCGGCGCACAGGAAGAAAAAAAAGGAACAAGCCCAAGCAGTCGACCGTGCCACAACCAACGAAGAAGACGAACCCCACAACAAACCAAGCCAACGGACGAAGACATTGTGAGCTAGCCGGAGCAGAGCTCCCGCCGAGAAACAAGGAGCCTCAAGCTCTTAGTTAGACACAGTATTCTTGTAACCAGCTACATCCTTGAGGGATCACCCTCAGGATAGTTATTGCATCCATACAGGAGTAGGGTATTACGCCCCCGTGCGGCCCGAACCTGTCTAAACTCCGGTGCATTTACTTCCCTTTGCACTTGGTCGATCATCCCCCACCACCGGTCGTTGCATTTGCATCCACTTCCATTTATTTCTCCGACGAACTTATTCAGGATCATCCCCCCAGTCGAATCTCTAAAAAGAGGTCTCTCAGGATCCCTGCGATAGGAGCTAATCCTTCGTCAACAGCCCCGAGCACTCTCTTCCCGGCGCTTGGTCTTCTCGGGTTATCGGTGAACTTGGGTACTCGGGGACCATTGTTTATGGCCCCGAGCACCCTCTCCCGGGACTTAGTCTTCTCGTACCTCGCGGAGATGATCCCCGCGGGAGGGCGTCACGTGGCAAACTGCTGATTTGGCCTCGGGACTCGGGGACCCTTGGTTCCTGTGTCACCGACAGCCCCCGAGTACCTGAAGTTCCCCGAGGACCCGAGAAAAGACGAATCCGGGAGATGGTGCTCGGGGCCAAGAACAGTTGGTCCTCGGGTACCCAGAGTTCTCCGAGGACCTGAGAAGCCCCTTACCGGTGGACCCCACAAGGGCTCCATGGTGAGGTGTCAATCGGTGGGAAGCCTGATGCTGAATTTAAGAGGGAGCGTGGCCTATCACATCCAACGACTCCCCCACGCCTGTCGTACTGAGTACATCAGTCCCTGCCACCGCCTGGCAGGAAGGCGTGGGGATATTTAATGCGATGGGTCTCATCGCACGTCACCCTGCGGTGCCCATAAAGGAAACAACTTGAAGATATCGTCGCTGGGCTCGAGGCGTATCGCCTACCACCCTGCCGCGTCAGACCGTGTCAGATCTGCTTTGACCGGATGGGCATGCGGGGATATTCAGCGGCTGCCCGGTGGGCCCCCTTGCACCTACTGAAGTTGGGGCGTATTGAGCGACGGGACCGGCCGAAGGGCGCATTTTCAACCTCTGTAATATCAAACTATAGACCCATAATGATTGCTTTCCATTTATGGCTTACGAGAACTTATGCCCCCGTTCTGGGCACACCGAGCCTCCCCCAGTAGGATAAAAGGGGAGGAGCACTTCATAGGAAGGGAGGGTTTTTAGAAGTCGAAGAAGTCAAAGAAGTTGAAGAGGTCGAAGAGGTGGAAGAGGTCAAGCTAAGTAGAAGTTAGAAGTTTGGGTGAAGCTCAAGACTTAGAGCAAAAAACCTTGTAACACAGAGATCCAGAGAAAGGTATTCCAAAAACATTAATAGGATATCAGACACACAGGAATAGGATATTACGCTCCGTGAGGCCCAAACCTGTCTAAAATCCCTTGAGCATTTACTCATACTAGCCGACGATCATCCGTCCCACCTAGATCTCATACATTCACATTAAATCCACGTACGAGGTAGATCCAGAATCAGCCCCCGACCGAATCTGAATGGAGGTCCCTCAGGATTCCCGCTTGCGGTGTTCATCCACCGACAGACTCCTAGTTGGCGGAATCCTCGATCCCGCGCTCCGTGCGCCGCCCACAGCAGAGCGCTCGTCGATAGGGCGGCTACTTCGCACCCCCTCCCCCCGCAGCCTGGCGAGCAGTAGTGCGTCGCGAGGGCATCGTTCGACGGCCAGCGGTGGGCGCATGTGACGCTTGTTGGGCGAGAGTGGCGGCCAGCTGTAGGAGGCAGTAGCTAGCTTATCGGGTGAGGGTGTTGCTGGTCAGAAGAGGGAGGCGACTAGCTGGTCAGAAGAGGGAGGCGACCAGCTGATTGGCGGAGGGCGATGGCCCTGTCCTGGGTGGACGAAGGCGGCACCGGAGCATCAGCGGGGGGCCTCGATGGCGTAGAAAATCCGGCGAAAGAAGTCTACGGCGGGCCGACAGCGAGGGTGGGAGAGCCGAGCGCGGCAGGCCGCTGCGTAGGTGGGTGAGACACTGATTTCTTGCTCTTTCGAGTTGCCAATATAGCAATGTTGTGCAAATTCGAGGTCTTTCGCCTACTCAGGCGGCTTGCAGGTCGTGCATTGTCTCTACGGGGTGGCCGTCGATGCCCAGTGCCAGCCTCAGGGACTCCGGTTGGTGCACAAGCACACGACCTTGAAGGGCTATAAAAAGAGGTCTGTAGTGTACTAGTATTTCACAGTGCAAATGCACAATTGTAGATCGTAGCCTCTAAAATTGAACGGTGCTTTGATAATTTTCATCATATGGAACGGAGTAGCATACTAACATTTACTTAGTTCAGTTGAATCATAATATCATTTACTTAGTTCTAATATCTCGAATATATATAGGCTATTTGTGGTGATTTCCCTAATTGTGTATGCTACAATTTAATGAACCGGTGAAAAGTGGGTTACTAGATCGGCCCAAGTCTTATATGAGAAATATTCTAAAAAAAAGAAGAAGACCACCCTTAATTCAAGTCCGAGTACATCTACTCCAAGTACCCAGATGATAGTGGAACGACAACTCCAGAATATGAGGTGTCAACACAACCATTGGGGACGAAAAAGGGGAAAGAAAAATTTTGTGGAGGTGGAGATGCTGTGTTCATTGATGCAATGGATAATCTGTAGGCAAAGAAGAAAGAGATGTATGCAGAGAAAGAGCTCAAGAAAGAGGAGAGATACAAACAAGCATTTGCACTTGAATAAGAGAGATACAAACAATCAGTTGCAATAGAACAAGAGAGATTAGCACTAGAGCAAGTGAGGGTTGCAACCGAGAAAGAATAACTTAAGGTAAAGAAGCAAGATGTAGAATTGAACAGGATGGTAGAAGAAGGGAGATTATAGCTATTGACATTACCAGTATGTCCGAGACATAACAACGATACTACAGGAGTTTGCAGAATGAGATCATGACTCGTCGTCGATGCAGTGGCTCAGGTTGATCTTGTATGGTCCCCTAGGTTGATCTTATGCAGCAACGATAATATCAACCTCTAAATTCCTATGATTGTTGGGTTATTATTTTGGTGTGTAGAAACTGATAACCCTGAACTTATGCAACAATGCTAGTAACCTTTAAAGTCTAGTAGTTGTGGAGTCATCTTTTTGTGTAATTAGAATTTGATGACCTGTGAACATAGCTAGCTAGTGCTTTTTGGCTGATGAACTTGTGATCACTTGTCTGGAGGATGGAATTTGTGAACAATCAGAACTTGTTGCCTAATTTGTTCGAGTGTTGAGGCTTAAAACCACATGGACGAACGTTTAGGAGATCCAATATCCTATCATTCTAAACTTCCCTTGCCAATAGAAGTGCGAATCATGGCAAATTTTGTTAGAGGAAAACAACATTGGATGAATTATGCACACATGTTGTAAAAATTTATAACCACACAAGCACACACATAAGAGCAATTACCACACAATCACACGCATTGTAAGAATTTGTAAGAACAATTACCACATAAGCAAACGCGTTGTAAGAGCAACTACAACACAAGCACACACACTGTAAGAATTTGTAAGAGTAATTACCGCACAAGCACATACGTTATAAGAGTAATTACCATATAAGTACACGTGTAAAGAAGTTACTACACAAGCACATATGTTGTAAAAATTTGTAAAAGCAGTTACCACACAAGCACACGTGTTATAAGAATTTATAAGAATAGTTACCACATAAGGACATACATTGTAAGAATAGTTACCACACAATCAATGATAAGAGAAGTTATTCTCACAACCCTAATTGTTTTGGGTGACTATACCCACTGTTGACTGCAAACCAAACACTGCCACAAACTTTTGCCAAATATTTATGGCAGCAATCCAAACAGGTGTCACACAATATTTTCCATGACTAACCTGTGGCATGGGTGCAAACCAAACACTCCTATTTTGCCACAAAGTTAGTCAAGCCACAAGTGTGACTAGCGTCTAATGTTAGACATGGCAAGAGTAAATGCATACCAAATACAAGAGTACATCCATACCGAGTGCAAGAGTACATGCATACATAACTAAGACTATGACTCATACATTATTAATACTGATCTCTATGACGTTATTAGAGGTGCTCGATTAGATCCGCTTGAAGCTGAGAGTGAGTTTACTTGTCTGTAATGTCATGATAAGTTTAAATGAACTCACGTAGTTTTGATGTGCATTTATAGGATGGTGTCGCAGTTTCTCCTAGCCCATCAAATTGTAAGTCTTTCGCTTCACCTCGCTCATCTTCAGTAATCATGCTGTGCAAAATCACACAGACAGTCATTATTTGGCCAAGTATATCTTGGTCCAAAAAACTAGCAAGTCCATGTACAATAGCAAAACGAGATTGTAGAACTCCAAAAGCTCGTTCCATATCCTTTATAACTGCTTCTTGTGCTTTGACAAACTATTTTCTCTTATTGCCTTGTGGCTTGTGAATGGTCTTCACAAAGGTGGTTTATGAAGGCTAGATACTGTCATCAAGATAATATTCCATTGTATAATTGTGATCATTAATGGTGTAGTTCACATTTGGAGCTTGCCCCTCTGCTAACTTCGCAAAGAGTGAGGAACGTTGAAGCACATTGATATCATTGTGAGATCTAGGTAAAAAAAAAAACATGCTAAATCCATACATCTTTTGAAGCAACAACTTCTAGTATTATTGTGGGCTCACACATATGACTAGTATACATATTTTGCCATGCCGTGGGGCAATTCTTCCAATACATCCAATCTATGCACCCCAGCATACCCGAAAAACCTATTTCCTCCCCTATTGCAAGTAGTCTAGCAGTATCATTCTCATTTGATGCTTCAAATACATATCCCCAAATACATCAATAACAGTGGTGTGCAAGAGAAGAATCACTAGGAAGAGTAGATATATAGACTCAGACAAATATAGTCGTTGGATAGATGACCGTTGGAAACATAGCCGTTGGAATATAACCGTTCCAAATATAGCAGTTGGGAACAACCGTTCAAAATACCTCTATTTAAAAATAATCATTGATAATTTATATGTTTAAAAATAGTTGTTGAAAATATTGTGGTTTGAATTGCAGCTGTTTAAAAATATAATTACTGGGATATAAGGAATTAGATATTGAGAGTCTGTTAGAGAGTATAACGATATTAAGATAATCTAATTGGAAAGACTCTCTATATGGGGGTTTTGGAGTTTGTTGAAGCTGCCCTAAGATCATCACTAATCATATTTCTTTTATTTTGTTCTCTTTCTGATTTTTTTTCTCGTTATTTTTATTTTTTCTTATCTGTAACCGTTTTTTTTTGAAGGGATTCGTGAAGTTAAACAAGAGAAAATCCCGTCCAAAGAAAATAATTTTGAGAATTACTTCGTAACAGAAATCATGAAGAAAAATGGTTAAAACGTTAATAAAAAAAGATCTTCATCCGTAAAGGGACTCCGTTAGGATGGTCTAAGAAGCGTAAGAACTCAAACAGGGACAGGGAGGGACTCCGTTAGGACGGTCTAAGAAGCGTAAGAACTCAAGCCAGGGACAGGGAGGAGCTCTGGACACGAACACGAGCAAGGCAACGCACGTGTACATGCACGTACGCGCTCGTTCCTGGCACTGTGCACGTGCATATGCGAGAAGAGCAATGGGCCGCCGGCATTAATGTACTCACGCGACGTCTTGTCTGTCGCCGTGAAAGGGCGTCGGCAGCGCACGAGCGGGGTCAGGGACGGAGGCGACGGCCGCAGGCACCGTGGGAGCCCCGAATAGCCGGAAAATGTACGCGCGCGTCACATCCTCTTTTCGTGCTGCTGCCTCATTGGATGCCGTTGGAATTTTCGTTGCTCTTGTGGAGCTCGTGAACGGCCTGTTCCAGATCTCTCCCAATAAAGCAGGTGACGATCTCTGAGGATCAGACCGACCGAGGTGGATGAGCAGCGACCGTCGGAGGAGCACGATGAGGCTCACTGAAGAATTGCTTGACTATCTGCTTCTGGATGTCTCTGACGTTTGGAGGAGTTCCTGCTCGTTTTCGGATACTGTTTTAGTCTCTGTTTGCTTAGCCTTTTCGAACTTGTAATCGTAGCATATCTGTCTAAACCGCTGTTTCTCGCTCTATCCTTTCCTTGTTGGATGTAAGACACTACACGATTCTATGGTTCCGTTACGAGGCAATGTAAAGAGGGTATTTCCGTGTTAAAAGAAAAGCTCGTGAACGGTGGGTTGAAAAAAAAAAGTTTTGCTCAAGGGAAGATCCGGCCCAGTAAAACCCACAATTGGGCCCACCCACCATATCAAGCGATTAGGCGAGCCCATAAAAAACCGCGAGCCCAGCGTGGGCTTTCCACCGCCCTGCTCTCCTGTCCCGCCGTGCACCGAAGGCGGCGTCCAGCTCTGACTCGCCATCGCTCGCCGCTCGCGGTCTTCACGTCGCTACTCTCCGCGCGCCACTTTGCCGTAGCCAGGTCCCTTCTCTCCTCCCTCCTCACGCCTGTGACGTGCCGCCCTCCCTCGCAGCGCGTTGCCCCATGCCATGGCGGCCTTCCATGACATGCTCCTCCGCGCGTACGCCGTTGTGGGCATCGCCTCCCGTGCGACCGAGGCGCTTGACCTCACCGTCTCTCGCCTCGGCCGCCTTGATCCTCGCTCCCTCACATCCTCCTCTCCCTCCACCGCCGTTGACCTCCTTAGGCGAGCGCTCACTTCTTGTCCTGATTCCGTATCGCCTCTCTCTGCGCCTAGTGTGGTCGATGGATTTTGTAAGTCCGGACGCATCGTCGATGCCTGCCAATTGCTCGACAAAATGCCTCGCCACGGCGTAAAGCTGAAAGCGTTGTGCTATAACTTGCTGCTTGACAGCGACACACGCCAAAAAGATGACGACCGGGTCGTGGAGTTGATAAAGATTATGAAAAACAAAGGTATTGAGAACCTGTTTGGCAGAGCTCTCAGAGCAGCTTTCCGATTAGAATCAGGGGAGCACTGCCAAACAGTAGCTTTTAGCTCTCTGAGTGAAATCCGTAGCTGTGATTATCTGAAATGAACTAGAAGTTGGGGAGCTAAAAAAACAGCCTTCCCTGGTTCACTCACTAGAGAATCACTTTCAGCCACAAAATCACTTCTACAGAGAATCATTCACCCAGAGAATTTGAATCAGAAAAAACTTTACCAAACAGGCTCTAAATGACAGTTGGGACGTATACAATCCTGGTGGCGGCAGCCAGGGAGATCGACAAGGTTGAAGCTTTGTTTGATGAGATGAAAAAGAAGAATGCCATAGGGGATGAGTATTTCTATACAGCTGCCATCAACGCATATTGCCGCGCAGGGAATGTGTGGAGGGCGTCTGAGGTATTCGACGAATGTGTTGGCAACGGCATTGAGCCAAATGAGCGTACATATGGAGCATTAATCAATGGGTTCTGCAAGACTGAGCAGATGGAGGCTGCAGAGTGTTAGCAATGTGATGTTCATCTTCAACAACCTGATGACCGCACTACCGAGAGTAGAAGGGAGAGAGGGGGGAGATGGATGGGTTCATACCTGAGACTCCAGTGGTTGGAGTAGGGTTGCTAGAACCCGCCATCTCTGCTTCGTCGGTGGAGCTCTGCGCTAGGGCAGCGACGGTCGGGGCAGAAGGGCTCGTCGGCATCCGACGATGGTGACGTAGGCGCACGTAGTCCAGGGCGTGACGCAGAGGGCCAGGTGGAGCTTCCCGTCGGCACAGCGCCCTCTCCTCTAGATCGGTTAGGGTTTAGGTGTCGGTGGGGTGACTAGCGGCGCGGTGAACCTCGTACCGAGCGCTCCGGCCCCCCACCTCTTTTTATAGCGCTGGCGACGGAGGCCCACCAGCCAAAATGGGCTGGACGCCCCCGATCAGGGCGCGGGTTAAGGTTCTAATTAAACCGTTGGGCTTAATCAGTGAGAGATTAGTCTAACACAGAGATGTTGCTGGCAGATATGCAAGCGTGAGGGGTAGGGCATAACCAAATTATTTTCAATACGATGATCGACGGGTATTTTCATAAAGGGATGGTGGACAGTGCTCTTAAAATAAAGGCGACCATGGAGAGAACAGGCATCAAGCTGGACGTGTACACATACAGCACACTGTCCTGTGGGCTTTGCAGGGTGACTAGAATGGATGAGGCCAAGAATCTATTGCATATCATGATAGAGAAGAGTGTTGCGCCAAATTATGTCAGCTACACTAAATTGATCAGCATACATTGCAATGAAGGTGACATGGTGGAGGCTAGAAGGCTGTTCCGGGAAATGGCAGGGAAGGTGGCAGTGCCGAGTGTTGTGACGTACAATGTTATGATGGATGGGTACATCAAGAAGGGAAGCATCCGTGAGGCTGAGAGATTAAAAGAAAGAGATGGAGAAGAAAGGGCTTGTCCCTGATGTATACACTTATGCATCGCTAGTTCATGGGCACTGTGTCAATGGGAAGGTGGATGTGGCACTGAAGCTGTTTGAAGAGATGAAGCAGAGGGGAACCAATGCTAACGTTGTGGCATATACGGCTCTGATATCAGGTCTGGCAAAGGAAGGGAGATCAGAGGAGGTGTTTCACTTGTAGGAAGCCTTCACACGGATAAAAGGAAATATATTTTACCACAAACAAGTTAAGGTTTCTCAGGCAGCCCTGTTGTTGAGAGAAGATGCCACAAGCTTATGTAAGTTGCTCCGAAACAACTGAAGTTGGCAATCCAAAATGAACTTCATAGTCTTAGTCAAATTACTAGATGTGATCAAATACTGGACTATTGCATTTCTGTTAAATGTTGGCATAAGTTGGTCTCCCAACCAGCTAGGGATACATGCAGCAAAGGGCCAGAAGCGCTTGCGTATTGATGTGCAATGTTACATGGACATCCTCCAGAATCTTGATCCTCTTTCGGTAACAAATAATTGATGTGTAGAACCAGAATTTGTTTGTGCAGACTTCATTTCAAAATTAAATTGTGCAATAGACATGGAATTGTGACAAAACAAGCAATTATTGTACATTGCTCTTCAATTTGCTGGCACTGGTATATAGATATGCGCAATTGGAAACTTGCAAGTACGCAAGAAAATATGAATGCTCCACGTGATTTAGTGTATCACTGTCACCAGCACAAAGCTTTGTTTCTAGAAGGAAGCGCCAATTCATGCTTGCATCGCCGTTTGTTCTTCCATATTAGCATCAGTATCAACCTTCAGTATCGTCCAGGGCTTGTTTCGTGTCGTCATTGTTCTAGAAAACAAGCAAATCATTGCAAATTCTTGTGCAACAACATATCTCAGTATAGCGTCATCACATAGATATTTATTATCATATGAAACTAACCGTCTCCGAATTTGTGAAATGAGTTGGTAGATTGGTCTTCTCTTCCTGGATCGCAGACCTAATTTCCTTGATTTCCTTGAAGCAAATACCAGGAGATGACGGGGTGCTCCAGAAGACAGAGAGAACTGAAAGGATGACGAGTTAGCAGAAAGAGAACGCACCGATTTCAGCTGCTCAACTTCAGAGTCCAGTCCCTTCTTCAGCCCCTGGAGCTCCTGTACGCAACGCAATCGTCAGCACTGGATACTCTGTGGAGCAAGATACTCGACACTCACACTGACACACAAGCTGAGGGCAATGGAGAAGGGACGGTACTCACATTCTGGCATGTCTTGATCTGTGTCTCGAGATTGGAGGGCCAGTTTTGCACCTCCTGAAACGGAGCTCGCTCATCTCAGCTCGTCGCATTGCATGCTCATCATGATTCATGCACCTGGTCATCAAACCAGCAAATTGTCCAAATCCAAGTGTACTACTCT
Source organism: Phragmites australis (assembly GCF_958298935.1). Classification (NCBI taxonomy): domain Eukaryota; kingdom Viridiplantae; phylum Streptophyta; class Magnoliopsida; order Poales; family Poaceae; genus Phragmites; species Phragmites australis. The sequence goes on along the minus strand of NC_084934.1, from coordinate 29,552,093 downwards.
AACCACAATTCTTCAGCACAGCAACTCGCCAAGCCAAATCCAAACGTCTCATGAACTGCACACGAACGCTAATCTGCATTTTTTTTCGTGGGACAATCCATACCTGTTTCAGCTTCTGGATTCTATCCAGCAACTCCGCCTGCGACGAGGTCAGCTCCTGCAAACAAACACATGATAGAAATTAACTAACTCACCCGAAGTTTCCTGTCAAAAATAGGGATTAAAATTATGTCGAAATTTCATGAATTTCGGAAGAGAATGAAGTATCTAATTTCGAAATTTTCTTTCATTAGCATGTGGAACTCATAAAGTAGATGACCAAAAATAACAAAAAACTTCATAAAGTTCAGTCTTTTCACCGGTGAAAAAAAAATTGTAGAACGATATTGAAATCTCCGATCACAAGAACCGATGCAACCCTCGAAACTACCTTGACGCGCGAGTCCAACAGCTCGAACCCCAACAATCTCTTCAGGCCAAGAACATACATGCAGGTTCATATCATTATTCATGAGCACAAGTGAACTACCCTCTCACCGCAAGAATCGATCAGAATTCTGGGTCCAGGCTTCGATCACTGAACCGGCAGTCGAGCCTGCACGTACGCGCGGCGCGGTCGCGGGTGCCGGAGGAGGAGGAGGCGGTGGCGGCGGGGCGGTCGCCTCCGCCATCCGGTGGTTTGATCGCTGGGGGGTGACGGCGATAATGTATGGCCCGCCGGATCGAGAGCTGCCTCGCCGGCTACCTGTCTTCGTCCCTGGAGGCTAGTGGTTGTCTGCAACGTAAGCAAGGCTGTGTCGGGTTGGTAGGTAGTTTTGCGCGTCGTCTTCTTCCTCGCGTGCAGAGTTAAGTTTCAGCCGTTCGCAGCCAGTCGCTTGCCGCCCGCCTTCAATGGCACGTTGCCTTTACGGGAAAATGCAACCCCACAACATATTATACATGCACCGTCGATCATTCATCATTTTCATTTATTACTTAATTTTCTCATATATTTATATTTTTGTCACTAACCTCTAACCCGACTGTTAAGATAAATAGTCAGTCGAGATTGGCGATAGGTGCAAATTGAATTTTCCTGATAATTTTGGCACGGCTACCTGTCTCCAACAAGTACATTAACAACATAGTGAAAAATGGCTTCTGTTTGGAACAAAGGGCTGAGTGTATCACGATTGGACTTAAACATTGCCGAGGTTCCGAACATCGTTGCTACACATACAACTATTTTCTTACGACCTGAGTACATCTCAAGATCGAACGGTCGAGGTTATTTGGATCGGATGAAAACTCATAAATACATGTGATGATTTAGATGTATGTTTATACTCAAATGGTTATACCCGTAGTGTAGGAAAGAGATAGGTAATTAGAGGAGGTGAATAGGCACCTTAACAAATTTCTTGCGAAATCGATAGATTTTTCCTATTTGAATTATCCAACGCAACTCAAAACTCAAGCTGAAGTAAAAATAGAGAGGAGTTTTAATAAGAGAAAATTGAGGCAACACGACTCTATGATGAACCATATGTTATACTCCATCCGATTGCAAATATAGGTCGTTTTAGGTTTATACATAATGATTAAAAAAGTATATCAAATAACCTTGTTGTCCCTTATTTATTCTGTATTGGAAAAGATAACTCATTCATTTGTGAGAGTGATAGCATTTATTAAATAAGAGCAAGAAGGGAACAAAAGAGAAAAAAGTGCATAGAAGTTTGAGAATGACTTATATTTAGAGAATAGTTGAGTAGGCTAAAACGACCTATATTTACAATCAGAGGGAGTATTTAAGATCAATTATTGTGTCTTAGCATTCGAAAGATCACAACTTGTAAAGAAACTAAAAAAGATGAATACTGAGCAACGAAATTCTCTAAGTTGATTGTTTAGAGGCAATGGAATTCAAGACCCATCACATAAGCGTGCGTATGCGAATTTTATGCTTTTAGCAACAAGAACATTGACCTCACAAGATAATAAAATTTTAGCCCAAAAATCAAAATGAAAATAAAATTCGGAAACTGAAAAACTTGCAAACTTACAAAGGAACCAACAGAGTGAAACTAGAATAAGGTGAGCACAATAACATGAAGAAAAATAAACTCAATTGCAGTAGAAGTCAACCCTATTTTAAGCAGATTACAAAGATTTTTCCTCACAAAGCTCTCACCTAATATATAGGCTAAGCATTTCTCTTCCTCTCCTCTAAAACTCTAGCACAAAGCTCTCATATGGATGACATAAGAGACTCAAAATGGCTGATTTATCTCCTCCTATAGCCCTACCTCTATATTTATAAGTCTAAAAAATTTGACCTATCAGTTTCTGAACTTTTTCTTAAAATACTTCTCTCTTGTAGTATATTTCTACTTACCATTAAGGGTATTTTAATCCATTTTATTCTCGATTTATCGAATGGCTGCAACGCCTTCACGACTTAGCTTCATCTCAATGCAAGCTTCACGATGGTACCACATACTTCTTCAGTCTTTCCATGGTTTTGAGATCAAAACGTGGAACGTGGAACCCTAGTACGCTTCTCAAAATGTGGCTCCTCACTTGCTTACACCTTAAGCAAGCGCTCCGATATCGACACATGTACGCCATCTTATGATCCTGACCGCCGGCAAGCCTCTCCCACTCCCGATCCTTCGGGCCGCCTTGTTACTTGCATCGGCATCTCATTCGCTTGATTTTGCTAGGATTACTCTTGACTCCGTCCGAGCTTCTTGATCTCCTGGCATCAAGTACTCCGCTTGGTCACAATCATCCTTCCATCGACCACCAAGTTGCATATATCATCTGCACACTATGAGACAAGCATATACATATCTCCAACTCTAATTCCAATTAGTTCATAATCAATATGCTCAAATAAAATTCCAAATTAATTCAAATCACATCAAAACTCATACAAAATCGAAGATCATCAAACCAAATAAATACCAATATCAATCAATCATCACAAGTAAACCAAGACATTTTAACTTGATTTCTCAATGCAACGCAAAAATCCCATAGCCGTCTAAGAACTTCACTGCATCCATATGACATAACTTTATTCTAGTTCTGGAATCTGGATACTGCCACTAACTAAAGGTTTGTTTAGTTGATAGGCAGAACTTGTCACAGTTTGCCACGCCTAAGGTTAGTTAGGTTTGATCAGTTTAGCCATATGTTTGGTTCGTAGCCATAATTATCGCAATATTCTACTCCTGCTATTATGGTCCCGCGCATCAGTGACTTAAAAAAGTATAGCAAGATTTTCTTAGTCGTGCCAAAGTGTGACGGAAATTTTGATCGACTAACCTTAGGCGAGTGTGATAAAAATTATGACAAATGATGAAAAATATTAATATATGAACCAAACAGACCTTAAGAATCTGTATACTCCTCTAAAAAAACTTAGGACCTATTTGGTTCATATACTAACATTGCCATCATTTGTCATAGTTTTTTTTGCCACACTCGTATAAGGTTAATCGATCAAAATCTTCGCAACACTTTGATAAGTCTAAAGAAATCTTACCACACCTTTTGAGTCATTGATACGCAAGACCATAGCAGCAGGAATATAATCTTATCACAATCGTTAGTACGAACTAAACATATATCTAAATCGATCAAACATAACTAATCTTAGGCGTGACGAACCATAGCAAGTTCTAGTTATAAACTAAACATGCCCTTGAAATCTATCGATCGCATCACAAATCAATGTTGCCTTGGCAACGTATGGGCACTTGCTGCTCGTTTTGCGCTGACTTGTTCGTTCAGAACAGTGCATTCATATTGTTGATTTCAAGCATTAATCTTCTTTTGTCAGTCGTTAACCACAGAATAATCAAGAAAGATACAGAAATCGGTATTTCTGTTTTGTTTTGAGAGATCCCGGAATCGATTGTTGAGTACACCACATTTGTTGTTTGGCTGCAAGTAACAGGGCATTTTCATTGCACACATAAGTAGTTATACGGAACGGCAATATACATACAGCACATCATCGGTACAGCAGTAGCAGTGGTGTCTCCTTAAACGTTGTAAGTTCAAGTAAACCAAGGCAATCCAAAGCAACATACACCAAGCGCACACATGACACATGTGATATTCTACATCCAGGTTCTACACAGGGAAGCTACTGGTAGGTCGGTAGTTCAATAGCTCTCTGGTTTATTCTACACCCTGAGTATAGAATAGTGTCTTCGTGTGTGTCTATATATATATATATAACGCGCAATCGAGTTGCTAACGATCGAGTTAGCTAGTTAGGCGTGGAGGCGTCGACGACCTTGAAGTGGTCCCGGTTCTTGACGACGACGTCGTACATGTGGGTGGAGCGGAGGCTGGCGAAGTCGCGAGGGATGGTGATGAGGTCGGAGCCGCCGTCGCGCTTGTGGAGCTGCACGATGGTGCGGTTCTCGTAGTAGCGCTCCCAGCCGAGCGCCCCCAGCCGCCGCTCCAGCGCCTCCACCGACCGCACCACCTCGTTCGTCGGCACGTACACCAGCGCCTTCCGCCCCGCCGCCGCCGGCTCCTCCAGCTGCATCACGCCGTTCCGGAACACCCACACCCCCGCGCCCGACATCGCTGCCCTGCCCTGCCCTGCCCGCCTACGTTGTACCACACCTGGTTTGCTGCTGCTGCGTGATGCGCGTATATATAGGCGGGCACCCCCCTCCCCCACTGGAGCCTGCACTGTCTTGAGGTAAGGTGTAGATGCGATGCAAAGCCATGCAGCTAGGAACCTGTGAGACGGATTCATGCCAACATGCCATATCATATCGGTATTGAATTGGCATGCTGTCGAAGTCGATAATAGCACATGCATGAGATTCGTCTGTAACATCTTTCATCTAAAGATGATTCTTCTGCACCACACAGGTGCTTCGATTCCCCACCAGTTCAGTTCATACTGAAGCTTCGAAATTATTACCTATGTTCCTTCTACCTGACATCAACATTTGCTCTACAGATTCGTTACTAGTCTGCTTTCACGTCATAATCTACTTTAGCAATTACTGGAGACCTCTTCTCAGGAACCGACAACTTCACGGGATGGAAAATAACATAGGCAAAAGTATTCCCAAAGTTTTAAGGAGTCAGCAAGGCCGGGCTTGGTCATGGTTATACAAATATACACATAAAATTTTATCCAAAAAAATTAACTATATGTCATATTCTCTGGTAGCCAAGCTCCCGCCCAACCGCCTAAGCTCAACTCCTAACCGGCCAAGTGCACAAGCTCCAAGCCCAACGCCCGATGGCTTAGCGCATAGCCGCACACATCTCGTAACTTGGCCCAAACACGTCTCCCAAGTCCTAACTTGTGACTTGACCCAAACACTGTCTCGTGAGACCTAAGTCCACGTCACGAGAGCCCAAGCCGAGATGGAGTTCGGACATGGCGGTGGCATGAGGGCATCCATGATGCCGAAGGGGGGAGCGGTGCCGGCGTGAGGGCGGTTTGGCTCAGTGGCGCGAGGGACTCCGTGGCACCGGTGACGTGAGGGACTTCGTGGTACTGGTGGGGTGCGACGCCTTGGGCTCGACCTCAACCAAAATGGCACCAGTGAGTAATTGAGCAATGAGCATCATCTTCTTTTTTAGTTTCTTTGGTAATTGTTGGCTTGTTGCAATGGTTAAGTCGTTCAGAGTTTGAATGTCTGATGTAGCAAACTTTGAAGTTAGATGTCGCATTCAGGCTACAGTGTTGTCATCCATGGCCACGCCTTTGTAGCGCCGCTGTGCCCCCCCCTGGCGCGGTCCGGCCGAACAGAGGATCTCGCCGTCACCCTACATCACTGTCCTCGTGCGCCACAACACTCCAGCTGTTTGACACCACCTCTTTCAGCGCGTCATCGCCTCAGTCGTCAATGCCCTTGGTCCTTGTCATGTTGTTCGGGTGTTCTCCGCTGGCTTCTTCGAGCACCACCGTCACGCTCTCTCGGACACCAGCATCACTGCTCTAGGATGCTAGTTCTGGTTCCCTCTACCATCTTCGTCCAGCACAACCTCATTGCCAACGTCGTAGTTTCCTCCTCGACCTCTTCGTCTACTTCGGTAATTGCGGGGTGCATCGACACCTTCTCCTCCTTGCCACTCTGCACACCACGACCGTTGAGGCCTTCTCTGCTAGTCCCTCAGACACTAGCGCACGGTTGGACTCCCTACCTTTGTGCATCTGATACTGGCAACACCGGTGTGTTCATTCATCCCTGATGCGTTCCCAGGCCTGGCAAACCCGATGCATGCCTTGTCCTCGATGGCATCGACTGTGTCGACTTTGGCATCAACCTCCTCTTCTACGATTGCCTTGTTCGCATCACCATTTTCTTCCCTTGGGCCTCCCTGCGCCCATCTCCATGGCGCTCGTGGCTTCAAGTGCGGCTCCCTCTACTACGACAACCCTGACTATGGCTACGTCCACCACGGCTATCTCATGCGCGACATTCTTGACCAGGGCTACCACCTTCTTGAGCACAAAGGGCTACCATCTTCTTGAGCAACTCATCGGTTTCTCCAGTCACAACATTTGTATCGCGTTATTTTGACTGCGGAGGGATACCATTCGTCTTCCTCTTCTGTCTCATCATCTGCGACGCTCTCGCTGCGACTGCGTGGGGGGGGGGGGTGGGAGGGGCGAGGGAGTTAGAGTATATTTGGGATATCTCCAGATATGGTAGTTAGGATTGATTGTGGTCCCATGATACCTGCCTTATCACCAGGAGATGCTTCTTGCCCTCCATGCTTTGTACTGTATATATTCTGCCCTCGAGGCTCAATGCAATACAACAACCACATTAACCAATCCTCATAATCATGGTATCACGAGTTTAGGTTCTAATCCTAGACTACAAATCCTAGTTACCGCCAACTTCCGCACCGAGCGCACCGGGGAGATCAATCTCCATGATCTCTGCTAGGGGTAGTGCCGCCCTTACATAGGGTTCGCACTACCGATCATGTTGATCGGCCGCCCTAGGGAATCTTTTCACGATCCATTGATCAGGGTTTTCTCTCTCTCCGATCATTGATCGGCGTTTCTCTTTGCTTTTTCTGATCAAAGATCAGTTTATAGCTCCCATCATCGTCCATCATCTTAGCGTGCCTCAACTATGACCTCAGCTTCGACACCACACCAGCGTCTTCGTCCACTACGCCTCCACGCGTCCCGGCTCGCATCGCCCATCTCCACTCCATGCGCCATGGATCCGTCTATCACACGTGCGTCGTCCGTCTTCACACGTCTCCATCCATTGACCCGTCGCTTGACTAGCACGACCACGACCATCCTCGACCACGTCGTGTCACCCATCCATGACTCCACGTGCCTTCGTCAATCGACATGTCGCGTCGCCTGTCAGGCTAGATCTCATCACGTCACCCGTCGCACTGGATCTGACCAACATGCACCACAGACATGTCGTCATGGCATGACACCTGAACCACCCCGCCACATCGCCCATATTCTCCCACCGGTCTCCACGTATGAGTCGCGCATAGGCTACCATGTCTCCACGTGCACTGGATCCGCTCCGTACCACGCGTCCACCTGTACAACCATGTCAGCCAGCCTAGATCGGCTCCGTGCATATACTGCCTGTCTCCACGCGCTGGACCATCGTGCTGGACCTCGCCCTTGACCATGTCACACGCTTGACAATGTCGCCAACCCCAACCACGCGCTGGACCGTCGCCATCTGACCACGATAACACTAGCGCACGATGCCCTAGTGACATCTTCACACGCCGCCACTTGGCTTCCATGTCCGCACACCCTCGTCACAGGTTCATCATCGCCTCCTCCTATTGGGACACCTCTGCCACCATCGCTTAGCGCGCCCTCAGTCTGATCAGCCAATCAAGCATAGCTCCTCCTGACCGATCGGTAGTGACTCTCGTTCTTCTCTAGTACGCATGTAGCCTCTTCCCGAGAATCGAAGCTACTGCTGCGTTGCCTTCAGGCTGCAGTGCTACCATATCCCTCTCCCTTGTTAGATCTTACTCATCCCGTGGTCGTGCCTTCGTAGCTCCGTCGCGCCCTCCCTGGAGTAGTCTAGCCAAATGAAGGATCTAACCGTCGCCCTACATCGTCATCCCCACACGCCACGACACTCTCAACGCGTCATTGCCTCAATCGTCGTCGTCCTTGGTCTTTTTCATGCTGCTCGGGTGTTCTTCATTGGCTTCTTTGAGCACTGCCACCATGCTCTCTCGGATACCGGTGTTGCCGCTCCAGGCTGCTGGTTTCGGCTCCCTCTACCATCTTTGTCCAGCACAACATTGTCGACAACGTCGTAGTCTCCTCCTCGACCTCTTCATCTACTCTGGAAATTGCAAGGTGCATCGGCACCTTCTCCTCCTCACCGCTCTACGTACCGTGACTGTTGAAGCCTTCTCTAGTGGTCCCTCATACATTGGCATATGGTTACGCTCCTTACCTTTGCACATCCGGTATTGGCAACACCTGTGCGTGCCTTCATTCCCGATGCGTTCTCAGGATTGGACAACTGGTGCATGACTTGTCCTCGTCAACCTCGACTGTGTCGACTTCGGTATCGACCTCCTCTTCTACGACCGTCTTGTCTGTGTCACCATCTTCTTCCCTTGGGCCTCCCTACGCCTGTCTCCATGGTGCCTCTAGCGCCTGTGACTTCAAGTGTGGCTCCCTCGACCGTGGCAACCCCGACTACGGCTACATCGACTATGGCTATCTCACATGTGACATCCTTGACCACGGCTACTGGCCTCGCTCTCAGCTACCTCAACTTCGGCATAAAGGGCTACCATCTGCATGAGCAACTTGTTGGTTTTTCTAGTCATAACATCTGCATTGCGTTATTTCGACTACGGGGGGATGTCATTTGTCGTCCTCTTCAGTCTCATCATCGCAAGGATGTCATTTGTCTTCCTCTTCATCCTCATCATCTGCAACGGTCCCGCTACAATTACAGGGATGCTATAGTAGTATACTTGGAATATCTCCAGATATGATAGTTTATGATTGATAGTAAACCTAAATATCTATCTTATCCATAAAAGAGGTTTCCTGTCCTCCAAACTTTATACTCTATTTATTTCACCCTCAAAGCTCATTGTTATATACCGACCTAATTAATCAATCCTCATGTTCTTTCAGCTAGTTTACTTAAACAAATTTCATTGCTAAGAATGCTAATTTGTAACTGAGTACTAACTGTTGGAACTATTTCTGTGAATAGTACCGAAGGGTTCCATCCGGGCAAAGAAAGAGAGGAGTGGATGTGGAAAGGATCTCCCCCGTCTTGACCTCTTGGATCCTTTATATAGGTAAATGGGAGAGGTAAAACTTCTTCTTCAATCCTTGTTGGGGTACAAATATTACATAAAGGCCCCTAAGCTTTCATATAGGCTGTTTGTTACATAGGCTCCTTTGTGGGTCTAGGCCTTTCCCCTAATAGTAGCCCCTCAGTTGTAAGCTTCGATGGGATAGCGGGATGAACAGGTACAACTAGGAAAAGGCCCAGACTTATAGTCGCCATGTACGTCTTGCTAAAAATTCTATCCCAAAAACCCAATGGGAAAAAAAGGCATGAAAAAAAGAGCATGTACATGGCACTGGTTTTTCTTTACATGACTGCTAGAGCTAGATACATTCTTATAACTATGCTTCATCTTGCTCGGCGAAGGGGTCTTAGGCGAAGGCTGAGGACTTTAGCGGCTGGTGAAGGTTCTTCTTCCTCTGTAGTCAAAGTCAAAGGTACATTTTCAATGACGTGCTCGGCGAAGGCTGCCACCTAGGCTTCGACGATCTCCGATGATGTGCTCAGCGAAGGCTACCGTCGAGGCTTCGGTGGGTGTAGCTTCAACGTAATGGATATAGCCGAGTTTGAAGCTGCTGCCACATCCCAGCAAAGGCAATGATGTCCTTGCATCTTCGCTCACATGCGCTAGCCAAACTCTTGGGACCCATGATGAGATTTTAATCTGGGTGCCACCCTAGCCCCTCTTGACCGGTGTTCGTGAGTGGTGAAGGATGCCGTGCGATTGACGTAGTTGGAGTTGACGTGTGCGAAGTCATCATGGCATAAGCCCCTCTAGTCGACGGACGCGAAGTTGACATGCCCGAAGCACCTCTGGCGATGCGGTCATGGTCGTGGTGGACGCATGTGAAGGCATCACAACCGAAGCCCCTCTGGTCGATGTCCAAGTCAACAAAGCGAAGGCTTCATGGCCGTAGTCATCGCCTGGTCGATGTAGTCAGAGTCAACGGAGGCATAGTCGTGTCAGCCGTAGTCGTTGGCTGAAGCCCCTTGGATGACGTAGTCAGAGTCATTGTGGGCAAAGTCATCATGGTGGAAGGCCCTCTGGTCAACAGAGTCATAGTCGACGGAGGCGAAGTCGACGTGCCTGAAATCCCTCTGGCGATATGGTCGTGGTCGTGGTCGACGCATGTGAAGGTGTCATAGCCAAAGCCCATCAGGTCGACGTAGGCAGAGTCAACGGAGGCATATTTGTCTTGGTAGCAGTCGTCGGTCGAAGCCCCCTGATCAATGTAGTGGGAGTCAACGGAGGCGTAGTCATTGTGGCCAAAGTTGTTGGCCAAAGCCCCCCGGTCTACGTAGTCGGAGTTGACAGAGGCGTAGTCGTCGCACCCGAAGTTGTTGGCGAAAGCCCCCCTGGTCGACGTGGAAGTCAACGTGGTTGGAGTCGATAGAGGCGTAGTCATCACGGCCGAAGTCATCAGCTGAAGCCCCCCTGGTCGATGTAGAAGTCGATGTGGTCGACGTGAACGTGGTCGAAGGCAACTCTAGTCAAAGTAGATAGGGGCGAAGCCGTTGAGGACTCCATCCGGAGTCTCATTGACGTTGTCGAAGCTGAAGGTGAGGGTAACTCTGTCAAAGTTGATGCCGATACCGAAGGTAACGACAAGTCGATATCGAATGGGTCAACATAGTCGAAGTAGTAGCAACTGTCGACGAAGGTGGTCGCCAATGCCCCGTGTACGAAGGGTCCTTCGGCTCCACGGAGCGCAAAGGGCCGTGTCTTCAAGACTTACTATACGAGGTCCGCTGAGCAGCACCTCGGTCCTCTTCAACGGGCCCTTGTCCGCCTTTTCAGTCGATTGGTGTGTTGCTTTACCTAAGGAGTAGCAGCACTTTGACTTCCTATCCTACAAGACTTTAGGTGCTTTGCATTCTTTTTTGATACAAAAAAAATTATAATCTATGTATGTTAGATGTGTGCACATGAAGAATAAATACTTAAATGTATTGATGTAATCTGATGGTCTCTTTTAACTTCGATACAGGGGCAGGCACTCTTAGCTTCCATCTTTTATTTTAAGTCGAGAGGTGCGCTGCCTTTGTTCCATGCTCAAGTAGCACTTCGGCTTTTAGTTACTGAAGATCTCTTTTGCCTTCGGTGTGGGGGCAGGCACTCTTAGCCCTCATCTTTTGTCTTAAGTCGAGAGATGTGCTACCTTTGTTATAAGATCAAGTAGCACTTCGGCTTTTTGTTCCCGAATGTCTCTTTTGCCTTCGGTGCTGGGGCAGATACTCTTAGCCCCCGTCTTTTGTCTTGAGTTGAGAGGTGCACTACCTTTGTTCTAAGGTCAAGTAGCACTTTAGTTTTTTTTTCTTGAATGTCTCTTTTGCCTTCGGTGTGGGGGCAGGCACTCATAGCCCTCGTATTTTGTGCGTGTGATAAATAAATGCATGAAAGAGTACAATCGAAGAGTAAATGCTTTAGCATAATGATAAATGTAGCAGTGAAGGATAAAACCTTCGGTATATGAGGGATAAGCTCCCATCCCGTGAAAATTAAAAATTTCTGTATATGAGCAATAAGAGCTTTCTCATTCGAAGGTTAAAACCTATGCATCATGAATAAATTCTCCTTCACGCAGAGGGTAAGATTCCTGCATATGTAAAGAATAGGTGATTCGCTGCATATACATAATGCAAGCGCAGAGAATACTTCGGCGCTTATGCGAAGAACAAGTGCTTCAATACATATGTTATGTGAGCATATGAATAACAAACATACGCGAAGAATAATGAAGCAGTTTATGTATGTAGAATTGGGATGCTTTGGTATGCATTTGAGGAGCAGGTACTTCGGTACTTGTGGAGATACTCTTCGTCATATGAAAAATAAAACACATAGAAAGAGTAGATGCTTCGTTGTACCGAAGCATGAAAACTCCCTTATACAAGGGATAAAGACCTGCATATGAGGAACGAATTCTCAAACAAAGGGCAAGAACCTAGATATGCAAAAAAAAAAAAAAAAACTGATGCTCCGATGTAAATGTAATGCAATCGTGCGAAAAATAAATGCTTCGACATACAAGCAAAGGTTAAATAGTTTGATGCATATTTAATGCCAGCATGTGAAGAACATTTGCTTCTCACGCGCAAAGGGTAAGAAAAGTTGCTTCGATGCACATGAGTAATGTAAGCGCAAAGAAAATGAGTAATTCACCAATTGTACGAAGGATAAACGCTTCGATGCATATATTATGTGAATGTTCGAAAAAGTAAACATACGCAGAGAATAAATATCTCGATATACTTATGCAACGCAAAATGTGCGAAGCGTATGTATTCTCGAGTGATGATGCTATGCACATATATGAAAAGTACACGCTTCATCGCAAATGAGTAATGAAGATATTCACGCATGCGAAGCATATATATAAGCGAAGTGTGCATTCATGCAAATGCACAAAAAATAAACACTTTGGCATGAAAATGCGATGTATGAAGCATATTTGTTGCCATATGAAAAATAAAACACAAATGAAGGATTGATGCTTCGTCATACCGAAGAATTAAAACTTCCAGGCGAAGGGTAAGAACCCTGTACGAAGGGCCAAACCTGCAAGCGAGGAATGAAGTTCCTCGAGCGAAGGGTTACTACACGTATTCTGAAGAGTAAAAGATTTTGCACGCATGCAATATGAGCACATGTGAAGCGAGTTAGCGAAGAGTAAAACACTTTGGCATGGAAAAATGAGATATGTCATGCGCAAGGGTTAAAACTTGCATTGGATAAAGAAATAGCCCCTCAAACGGAGCATAAAAACCTGTATATACTTGCGAAGGGTAAGAATAAATACTTTGGCTCGTTTATACTATGGAAACGAAAAGAAGGTGAATACTTCAGTATTCATGCAAATATTACGTGCTCCGATGCAGGCGCAATGTGGGCTCGAAAAATAAACGCTTCGACATGCAAGCGAATGGTAAATAGTTTGATGCATATGTAATGCATACACGTGAAGAACAAACACTTTGGCAAAGAATTAAATTAGCGTGTAATATGAAAATGCCCAAATACAAAAATTAGTTTCCAACACAAACAATAAGCAAAGCGAGCAGATTGATAGGCAGGGACGTGAGCGAAGATACACTTCGTTATGTGAATGCAATGCCTGAAAAATGCATGCCCACTAAAATTTAACGATTCGATGCATGAATGATATGCATGTGTATGAGAAGAAGTGATTCGGTGGCATATATGGTGTTTGTACGCGAATCATTAGTCGCGAAGATAATAGGCGTACATAGTAAATGTTATGAAGCCTAAATGCGTTGTGAGCGCATTAAAAGTTTGTTTTGAGTACGAAAGCATCTTTTGGTATGCCATTCATGATCCTTCGGCTTTATAGAGCCCGAAGAACCTTGCTACATTTTGGGAGAGGCCCGCACCGATCGAATGCTCGACTCGTGCGGAGGGGACACAACGAAGGCCCGCGAAGAGGCTGCAGTGAAGGCCCACCGAACCTGCTGAGTGAGAGCCCCAGTTGCACGAACAGGCCAAAGCTAAGGCCCGACTCGAGCGGGGAGGATGCAGCGAAGGCCCGCCGTCACCGTACCAGAACTCTTCTCCCTCCCCAAGTCCACTAGCTTCGCCAGAATTGGATATTTACACGCTCGGACAGGCCTTCGCCATAAGAAAGCATGCCTATCATGTAATGTCACGGCAGGCTTGCTACAATGCTCCTCCAGCGTGCGCGCAAAGGTGCTAAGCTACAATGTTAGCTAAAACATCTTGCAAAGTGTATGCTTCACAAATAGGCGTGAAATGAGTCATACATATAATTAAAATATCTTCCTCCGGAGCATGTGAGCTGGCTAACACTGAGTGTGCTCACATGTTGTCCACGGGAAAGTGAACGTGGGGCTCTGCAAAACTTTTCCCCCTAGGCTTACGAAGCAGCAGCTTGGCGGAGCCCGCAACTAGCGAAGCCAGGAGGGCCCGCGAAGGTGTCTTCGAGCCCAACGTTCGCTCCTGTCTGCAATTCACCACAGCCCATGAAGAGCCGTGGCTTCAGGCTAAAAGTTGAAGGCCAGCGAAGTTCTGCCGAGCGCCAAAGGCCCGCGAAGGGGTCTTCTGAGCGAACGTCAAAGGCCGCAACGATTGATAGGGGTCGAATGTCAAAAGTGAGGTTGCTACCTTGTGCACGAAAGCCCAGCATGAGAAGGAGGTGCGTCCCTGCGTGTGAGTGCCTGACACGAAGGCCCAACACGAGGTGCCCGCAATCTGCTTGCGAAGGTGCTCGACGCAAAGGCTTAGCGCGCAAAGGTGCTCACAGTCCTGTGTGAGGCGAAGGCACGTGAAGGCCGACGAAGGCCTAATGTAGGAAGGCCTATATGTCAAGCCCACTGTGGTGATGAAGCGCGATGAAGGCTCAAGTGCGGGGACAAAGCCCGCTGTCTGCATATGCTGCAAATTTCTTCCTGTACGAAGGAGTTCGACGAAGGGTGCATCTTGTACAAAGGGCCTTCCAGAACAAAGAGTCTTCTCTTTGACAAAGCCAGCAAACCTCTCCGTTACAGAAAAAATTCTAGTGAGAATAGTAAGTGGGGTAGAATTTATACAGAAAGGAGCAACTGTAGTGTAGACTTATCTGTTGCAAATTGTCTCTTGGAAGAAGGGTGCCCCCTATACGAAGGGTGACTCCTGTACAAAGGTATGCTGGTACGAAGGTATGCTTGTTCGAAGGCTTGTTGGTACGAAGGCCTGCTTGTTTTTCGACAAAGGCCTAACGAAGGATTATTTTTTGACAAAAGCTTGATGAAGGGTTCCTCCCTAACAATGGCCCAGCTATGGTACGAAGGTCTTGCTGCTACAAAGAACCTACCTGTATGAAGTCCTTGCCCGTGTGAAGGTTGTGCCTGCACGAAGGCTCTATCTGTACAAAGGCAGTGTTTGATCCGAAGGGTGCTTCTTGTACGAAGGTCCCCTCTTGACGAAGGGTGCCTCTTGTACGAAGGTCTCCTCTGTACAAATGGTGTCTCCTGTATGAAGATCTCCTTACGAAACCTGTCTGATCCGAAGGCCCCCTGACTCCTTAGAATCGGACCCCACAGTTTGCACCAACTGTTGAAACTATTTCTATAAATAGTACCAAAGGGTTCCATCCGGTAAAGAGAGAGAAGTGGATGTGGAAGGGATCTCGCTCTCTTATCTCTTGATCACGTGTACACAAACATTACAAGTGGAGGAGAGAGGTGTAACTTTCTTTCTAACTTTTGGTGAGGTACAAATATTACATAAAGACAATTAAACCTTTATATATACTGTTTTGTTATATAGGCTCCTTTGTAGGTCTATGTCTTTCTCACAACACTAACTACTGTCTTCTGAATGCTATGAATTTTTTAATATTTTTGATTATCAAACAATTATTTTAGTTATATACACATAATTTAAAAATACTGGGCCTGCCACCGACTATATCTAAGAGATTATGTTGTTCTCGACACAATAATGTCCGATTCTATCGGCAGCTTGACACGAACCAAGGAATATCGATGCAGCGTGCAGAGTCGCCTGGAGGGCGCTGTCACACGAGGGGCATCACGTGGAGTCGTGGACGCGCGGTGCGCGTGGGCCGGAGGGCGCTGTCGCACGGGTGCGTTCACGTGGATGTGCGTCCGCTCGGCGCGCAATTGATCGCCGCCGCTGCAACTTGCCGCCGTCCTGCCGGGTGAATGTGCCGTGCCCCGGGCTTCGTTTTCCTCTTCGAGCATGGCCGGCAGCGGAAGAATCCGCAGCGAATGGTATGTTCCTCTCCCTTCTCCGGTCGATGCCGAATCCAACTAGGGATGAACGTGAAACGATATGTGAATCTATTTTAATTTAATTTAATTAACTAACTATTTGTTTTAATTAGATTAAAATAACCAGTTAGTTAATTAAAATTGTATTAGTGTGGATCGTAGATGTCCATTGGTGCTTCACATTCATCTCTAATTTATCCAACCGGGCGTTTCTCCTGTTGGCTTCGGTTCCAGAAAGCCGAGCCTACTTTAGGCTGGCAATTGGCAAGGGCAGTGCCGTGCGCTAGCTTGGTGATGTGTTACGAATGAAAATAGATGGTGCTCCTTAACGATGTTCTGAATGGACTGGCCTTAACGAATTCGTTATGCCTGGAAGACATGCCAAATTGTGTTGTCTTAGGCAAGGAGGAACAGAGGATGACGTCTCACGTCTGGAATAATGAAGTGCATCAACGCTCGTGTGATGCTACTGTTTTGGTGGAATACAGGTGGACTGTCCCTCTCGCACCGCCGTCCAATGACCTGGTCGTGGCGTGCCTTTCGCTCCGCTTAACTACTACGTAGTAGGAAATATGCTCTATTCCAAAATGGGTGGACAACAAGGCGCATCTGGTGTAGTGGTATCATAGTACCCTCCCACGGTACTGACCGGGGTTCGATTCCCCGGATGCGCAATGTTGTACTTTTTTTAAGTTTTTTAACACCCAAAACTACTCTTATTTTTCAATAATCTCTCTTCATGCAAAGCCGTAGTCTATTCTGATCCGGATGGAATGTTCTATGCTTGACCGGGAGCACATATGTACTGAACAGCCGTGGCCTAGCATAAATTCAAATCCATGAACAATTTTTCCAACAACATAAAACACACAACTACTGAAGCAATTGCTCAGGATCTATGCAGACCAGACAAATTAATCCACGATGTAACTCGACTGCCCAGACAATTTGATCCATACATACATACATGCAGTGCAAAGGGTCCATGGACCACAGTATATCGTTGATCATCTAATCTAAAAGTTCTACATGAGAAACTCAAGTAGCATACTGTCAGGTTACAGCGTGACAAAATTTTACAGCCCCAGGCTCACCGGAGGGCAAGACTCCCATTATGATACATGGTTGAACACTTCATCTAATATTCGCTTCCACTTTTCGTTGCACCGGTTGAAAACTGCACGCTCCAAAAACCAAAGAATTGTGTTGCCATAAAAAACATGGATACTCACGTCAACACACGAGCACCTTATGTGCACAATCCAACGAGCTGCATCTAGAATATCATTGTCGTGGCGCTGCATTGTTGGACCTTCGTTGTCTCCCACCGTCGAAGCGCAGATGGCCGACAGCTTGTCCTTGATCATCAAGATCAAGAATAGATAGCAATGTAGATTGGAAGAGAGAATAAGACTACAGAAGCTAGCCAAAAGAGATAAAAATGAAAGATAGATTATGTTTGATCGATTAGTTGATTTTTTCAATTAGCCATAGCCCTCTTATATTTAAAGGACGACATGTATTAGTTGTAAGGGATCATAAATCCTAATTCAAACCAAACAAGACTTACATATGATTCGGCTATGACTTTTGATCTCTAAACTTTCTATAACTAATATCTTTCCTAATCGATCACGTAAACTCTTATATATCTACCTGAGTATTTTTTATTGAAACTCAGCCTTTTTAGATTCGACTACATGCTTGACATATCTATGTACTTAAGTCCGATCAGCTCTTCCACTTGTCCGGAGACTAACTACTGAAACAAACCGTGGTGGTCACTAATCGCCTCACTGGTCGTGGTCATGAAGTTCTCCTCACCGGTTGAAGTTACTGTTTACTAGTCGGAGTTACTGTCCATCTGATCGAATACTGTTTGCTGTGGTCGGAGTACTGTTCACCATGATCAGAGCAGTGTTCATAGTGGTCGAAGCACTGCTCATCAGTGGATGAACTGATGGTTGGTCGCTCATTAAACAAGTAATTGCTGCAATGATCACTACAAATACCAAATCTTATCATCAACACATGCTCTGCTGTTTTTTGGTAAAGCTTGCTCACTAAAAACATATCATCTCCCTTCCTACCTATTTAGGGCGATGATTAAGATATCGGCCATGAATATTCATTAGAATGATGGTAATCAATACATCGGCTATATTCCTTTAATCATCTTGCCACACGCTATGATAAAATTTCTTCAAGTATCGCCCATTAATAGTTCTAGGCAATTTCTCTCCTCGCAAACTTTCTAGCAAATAAGAATTTTCAGAAACGATACTTACAACTTTATATGGGTCTTCACAACTCGGAGACTATTTGCCAAACTTGTTGTCCTTTAAATATGATTTTGCTCTTACCTTCTTGTTGTAGACTTTGGCTACTCTTAATTTATCCTTCTCGATCTCCCTTAAAACCTTCAACATTTTATTTGTCACTTCATCAATCATGTCCATCATTAAACTATAATAATCCACAGTTGATATGAAAGCATTAACATTTACTTCAACAGGTAAAACAACTTCTGGACTATAAACAAGTTCATACAACGTTACTTTAGTAGCACCATGTCTAGATATATGATGTGCCCATAAAGCCTTCGATAGAACTTCATGCCATCTTCTAGGATGTTCCTCTATTTTCTTCTTAATGAGCTTAATCAAAATTTTATTACTAGATTTGGCCTAACCATTGACCTGAGCATAATATAAAGATGAATTGAGAAGCTTAATTTTCAATGGCTTGGCAAACTCAAGTAATGTGATATGAATGAAGTACCTTGATCCGTAGTTAAAGTATGCGGAATGTCGAATCTATGAATAATATGCTCTAATATAAAATCAATTACCACCTTATGTATCACGTTCTTAAGAGAAACAATTTTAATCCACTTAGTAAAATAATCAGTATATGGTGATGAAACCCAAACCCAACCTCAAAACGACCATGTTTTTATAATAGGATGCATCATAGCAATATAAACTAATTGAATATCACCAAACTTATGGTGTACCTCGCATCCTTTATAATACCTAATACAATCATTAAGCATAGTAGGATAATAAAAATCAGATCTTTTCAATAATCACTTCATCTTGCGTGTTGATTGATATGTGTCACATATGTCTTCATGCACTTCTCCTATAGCAATCCTAGCTTTATCTGAATCTAAGCATTTAAGAAGTACACTATCCATAATTCGGTGATATAAATCATCATTCAACAATGTATATCTGAAAGCTTACCGCTGAATCTCAAATAATCAATGAGAAGCTTCCTCCAATCTTCAATTCTAGCAACTCCAACATTTTCTCTCGATGAAGAAGACATAACCGAACTCACAAATTTCTATTCAGCTATACAATGATAAACACTCTCAAGCATCAGTCTTTTAATCATAAAGAATTTACCTCTATTAACTTGATAATCGAATGCTTATTGTGCTAAGTTATTAGCTTAGAAATTATCATCTCTAGACACATGCTTGGCAACAAATCATCCAAAACAGCAATAATGTCCAAATATTTATTAAGATAGCTATTTAGTGATCCGTAAAAATATTAATAATTACCGAAAATTTGTTGGACAACTAGTAGTGAATCACCAAAAGCTTCTATGGTCTTTACACCCATGGAGTTTAAAATTTCTAATACTAATAAGAGAGCTTCATATTCGACTTGATTATTGATAAAAAATACTCTAAACAATAAGATGTTTCAAAAACAGCATCTCTAGGTGACATAAAAACAAAACCAACACCTTATTCAACCCCATAAGCTGAACCATCACAATAAAGCTTCTATGATTTAATAGATATAAAACGACATCTAAATCATGCTTATCATCAATCTGATTGTCAACAATAAAATTAGCTACAATTTGATCTTTCATAGATTTCATAGATTTTAAAGATTCATAAGTCAAATCATATTCTATAAGAGCACAAATCTATTTACCAATTCTACCACTTAAAATTAGCTTTTGCAACATGTATTTAACTACATCGGCTTAACATGCTACTACACAAGTACTAGATAGTAAATTATACCTTAACTTCATGCAAGCATAATATAGCAATAAGCATTATTTTCAATAAAGGGATACCTTTTTTCCGCTTCCAAAGACGTCAGCTCAAGTAAACAATTGCATGCTCTTTACCATTAATTTCTTGTTCTAAAACAGCACCAATCGCATCATCTCTCGTTGCGATATATAGCCGAAAAGGCAATCCAGCTTTAGGCACCTGAAGCACCGGCGGAGTAGACAAATATTTCTTGATTCATCAAATGCAAATTGTTGTTTTGCCCACCAAGTGAATTTGGTCTCATTCTTCAACCAAAGTAGAGGTGTAAAAATATTAACCTTCCCAGATAAGTATGACATGAACCTTCTCAAGTAATTAACCTTGCTCAATTTTTTTTTCATATCTCTTTTGCATGTAGGGGGCTGAACTTTTTGTATAGCTTCTATTTTATTAGGATATATCTCTATACCCATCTCATGTATTATAAAGCCTAAAAACTTTCTAACCGACACAAAAAACACATTTGAGTGGATTCATTTTCAAACCATACTGACTCATTCTTTCAAAGGCTAAACGTAAATCGGCTAAATGAGAATCATCACCATTCAATTTAACAACTATGTCATCAATATATATTTTTATTATAACACCAAGTAGATCATAAAAAATTAAATTCATAGTCATTTGATAAGTAGCACCAGTATTTTTTAAACCAAATATCATAATCACCCACTCAAATAGACCAACAAAACCAGGATAACAAAAAGACGTTTTAGACATATCTTCCTCGACCATAAAAATTTGATTATAACTACCATTACCATCAAGAAAACTAATTATTATATATCATGAAGCATCATTAATTAACATGTCGGCTATAGGTATAGGATATTCGTCTTTAGAAGTAGCTTTATTCAAAACTCTACAATTAATGCAAACTCGTAACTTACCGCTACTCTTCGTCTCCACCGGGACGATGTTGGAAATCTAATG
This sequence comes from Phragmites australis, assembly GCF_958298935.1. Taxonomy (NCBI): domain Eukaryota; kingdom Viridiplantae; phylum Streptophyta; class Magnoliopsida; order Poales; family Poaceae; genus Phragmites; species Phragmites australis. The sequence goes on along the minus strand of NC_084934.1, from coordinate 29,531,018 downwards.
AGCATAACTGCATGGCCTAATAAATCATGTTTTCAACAATCTATCTATTTTTTCTTTGATCCTATCATACATATTAGGATTAAACCTTCTAGAGGGCTGTTTATATGGCTTAAATCCTATTTTAATAGGCAACTGATGTTCTACTAATTCTCGATCAAGTCCTGGTATGTCATGATACTCCCAAGAAAAACAATCAATATACCCTCTAAGCAATTCGATTACTTTAGCCTTGTAATCGGCTTTCATGTTTTTGTTTACAAACGTCGGTCTTAGAATACTACCATCACCTATATCAACTTTTTCTAATGGATCGGCCGATGAAAAATCGTGACCTAACTTATCTAACTCATCTAAATCTTCAATGGCCTCACAACTATCATTCTTATTTGACCGATATTGCTCCATACGCTTGTACATTCATTCTAAATTTCTATCTCTACTCATTGATACATCATGTCATTGAGTTGATTATCACAAGTCGGCTTTACAACCACAGGCATAAATCTGTCCTTAGAGACACTAAGGGCATGCTTATTTTAGCTGGGGATTCTGAAAAACAGCTTATAGATTGTAGATTGTAAAAAACTAGATTGTGAATAGCTTTTATATTGTGGATTCTAAAAAAATTTGATGGGTAGTTCAGTAAAATGGACTTTCACAATCTGTGAAAAGCTAAGATAAACTAGCTTCTTGAATTCTCACAATCCAACAAACGGATTGTAAAAAGCTATGGCAAGAGGCTGTCTATTTGTTTCAGCTTCGGATTATAAAAGCTGAAAGCCAGATTCTGAAGCTGAAACAAACATGGCCTAAGAAAATCATAATCTGAAAAATCAAGACCCGACAAGCACTCAGCATTACCGTATCTCCAATCGGCTAAAGCATTGGTCAAAGCAACATAGGTCGAAGTATCCGCATGAATTATATCTCTACCTCATCATCCACCTATTGAATTAAAAATTAATGCAAGGTGGAAGGCACAACAATTCGCATGAATCCAATCACGCCTAAGAATAATACTATAATTACCTTGCACCACGATGACGAAGAAAAAGATGGATAATATCTTGCTTCAAATAGTGAGCTCCATAGAGATAACCCATTTGGCCTCATTAGAATCACCCACGAATTCATTGAGCATCAAATTGATTTTTAATTTTTATTAGTCCACTGTCAACTCTACCAAGTTTCTTGAAAATTGAATATGGCATCAAATTTACAGTAGCTTCACCATCAACAAGTATCCTAGAGACTGGTTTACCATTAATATGACCCTTCACATATATTGGCTTCAAATGCTGTTCTGTCTCCTTTAACTTCTCAAAAATAGCCTCCTTTGACCCCGAGTTCAATTGAGCTACTTCACCTTCATCCATAGCACGAAATTTCGAAGATAATATAAAAATCATATTTATATCCATACCTTCAATCGGTGAAGCATCATTAGTATACACCGACGAATATCATAATCAATCAAATCCTCATCTTCCTTGTCTTCTTGTATAGGCATTGGTGTTGTTGCTGACAAAGGAGCCGCTGTATGAGCTGTCATTACATTTATCTTCGATCTCCACACTTGCTTCGCAGGTTGCATTGGCTTAACTTCATTGAAAGTATCAGCTCGTAACTTTTCAGTTTGCTGCTCCATTAATTCCTGCTTACGTAGCTACTGCAATCTTCTCTTTTGGGACACCACATTGGCCATAGATACTTAGAAGGTGACTTTCTGCAACTTGTCTCATGATTATCATCCTTTGGAACAACATAAACAATAGTAAATATATTTTCAGATTTGATTGATTTATTGCTAACAACAATCGTTCCCTTGCCAACCTCTTCGGCAGCCACTTCCATCGAACCAATTTCAATAATATCAGCAACAATGGTCCTTTTTTTTAGCAACATTAGAATCCAAAATTTGAGTAGAAACTCCACTCTTCTCAATTTGATATATTTTCTTTACATTCTTAGCTTGTCTAACATCACTAAACCAATTTGTATGTCCCAATCGGTCATAAATAGGACGTGATATTCTATCTAAAACTGTCATACGTAGTGCTATCCAACCCAGATGAAAATAATTTAATTACGCAAGAGGAGGAGTCATCTACATACCGTTGTAACCCCATGTTGATCAAGGAGGAAAAGATATCGCAGGAAGCATCCATAGCCATGGCACCGGCCCAAGTAGTGGGTGAGTAGCAGCAATACAATCCTCCTTTGGTTGATGATGATCAAGCACTTCTTGCTTCAAAAGTGATCTTGATCGCTTGAGATTATTTGGTCAATTCACATGAGTTTGGACAGCCTTATCCTTTTCATATTTGGATAAAAGTTGCTTGAAAGTGAGTTTGAATTTCACATCCTTGTCATATCCCTTTGCTTTATTAATCTTCCACTTGCCAACCTCTGGCTTTTTGGGTTTGATCATCCTAGCATTGCCATGCCCCTCAAAGGTCGAAGTGTTCACACAACTTTGATTAATTTCTTATCTTCGAGAGTCTTCTCATATAATACTTCTCTTAGCAATCTTCTCTCCCAAAGGTTTAGGCATATCTTCACCAACGATTACATTTTTTTTTTTAGCTGTTTCGACTTAAGTTAATCGAATAAGAACATTATTATCTTGGAGATCAATAACATTAACCAGGAACGTTTGCTTGTTAACTTGCATCTCCGAGAATTTCAACCGTCCTTTGTTAATGACTGATTAAATCTGTCAAAAAAAAAAAACAGGTCGTGGCGTTGCGTTGACAAACCTTCATCATCACCCACGCTCGGGAGACCCCGTCAGAGCGCAGATGACTGACAGTTTGTCCTTGATTGTCAAGATTAAGAACATATAGCAATATAGATCGAAATAGAGACCATAACTACAAAAACTAGACAGAAGAGATAAAAACTAAAGATAGATTATGTTTAATCAATTGGTTAATTTTTTCAATCAACCATAACACAACACTCTCATATTTAAAGGACGATAGATCTTAACCATAAGAGATCAAGATTACTAATTTAAACTGAACAAGATTTACAAATATAATTCAACTATACTTTTTGATCTCCAAACTGCCTATAATTAACATACATTTCCTAATCGACTACGTAAACTCCTATATATCTACCCAAGTGTCTTTTATTGCAACTCGACTTTCTTAGATTAGACTACATGCTTGACATATGCATGTACTTGAATCTCACCACTTCTTCCATCCGTTCGAAGACTAATTGCTAAAACAAATCGTAGTCACTGATCATCTTACTAGTCATGACCACTGATCGTAATCAATTGTCATGTTCACGAAGTATTGTTCACTTATCAAAATTACTGTTCATCTTATCAGATATACTATTTATCTAACCAAGTACTAGTTACCGTGGTCAGAGTCCTATTCACCATGATTAGAGCATTATTGATCATAGTCGAAACACTCTTTATAGTGGTCGGATCACTGTTTATCGATGGATATACTAATCGCCGATCGTTCATTAAACGAGTCAATGCTGCAATGACCATTATAAATATCAAATCTATCATCAGCAAATTATTTACTGATATCAAACACCATCAACATACATCTTTTCAGCAGCACAAGCCATGGCACAGCATAATGAAAGCTGGAAAATCAGAATCACAAAGCTCAAACCAGACGTATACAAGTGCCATATTCAGGAATGACACTGTTATGGACTGTAACAGAATATAGTTGCTTACTGCATAATCAGCGACACAGTCGTAGGGGACAAGTACACCAGCACAATATGTTGCTTGCTAGGGATAGACAGGGAATACCAATGCTAATACAGCTCAAACTTCGATGGTAAATTGCAGTCCACAGACAAATGGTTATAACAGTTCAGGCCAATCAACCAGCCATGACATGCTAAGATTACAATAACATGGTGGACAAAAAATTGAGAAGAATCCAAAAGAAAAAAAATCCTACTCTAGTGCCTCCTCCACCAGTCAAGTGTATATAAAGTTCATGGATGGAAAACGAAATCCCTTGGCAACTTGCAAGAACAGCATAATGCTCATCATCACCCAAGCAATCTGATGCCTTTAACCATTCATGGTAACAAAATCAACCAGGCTGGAGATATCTTAATTTTTAAAGGGGTTCTATTGCAACAAAGGATACATAATATCTATTCAACTAAGCACACTTTCTCTGTGCAACTCAATTCTAAGTTTTCTTCACATGTATACCCAGAGAATTTTTAATCGACAAAGCACACTAGAGAACATTCAAATGATGAAGCACCCAACAGAGCTTCATATCAGCATTTACTTTGCTTGATTAATTTCATGTAATTCAGCAAATAATCTGATCCAAACAACCCCCTTTTGAATCACTCAGATAGAAACTATTAGCACTCAGAAAATCAACATCATAATCATCTCATCGCAACCTAATCAGTACATTAAAATGCATATGTCTGAAGCCTTGAACACAATAAGACAACAAGTTTCTAAATTCAGTCATATGATCCATCATACTGCCCTATTGGTATGAAGTATATATGACATATACCTTCAATTAACCAGGTTACATCTCTGCTATCAGATTTTTTCACATACATAAACACAGAGTGCCGCCAAATGATGAAGCACTCATTACAACATCCCTTTTTCAGAAACTACTTTGCTTGATCAATTCCACATAATTCACCAAGTAATCTGATCCAGATACCAGATAAGAGTTACTCAAAAGTCAGAAAACGTATATTAGCACCGGCAAAGAATAAATTTGGCATCCGCAATCACCTCATCTCATAATCAATTAATCATTCAGTACAGTGAAATGCATATGCATCAAGTCTTGAACACAATTATGAGACGTAGTAATGTTTCTAATTTCACTCAAATATAATCCAACCAGGTAACTCGAGAACAACCAACCAAGCCTCGGCCCTCACCTCACATGAGCTCCTCCTCCTTGCGGAGGTACTCCCCGGCATCCGACTGGTGCAGCACGACGACGGCGTTGGTGTCGGCCTTCCTGCAGTCCTGTGCCGACCTGGCCGCGACGCCGAACCCGAGCGGGACGTCAGCCATGGACATGACGACGACGCCGTCCCCGGACTTGGTGTTCTCGGTGATGCGCGCGAGGGAGGACTTGGGCACGGAGTTACCGAAGAGGAAGGAACGCTCGGTGTCGGGCTTGAGCCAGACGCGGCGGCGCGCGTGGGCCGCGAGGAGGTCGAGCGCGTGGACGGTGAGGTGGAACGCGCCGTGGTGGGTGAACCTGCCGATGGGGGTCCCCACGCCGGCGAGGCGCGGGCGGGAGACGGAGGTGGCGCGGCGCACGAGGGCCTCGGAGGCGTAGTAGACGCGGTTCTTGTGGAGGCGGAGGCAGTAGCGGCCGGGCTGCGGGTCGGGACCCTCCACGGCAGGCCTATCCATGAGGTGCTTCAGGTTGGGGCCCGTGAACTTGAAGAGCTTCTCGAAGACCATCGTGGTCTCTTTCTCGTCGAGCGGACGCATGGCAGCGGCGGCGGCGGCGGCGGGGCTCGGGGGCGGAGGGTTTGGTGCGCGGCGGCGGTGGTGGTTGGGAACGGAGGCTAGGGTTTTTGGTCCAGGCCCCTTGGTTTTATTTGACATTTTTGCCGAACGGCCCTTTGATCCTGACCGTTGGATCTATGAAATCCGACGGCTGTTGACGTCCGTCGCTGCTCATCTGAAGGCCCGACTTTACCTTCCCTTTTTCGTTCCGAATTTCAACAAATTAGAAAATTTAACTCTTTTTTTTCTACTTTTCTCTGTAGTAACGAACCTGTGTTCAGTATAGTTTTTTTCATGGTTATTTCGATTAGAAATTTGAGAACATTGCTAGTAATTTTCTATGTAGAGATTTTACCAAGCCTAGGTTGAAATGGAGGGGGCAGTGTTCATCCCTGACTATTTTCATAGCTCCGTTGATCACCTTCTTCAAATGGCCTAATCTGTATGCTTTAGTTACTGTCCTTGTTGCCCCCATTGTTTACTTTGCAATCTCTCGTCTAACAATTCTGTCACTACTTTTTTTCCCCATAACGGCTATACCCGAATTTCATTACCAAGGCAATAAAATTACAAGACATGTCTCAGTTCGACTGAAAACATAACGAACTGCAACTGAAAGGAAGAAAAACGTAGAGTAGAAAGAAACTACGCAGCATCGAGGGCTGCCTACCAAAACCGAGTTTTTTCAGAATCATCACCACTCCTTGATATTGCATTACCACTATCTATAGCCAAAATGTCAACGCAAAAACATTTTTTGTTCTAAGAACACTGATATTCCCAGCACAAAACCTCAATAGAAGAGCACAGAATTCTGTCACTACTTACTAGCTTCATGCAATGTGTTGTTGTTTTTCTTTTTGTCTTTTTCCAGGTGCAGTGCAGATATGCAGCAGTTTATATCTGACGGTGTCTGATCACAGATCAATCTTGGTCAGGCTTACCTCAGGAAGTCTCTACGACACGATCCATGTCCATCAGAACCTCGAGGCCATGAGTGTACGTACTAGCAACAAATAGCAAAATAACAAACATTAGCATACAGATTACGGTCTCCAGATGACGAACAGTGGCAAACAAACAACACGATCTTGTAAAAGAGGCACAGCAGCACGAGGAGCAAGCAACTTTCACGCATTCGAAGCATGCATCCTACCACCACCAAAAAAAAAAAAACTCAACCCTAAGGAGAGATGTCTCAAAAGCATTGTCAGCTATAGATTGAGAAAAGACCTCGAAGACTTATTATCCAGAGCACCACTGAAAACGACTTTATGACCACTAAAACGACACACATGGATGAGTCTTTTTTTTTAATGAGAATCGGGGTTCGAGATCCGGTCGGTCACCTCACAACTGGAGGAGCTACCGCAGTGCTATGAGCACGTTCTCTACCACCACCATCAGCAGCAGGAGCAGCAGCAACGTGATCAGGGTCTGGCTTAGCTCAAGTCGCCACTAAACATGTCCATGTCCATCGGGGGGGCTAAGGCCATATGTTGTAATACTGTTGTATTCTGGAAATCTATGCAGCCAAATTATATCAGATGACTGACATGCATGTTCAAAAACTAATGGGCCACCGGCGCAATGCTTTCCTGAACAGATGCATAAATATCATACAATGGAATCCTTAAGACTAACTACCGGAGGAATCGATACTAACTGGAATGAATGGCGTAAATATCATAAAAGAATTCCAACAGAGGAATGGTGGGTTCCTTGGAATTAATCGATGCACGGTTGCGATTTCAAACTTTATGTTGTACTAATTTATTTATGAAATCTATGCAGCCCACTTACATCAGATGCCTGAAATGCATGTTTAAAAATCAATGTGTCACTGGTGCAGTGAGGAGCGGTCCTTTCATTTTTCTCTGAACTAGAGAGCTAAAATAGTGCCTAGGATTTTTCTCTGAACTAGAGAGTTAAAAATCAATGTGTCTAGGATTTTGGATAGCTTACTTTTTTTAAAAACAAACCGGCAGAAGAGCTACCAATTATATTAATTGTAAGAGGTAGTGTTTGATGGGCTAAATACAAAATTTATAAAAACAAAAACATGCTCAGCGGGTGTTTTTGGTGGAACAAGACAGCTTACAACCCCAAGGAAAAATACAGCTCCAAAATGAAGCAAAATATCGTACCATAGAGCCATATCTGGTCTAGTTGATGCTTTAGTACAGATTATCTTCACATGCCAGAAAAACTGCATAGTTAACCACAAGCACAATATCAGACAATTCTTTGGAGCAAGGCCTCAACACTACCACCGCCATCATCCACGTCAGGGCCAGCCCAGTAGCCAGAGATAACAATAAGCGCTCCTGGAACTGAATCCATGCAACGCCTCATGGATAGATCACTGTGAGAAGTGGAGACATTTGCAGGTCTGCTGCTCAATGCAGCTACTAGTGCAGATGAACCTAAACTTGTGCAACAAACAAGGCTCCTGGACCTGTGTGGCTGCGCAGCTGCAAACACAAGTTTATTTTAATATCTCATCAGGCCAATGGTGTGAAGTCGAAGGTAGAATCAGAACAACAGTCCTGCCACTGATTTTCTGTAAACTGAGATGACAGATGGCGTGTAAAGTGCATTACCGCTGACTGCATTACCACTCAAAGGCAGCTTCCGGTGAAACTGATTCATACATGGGACTCGATGTGGCTGTTCCTGTGAACACAAGACGTATCAGAAATTGAGAATTCAGACAAAAGGAAGAATAATACTGCAGCTTTTGAGGTAAGCTGAAATATGATTTATTAGTGTTCTGTTGCAAGCCGCTGCATGTTCTAGGGGAAAATGGTGTTCTGCAGTAGGAGATGCAGACAAGAGCTCCTTAGCAGAACAATACAAGGAACACGCATATCAAAAGCATTATCTTTTGAAATTATACCAATAGAATTTCTTTAGAGCCAGCACAAATTGGCAAATGGGGGATGGAAAACAGCCACTAGTCACGACATTTGACACTCTAATGCTACTTCAACTTTTAGGTATTCCAAAATTCAACTGATTTACCTTCTGGTCCAAAGAACATGCAAAATGGAAACTGTTTTGTCAGGCACCAATCTTCCTTTTGGACAGTGGGGAATCCGTGGATTCACTCCAAACAGAACAAAATTTCACCTACACATTGCACTAAAAGCAATACAGCATGCCCTGGACTATGCTTATTACAGCCAAAATCATTTGCGCCCCAATTCGCTAGGAATTACAGTTTGAACTTTCAGAAGTTTAACAAGCCGAGCGCACAATTTAATTCCGCAGACCACGCTATCCACTCTAAGTTGAAGAACCAAATCAAAATCGCATCAAGCTCTTATCAGTCACCACCTACAACCTGTTTGATGCTTGCGATGGTCGGTGTAGCTGCTGTTCTATGGACAATATGGAAAACTCGGAATTCAGCTTGTTTTGGTAACAAAATGCCTACTGACCCAGTATCTGTGGGGTTTTTTTTCATATTTGTCATTGGCTGAAGAGTTGGGCTATTTTGCAGGAAAAAACAGCAAAGCAAAGCAAAGAGGCGCTGGAGCTGGAGCAGGGGGCAAAACTGCTCGGACAAATCGCAGGTGAAGTCTGGAGCCGGCAAAGGGTGACGGCGATACAAGCATGGTACAGAAAAAAAAGAAGAAGAAGAAGAAGCGAGGATGATGGTAACCGGAGAACCGTGTAAGGATGATGGTGCTGGGAGGGAGGGTAGCTGAATACAGCACCTCTGTGCACTTCTTTTTTCTCGTTTTGTTTGAATCTTTTGTAGTGAATATGTGGTTTCTATCAATGGAAATCGGAAGGGGTAATACCATGTCTAAAAAAAAGAACCTACAACCTGTTCGACGAATTGCCTACTCCACGAAACGGGTAAAAAGTGTATAGGTTTAGTGGTTAGTACCTTGGTTGGGAAGCTCCGACGAGGAGCCGGGAGGAGGAGGCATGGCCACAAGGCGGCGGCGGCGGTGTCGGACCCTGCAGGCTGCAGCAACCCACACGCCATGAACGAGGTCAAAACGAGGTTTGTGGGTGCAGGAAGGGGCCCGTGGAACGAATTATTTAGACGAGACGGGCCCTGGGGTTGTGTTGTGTAGCCAGAAAGTGGGCGGCGAGCCGGCGACTGGTCTCTAGATGCCACTGCGGCGGCTGCCTTGCCGCCCCGCGCGCGCGACGGGCGACTTTTTAGACGCGCTCTCCACCCTCGCCGCCCACCACCCGTTCGGCGAAACTCCCCACCCGCTGGCCGCGAGCGCCACGCCTCTCGCCGCCCTACACGCGCGACTCCTCGCCGGCCTTCCGGTCTTCCCCACCGCGTTCTCCGCGGCCGTCGCGTCCTCCTGCCGGGACTGCCTGCCCGCGCTCCACGGCCTTGCGGTCGCCTCGGGCTTCGACGCATTCGCCACCGTCACCAACTCCCTCGCGGCCGGCTACGCCAAGGCCGGTTCATTCCCCTCGGCCGCCAGGGTGTTCGCCACCGCGCGGGCCTGGGATGTCAGCTCCTACAACACCATGGTCTCCGCGATACCCGACTCCGACGAGGCGCTCGCGTTCGCCGCGCGGATGCTGCGGTCCGGCGCCGTGCGGCCTGACGCCGTCACGTTCACCGTCGCGCTCTCGCTCGCCGCCGGCCGGGGGGAAGCCGGCCTCGTGCGGCAGCTGCACGCGCTGGCGTCGCGCGCGGGGCTCGCCGCCGACGTGTTCGTCGGCAACGCGCTCGTCACGGCCTACTCCAGGGGAGGATCCCTTAACGCGGCCCGGAAGGTGTTCGAGGAGATGCCCGCGCGGGACCTCGTCTCCTGGAACGCGCTGGTTTGCGGACTCGCCCAAGATGGCGACTGCCCGGCGGAGGTGATCCGGGTGTTCCTTCGGATGCTGAAGGACGGCGCCGTTCGGCCTGACCGGATATCCGTCTGCAGCGTGATCCCGGCGTGTGGCGGCGAGGGAAGGCTTGAGCTTGGCAGGCAAATCCACGGCTTTGCGGTGAAGCTGGGCATCGAGGGGCACGTCTCCATCGGCAATGTGCTCGTCGCAATGTACTACAAGTGTGGCACTCCCGGCTGCGCCCGGAAGCTGTTCGAGTTCATGGACGAGCGCGACGTCATCTCATGGACTACTGTGATCTCCATGGATGGCGAGGACGCCATTGCATTGTTGAACGGCATGAGGCGAGACGTGGTGGCGCCGAACGAGGTCACCTTCGTGGCATTGCTGTCGGCGCTGCCGGTAGACTGTCCGGTGAGGGAAGGGCAGATGATCCACGCGGCGTGCCTGAAGACCGGCCTGTCCGGCAAGGCGGTGGTGGCGAACAGCCTCATTACCATGTACTCGAAGCTTCAGCGCATGGACGATGCGAGGATGGTCTTCAATCTTACGCCTCATCCGGAGATCATCGCTTGGAACGCTCTGATCTCAGGTTACGCGCAGAATGACAAGTGCGAGGACGCTCTTGAGGTCTTCTCGTCAATGGTGAAGTGCATGAAACCCAACGAGACCACGTTCGCAAGCGTCCTCAGCGCGGTGACCACGGTCGAGACGGTGTCCATGGCTTACGGCCAGATGTACCATTGCCAGACTCTGAAGCTGGGGCTCGGCACCAGCGAATACGTCTCTGGCGCTCTCATCGACTTGTACGCGAAGCGGGGCAGCTTGGAGGAGTCCCGGAAGGCGTTCGGCGAGACTGTCCGCCGGAGCCTTATTGCCTGGACAGCAATCATCTCGGCAAACACGAAGCACGGGAACTACGACTCCGTCGTGAACCTCTTCAACGACATGGTACGCTCCGGCGTCGCTCCAGACGGCGTGGTTCTGCTCTCTGTCCTCACGGCCTGCCGATACAGCGGGTTTGTCAGCTTGGGCCGGGAGATATTCGACTCCATGACCGCCGAGCACGGCGCAGAGCTGTGGCCGGAGCACTACGCGTGCGTCGTCGACATGTTAGGCCGCGCGGGCAGGCTGGAGGAGGCCGAGGAACTCATGATGCAGATGCCGTCCGGACCGAGCGTCTCGGCCCTGCAGAGCCTGCTGGGTGCCTGCAGGATCCACGGCAACACGGAGGTCGGCGAGAGGGTCGCCGGCGTCCTGACAGAGACGGAGCCCGCGGAGTCCGGGGCGTACGTGCTACTGTCCAACATCTATGCCGAGAAGGGCGACTGGGGAGGCGTGGCGAGGGTGAGGCGGCAGATGCGGGAGAGGGGCGTCAAGAAAGAGGTCGGGTTCAGCTGGGTGGACGCCGGCAGCGTCGGCGACTCGCTGCACCTGCACAGGTTCTCGTCGGACGACACGACGCACCCGCTCACGGAGGAGATATTCAGAGTCGCTGAGGGGCTAGGCTGGGGGATGAAATTTTTCAAGAACTGTTTGCAAGAGGAGATGGAAGAAGGCCTTACTTGATATCTGAATCAGTTCTTTGGAAGTACCAGTGAATTGATTACATTTTATTTCATAGTCTTAAGTTTGAGTTTTGATCGGCATAATTAAAAAAAATATATAGTTGACTTCTATTTTGATATATGAACTTCATGTGAGAAAATGTGAGAAAAGTGTTAAAATATAAGTGAATTGATTTAGTTTTTTATTAGTTGATCGATGCATTAAGTGAATGTTAAGATGCTCTTGACTGTGATGGTGACGGATGGACTCATGTGTTCTTCAATGTTGTTTGACCCTGGAAAATGCAGCGTCATAGACCGGCACAGAGGTGGCCAATTGGGCCTGACGGGCTAGAGAAATTTCAGAACTTGACATCCAATTCGTGTGCCTCTTTAAAATTAACACTTAATTCACGTACCTTTCAAAATATAACACCGAGTATACGAATTTCTTCAGAATGTGACATCCGCGTCAAAGAGATTGGCGAGGAGGTACGAATTTCTCAATTTCGTGTATCTCTCCGTCGGGTCGGATCAATATACCCCTGTGGACTGTTCATTACCCGTGCCAATCCTTTTGGCGCGGAAGCATGGAAGTTCCGCGCCAAATCCTTTGGCGCGGACAGCTCGCCCAGCCAATCTCCCACCAAACTCTTTGTATCGCTGACGCTGGACTGTGAAGCCTCTGTGACAAAGAATTCTTTGGCGCGAAAGTCTCCACATGGGCATATTAGACCGGTCTGGTGGAGAGAAACACAAAATTGAAAAATTCGCACCTCCGCGCCAACCCCTTTGGCGCGGATGTCACATTCTGAAGAAATTCGTATGCTTAGTGTTATATTCTGAAAGGCACGCGAATTGAGTGTTAATTTCAGAGAGACACGCAAATTGGGTGTCAAATTCTAAAATTTCTCGACGGGCTAGCTCGGTATAACATGTCAAGACATGATCCGTTAGGCTCGACTAATCTTTTGGATCATGTCATGCCAGCTCACGTGCTAGCACCGTGTCGTATCGGGTCGATTCGGGTATAGCTAAGGTATGGTCGGCCATGCTGGCAGGGCGAGGCGTTAGGGTGGGGCAGTGCGAGACGACGACGTGGGTAACGATAGGGCGGGGCGACGATAGGACGGGACGACGGTGCGTAGCTAGACCAGCATGTGCTAGCACGCCGTGCCGAGGCATCCACTAGGTATGACTCGGGCTGGGCCAAAATCACCTTGGCATGAGCCGTTTAGCCCAGCCCAGTTGGCTAACTTTAGGCGGGCAAATACAGCGGGCCATACAAGCTTTTTTGTGGCAGCCCGCAATGTCACCGCGAGCTTTGCCTGCAGCTTTGCTGCCTGTACGCTTGCATTGGTACTGCAGCTCGATTCATTCATCGATGGCAAGATGCGCGCAATGAGATCACAACCAGTAGTTACCTGTAGGGAGTACAAAGCAATCACTCCAAACTCAATCCCTAGTACAATTCAAAGCGCAGCAGTGCAAAGCCACTAGAGCTAAATCTCCGCAGGTCGATCAAGAAAATTCCTTCCATCCTCTCACACAAACAAACAAACACCCGTAATGAAGTAATCAGGTCGAGATCGCCAAAATCTCAGCAAAGTCGACCAAGAAAATTCCAAAAGAACACATATGCTATCCCTCTCCCACCCCCTTCAATTATGGTAGAGCCGCTCCAGTTTCACGTGCTGAATTGCGACGCTATGCGGGCTTGCAGCGTGAGTCAGCCCAGCAGGTTGGCAGCATGGCCCGCCCCAGCTGCAACCTTAGTTACAAAGCGAAAAGGGAATTATAAAAATTCACCCCTTCAGATTTGGTGAGTTCAGATTGTTATTACATGTTAAATCTATGTGAAATCCATCCCTTCAACTGCTGGATACAAATACCATTGAATTTTGCAGCAGAATGATCTTCTGGGCTCGATGAACATCCGCAGACCCGACATAATAGGATCACATAGTGAAAATAAGGTGAACAATTAGCATCACTTTACTCAATGAACTGAAACTCATGTTGCGCTACAAGTTACAGAATACGGAGCTTAATTTTGCAGTCTGCAACACATTCTCAGTACTAGACACAATCTATCTTAAACAACTAAATCTGACAAAATTTGAATAGTGGAAGACTAAAAGCTTGGCAGACATACACCAGACGAAGCAACAAATGTTTCCGCCTTTAGTGTATATATACACATGTACATGTGCTGATGACAGTCGTGGTATTGATAATCAAGAAAAAGGGTTAGCTATTGTATATTAAACTTTGTACAACATCCATACGAAGACTGATGGTCCAAGTGATTTCTTGTTTGAAACCTGAAAGGAAAAAAGACACCATAGGTCAAATACTACAAAATAGTAACCTTTTTTTTTTTCTTTCGTCGCATTTCAAAAACAATGTGAAGCTGACTAATGCCACATGTACTCTTATGTGGCCAGTAGCAATGTTAAGTGCACTACTATGTTTTTAACATCATAACACCTCCAGCCGAACACAGATGTCTGTTTACATCCATGCACAGAGAAAGTGAAGAAATCAATATCTTTGTCTTCTAACATAGTTTATCCAGTGTTACCTGACACCCGTGAACAAATTTATTTGCCAAATCGGACACCCCGAATCCAAGTTGGATTCCGACACCCATGTCGGATTCCAAGTTGTATTTGTGTGTCCAAATTTTCTTTGCCGAATCGGACACCAGAGTCTAAGTCGGATTCTGACACCCGTGTCCGTGTCCACGTAACACTGAGTTTATCCCTTTAAAAACGACATCTACAGTTAGATGACCACATGACCATAGATCTTTCCAAGTAAACAAATAGAGCGAGTGTGAACTTGTTTGGAAATAAGGATTACACAATAATACAAGGAAAAAGATAAAAGTGTTTAAAAACTAAGTTATAGCCTTGAGAAAAGGTAATCACGAATTTAAAATTTAAAGGTCCTCACAAATAATGAAAAAGAACTAAGAATGAAGTTAACAGTTATATTCAACAAAGTATCAAGTGAAAGTTAAAAGTACCACTCATGATAATTAAGGCAGCTGATTGTGCATGCATGCATTGAAGCATGATTCAAAAGAAAAAAAAGGTTACTACAAACAAGTAGCAAACATGTCAAAATGGATAAACAAGGCATTTTTCTACTCAGCTACAGGAAACACGTAACAAATGGTTTAACTCAAGATTGCACAAGGCCCCATATGTCAATGTGTCATCATTTGTTAGAATCAGGGAATGCTCTGCAGCCCATTTTTCATTTTGTAAAATAGCAACAGACCTATTCAGCATTATAGAACTAAAATTCATTTGACGCTACTCTGAGGCACAAGTAAACATGGATGCGCACAATCCAATAAATGAACTAGATATTAGTAAGGTACCTGCATAAACTTTATCCAGAAGTGATGGCATCATGGCAAGGGTGAAAAGAAAAACTGCTCGCTGATTTCTTGGTTAGCACAATTAATTGGCTTTGTTGTCCTGTCCCTGCTCAAGAATCAAGATTACATAAACATCAATAAGTAGCACTTTAAAAAAAGGCACTAAAACTCATTTGTGCTTAACTGAGAGTTACCATCAAAATTGTCAAGTGGAAACACCTCATATTGTACTGCTCAAAGGAAACTATGATATGACTCTTCAACTGTAAGACAGCTTCGATGGAGAATCACATAATTTACAACTAGTAGGAAGAGAATGCTCTAGGGCGAGCTGCTTTCCTGATAACAATGTATAGTAGCTTATCAACTGCAGGCAGTGAAGAGCATCCTTCTATGCCCAAACTATTACAAACATTGAGCAGTGCAAAGTTCATCTTCAGCTGCTTCCCTCACTAAGACTGAATCACCCAAGTGGATGTGCAGCTATGTATACTAATTGAATGCGCCAAAATAATAAACGAAGAAGAATTCCGAGACCAGTTTCTGTACAAATTGACCAGCGTGCCCAAATGAGAAGACCTATGCATTCTCCACCGTTGAACTATTCAGCCTCATGCTACCTCATCAAGGACAAAGTATGTTAGAAATTGGATTGCACATACAACAGGACCTGTTCAAGGGATGCAATTTCTTGGATTCTGAACATGTCAGCGGCTGATAGACTCCATCGAAAGTCGTACAAGTCTTAGCAGATCATTCACACTTCGGAAGTTAAAATCCAGAACTGTTCTTACTGAAGAAAGATCATCTATTCCATCTTCATGATTGCCAGCAGCAGAAGCAATCGCCATTTGTGACTTCCGAGTTGCATCGAAGGCACAGTTGACATCATTTGTCTAAGAAAACCAAAAGTAACATTAGATCCAAAATAGAATCAATGAACCTTAATGACTGAAAGTGGTGTAACATTAATTATGAGGTGTTTAGCCTGAGGAATGGGTAAGTAATTCTAAACCTACCCTTCTTGTTTGTTTTGAGGAATGGAATGAGTTGGTCCATTGCCATATCATTCCATACGGCCACAATGCCAATTGAATATGAGGGATAAGGTCATGCCATTCAGATGAACCAATGAGATGATGGACAAAACCCATCCTAGAACAAGGCTATTCCTCAAGCCAAACAAGCCATTCGTACTCTCCGAGACAAATGAATTAACAATACCTTGAAGCAGAACCAGTTGCTAAGGATTTTCAAAATCTGTCCAATTTCCTAACCTATTAACTTCTGCTAAACTTGTAGGTTACCATGATAGAATACTAAACATTCTAAGAAATTTGCTTTATACAACTTAACTTCACCATCCTACCAATCACAAGGTTCACAGCTGCCAAAACCACTTCCATGCCCCAACAGATAATGCCACACAAATAATCACCACTAAAAAATTTCTAACCAATTGTTCTACTTCCTGGTAAAACAGAGAGAATAACAAAGATTCGAGGCCATTTCTGAGTTCAAAAATGTCAATTTCAGTTGCTATGAAAGTAGCGTATCATATCACTGACTTAATTCCAGCCAAAAAAAAAATCTAAAATTGCATAATTAGCAGGAATGCAACAAAATCACTTGATGTTTCATTTCCATCAAATGAACTTGGTAGTAGCATGCAGCACTAAATTAAAGGCTCCAATAGTCTAACTGCAGTGAGCGCTATCCAATCAAGTCTTGGACCTTTTGAGGCAAAAGACATCAAGGTATAGAACACAGAATATATGTAAAGCTGGCTGCACATACCACAAATAACTTAACAGTACATAGTCAACAGGTTACAAACTATCCTATAAACCATGAAAAATAAGGCATATAAAAAATGAGAACCTTTTATGAACTGCCTATCAGGATATTTAACAACTTACATAGGCTAGTAATCGTGTCAAGTGTGGTTGATTACGAACGGCTAGTAATAAGTGATTCCCAGCAACTTGCGGTGAATTAGCATTCTTGCTTGAAGGTCCCTTGGATAATCCATTATTATTTAAATTATCAATGTCTGAGGCAGAAGATGATGGTGATTCACCTACAAAAAGGCAAGATCAAGAGTAAGCATAAAAAGCAATAAGAAGATCCATATGATTTCATCAAATAAAAAAACAGATTTAGAAATAACAATGATAGAAGAGCACGCGAAGTTAGCTTCATTCTGTTTATCATTTCATCTAGAACTAGAAACTTCACATATTTTGAACTGAACTTTGATCATTACAACTGAATAACTACACGATGCTAATAGAACACAGGGCTTTTGAAGAAAGAATCACACAGAACGAAAATGCAGTTATACGTTCTAATTCCAACAACATATGTTTTGAAATGTTGTGCCTGCCATGCCATCTCAATCAATGTATCCATAAGAAGCATCTGCTAGACAATACTCATCTGCATTTCAGTGTAGATGCAGTTTGACTAATTAATCATGAATAAGGATCTGGTCACTGCATAGCCACAGCAGTTTGATCTTGTATCCACAATTCCGTCATTTTGAGCATGCTTAATTGTCTAAAACGAAATGTTGACATTCTCATTTTTTTTGTATGACTAAGGTAGTAGTAGGTTTGAAGTACCTTTCTACAAAATCACCTAAGTTTATAAAGAACATTTAAACTATTGGAATTATACAATGGAAACTAGAATTAGATTAAAGTTCGTTGTTTAGATATCAAGTACCTGGTGCAGTCTGTACAACTGCCTGCAACACTTGTCTATCCTTGCTTGCAGTTAGGTATTTGTAGTATGCAGCCTTGAGATAAGCTACTTCAACACACTTGTATGCTAAAGCAGCAGCAGCCATCTTCTTGCACTTTTCATATGCATGACCAACAAAGCTGGAAAATCAAATGAACACTTAATATTGCAACCAAATTTGAGCCCTGTTACACAAAATGCTACCAACTAAACACCGATTTGACCTAGATTCAATTGCCCAACATTTTGGCACTAGCACACAATTATTGGCATCTACATATAACGGTTATGTAAACTGTACAGTGAATACTGTCAAGCTAATCAGCTTTACTTCAACAACTTTCAGTTAATCAAGTGGTACTGCACTACTACAGTACTACCCATACAGGCTATGCCGAAGAAGCACTTGTAGGCACAAGCACAATAATCCAATTTAAAACCTGGGTAGATATGCACCCAATCGTTTATGCACAGTGCATCCTGGTTCGTCATGCACAATACTTGCAAAGAAAACAAAAACAGTCCAGGATTGGATAACAGCTGAAAAGAAGATCCAAATGTATGCCAGGAAGCACGTGGCACAGAAATAATGTCATCAACCAGTCATGCTGCTAATTGTTAAACAAGCTTTTACACTTACATGAGGCCACGAAGAAAGTGCTTAGTTTTAATCTAATGGTCCTGCTTCCTTTCTTTAATGGAAATTAAATTGCATGGTACAAGGAGATATATATCACATATATTAGTGTAGCTTACTTGCAAAGTTTTGCAGTATCAGAATACATGCTCTGGGCTGCATCGCCTTGTTTCAAACCATCAAAACTAGGAGGTTCCCAAAGTGACGCAACATGCAAAAATTTTAAGGCAGCCTCAAAGTAGAGTCTTGTACTTTCAAGTTCTTTTCCTTCTTCCTGCAGAGAAAGTTAGTGAGAACCTTACAAACAAAAGCTAACATGTTAGTGGACTTGTCATACAGGCATGACGTCACATCTTAAGAGAGACTAATGTGAACCACCTTCAAACGATTGGCCTTGTGCTTTAAATCTCGGGCTTCTTTGAGAACATATGTAGCTGAAGTACCATCCTTCCTAGCTGGACTGGAGGTATCAGCGGGATTTGGAATTGCTTGTTTTGCAGTGCCATGTTGCCCTCCATTGTCAATATTGTGCTGCCTTGATTGTGGTGTCAATTTTGATACATTAGGTTTTAATGGAGTGGAGTGGGATTCCAGTTTGCCTTCTTTTGGAGGTGAGCACACCAACTGAGCTTTGGGCTTCTGTGAATCTTGCTTGTTACTCTTGAGATATGATTTCTCTTTTCCGCATGGAAAACCTAGCTGAGGATTTCCATCTGGACGGTACTGAACGGATCCATTTCTGTCTTGAAGGGAAGGTGCACTTTTCTTATTGTCATGCATACTCGAATCACCTTTGGTATCCAAGACTGATGTCTTTGGGTCTACAGTATGCTTTCCAGGTTGCACTGGAGAGACATCTGTATGATAGTTCTTTTTGTCACCGGAATGTAAATGGTTATGACCTCTAGATACATGGGAGCCCTTCACGATGGAATCCTTTCTCCCAGATTCATGCTGCAGATCATCATCTGAACCTCTTTCGAAATGAATGCCATCAGAGGCATAACCTTGGATTAACTGAACATGTCCATTATCAGATTTTTTTCGCGAAGAACCAACCAAAACAGGTTCACTAGCCTGTTGAATATTGTCTGCTGTGCCAACTTCAGTATTTAGTTGCTTTACCATGCTCAGCTTGGTGCTTGAATTAGCATTCCGAGATCCATCCTTCCCTGAAACTCTGCTATGAGAGGGCTTGTCAATGTTAGAGTTTCTCTGTGGTGATGAAGAAAGAGAGTCAATTGGTGAAGTCTTTGCAACTTGAGTGTTTTGCTTCTTTTTTTG
Organism: Phragmites australis; assembly: GCF_958298935.1. NCBI lineage: Eukaryota > Viridiplantae > Streptophyta > Magnoliopsida > Poales > Poaceae > Phragmites > Phragmites australis. Next base: position 29,511,090 of record NC_084934.1, on the reverse strand, counting down.
TGAGCTTGAAGTCTTTGAAGAACTTGAAGTTACAGCTGTAGTCTGAAAGTAGGCCACATCACTAGAAGCAGGCTCAGCCAAGTCCAAAGCCTGATCACAAAGTTGATTTTCTAGTTCGGGTGGACCTCTTTTACCAGTAAAGAGTGTGCTATCCTCAACTAACTCATTGTTTATATGCCCCACATCATAAGAAAAAATCTGATCAGCATGTTGAACCTTTCCTGGTTTGGAATCCGTCATAGAAAACAGTTCTTCAGACTTCAAGGACTTTAGCTTAGTTTCCTTGAAGTTCCGATCCCTATACGTTTCCTTGGTAGCAGAGCTGTGGTTCACTGTAGTTCCTTTGTTTATATGAGCCGTTGAATTGTGCTGACTCTCCTCCCATTCCTTCACTATCCTCTTCTTACTAGACAAATCTGATCTTTGTACATCTGAGAGGTCAAAGTATTCCTTGTTCTCGTCTTCAGGAACAACTTCATCCTCGTCCTTAGCTTTCTTGGATTTTTCCAAAGGATTATGCCGTGAAACATTTTTTTGCTTTGATGAAGAAACATCACTCCTTTCACCCAAACCCTTTAAGGTCGTTGTCTTTGCAGGAATAGCCTTGGCCTCATCAGGAGCGTCTCCACTAGCTAAATCACATCCAGGGCTCCTATCCCTATCAAAATGATATCGCTCTTCCCTTCTTATCTTCTTAGAAGTTTTATATTCATCACGATCCATGTCTCTCTTGCTTTTTCCTTTTGAATGCTTCTTGGATCGCTCCACAAGATCTCCTGCATTTGATTAAGGAAATAAGTCAGCAAAGAAACATATATACAACATATAATGAAAACATATATGATGATAGTATAATAGATAGAACTGAAATAATAAGAAAGAGAACAGAACCTCCATCAGAATAGCTACCACGATTCTTGCTCTTGGACCTTTTCTTTTCAATAGAAGGGTCAACTGATTTGCTCACAGAATCTCTCTCGATAGGATACTGGTTACCATCAGCAAAACTTCTACTTTTAGTAGGAGCATGTTGGTTGCTCATTGGATGAGCTGAAGCCTGTGTTTGGTGAGAATCCTCAACCAATGCACTTCCCTCACTCAGAGCAGTTTTCCTTTTCCTACTCTGTTCAACATGTCCATTTACATTGGAAGTGTTGGATGTTACTAGTCCTGCAGAAGTAACATGAGGATGACCAACTGAAGGAATACCATTCGCAGGGGCTGGAATGACATATAGTGCATTTAGAGCATCCGTAGTCTCCTGTTCACTAATGTCACACCTATTCATCCCAGGCCTGCAAAATTTCCAAGTCATAAAATTTCAGCAAGAAATAATCACTGCTCATCAACACATGAACATATAGAAACATTTTGATGTTCTTATATCACAGCTTGCCACCTTAGATAAAATTACAAGACAATGCACAACATAACATAAACTGCAATCTACAATTTAACGAAACCTACCACGTAGACACTGTTAAGTGTGATAGGTTCCCTCCACTTCAAAATAGCTGTCCAGCTTATTGGGATGTGTTGTTAAATAATTACACATTGAGAAAATGAAGTGTGGTTATTGGAGTTTTTCCATCATCTAACCCAGCTTTTAATGATGTAAAAGATGCAGAGCGGTTGAAATAAATCATTTAATCGAGGTAAGCATGGTCCAATTCCATAACTTTGTTTTAGATTCTACACCTCCTTGCTATGTGCGCATAAGGTACACTCTCTGAACATACACAAAAGTATTGTCTTGGGACACATGTAGTCAAACTCTCTAAATTTAAGGTATTAGTGTCTCTAAAAATATTGTAATTTGAGCATATGAAAACAATACATGTAAACTTGACGCAAAGAAGACTTTCATAATACTATAATTTTATCAGGTTTTATGAACACGTTGCAACAGAATTTAGAGGTCAAAGTTGCATTCTAGAACTCATTTTGATATCCAGAACGATACCTTTTTCTAGTTGGACAAGAGGATGTAATTCGGCACAAAAATTTATGCAGTAGAATCTATCAAAATTCCAGCCCTAAGTTTTATCAAAATGTGTCTGATCCATAAAAAATATTGGTTGTGTTCAGGT